>NC_138028.1:109484091-110084091 GCF_964106645.2 Podarcis pityusensis
AGGTTAACACTCCTTGAAAGGAACTGGATCCTAAAGGACATTGCAGATTTCAAGGCAAAATAAAATGATGGTCAAAGCATGTCATCATTGGCATGCAATGCCCTCAGCAGAACAGGCTGACAATCTGGGGTATTATTTCCCCCCCCAGTGGAAAACTCTCAAAATTACTATCTTAGTTTTTAATCAACTTATTACATGGAAATAAGTCCCAGTGAAATCAGTGAGATTTCAGGTGTTTAGGTCTAGGATGTATCATGTCATTTATAAACATATTGTTTCACGCCATCCTGGTTCTTTAGGCTCACCTTCATTAACCTCTTCAATACCCATGTGTTTTGGATTCAAATATTAAATCCAGCCATTGAGTATTTACAAAGAGATTTCTATGTGTGTTTTGTGGATTGACTGCATTTGACTATGGTGCTCTGTTATGTGTAGAAAGTCCGGCTCCTTGTAACAATGTGTACTATCTCTTGCTTCCTAATTATATTCATTGCTACTTTGCAACAAGCTCCAAAATCCCGTGGACCAATAAGGCCATAGAATTTTTTCCACCTAAAATTTTCAATGTTTTGTTTTTATAACTTGTGAACTGCTTAGAGGATTGTTGTTGTTCTACTGTCAAGTGCTACATAAAATGTTTGTTAAATGAAACTGAAGGAATAAGAAGTTGAGGGAAGAAAATTGGGGAGAAAATGGTCCTCTTGCTGCTCCCACCAGATTGACATGCAAGGATTGGCGGAAGGATATGCAATTGTGATGTCGCTGTGATTCCACCTGAGCTCCAATCAGTGCAGAGAGCAAAAGGTCTAGTCACAAAAATTCTGGGTATTTTAAGATGGATTTTATAAGCCAGTGACTCACCATAGCAGGTAATAGAATTTGACCACGATGGTGCAATCCTGCAAACAATCTAGAAGCACAGAATAATGGAGTCCTGCACAATTCTCGGCTGCATTCACAGGGCAGTTTATTCTGTTCTCCTGACATTCTCCTAACTGTTGGTTTCACACCATGTAAAAGTCACTTCCAGAAATAGAGTTAAATATAGTACAAGTTCATGGAATCATAGAATTGTATAGATGGAAGGGACCCCTAAGGAGTCATCTGCTCCAGCCCCCTGGATTGCAGGGATCTTCAGCTAAAGCATCCCTGACGGGTGGTCAGCCAACCTCTGTTTAAAAACCTCTAGTGAAGGAGACCCCACAACCTCACGAGGGAGTCTGTTCCGCTGTCACACAGCTCTTACTTTCAGAAAGTCCTTCATGTTGTTGAGTCGGAATCTGGAATCTCCTTTCTTGCAACTTGAAGCCATTGGTCTGAGTCCTACCCTCCAGAGCAGGAGAAAACAAGCTTGTTCCCTCTTCATTTCTGGGTTATTTGCAAGTGGGAGGAATTCAGCATTGAGCTATGTTGATTGTTCTGTCTGGGCAAACATTTCAGTTTGCCAGATGGATTGACCCGCCCCCCCTCCCACTGAGCACTGCTCTAGGGGGGTTCTCATGACTTTCCCAGAGCTAACTGAGGGAAGCATGGGTAAAGCATAGGAGAGGTGGAGCCCCATTGTACCAGCATAAGTCCTTGTGCAGGTTTCTGCTGATCGGAATTATTAGTTGAAATAATAATAATAATAATAATAATAATAATAATAATAGCAGCTTTGCATACAAAGAGTCACAATTTGAATCTCCAACTAAAGGATTTTAGATTTGGGACCCTCTGCCTGAGAAATTAGAGAATCATTGCCTGTCAGAGCATTTGATACTGTACCAGATGAGGCAATAATCTGACTCTGCATAAGGCTCCTAATTACAACAAAAATTGTCCGGCATGTTTAATAAACAGAGACAACATCTTTCAGTCAATATATATCTGATAAGCAATGTGTCAAACACTATGTTAGAAAAGGAGTTGGATTTTAATTATTGTTTTTTTACTACATCTCCAAAAGGGGGGGGGGGGGGTCTTTTAAAAGGACTGTTTTGATCTGTGTAACATTATTGTCTCTGGAAATTCTGTCACTCAATAATGCTTCCAGACACATTCATGGTGGTCAACTTTGATCATAAAAATGCAAGAGATTCCAGGACTTTCTCCTCCTATTAGCATAAAAAACAAAGCTAGTCTTGTCAGAAATCCCCAAATATGCATTTTGAATCAAGTTACAAGTAACTGCTGCACAAAGACTCTGTGTCTTGATGCTAATTCACCGAAAATGGCCTGGCCTCTAGGAATTTCCCATTGGTACTTACTGGAATTGAACTCAAAATGGCAAGGGGGGTGGTAATTGAAAATACATTCAAACTGACGTCTAAGCCCTAATGCTTAGTGTGATGCTGGAAAAAAAGAGAGCAGCAAAATGCATAAAAATATCTATAGGGCGACACACACACGCATAAAGCTCTTTCTGTAGAATTTGGGGAAAATGTGTCTAAAATGCTTACATGGACACTGCAGAAACTTTAATGTAATCTGAGATGGAAGATCCACATCGAGTCATTGGCCTTGCTCAAGTATTATGCTGACTATGCTTAGAAACCTCGATACCATCTGGAGCCCCAATAATGGATGTGTTCCTTGATCTCAGAGTGATCCCAGCCCCTTCATACTTTGGCATTCGTTGTTCAGGCATTAATACCTGGGGCAGGTGTTGTGTGCTCACACATGTTCTAGGGGATCACCCTAGAAAAAAGCTGGCTGGTGCCCTTTGGGGCTGGCAGGGCAGAAAGCAGGGACACCAACAGTAGCTGGAGCCCGAGCCAATGAGAGGCAAAGCCAATGAGAAGCAGAGCTACGTCATTCTTGTTTCGTGCCTGCTTTCATGCTGATTTCTGCAAGGTCAAAACTGAAGATTAACAAGGGGTAACTAATGGTAGACAGGCAGTAGAGGCTGGCGGAGGACAGGTTGATGCTGGTGGGACAGTGCCCCATTCACCCTAATGGACCAGCCTTCGCTGATTATTGTTGCTGTTGTTGTTATTTTATATGCCACCCATCTGACAGGGTTGCCCCGGCTGCTCTGGGCGGCTCCCCACAAAAAACAGTAAAAACACAGTACAACATCAAACACTAAAAGCTTCCCTGGACAGATGTCTTTTTTTAAAAAAAATCACAAAACTGTTTATCTGCTTGAATGTAGCTGTCTCTTAGTCAGGATCATATACATTATTTGGGTCTGATCCAGCCCCAAGATACCACTGTTAAATCCATTTTGGTCCAGCCACAGTTAAGCCATCTTAAACCTGGTTTTAATAACTACTAGGAGGAAGAGGAGGATGAAATTAATATGTATTTTCAGGTCTCCCAATGAAAGTGGTGAATGTGCCAGACTAGGATCTAGGAGACCATGGCCATGATGCTTGCTGGGTGACCTTGGACCAGTTACAGTTTCTTGTCCTAACTTACCTAACTCACAGGGTTGTTGTGGGGATTAAAGGAGGTGGGGATGAAGAACCTGAAGAAAAAGTCAGGATGCAAATGCAATAAATATCCAACATGAATAAATCACTTGGGCTGGCTTACATGAAATTAGTGGAACCACACAATTTTTGGTTGGATTTGTTGTACCCATAGTTTAACATAGATCTGATGTTTAGAGCTGTATTGAGATGTAGATATAGGCATTCAAAAAACTCAAGTGAAATAAAGGATAATATTCTACACACACACACATACTCCTGATTCAACAAAACCTTGCGGTTTCACTCAGAACCTGTAAGTAACACCCACATATGTGGTGGTCAGGCTCGTTAATTTATTTTCCCACTGAATAGATGTGTTTATTTTATGAGCCCAAGATGTGAAAAGTTCATTCATTGTCGAAATGTGTCGCTAAGAATAAGCATGCTGTTTCACTTTAGGCCAGCGCTCAGGAAAGACCCTGGGTATGTAATCTGTGAATTGGCTCTCTGCTGATATTGCCCAGGTTTTGTATTACTAAACTGGGGCTCATAACAACAACAAAAATTTAACCTTTAAATATAGGCACCAAAATAATTTAAAACAGATTGGAGGGTTTAAAGGGCTCCGAGAATAAGCAGCTCATTTTTCAGGTCCTCCCCCCCTCTAGGGCCTACCTATTTGGTGTTCAAAGTTCATCTCATATTGCTTCTTGTTCCCTTCTTTTTCCTCCAATGAGCGAGCGAAATGTCCGAAGTTTAAAACAAACATAAAATAAAATGCAGCATTAAAGAAAAGAAATCTCTCCTAAAACAATGGCTTGGCTGTTATTGGTCAGGGAATAAGGACAAATCATCTTGTACTTTTAAGAGGTAAAAAGGGAGAGAGGACTTGAAGGAAAACGTAGAGGTTTTTAAAGAGATGCTTCTTTTAGGATATATATATATATATATATATATATATATATATATATATATCAGCACAAAGTTCCCCTAGGTTATAAAGCCCGTTTTTGTTGTTGTTCTTTTATTAAAAACTTCCTTGTAATTCATTCAGACTTTTTTGCCACTGGGCACTGACAAATCACAAGAAGAAACAATTGCACTCCATATGTATCACTTTATAGCATATCTCTGATTATGGAAACAATAGATTCTGCAGCTTCCTTTGGTGTCTCTTTGTCCAAATAGCCTTTAGAAGCAATATACTTCCCTAGTTTTTTAATAAAAGTGTATGGCTATGTTAAATGTGTGGGATGTGGTTTGAAACACGGTTATGTATTTAGCATGACACCAGTGCGGAGAGCAAGCCGAATGGCAGAAATCCCTAGAGTAGTAAAGATCTGAAATCAAGCACAAACCATTTGCTACCGTTTCTCTTTTTTTAATTGAACGTAAGAGTAGTTTTGAACCCACCCCACCCCCATTACGCATAATCCATTTAGTATTATTGGGTGTGTGTTTTTCCAACAGGACGGTCCTTACTATAGTGCACAATAAAATATTGCTTCAATCCAGTGCACATTTACGCAACTATAGCTCCCAGTGAAATCAAAGGGACTTGCTTCTGCATATTTGTGCAGAACTGAAGTAGCTGATTGTTGCCAGCTGCCTGCTTAGGGAGAAATTGTATAAAGTTACGCTTCCACAAGGTCTCTAGGATTTTAGGTTACCCCTCTAGAGCTGCCCTCATAAAAGAAGACGTCGCTCGTGTGCAATCAGTGTTACAGCTGCTCTTGTCTGTACATTCAGACGTTCCGATTAAAATATAACAATTTAAATACAGTGGATAGCAATGAAAAATAATAAATAAAAGTGGAGGCATCCCATTAAAGGGAGGTGTGAGGGAATCCAGCCTAAGGAAAGGGGACTTTAAATTGCTTCTTCAGCTGTATCCAAGAAAGCTCTTCCCTAATCAGATGAGAGTGAAAAGAAATGACCCATTAGGACACTCAGCTTGAGCGGCATAAGAATAGATTCAGATGACTGGTTTTCTTCTAACATGCGGGTGACGCCCTGGGATTCATGTGGAACTGCATTTTCCATAGGAGTCTAACATCTGATGAATGCTTGACACCACCACGCCTTCAGCAAGCCATAAAGATCTGGATGTCTGAAAGCAGGCTGGCTTTCAACTTCATCCCACATTTAGACCTCGCCGGGAACAGCATTAGAAAAAGGATGTACTTACCGGCAGACTTCTTTTCTTCAGGCAAATAGCTAAGGGCCTGAGATGCATCTGATGTTAAAGGATAGAGATATGCTCAATATACAATGCTGTGTGTTTTACACATTATAGTGATGTACAATCGGTGACAACCCAAGATATTTTGCTGCCAAAAAGGAATGCCATATCTCCACACACACACACACACACACACACACACACACACACCAGGGCTGACTATTTTGAAAACTCTTGCTGCACCATTCAGGCACCAGTTCCTACCTTCACCTATCGCCTTTATCCTCACTTATTATCAATACCATGCTTATTGATGCGCTAGATAGCATGTGAGCATTTAAAAGACATCAACTCCTGTGCCAGCTTAAGGTACTCCTGACCATTAGGTCCAGTCGTGGCCGACTCTGGCCAAGGGAGCCAGCGTACAGCTTCCGGGTCATGTGGCCAGCATGACTAAGCCACTTCTGGCGAACCAGAGCAGCGCACGGAAACGCCATTTACCTTCCTGCCGGAGTGGTACCTATTTATCTACTTGCACTTTGACGTGCTTTCGAATTGCTAGGTTGGCAGGAGCAAGGACTGAGCAGCGGGAGCTCACCCCATCGCGGGGATTCGAACCGCTGACCTTCTGATCGGCAAGTCCTAGGCTCTGTGGTTTAACCCACAGCGCCACCCGTGTTACGGTCTAATAAATACCTAGTTGGAATATAGTTGGATGCACCTTAATTTTCAGAAATGGACAGTGTCTGAAAATAAAGCGGGAAAAGTTCTAATGGTGTCTTCCTTTAAAAAAGAACCCCCTCTTTCTTTAGAAAAGCATGCACATTTTGAATCCAAGTCATCATTGCCATTAAGAGTTTAAAACATTTACCAGTATAAATATTTATTTCAGTGACATCCCGCCTTATCTCCAAGGAGCACAAGATGGCAGACATTGGGTTGTATCAAATGCTAGCCATACTCAGAGTAGACTCATGGGATTTAATGGAGACAAATTGGTCATGGCTCTACTTTGAGTAGAATTTAGTTGGATACGGCCCATGGTCTACAGTAATATTTTATGCTCACAACAACCCTGTGAAGTAGTTTAGGTTGAGAAAGAGAGGGAGATCGGCCTGTGGTCAGTTAACAAGCTTCATAGCTGTTGAGGATTAAAACCCAGGTATTCCCAGCCCTAGTCCAAGACTCCAACCACTACATCTCACTTGTTCTAATTAATGGATACATTACAGGAAGATGCAAAAAATCAAGGCTCTGACATATGGATTTTTGTGCCTGAAAAGACGTTCCTTAGGCTGCAATCCTATGCATGCTTAGTGCAAGTCCCATTAAATTCAGTGGGATTTACTTCTGCCTATATGTGTGTGGGATTACACTGTAAAATATAAGCCATATTTCTGTTACAGCTTCATATACACACACACGCGCGCGCGCGCGCGCACGCGTACTGTGGTACCTCGGGTTACATACGCTTCAGGTTACATACGCTTCAGGTTACACACTCCGCAAACCCAGAAATAGTGCTTCAGGTTAAGAACTTGGCTTCAGGATAAGAACAGAAATCGGGCTCCGGTGGCACGGCGGCAGCAGGAGGCCTCATTAGCTAAAGTGGTGCTTCAGGTTAAGAACAGTTTCAGGTTAAGAATGGACCTCCGGAACGAATTAAGTACTTAACCCGAGGTACCACTGTATATATATATTCATTGATATATATAATACACACACAATCACACACACACTTCTCTTTCCATGGTTCATTTTGCATAGCATAAATCCCTGCATATTTTATATAAACTAAACCATTCAGTATTCAGTTATTACTTCCATCAAAACTTATTTACAATGTTGAATTTATCTTAATGCTGCCAACATTTTCAAGTGTACACAATTTCCCCCATATATTCAATAAACATTTTACAATCTTCTTTAAGCGAATGTTCTTCTTGTTCTCTTATTCTATAAATTAGATCTGCAAGCTGTGCATATTCCATCAGTTTAAGTTGCCATTCTTCTTTGGTTGGGACCTCGCTCGTTTTTCATTTTTTTGGGCTAACGAAACATGGGCCACAGTAGTGGCATACTGTTACAGCTTCTATCAGCCTCAGCCAGTTTGACCAGTGGCCAGGGATGATGAGATTGTAGCTGCCTGGTCTCCCACCCTTGATTTAAACCAATTTGTAGGATAACATTAGATGGCAGAGAGCAGAATAATAAATGAATACTTATACTCCATTTGTGTGTCTGTGTATAAAGGAAGCGTTATCTAGTGGATAGTTGGAAGGTAGTGATCAAGCTAAGGGGGAAGGCAAGAATGTGGGCAATTGTGGAGGAGGAAGGAATGCCTCAACTTGACATCATGCTCCATTACAGAGTTATACATCACATTTCATTGCAAGCATCATCTGGAAACATTTGAGAGGAATATACACTTGTGTAAATAACATCTGACACTTCAAAAGAAAACAACAGTTAAATTTAGTGGCCAAAAAGAAAAAGAAAAAGAAAAACCCGACCCTTCTTTGTTGTGCGAAAAGTAAATGCAAAGCACTAGGTCAATTTAAATGCCAAGAGGCAAAGATTGCAAAAGGGAAAACTGAGCTGATTCTGTACTGTGACATGGGATTTCAAAGGGATTTTTTTATTTTTTTTAAAAAAAACACCATAAAAGTGAGAGGACATCTGCCCGATAAATATGAGAACCAGAGAAATGTGACAATCGCATACGAACGCTTAAATCAAAATCTATGCATTTAATATCCAGGGCTGAATAGGTAGGAGGTGAAAAGACAATGGCATGTTTTCAAAATCTTGATATAGTTCATAATTTATAATGCTTAATTGCAGTAACTAATTAAGCGATGGTTTATATGGGACTGACTGAAGAGACTCATCATGTCGGAGTGCAGAACTAAAGGCTCTATTGGGGACAGCAATTGCTCAATTTTGCATTTCCTCACTATTTGGCATTTCAGTTGTCCTAACCTTATGTCTTAACTCTGCACTTAATGGAAGTTTTGGCACTGAATATTCTACAAGCATCTCCAATTCTGGATAGGGCAACTGCTTTGGGTTGAATGAGCCGGGGGGTGGTCTGCAGTGCAGATGTACAGAAGGTTAAAAGCAGAGTTATAGTGCTGTATGGATAAAGACAGTACTGACGTTTCAAATAAGAGTTAATTGGATAGCAAGTGCACATAAAGATTCTATAAAGCACTATATTTTAAACTGAGAAGTCAATATAATGTGCATTTCAATGACTTATTGGAGGCAGAGGTGCACTTTTCTCACTGAAAATGCAAAGAAATGACATTTCCATGTTACATGTAAAAGTACAAAGCAAGTTAACAGATTTTTGACTTTGTGCAGAAGTAACTTGCAGCGTGTTATTTAACACTTGGCGACGGCAACTTTAGTATATTGATAACCTGCAAATATGAGTGGAAGGGATCCCCCACAAACACATGGATCGCTTGGGGCAGATCTTCTCACTGATCCAAGTTCAGTGTCGGTGGACTTTCAGGTTTGACTTTACACACAGGGTTCACTTTATGCTGTGCAGAACAGCCTGGTGCCATTGGGATGTTCTAGACTACAACTCCCATCAGTCCCAGCCGCCTGATGGAAGTTGTAGTCCAAAACATCCCAATGGCACCTGGCTGGTAAATGCTTGTTTAGAAACTGCTTTCATACCCCGTTCTTGTTTTTATTGGTCACTTTATCTTAATGTCTTGTACAATAAACTGAGAGTCTCTTCCCTTCACTTTTCAAAACGAGTCAAAACTTTGTAAAACGATTTCTTTCAAGTATAGCGGGCAATAATTGCACGACGTTCTACATGATCACTACATATGGTCATATTCTGTGGTTACCTTGGCTGGTTCAGGATGCTTCTTAGCACTAACCTTTGATCCCAGAATATACCTGCAAATACTTAAAAGCATCCCTGCAAGTTACCAAACCCTACAGGACTTCCCATCCCCTCTGGAGCAGCTTGTCTCTTCCTGGGCTGGGCCAGACTTCTGGAATCTTACTGAAAGCAGTCAACCCAACCTGACATGCTACATACTGAGCATGTCAAGATAGCTCTAGGAAGAGAAGGGCAGAAGACATTTAACTCTTGATAAACACAGCACTGCTGGATCCCTGTCCAATACTGCTGCCAATCAGAAGTAGTTTACTGGGTGGGACAGAGTTGCTATGCTAGCTTCCTGACAGGTGGGTCACTGTTGCTTAGCAGGAGGATGTAGTTGCAAGGAGGTCAGTGCGGCGCAAACACATTGGTGGAGGGAATCTAGCACAGCTGCTGCTGTGTTTGCACCATGCTGACTTCCTGGAGGCCTTGCCCCTTCCCCTCTCTTTCTGGGTAATCAACAGTCACCCACCCTCCAGGAAGTTAGTGTAGCAGCTCCACCCCACCCAGCAAGCTTCTGCTTGAGACTAATATAGAGAATGACAGCAGTGTGGATTTACATATGCACTTCAGCATAGCTGAGATTTCAAGCAGGCAGTTGGAGAGCCCAGCCTGGGATCCTACCAGCCACTTGTCATTCATTCCAGCCACAGTCTTCACTTTTATGGGAGTAGGACTCACTAGGACTCACTTCTGAGCAGATATAGATAGGAACAGTCTGTGAATTTTAGTGCTAAGACAGAATTATTGTTCGAGCTTTATGTAAATATTCATGAGTGGGCCAGTGACTGAATGCAATGATGGACTTGATGAGGGCTAATAGTCTGAATCAAGGCAAGACGGGGACTCTATGGGAGTGTGGTTTACAGGCCAAGGTTGTTTGCTTCGGAGTGGGTTGCACTGTCCCTGAAAGAACAGATGCAAGACGCTCTTTGATCCACCTCTATCACTGAAGGTGCAGGTGTCCTCTATGCTAGGAGCACCTTTGCTGGTTTCTGCTGTTAAGACAGCTCTGGCTGTTTTCCTGAGTCAGGGTAGCTTGACCACAGTTCTGCTTGTTTTGGTAACCTCAAGGTAAGTGTCTTATGCGGAGCTGTTCTTGAGGTTGGTCTGGGTAGAATCCCTTGTTTGCAGGATTTGCTCTGGCTGCCAATCTGCTACTGGGCCAAATTCAAGATTCTTTGGTGTGAACATATAAGGCCCTACACAACACGCCTTATTCCTTATATACCCTGTTAAGTCACCACGTTCTGCAGGACAGTTTCTCCTTAAAGTCACCCAACTTCAGAAGCCTGCTCCACAGTAACTCAGAGCAATGTTTTTGTTATGGATGCCCCTGTTTTGTGGAGTAGATTCCCTTTTGCGAAATATCAGTGTCCACTGTCTGTACTCTCCAGACACAACTGAAGATGTGTTTTTTTGTTTTGACAAGCTTTTCTAGATAGATGACAAGGTCATCTTTGCCTTAGGTGTTCATTTTGTATTGTTTTCAAACCTATCTCTAGTTGTGTTTTTTTTACAGTATTCTTAAAAAAATATTTTTGCTGCTTTTATGATATGTTGACAAATTGTATTGAGGTGTATAGAAAAGGCAATTCATAACTAACATAAGATCATATTTGTTCAGTTTTTTAAGAGGAGAAATATTTTTCTCCAATTGTCAATAGCAAATGATTATTTTCCAGTTAAAGGGAAATGCACCAGAGCCTTTACATCTGAGGAGGTAACAATCAGAATATTATTAAGTACTAGAGCCAAAGAAAGCACAGATGCAGAGAAATTTCTGTGGGTTTTTTTGGGTTTTTTAAAATCATTCACTGTAGTGTACTGGAACATGCTCTAAATTCCTCAAAATTATTTCAACAGACAATTTTACACAGTGGCTAAACATGAGATGAACAAGTACATGTGTTTCCCACCTACCCCCTCCCAAGAAAGACCGTAACAACTTGGTTTTTACTTCCAAAATACAGTGGCATGTTAATTGCTTGATCAGCCAAATGAAACTAAATGTAATTAAGACTACTGTGGGGTTAATTTGGTCCATAATTATGTTATATAAACTAAATGAAAATTGTTTCTTTCCTAAATTGCAATTCATTAAAATTACAGATATTAAAATAAGATACTATAAAATTACATGAAGCATGTACACATTAATAGCCATTAGTAATAGCTTGATATTTCTATCTAAGCAACAGTTTATTAGAATGCCAAAAGGTTACATTTGACAACTCACATGGCTGGTTTCCCCAACCCCCCACCCTCGTTCCCCAATCCCTCAGACACACACTCCTGTGAAAAAGTTGCTAATCCCACATGGATCCTGTTTCATGCCTTAGCATTTGGAGGAGATACATCCTCTTTATTTAGCTTACTTAGCTATATTTAGTGTACATTAAAAGTGTTTTCATTAAATGTTTTTGCTTTGAGGGGAATCACATGAACCACTAAGGAGTTCATTCATAAATAAAATTAACAGTGCTTTTGGAATCTCTTATCCATCTTATTTCTAAATATTGTTACAGACAGTTGTGCTGCTGCCGATGCACCATGGCGCTACTTCTCCCTATGTACATATATATGCTATTTTAAATAAAATAGTAAGTTAATCTGCGTTATCTTTTCCAGTCCATCCAGAAAGACACACAGGACACACAATGATGGACAGTTTGAAGAGTTTGGATTTGGATTTGATACCCCGCTTTATCACTACCCAAAGGAGTCTCAAAGCGGCTAACATTCTCCTTTCCCCTCCTCCCCCACAACAAACACTCTGTGAGGTGAGTGGGGCTGAGAGACTTCAGAGAAGTGTGACTAGCCCAAGGTCACCCAGTAGCTGCATGTGGAGGAGCGGGGAATCGAACCCGGTTCACCAGATTACTGCTCTTAACCACTACACCACACTGGCTCCACACTGGCTTTGTTGAATCTCAAACAGCAGTGCATTTCTAAAATGGTTCCCTCCCCTCCCTCATAGAGAGCAATGCAGGACAGGAACTTCTAGAACCAGAGAAGCCACAAATGTGTATTGTGTATTCTACAGAAGTGCTCCACAACAAGAAGAAACATGGAAGGCTTGACTAACCAGCATCTTCACCCTGCCCTAGGGTGGCCACTTCTGTATTGCCCAAAGGGAGGAAATGTGTCACCAAAGGGGGGGGGGAGAGACCACAGATTTGCATAAAATTTGTATATGCTGCTTTATCTGTATAGATTTTTTTAAAAAAAAACACAACTACTGTAAGTTAAATGAAAATATAATACATCTCACCAGAGTGGGGGAAATTGTGACCATGTGCCGTATATGCCCGCCCAGTGTGCTGTGCATATGCTAATTGTTGATGGGCAACTTCAAGCGATGGTGTGTAGTGGAGGGGGGAGAGAGATGCAAACTCCACCCACTTTTGGCACCCATTTTCGGTTTCGTCCACTTCTGGCTTAAGCTCTGTGTTCTGCCTGAGCCTCTTGGGCTTGCCAATCAGAAGGTCGGTGGTTTGAATCCCCACGATGGAGTGAGCTCCCGTTGCTCTGCCCCAGCTCCTGCCAACTTTGAAAGCACACCAGTGCAAGTAGATAAAAAAGTACTTCTCTGGCGGGAAGGTAAGTGGCATTTCCGCGTGCTCTGGTTTCAGTCACGGTGTTCCGTTGCACCAGAATTGGTTTAGTCATGCTGGCCACATGACCTGGAAAGCTGTCTGTGGACAAACGCCGGCTCCCTCAGCCTGAAAGTGAGGTGAGTGCTGCAACCCCATAGTCGCCTTTGACTGGACTTAACCGTCCAGGGGTCCTTTACTTTTACCTTTTACCTCTGCCAAATGTGGCCCCTGACTAGAAAGCAACCTCCCCGGCCCCTTATTTACAGCACCCCAGTGAGCAAGTATAGTTTGCACAACAAATAACAGTGAGTAACATGCTTGCATTCTTTTGAAGCTTTTTCTTATGTAACTGCAGTTTTAGAGTTACAAACCCGGCAAAAGAGTTTTAGCAGAATTTTAGCAGTATACTTACCCTGTTATTAAAGAAAACTGTAGGTCACCTTTCCAGATGTAGAATCAAGCTGCTGTGTAGCCTTATTTAAACAGACAAAAGAGAGAGAGAGAGAGGAATAGTGTTATGCTCAATAACTATTTCAAAATGGGTGTAATTTATAATAAGCAAAAGGCTACATATGGGGATGGGACAAATGATCAAACTTTACATGGTATTTGGGAAATGTTTTGAATAATAATGTCATTTATATTATGGTCAATGACCAGTATCAGGAAGGGAAATGTTTTTGTTTAATTAAGTATAACTGAAATTGATCTTAATTATATTATAGTGATTCATGGGTAAAAATATACACAGATACCAGGGTTCCCCCCCCCCTTTATTTTGTATTCCCGGTAAAGGAGGACCCACAGATTATGCTGCTATTAAATGGCAAGTCACATCACATTTAATACACCAGATAGTTTTGTATATTAAATAGGGAGATCACAGTAGTGCAAACACACATACACCCAAAAAACCCTGAATTTTGTTCAGATGTTGAGCTGCTATGTAAACCAATTATCTATCCTGAGGGAAACAGTTCTGTCTACAACCGCTTTGGCTCTAGGGCCTATTATAAATCCTGGAGTGGGCTGTTGTCTCAGTTCTCAGGGGAATCTATCACGTCACACTAGAAATGGTTGACAATAATTAGAAAGCCTGCTTCTGCCAGTATGGCACACGTTTATAATACCTTCCTAAGTGTTATGGGAGATAATGCATAAGGTTTTAGAATTCTAGTCAGGGAAAGATGAGTCCTAGAAAGGACAACTAAACAATAGTCCCAAACTGGACTACGACAGGCTAATTATTGCAGCTTCATTATAAGATCTTCTTTTTTATTTTTATTTTTTTTACATAGGTCACCTGGGAAGTGTAATTAAAAATGCATTATTGGCGTATTCTTTCCCCCACCTTTCTTTTCTTTTTTTTTGTGCTGAAGCAATTAAAGCAAAAAGCAAAAAGCAAAAAAAAAAAAAAAAGGGGACCAAATAATAGTGTTGGTCAACAACGTTTATCTAAGAAAGAAAGAACATGTTAGGGGTTCATTAGCAGTAAATGTGTTAACGGGAATATCGTTTGAAAAATGAGCCATAGAGCAGCTTTTAAATACTCAGATTAAAGGATTTATAATGTCAAGTTTAACACAGAAATTATAGATAGTATTACATTGCTGTGAGTAATAGCACCTTTAATCTGACTTAGTAAAATGATTTACATCACACTTTGTCCCAGCACCAATTATAGTGGTATATATCTATGTAATATCTAATCTACATCTGCAGTATATATATGACTATATTCACAAGCATATAAATTTCCAGTGCAGGGGGGATGCGAGATTCTGTAATACTAGGCTGTATATTTGTTGCAATACAAGGACTTACAGGACCTGCTACAGACATGCGGTGCGTGATAATAAACTACGCATGTTTCATGGGGAAGAATTAGCATGAATCTCTTTCAGGTCCTGTGGCAATAAACCATCATGTCTCTGGGCAGCAAGAGTGGCCACCATCCATTGAGAAAGCTGATCCTTCTTGAAGTTGGGAAGGAGGCGGCGGGGGGGGGGGGGAGACGACCCTCAATCTGCTGCAAATATTTTGCTGGCTGAAAATATCTTATGTATATATGGTGTACCTATTGTCTGGCCGTTCACAGGTACCGCAGACCTCCCATGTCAAGGACAACTGGATGGGAGATGAAATATGTTGACAGCCGTGTTGACAATAATTCCGATGCATGGAACTGAAGTGAGATATAAAAGGGAGCATTATTTTAAGAGGGAAGCGAGTGAGAGGCGGAAGGCACATCTGAAGTAAGGAAGGATTGGAATGAGAGAATGTCTGGCTGCATGATGGGCCTGGTCAAGGCTCATAGAATTAGAATCATTGCCCAAAGATGGAAAAGAAGGTAGGGAAAATGCATTGGAAAGGCAGAGATAGCTGGAAACATAATGTTTTGCAGAGGCCAGTGGTAGACAAAAAAGATCTACAGGGCAGCAGAGGACTCTTACAGTTAAGGCGTTGATCTGGTTGGTTTTCTTCTTGCTAACCTCGTTTGTTTCAGCTCAGCCTACTGCTTGTGCAGGCAATTTATCCATTGATCCTCAGTGATTATTTAAATCCTGCAAAATAAAATAAAATAAGCCTAACTAGACATGTCAATTGGACATATGCTTTACTATGCAATGGAGAACAAATGTAGGCTAACCTCTGATTAACTGGTGATTTCCATGTTTATTTTATGTATTACATACCCTCCAACATTTCTCCGATGAAAATAGGGACGTTCTATTCCACAATCATTATCATAATAATTTTATTATTTATACCCTGCCCATCTGATTGGGTTGCCCCAGCCACTCTGGGCCCCTTCCAACACACACACACACACACACACACACACACACACACATATATATATATATACACACACACACAAACAAACACACACACACACTTAAACTTTTTTAAAAAAACTTCCCTATGCAGAGCTGTCTTCAGATGTCTTCTAAAGGTTAATTCACTTTGACTTGGGGGGTTGCATAACTCCATACCCTCCAACATTTCTCCAGTGAAAATAGGGATGTCCTAAGCAGTGTTCGAAATAGCCATTGTTTTAGGCGCATTTTGAGACAGGGAATTTAATTATCTCGAGCAGTTTCTGAGCTCTGGGCGCAGTAATGCGCCTAAGATTTCAGATTAAAACTGCCAAGTGGAAGGAGGACGTTTTTCTGCCTGCCCACTTCCATCTGCTCTCTGAAGACTTAAGAGACGAGACCCTCTTAGGGATATTAGGGGGGTGGGCAAGGGAAGGACTAGACCATGTGAAAAATGAACATAATATTTTAGCTGCAGTTCATTCATTTTGAGCTTTGTGTTCTCGTTATAAAAAAGTGTGCCTAGACATTCTGTTGTTTGCACCCATAACCTAGTTTTAAGGTGCCATTTAGCTCCTAGCTTTCATATCTCAGTTTCTAACACTGAAAGCGGGACATTGCAGGATCAAATCAGAAACCGGGATGGCTTCTGTAAATCCAGGTCTGTCCACATCAACAGGGACCTTGCTTTTCACACCTAGGTGACTGAACAGGTGAAGAGACCTACCGTCGCAGTAACACAGTTTGCCATATAACTAAGAATTGAGTTGGAATAGAAAGACTCAACTTCCTTACTAGATTTGAAACAGAACACAGTTCCCTTTTTGTTTGTTTACACTAACCCCCTACCATCATTAGGTAAAGGTAAAGGGACCCCTGACCATTAGGTCCAGTCATGACTGACTCTGGGGTTGCGGCGCTCATCTTGCTTTATTGGCCGAGGGAGCCGGCGTAGAACTTCTGGGTCATGTGGCCAGCATGACTAAACCGCTTCTGGTGAACCAGAGCAGCGCACGGAAACGCTGTTTACCTTCCTGCCGGAGCGGTACCTATTTATCTACTTGTACTTTGTGCTTTCGAACTGCTAGGTTGGCAGGAGCAGGGACCGAGCAACAAGAGCTCACCCCATCGCGGGGATTCAAACCACCAACCTTCTGATCGGCAAGCCCTAGGCTCTGTGGTTTAACCCACAGCGCCACCCGTGTCCCACAAAAACTGGACAAACTGCTTCAGAATTGACATGAGAATTGGGCTTGGCTCTTTATCTATATCTTATATTGTCCATTTGGGCAAATGGTGGGGCTACCCCACCAGCCTCATCAGCTAGCTACCACCTCTCTCCCTCATTACTTAAAACCAATCAGAGGTGGCTCTGTATATTATTGCCTCTAGCACCACCTGCTGTTGGGCTCCCTGTTTGCCACCCTACCAGTCCCAGAGGGAACCAGCCACCAATGGTCCTACCCTTTTCTCCTGCTCCTCCTGTAGGCCCCCCTCCCCTCCCCTCTCCTTTTGTTTCCTTTCCTTTCCTGGCCTCTGATTGCTGAGTTAGGTCTGCACCTAGTTAGATGCTCACCATCCTTAGCTGTAATCTGGATTCAGCTTTCAGTCACGCTCTCAGACTCTACTTAGCATCCATCTCTGTCCAAGTTTCAACCATTCCGATCCTATTGGATTCCCCCCATGTGTGGAAATACCTCTTCTAAGAAAATCCCTGCCATCTATTAAAATAACCAACAGTTTAAAACTAATAATTTATTACCTGATTAAGTAGGGACATCATTTTTAGCCATTTTCTTAAAAAAAAGTATTTAGTAAATTTGTCTAATTTATCAACTAATTAAGTGTTAAACCCTTAGGTGGTGGTTTTTTTTAATAAAAAGAAAATACAGAAATATTTCAAGTAGTGGCAAAGCTACGGTATATCTTTTCTCCTATTACTTCCCCCTCCCTGCAAACAAGCAGGATCTGTCAAATAACTATTTCCAGTGCTCTATGAATGAATCATAGTGGTTTATCACCACATGGGGAGGAAAAGAATTTGGCGTGCATTCTTGAAGTTCCACACAGATTTATGAGAGAGTGCCATCAATTACAAGGTCTATGACATCCTTTAGAACAAACATTTTGAGTTTGGTGATCTTGGAAGAGGGATCACCATGAGCTCAAAAAGTTGTCTTCGCAATAGACAGTTGTGCTTGTGCCAGCAATGAATCAAGAAGACAGGAGATTCAGGGATGCCTGTGAAATTACTGGAGAGATTGTTTTGAAGGGCCTGCACCATATATATATCTTAGCAGGTTTAAGAGACACAACCCTGGTGGTTTTGAGTCTACTAAACAAGCTACTGATTCTCCCCCTTCTCCCCCGCTTCTCTCTCTCTCTCTTTCTCTCCCAGTGATTTAATTTCAAAACGCTCTCACCAAAGACAAAGCAAAACCTTGTCTGATTCCAAATACCTTCATGCTGGGCTGTTAAATGAAGTGGAGGGGGAATTAATGCACACAGTGAATTCATTGTAGAAAGCTGAAGTGAAAGGACAAAGTTGTGTGTGTGTGTGTGTGTGTGTGTGTGTGTGTGTGTGTGTGTTTAACCATTACAGCGGCACAAAGTTTGGTAGTGTGATGCAAGCCCCCAAGAACAGTTCTGGTTTTAAAATTTCATATTTTGGGGAGGCATTTTTTTTGCAGACTACAATGTAGGGCTTAGAGTTTTCTCATATACTTTTAAAAAACGTGTGTGTGTGTGTGTGTGTGTGTGAAACATGTGAAAGTTCTACCTTCATTCCTGATTTCACCAATAGTTATTTTATTGCATTTTAAAAGCTAGTTGGCTTTTTGTTGTACCTTACATAAGCCAAAGTGGAGCATTATTATTTGAAGAGTGGAGTATAAGAAATTGTTGTTGTTGTTGTTACCCACCCTTCACCAGCAGGTCCCATGGAGGGCTACAGCATTTTTAAATTAAAAAATTAAAAACAGTTCAAACAAATTACAGTCATAGGAATGGGGAGAGAGAACACGTATCCTGAGAACACGGATCCTGAGAACATGGATCCTGAGAACACGTATCCTGAGAACATGTATCTCAAGCGTCAAAGGCTGGGTTTAAAAGAATCATCTTCTAGTGCCATAAATAAAAACCAACCTTTTTTTATTTATGCTGGTCTGAGTGTCCTTTCATTTCATTGTTAAAGCACATCAGCAATGCTACTATGGAGAGCGCTGTGTTCTGGCACTCATCATGGTGTCCCATTGTGCCAGAAGCAGTTTAGTCATGCTGGTCACATGACCCGGAAAACTGTCTGTGGACAAATACTGGCTCCCTGAGCCTGGAAAGCGAGATGAGCGCCGCACCTCATAATCACCTTTGACTGGATGTAACTGTCCTTTACCTTTCAGCTTTACCTTTACTCAGATCCTGCTCGCAGGCTTCCCATAGGCAACTGGTGAGAAACTGTGAGAAAAGGATGCTGAACTAGATGTGCTACTGGCCTGATCTAGCACTCTTTTCTTCTGTCCTTACTTCCTGACTCTGCAAGAGCAACATATCTTTATTTGCCGCTGTTGGACAGGACTAGAATCAGGACTATAAAAAGAATTGCTATCCTTCGTTTCAGAACTGCTTGGCTCCAAGGCTGTAGGAGAGCCTATTCAAAATATCTTTCTCCTCTAAAGAAAAGCAACTTTTTAAAAATGGTCCTAAGGGCAATGATATGGCTACTGTTATAACACGGACAGGAAGAAGACAGATGGCCACAATGTCCTTATTTTTTACCCTTTCCTGGACTGATAACTGACGCTGACTGGAAAAAATAAATGACCTGGGGGAAAGGCACGAAGGGATAATTATGGACCTTGAAATTCAGACATGGCCCAAGAACTCACAGACATTTCCCACTCAACACATTATGCTCCTGGTTTTGCAAACTAGGAATGGCATGGTCCTTGCTTTCTGGGACACTGGTTTTCAACCCTGGGGATTTTTGAAAAGTTACCAGGAGCCCCTCAGTGAGAAGATTGCAATGGTGGGCTGACCTTCCCTGAAAGACAGCTTGTCCTCTATTGCTGACCTTGCCTTGAAATCTTCAGCTACAAGGAAGTGTTGACTATATGCCACATTGCCCACATGATGTGATGTTTTAGAGAAGAGGCCACTCCAGTGCTTAAATCAGGAGTGGGGCATCTTCTGCAGTCCAAAGACTGCCTTCCCTTCTAGGCAACATGATGGGAGGGGCCAGTACAGTAGGCTTGCTTACACACACACACACACACACACACACACACACACACACACTACTCCATCCTCAAACAAGAGGCATTATCAGAATTCAAGGACACATTCCATTCATGCAAAATCATTCAGGTTAGTGAAGCAGGTTCAGTGAAGGAGGTTGCCTGGGTGAAGCTGGTGGCCAAAGGCAAGGAGGACCAGAGAGAACACATTTGGACCCTCAGCCATGAGCTTTCACGCCCTTGACTTAGATGTATCTTGCATTCTAGAACATGTCCCAGAATACATTTCCTGGGTTTGATGGTAGATGCACAGTGTTTTTTTTAGCAGACATGGATGTAGAAATGGTTCCCAGATGGTATAAAGTTTAAAAAATAGTAACTAAGAGATGATTAATTTTAATAACTGAGAAACATGACTTGGAAGAATAGCTTTTTGGTTGCATGCAGGTAATTTCTTTTAGACCCATCTTTTAGGTGAGAAGTTTATAATGAATGGAGGAGGCCTGCCCACTGGCGAAGTCAACAGTATTAACTTTGAACCAGTGGGGAACATTCATTACTTTATGTTCATTTGTGTAATTCTGTGCTAAGCAAATCAAGCTGTGGTCTATTTTCCCTCTGGTAATTGGGTGGTGCTAAGTTAATGAAAAGCAGGATAGTGGAAGGTGTGGGAGAATATTAATGATAGCTATGTATTTGCACGTACAGAATATTTATGTATTGTAATAGTACTTACATTAATGCACATTACTGGAATGGATATGACTTACTAGACACATCTTTAACTCGTGCATAGATACTCACTGTGGAGCTGGGCTAAGTAGGGAGAAATGCACAACAGATAGATCTGGAGGGTGCACTTCATGTTCAGTTTTGCAACAGAATTGCCCTGGGGACAAGGAGAGAGTGGAAGTGAGAGTGAAAACAATATGCTATCTTCCATCATGCAAACCATTTTGTTCCAGTATATTGCTCACAAGGGCTATGATTTCGTGAACCAAAACTGTGCAAGCAAATGATGAGACAAAGATCCCATAAGGGCTGCTTGTCAACTTAAAATTTGGGAAAACACCAAAAAATGTAAACACTACTTGATATATTTTTTCATATTAAAAAAAAACAGTTACTTTATGTACTTTGAGGTTTGAATCCACTTTGAGGGGTTTTTTTTTTTTTGTTTTACAGTCATGAAATAAATAAATACTTCTCTCTAGTATATATTGGCACTGGGTTTGCATTTGAAGGTGGATCAACATGATTCTCCCTTTCTGAAACAATACGCAAACTGAAACACAGCCATTCCTTTGAAAATTGATCTTCTCCAAATTTTTCAACGGAGTTCTCCATCCAAGTCATGTATGCCATTCCTTTGAAAATTGATCTTTCCAAATTTTTCAACGGAGTTCTCCATCCAAGTCATGTATGTGAACAAAAATGCATACACTAGGGTAATGCATGCATATGGATGTACGTATCAGTGCAAATTACCTTACTTCAGTGGTAAGGCCTCAGCAGATAATGCGGTAGTTATGGGCAAGCAGGTTGGGTCAGGCACCATGTGAGAAAGGTATAAAGAACTTCAGCATGAGGAGCAGGACCTTTTAAAACAGTAGTCCTGACACTCTGGAATGTCCTAGCATAAGAGGTGTGAAGTTGCTCCCCACACCTCTCTTTCAAAGAAAGATCAAAAGAATCTTATTTTGTAAGGCAGGAGTGGAGAACCTGCGGTCCTCCAGATGTTGCTGGAAAACCCCCATCAGGTGGCCTCGGTGATGCAGAGTGCCTTCCATCAGCTTCAGCTGTTGGCCTGGTTGCACACTTATCTACACTGGGATAGTCCAACTTCTGTTGTCTATGCTCTGGTAACCTCTATGTTATTGCAATACATTATATGTGAGGCTGGTGTGCAATTCAGCAGTCAGGTTTCTCACTGAGGCAAGATGGTCCGGACATGTAACACCTATCCTGTCCCAACTGCACTGGCTGCCAATTCTGGGCCCATTCAAAGTGCTGGTTTTGACCTATAAAGCCTTAAACTTCTCAATACTTCAAGGAACACCTCTCCCCATATAAACGAGCCTAGACCCTGTGATCATCATCTGAGGCTCTTCTTTGTGTGCCCCTTCCTTCAGAGGTTCAGAGGGTGGCAACACAAGAATGAGTCTTTTTTTGCAGTGGCTTCCCATTAGTAGAATGCTCTCCACAGGGAAGCCCTCTGGCACCATGTTTATATATCCTCTTTTACAAAGGCCTTCACCCTTTAACTATCTGTGGTCTTTTAAAGTGGGTGGGATTTTTTAAAAATGTATTTCTCTTTCATCTTGGTTTTTATGTATCTATGTGGGGTTTATTGTCTCTTTGGCTGGTTGTAAGTCACTTTGGGTTGCCCTGGGGAAGATAAAGCGACTGACAAATTTAATAAAAAATAAAATCATCCTTGATTATTGGTCATGCTGGCTGAGGTGACATGACATGGAATTCAACGTCCAGAGGCCCACAGTGTTCCCATTCCTCTCATAACGCAATGGCTGCTGAATTATTATTTCAGTGTTTTTACAGTGTTTTAGTGTGATTTATTGTTACTGTGTTACATTCTTTACGAATTTTATTCTTGTAAGCCTAGGAAAGGTAGCATAAACATCTTCATTAATTTGTTGAAGATCTGAAACTTCTCAGTATAGTTTACTCTGCTATCAGAACATTACAAATTTGTAAAGCAGAAATATTGGCCTTAACATATTGATTTGGTCCTTTTGCATGACACATTTCCTTATATTATACCTTTTTGGGACTGCTAAAAAGGAGAGAGAGAGAGAGAGAGAGAGAGAGAGAGAGAGAGAGAGAGTATATACTTTGAGATTAATTAATTAAAATGATCACAAGCCTCATAATTAATTCTGCAGCATAATGAAGCTGTGGGGTTCATCCCCTACTTTAAAAAACAAACAAAACATGTTCATTAAATTTTTAAAGCAAACAAATGTCATTTCCGAACAAGCACATCAAAGAACAATCCTACTGTTAAATGACTTTCTCAGGGGAAACTAATTTGAGAAACCTTCCCAAGAGAGCAGAGGGAATCCCTATTGTTCAAATCATTTAAACCATGTTTGACAAACATACCACTGGCAACATTCCTACACTAGCGAGGGACAGCATAGGCCTGACACAAGAAGCCAGTTCCTCCTCTTTTATAAACCTTGTTATCGCCTTATGACTGTAAGGATTTGTGTGGGGTTTATTATTGTTATTCTTTCGTACTGTCTGCAAAGAGAGGGGGGAATCTTTTGATTTGCCAAATATGTACACACACACACACACACGAAAAGGTCCACCACTTTAAAACTGCTGACATCTCTCTAACAATCACTGTGAAAAAGAACCAATCCAGTTCCACTTCCATTCTACAGTGGTTTCCTAGGTAACAGCACAGAGCCACAGAAATGGACTTTGAAAGAGTGGAAAGGCAGAAAGTGGCAACCTCTTCCACTTTTTCTCCCTCCCCTTTGGTGATTGCATTTTAAGTCTAGTAACAATAAATTCTAGACTCTGGGTGTGTGTGTGTGTGTGTGTGTGTGTGTTTGTGTGTGAAATCTAGTAGATAATTTTGCAAGAGAAATGATTCCCCAAACTGACAGCGTATGCATGCTCTTGCAATTTATTTTCCTTTCATTTATTATGGGTCAAGTAGTCTAAAAATAATGCCAGTGCCACAAATTCTGCAGGAATGCAGATCATCAAGCAACATATATAATTACCAGCCAAATAACCCAGTCATAATAGCGACTGGTAACCACAGTAGCACCTCTCTAGATCTTTTGATATTCCACATAGGACTTTCAAATCACATCTACGGTGCATAAGGAAGAATGGAACTAAACTGTAACTGTCAGACAGTAAATCAGAAGTGGGGAACTCGAAGCCCAAGAGCACAAATGTGGCCGTCCAGGCATGTCTGTCTGGCCCTCAGAACACTCCTCAGGCCATAGCCCAACGTAACCCATATGTTGTTGCCTGACGTAAACTCTGATGCTGCCTCTTGCTTGTCTTGGCGGAGGGTAGGGTAGAGTGTCTGTATGCCTACTGTACTAGCCTGCTGTGCAAAGGTAATTTTTTTCATTTGTGGCTCCCTTCACTTTTGACTCTAGCCTTGTCTACCACTGGCACGTGGCCCTCAGAAGGTTACATAGATGACAGGTCAGCTCTCCTGCTGGAAGATGTTTCTGAGGCCTTGCAAACATTCTGAAAGTCTCTGGTCCTGATACATTTAAAATTAGGCCTGACTGGCAGGAGCTCTGTTCAAGTATTCCACTCACAGTCAAGGAGAACATTAGACGAGGAAGTGATGTTGTAGCCTCCCCCCCCCCCCGGCACCCACACAAGCTGCACAAATGTTTGAAGGGAAGGGACCTTCCCATGTACAGGTTTCCATGCAATCTGGAACCTTGATCCATTGGGGTTCCAGATCATGTGGAAGTCTGCATGGGTGAAGGTTCCCTCCTGATGTTTTCATTGCATGAGTAGGCTTCAGGGTAACAGGGTGCCTGTTCCCTGCTTGCGGATTTCCTTAACCATGAGCAGAACAACCAAGTAGGACTAGTGTGATTCTATCCATGAATTGTGCTGGCTGGCAAACTGTTTGCAAATCCCATGGTGCTGGTGAAACACTAAGTTCTGCTAGTGTGGTGGGACCACTGCACCAACAGAAGCTTGGGCTGGTGGAAACCTTATACCATCAGGGCAACACCAGTGCAAGAAGGAATAAATGGTGAAATCTGTGGGCATGGTGATAAAGGATTGGAGGAGTGACCACCATAGTGAGAATCCAATGTCCCCAAAGGGGAAGAAGATAAGATGGGTGTGAGTGAATTGCTCTCCACACTGCTGAACCCATTGCCCCCAGAAGCCCCAGCACTTGAGGAGTCATAGGGTCCCATCTTGCCACCAGCTCCCCAGCTTGAAAAAGTTGTACTACCACCCAAGGACTCCATCCTGAAAACTACAATTGAGTCACAGTCCACACCAATGACACTGGAGACAACAGTTCCTAAACGGGCTATGCTTCTTTAAATACAAGATGCTTCCCCAGGCAAAGGTGGAGTGAGCCACTCAGATTAAGCAGCAGCCTTATTGGAGCCTCAGCCTAGAGTTTCTTGCTACTGAAATAACATTTGAGCCCTCTGGGTCCCTCTGGCTTGAGTGCCTTTGGGAGCTGTCCATGGTTCTGCCTAACTTGAACTGTTACCTAGACTTGAGCTGGAACCCCTGCTTCTGCTGGAACCACTATATCTGTCTAGGACCACTGTCTAGAACTGAGCCAATAGGAGAGGGTCTCAACTAACCCAACAGCCAATCACACCAGGAACAACAAACTCCAGGAATGGAACAAAGCTCCAGATGTGTGCACCTTGGAATGACATTACTATCCTCCATGGATATTAATCTGAGTGTACAGAAAAGTGAGGGAATTCTGTGAAAGGGGGTAGAGGGGGCACTGTGCACAAGCAACAGACTGCCATGGCCTTCAAATAAACAAGAATGGGAAGAGTGTGATTCTGGGACTACTGTGGATCAAGATGTGAATTTTAGGCAAAACAGTGGCTATGACTTGTTTTCCCCACAGTCTTTATAGGTGTCCTGCTTCAGGGCTCAAGACACTATACAAAGCAGGAAATTCCAGCTCCACTGCTATAACTGGGACTTCAAGGAAAAAAACATCGCTCACAGGTAAACAAGGGGGTATTTTTACCTGTGAGTGGGAGACATACCTCAAAACAAGGCTCTTCACCTCTCTCCCTTCAGCAATTCCAAGATACTCCTATCTGCACTAAGCATCAAATGTACAAACAGTTCCCCACTCCGATCATGGTGATTAGGCCATTAACTTGCAGCCCTCTTTAAAATGTTGTGATGATGACTACAAGCTGTTTCAGAGAGAGGCTAACTGATTAGTGCTTAACACTTGGAGTGAGGCCAATGACTTTGAAAGCACAATCCTGTGCTTGCATACTCAGCTGGTAAGTTATGTTTAGGACTGCAGTCTTAGTGCTGTTGGAGGCAGGGTTTAGATTACTGAGGTCCCACAAGAGAATCAGAGTTTCTACTCTGGGCTCTGTTGCATCCCACTCATCTACAAGGGGACGTTTATGCAACTCAATGGGGATGGGTGAATTAAGATAGGGATTCCACTCTTGACCTTCCGGTCTTCCATGGCATGACCAACCCAGCTGGATGTGGCACACTAGTGTAGGAAGGATGTTGTGCTGCTGAGAGCAACACACTGCTTCAATGCTTGGGAATGATAGATGTCCCTATGAAGATTGACAAAGGGGGGAGCACAGGCTACAAGGGTGACAGAGCCATGGCTATCTTTCCTGGTGGCCCTGGACCAGGTGCAGCCGACATGGACTCCAACTCCCATCAGCCATAGCCCACATTGCTGGAATGATGGGAGTTGTAGTCCAATGTCTGGAGGGTGCCGTGTTGGCAGTCCCTGTTCCAGGTAATTTTGGCATACAGCAGGAAAGTGGAGGGGACAAGGAAGCTTTTGGTAATAGCAGCTGGTAATAGCGCTCTTTTTCAGTGTGCAAGTGCAGGAACTGAGTCCCAGCACCTCTCAGGTGGGCACCATTGCTACTATAAGAGAACAAGAGAGATGTCCATGGTGAGTTCTGGCACCGTTTTTCCTAGAAAAAGAGCACTGGCTGTAAGGCATGAACAGGGACTCAAACAGCTATGCCAGGAGTCCAGGGCCAGTCCCTGTTCTTGCAAGCAGCTACATGGGAATAAAACCTGCCGTATGTATTTTTAAAGTGATAGCTGCATCTTAAGATGCCATATATTTGCAGTCTTTATTCACTTGACATCTGCTACCAATATTACATTCCCCTGTCTACCTTTTGAGAGTGTACTGAGCCAAAATTTCTCAGTTAAAGTTCTTATTTATGAGATTTTCATTCTTTTCCCCAACCCCACCTAAGAAAAAAAAAAGACTGCTTTGCCAAAATGTATTGCTTTATAGCATTTCCAGTCATGCTCCATTACATAAAAATCACCTGCACAACTTACAATAAATGAGAAGCCAATTTAAAAATAAGACAAACAATCTCCAAATCCTGCCCCCTTGAAGGGGACTGTCATCCCTCCTCACCTCCACTGCCCTGGAAGGATGCTCAGTCCAGTGGGTGACACAAATGGTGGCCAGATGGCCAGCACAGTTTCTGCTAAAAACACTTGGAACACCAGCCTCTCTCCCCAACAGAGATTCTTGGGGTAGGGGAGAAAGAATTTGTACTATTCCCCTTGCTAATTGTGAACACCACCTGTAAGAAATGGTTGGAGAAATTCTCTTCTTGCTAGAATGTATCTTCCCATTTTTCCACTGACCAATATGGCGGAGAATTTTGAGAGGCCATCTGCACAGAAGTCTGTTAGGGAAGTTATAAAATGCCTGCAGACCCACAGTCCTGAAATTCAGGAATAGTCAAGTATAGGTTTAGGGCCAGTGTGTTGTGGTTTAGCAGGTGAGAGTGTTTGAAAATGATTTGGGAAATTGGGACCTCCACACAGCCATGAGACTCAGGGTGGCCTGGGGTCACAGTCTTTCAACTTCATCTACCTCACCGGGTTGTTGTGAGAGCCAAGCAGGATAGGTAAGCAGGACTGCAAACACTCCCTGTAGCACCTCAGAGGAAAGACAGGATATTGGTGGAATATATGTTTAACATGCATGAATGAGATCTCTGGCAAATGTAGAAAATAGACATCTGTGGGAATTTCCCTGCTACTACTGTACACACATTTTCAAAATGTGAATGTAAATGTGCAATGCTGATGGGGGCCTTTAGTATCCCCATTATATATATATTAGTATGTCATGCTGCTTTTCAGCAGTAGAGGGCACTTAGAATATAGTGAAAAGCACAAGAAATTTCATTGGAAACTTAACTTCCTTCACACATCTGTTCAGCTATATAGAAAATGTGACAACCCCCATCTCTATTTTCTTGGGAGAATTTTAGCTTTCATATTTACAGGGTTTCAGTATTGCTTGATTTCTCCCCCCCCCCAAAAAAAACCCCCACAACAACAGTGTCTTGCTATTTCTCTACATGGAGCATATGCAGAATAACTGTTTCCTTTTAGCAATATTAAAATTGCTATGATAATGTAAAATCCTAACCCAGGGAAAGTGCCAGAGGTGAGCCATATCAAAACATATGAGTCTTTATTTGAAACAAAATAACATTTTATTTTATTTTACTTTTTAATCACTTCTTTTTCAACTGACACTATTTCCTCCTCCCCCCTTCCATCTCCCTTATAGATTGGATCATCACCTCTCTTCAGCCTCCCTCAACTCCTTTCATTGGATTGTTCAGGACCTAGAGTGCTGCAGTCACCCTCAAGTAACCCTTCCCCTACTTTCAACCATTGCCCCGATCCCACAGACATCCTAGAATGAAGACGACACAAGGCAGAAAATGGCGTTAAAGGGCCACAACTTTTTAAAATAAGGCTTTGCAATGAGCAGCAGGAGTGGATCAGCTTTATCCACCCATGTGGGCCTCCTATGAATTCAAGGGGAAAGTTGGACTACTTCTTATCTTCTGGTGCAGGACTGCTCCTTTCTTCACTTGCTCACCTTAAAAGTGAGCCAAGGGAGTACTGGACTGCTTCATTCCTCTCTGTCTGGACAGTTAGGCCACCAGGGCCCAGGTACAGCTCCCTTCCTATTTCTCTTTGAACCTGGTTGCAGTTCAACTCACATACCCTCCAACATTTCTCTGAAGAAATAAGGAATGCCCCATTCCATAATCATTTTACTATGTATACCCCACACATCCTACTGGGTTGCCCAGATACTCTGGCCAGCTTCCAACATATATAAAAACATTAGAAACTTTAAACATTGCGGGGGGGGGGGGGCTTCTCAATACAGGATTGCCTTCAGATGGCTCTGGGGTCAGGTAACTCCACACCCTCCAACATTTCTCCAATAAAAATAGGGACGCCCTAAGGGAAAACGGGACATTCTGGGATCAAATCAGAAACCGGGACGGCTTCTCTTTCATCCCTGGAAAATAGGGACACTTGGAGGGTCTGAATTCATCATTAAGATGCTCACTATGACAACCTCCCTCCTGCTCCCTCCCTGCCCACATGAACCTGCCAGTTGTGACCAGGGCAGGAGCTCAAGTACCCTCTTAAACCAAATTGTAACATTCCTACTTCTCTTCTCCAGTATGGAGCTGAGGGGAGGGCAAATGTGCTTGTTCTCTGATTGGGTACCTGACTAATCCCACATGGCTGCCTTTTGAGATGGGTGTACAGGACTGCTGTGCCAGCTCTAAAGAGGTCACCGATGGAGGAGGAGGACGCATTCCTGATAATGGAGAGCCACCCCTCCATCTGACTGGCCAGCCACATCCTTGGGCAGCTTCATCCTGGTAAAGAGGGATGGGGTAACATTCTCTCTCCCAGCAATAGCACCATCATCAGCATCATTTTTTTAAAAAGAAACGAAAAGTTAGTGCTGCATCCAAAGCCCTGCAACCAGTTAGATCAGAGGAGGTGGGGTGGGTTTTCCTATGCACCAGCCCCAGGCTCTCCAGCAAATGGGTCAGCTTAGGATACCACCGATCCTTGACCTTGCTCCAACCCCACTCCAAAAAACATGCCTTGGGCCAGTGGGGACACCATCAGCAATAGCTCCAAAATGTCCTGCACCTTCAGCAATGGCAAAGTCAAGTCAAGGAGCTTTTCTGTCAAATCCTTCAAACACAAATATGCACAGACCTTCCCAGCAGCGCAGACCAGGGGTTAGATGGCTGCCTTAGGCTTTTTTAAAAACAACAACAATTCAAAACAGAACCAGTATAAAACCATCAGCTGAAATTACTCTCAAAACCTACTGGAAGGCTTGGGCAAATGTTAAGTCTTTTACATGATGCTGGTAAGATATTAGGGGCTGTAGCCAATTAATACATCTGAGTAGAGCCACAGAAATCAGAAGGCATGACTAAGTCCATTGGTTTCAGTGGGCCCACTGTGATTTAAGTTGGATGGGATCCTAGCTTTGGTTCTAGGCAAATATCCCTGGGAAGGGCATTCAGCATTCTGTGGTGCCACAACTGAAAAGGCTCTTCCCCATGAGTTGCTACCTGACAAATCTCAGGAGAGAGACCTCAGAGGAGGCCCTCCGATATAAACTTAGGCTACATGCACACCATCCATTTAAAGCACATTTAAAGAACATCTTCCCCAAAATCCTGGGATCTGTAGTTTGTTAAGAGTGCCAGGATTTGTAGCTCTGTGAGGGGTCAATTGCAGTTCCCATGATTCTTTGGGTAGGGCACAGTTTAAATTGCATTGAAATTAGCTTAGGGCTTTAAATGTTTGTTTGTTTTTTAATGGATGCTGTGCATACAGCCTTTCTGTAGCATCCTAAAGGCAATTGATTTAAAAGCTAGCAGATAAACACATTGTATCTTACAACTTAACTGTGATTACCTCTGCTGTACAAGTGGTACACGAGCACATAAGGAAGCCTGGTTCTTCACAGAGGATGCGCACATGCCATTTTCAATGAGGTCCACTGCATAGTCAGAGGGAAGGAAATGCTGGCGCTGAACTTCTTAGGCTCTGTTTTCTTTTACTAGGAACCAAGTGGGCATAAATTGTGCATTGAATTGTTGCCTTCAGATTTTAGGCAACAGTTGACTTTCAAATTCTGGTTCAGGAAAAAATAAAAATAGGAATTGCTCTAGCTAAAATACTTTGTAACATGCCGATGTATTCATTTTTACTATTGACACTGAGTTCCCATAATTCCTTTAAAAAGCATTGAATGACATGTGCTGGGTTAACCCATTTTCCTCTAAGTTCACATAAAAGTGTTACATTTAAAATATGATATGCTTTATTAATAATGGCTTCTCCTTAGGAGTCAACAGAACCACTTACATGGTTTTGATCCTGTTGAATGCCTATAGATAAGATAACAAAGACATAATTTATTCATCCTGTGTAGGATTCCTCATTCATTTGATAGAAGGCATACATTTTGCTAAACAACATAAAACATCAGGACTATTATAAATTAATTGCACAAAGACATTAGTTATGTACTTTAAAAAGAAACAATTACCTGCTTTTACATTTCGCTTCCCTGCTGAACTTCCTCTTTTTATAATCTGACTTCAAAATAACAAGAAAAACCCAGACTTGAAACCAAATTCTATACTACATTGTTTGTGTGTGTGTGTGTAATAAATTCACACTCCGTTGTAAATCATAGGAATATCCTAGTGCTTCCGTGAATTCTTCTCATATATTGGGGTACCTTTTGACCAGTTCTTCTAAACTGCAAGTGATCTCCATCTCCTTCTGAGAAAGAAAGTTAAAATGGAATTCACGATGGGAATCTCATTGCTGGGTTTCCTCAAGCTGTTCAGTTTGGGAAGCAGAAAAGGACAATGGAGCCCATTAAGAAACCTGGAGATCCCCAGGGCCTTGACTCGTTCTCCATCATTACTGTGAGTGCCTCTGGCACTATTGGGCCCTTCTCCTCAATAGCGGGAAGAGAGGTCCTCAGAAGAGATCACTCAGGCAACACCTGTTTAGCCGTGGCTGGATTTAATACCATTTTCTACTGCCAAAAATCAAGGCACTCACTATAGTCAGTAATAAGGGATAGTATGGCTATTTGCCAGGAAAGCTCAAGCACTGAATTGAAAGGTCTTGTTTCAAAGGTGGGGTACATTTTTAGGAACAATGTCTCACATTCCAGGCTTCTTCAAATGTCCATAGTTTTCCTGCCAACTACTAGATTCCCAGAGTTTGTCAAACCTGACCTTTCCCCCCCTCAATCTGATTCTTTGTTTCCCGCCCCCCTCGGTTTCATTCTTTAGCCAACCAACTGGAGTCAGAAGGGTGTAAATGCAATCGATGACAGCACTGTCACAATTTTATAAAGGGCTATGGCTTTTGCATTCCGGTTCTACAGTTCAGGCTGCAATTCAGAAACATACTCAGAAGAGTCGTTGAAACATTTGGAAATTATTATGAGGGATGGGCAAATCTGTCAATTCTGATTTATCATTTTTCCATGCTTATGTTCAGTTTTCCACATTCCCATGGAATTATTATTATTTAAGTCCTCATGAAAATTCATCCGCATTTTAGTATGAATTTCTCCCAATACACACATTGCTATGTGCAATTTTTTACTTTTGTACACGTATTTGCAAAGCAGTTTCCCATAGCATAATGCATTTTGGTATGGTATTTTCTCTAATATATGCATTAATATTCCCACTTTGCACTAGTCTATGCATTTTGGTGCACGTTGCCTTGGCTGGAGAAAGGCAAGACAAAATTCAGAGAAGTGTGGCTTCCAGAGAATGACTATGAAACAGTTCATACAGTGTTTCAGAGAATGCAAATTCACTAAATCTGAGCTGAACTGAAATTCTCCCCCATCCCTACATATAAGTAAATGTATTTTGAACTGTACATTGCACATTGAATGAATAACAGAAAAACAATGGACCATATTAGTCTTCACTGATATGCATCAGAAAATTTCTCTGCTCCGCAAGTAGATCTTTACCGATTCTGAAATCACCGGCAGAAAAATTTCTGTAATGAGATTGCAACAGGCATCAGTGTGCACTGCTTAATTTACCTTTCCCCCCATTCTTCTCACACTTCTTTGCAAGAAGTCCTGGAAATTAATATTTCCAAACTCCTGCTGTACTTATTCTTTGTCTGCAATACCAATAATATATCTGTCAAATCTAAAGCAGAGACTCCCGCTGAAGCGAATCATTGAAACCTCCACTGAAGAAGTAAAAGTTATCAATATTGTAATACGAGCACTCGTCTCTATGCAGCTCAGCTTGCTGTACTAGCAGAGGTGGATAATTCTCAGCCAACGCTGGGAGTGGCAGATTACTGCAAGGAGGAAAGACTGTCACAAAGAATGAACAACCGGTCCCTTCCAATTCTGGCGTTTATTAGTGGGAGGGAAGGCGAAGACAGTGAGTTTGCAATAGAAGGCTTGGACATCCTGTCGTGATTTCTTCAGCCTGCTCTTCTCATGCATTCACTGTAATTTAATTTTATAGAAGATTTATTCTGCTCAAAATCACCCTTACAACTCTCCCCGCAACACCAACAAATACTTTTCTTCCTCTTTTCCCCAGGAAATCTTTGTGTGATCAAAGATACCGGCTTCTGTGTGTTTGTTGCAACCCGTGACAGCTACCTTTCAAGCTACACACTTCCTCAAATTTCGTGCTGCTGCTCTGCAACCAAAACAGGATATATTAGGACAAAGTATGTGTAAAAAAAAAAAAATCTGTACGTTTGTTAAAATGACACATAAAAATGCATTGTATTAGTGGATTTATTTATTGATTTTGCAAAAATGCATACATAAGGGAAAATGCAGTGGAAAAAGTGTATAGGTTTTATTGTGAACCTCTTCTCTTTTTCTTGAAAAAAGTTTGAAAACCGATGCAGAAATGGAGTGAGCTGAACTGCAAATGGGAAAAATGAGAAGCTGAGAGAAACCAAAGTCAACAGAAACATCCATCATAAGAAGAGCCATGTGACTTCAGCATCCTGTTCTTGCAGTGGCCAATCAGAAGCCTGCTGGGAAACAGGACCTGTGCACAAAAACATTCCCCTCTCTTGTGATTCCCAGTAACTGGAATTCAGAGGATTACTGCCTCTTGACAGTGGAGGTAGAAAACAGCCATTGTGGCTAGTAGCCCTTGATAGTCCCATCCTCCATCAATTTGTCTAATCCTCTTTTAAATCCACGCCCGTTGGTGGCCACCACTACATCTTGTGGGAGCAACCTTCACACTAAAACCATGCTCTGCCTAGGAAGAAGTACTTTCTTTTGTCTGTCCTGAATTTTCCCAAAACATTCAGTTCCTCTGGGTGGCTCAGAGGCCTGTTATGAGAGAGGGGAGGAAACTTCTTTATATCTATCTTCTCCACAACATGCCCACTCTCATACACCTCTGTTATGTGCTCCTCTTCACAAGCTTCTTCACTAAGCAAAGAAGTCCCAATTATTGCTACCTTCCTTTAAAGGGGAGTTGCTCCAATCTCCTAATCATTTGGCTTGCCCTTTGCTGAACATCCCTAAAAGTGTGTCTATAATTGCCTGCCCCATTCACGTGGTAAATAGCCCTTCCCCCTGCTTTTATTTAGTTTTAATGGAGGTGCACCATGGGTTTTATCCAATGTAAGGGAAGTTTCTAATTAATTTCAGGAACAGCAGTATAAACCACTAAGAGGCAAGCAAAGAAGAGCCTTATCTATGACCACAGCGAATTCTCTGCTATCAAAGGTTTGTTCTTCAGTGTCTATTCCAACTCTCCATTCCAGTCACTCTCATTTTCTCTCACCCTCTTTGGAGTCCAAATGCTGTTTATCACATGGTTAAGATTCATCTCATAAAAAAACATGCCTCAGCCATTGGAATTTACCCCTTTGACCTTCAGTTCTTCCTGCACCCGCACCCGCCCCTCCTGCAGGGAATGCAGATGTTTTGTTTTCACCAAAAGGAGCTGTTGGGGGGAATTTATGAAATGATGCAAAGCACACAACATCATGGTAATGTAGCAACCACAAATGTTCTCTTATGCCCGTGTGCTTTACCTAATGTGTGTGGTTGGTTGGGTTGGTGGCTGGACAGTCCAGAATCATTTTGTTGTTGTGCTATGTTTGGGGTATTTATGCAAGCCCCAGAACATCTGGAATAGATGATCTAAAAATATTTCACGATTGAAACATGCTAGCATGATGCTGATTAGTGGTAGCATTCTACTAAGCCTATGCTCAGGAAGAGAGAGAGAGAGAGAGAGAGAGAGAGAGAGAGAAGAGGCAGCAACACGTTAGATGCATTCAGCAGTTTTATGCGTAGAGGGGCATGTCTGAGGGACAGCATGTCCACTTATGCCAGTTATTTTATGACATGTGGCAATAACTGCTGTGTTTGAGTGGGATGTGACACTCCATTGTGCAGTTAAGAGAAACAAAGTAGTTGATCTTATTCCTGCTTTTAGATTTTTAAAGTATTTTCGTTTTCTGACAGACAACACAGATCTCGAAACAGCAGCAGAAGCAATGTGTGCAGAGATACGAGAGGGAGCACATATGTGGCCATGTCAATACGACAGGGAAATAAGAAAGCCAAGTAAACTATAGAGCTGGGTTGGAACGATATGGGGTATCATGCTGAACAACTTCGACAATGGGAATTTCCCCACCTCAGAAATGTTTTCAGGGAAAGATATTAAATGAAAGGGAAATGTCCACCCATTCAAAGAAGAGGCAGAATTTCGTGCCCTCACTCTGGTTTGGCTTTGTGATACCACATAACTGAGAAATGTAAGATAAATGATATCATGTAGCCTATTCAGAGTGAGGAAAATGCTTTATGTTGGCTTTGTGATGTCTTCATGTAGGCAATTCTGATTGACTATGTGATGACATCATGACATTGTGCTGGGAAAAGAAAGGAAAAAATAGGCTACAAAACAAAAAAATCCTCCTATTGGAGTTTCCCCCCAGTTTAATTGCATTGTTGGTTTCCACTTGGGGAAAATAATAGGACATAGAGTCAGGAATGAGGATTCTGTGGCCGTCTAATGTGTATTTTTGTACTCATTATTTGGACTGCATTATGTGGAGAGCACTGCAAAATTCAGAGAAGCGAAAATTTCAAAGGATCGCTGTGTTTCAGTTCACATATTTGTTCCGAAAAGTGTGAAATAGGTTAGTTCACCTTTAAATGCAGACTGAATCAAATTTCTGCCCCCATCCTCCTGTATAACTGCAATGGTATCAGTACCCAGCAATTGCATCCTGGTTACGCATTACTCTTGCCCTAGAGGTCTGGCTAGCACCAATGTAGTATATTTTTTTAGGCTCCAGCTTAAAATCTGTCTCTTTCAGCGGGCCTTTTAATGTTAAAGTTTGGCATGTGTAGTAATGTATGGACAAATGGGTGATGTTTCAATTAACAGTGCTGCATTGTGTTCTCTTCTTGCGTGTTTTATTGTTTTGCTGTTGTAACCTGTGCTGGGACCTTTTGATGAAGCATCAGATATAGGTTTTTTGTAAATAAATAAAACAAAACAAATCCTCAACTGAGATACAGGGAAACATTTCCAAAAAAATATATTAAGTTGGTTCTTCCAATTGTCCTTTTCCACGCAGCCAAAGTTGATACATCATATCTTTGGATATTTCTTTATCATTGTCATGAGCTTAGTGGTGGTCTGCCAGAAAGAGAGAGAGAAAGAAAACTGGGTACCAATTCCTGGCCAGAAATGTTTTCTTTCACAGCATCCTTGGTACTTTAAATAAACTATTGCTTCAAGAACTGCCAAGGAGTCCTCATTCATCTTCAGAACCCCGAGCCTCTTGGATATCTTTGCAAGCCTTGTCAGTGCAAAACATTTTGTCTCATCTTTGCCATCTCCAATCGAGACTTCACTTCAAATTTATTAATGGTCCTGGCTAAATTAACGCAGACGTGAAAAAAGAAAAGGTTATATATATATATATATATATATATATATATATATATATAATATATGCTTAACTTGTAATCAAACTACTGCTAAAAGAACAGAAAAATAAGCAGAGTCCTAGTTTTTAAAAGAACAAGTCAGGAAGCAATGGAGACAGGAATATTTCAGTTAACTGCTACGTTAAGCAATCAAAGGAAATAAAGAGATATTTTAAAGAGTTGGAACCCCGTTGTACAGTGTATTAAGGGAGAGTGAGGAACTGAAGTACTTTCAATTGATTATATGATACTTCAGCACTTTTATTTAGTGAATAAACATGATGATAGTTTGTTGTGCCTTAAATGCATTTCTCATATATCTCAATATTTTGTGCTGTGTTGGAGTTTTCTCCAAATTAAAAAAGGAAAGAAACAAACCCTGTCTACTTGCTGTCCTTTAAAATAAAACAGAAAGATGTGGATTTCAGATATTAAGCATGAGTTGAGGGGGGGATGAAGGGCAGGTGTGGGGGGGGGACACGCTGTTTTCCTTGGCAGTCTTTCTACTCTGCTGATAGACTTCTGCACACCTGCTTTTCCCTTTGGGAAGAGAGAGGAGATAATATGATAACCTTCTGATTATATACATAAGTGAAAACTGATCGGCTTCTCTTGTGGTTCATTTTTAAGGGCAAGTTCCAGTTGGATTGTGCTAATGCACTTATGCATGAATCTCTCCAAACAGGATTCACGGCTCTCCAGGGAACTGTTGAAGTATGCATCATTGTTTCAATGAAGTATCTTCATTATGAAACATAGAGACTATAAAAGGTGAATGCCATTTGCCTCAGCCTCATATAATCTCTAGGTTTGACTTTCTCCCACTATGATGATTCTGTGTGAGCGCGCACTCATGGTGTGTGGGCACGCGCGCAGAACCGAATCACAGCGAGTGAAATGACACAAACGCCAATGAGATATTACATGGAATTATGTAGAGATGCTTATGCTTTCAAGAGGAGGTTATTTCCTTCTGTTGTGTAGCTGTAAGGGATAGGAATAAAATAGGGTAGAGGACGCATATCTTACGTTTCGTAAGTGTACATGTTGGCATTTGATTGATACCAAGCAGCGCGTGGATCTGCTCATAGTTTTGACACGCAGACTTCTGTGCTCTCCAATATATATGGCACATTGTGTGTAGCATTTCTTCATGGCAAGGGTGGGGAGAAAAAGTCAACCTGAGGGCCGTTTTCTCTTCTGAGAAACCTTCCAAGGGCCACATGCCAGAGGCGAAAGTGGGTGGAGCAAAACATGTCATCTTTACCTTCCCTCTATCCTCCATCCAGACAAGCATGTTGCATTATTAGAGTTCAAGGATGTATTGCAGTCAGGCAAAAGCCCTTGGGGGCCAGTGTGCGGGGTGGCCTGGAGAGATATTGGGTGTGGCCTGCTGAGTTTCAAGGGCCAGATAGAAAGGCCTGGAGGGCCACATTAGAAAACATCCTCAAGATGGTTGGACGAGATGGTTGGACAGTGTTCTCGAAGCTACCAACATGAGTTTGACCAAACTACAGGAGGCAGTGGAAGACAGGAGTGCCTGGCGTGCTCTCGTCCATGGGGTCACGAAGAGTCAGACACAACTAAACGACTAAACAACAACAACAACAACCCAGAGTGGCTGGGGCAACCCAGTCAGATGGGTAGGGTACGAAAAATAAAATTGTTGTTGTTGTTCATGTACCACCTTATAAAATAATATTATTTGGGCAGCAGTAAAAACCATTAAAACAGAAAATGAGACATAACCCCTCCCCCCAAAAAAAATATTCTCAACAACTAGAACTCATCCATTACTGGTGAACCTGACAGCTGGAACTCACGGGAACTGAGTTCCAGCACCTCTCAGGTGGGCTCCATTGCCAATATCAGAAAACAGGGGGGCTTATTTATGGTGCTAGAAAAACAGCACTGGTGATATCCAAGTTGCAATGAAGGTGAGCAATTGTGTGCTATGACTACTGGAATTCAGAAGGTGCTTTCAAGCAGCCCTCTTTATGCATAACCACGTTGAATGAGCATCTTTCCTAAGTGATGTGCAGACAATGTCCTTCAGACAAACATGAGACAGCATACCAAAAGGAGGGTCAGCATCAGGCTGGATTGTTTGTCAATGATTTCCATCTCACAAAATTAGTTTGAAAGTCAAGGTGAAATGCCAAGGAAGGCAGAAGAATATAACTGTATCAGATTAAAATGATCTATCCATCTAGGTAGCCAACTATGTTTTATCTTTTATGTTCATGTGGTGCGTTTCACAGGAAACACTGAATGCAAATATTGAAATTTGGTGCATTTTCAAAATGTAAGTTTCAGATTGCACTTGGATCTCAGTAGAGGCCAATGCTTCACAAAGGACATTAATGTTAACCAAGAATGTCCCCAAGAGCTGTAGAGCTGTTAGGTTTAGTCTGAAATCTTTGTTTTGCTCATTTTAAGCATATGTGTTTTTTAATACCATCTGGTCTCTTTGAAGTCCAGAGCAAACGGTAACTTTACAGACTCCAGAAGCTTTCGTTTTGCATAAGCAAACATTAAATCATAATGAAAAGGAAAAATAAAAAACAATTACAAGAGTTGCATTTTTCATTTTCTTCCATGATCAGCCAGTCCCCAGACATCTCTGTGCTTCATAATTATCTTTCTATCTATCTCATCTAGAGCAGATTTCATTTCATTTGATATTTGTATGCCTCTTTCCCAACAATCAAAGTGAGTTCATGGCAGCTCACAACAACAATAAAGCATTAACAAATACAGTGGTACCTCAGGTTAAGAACTTAATTCATTCTGGAGGTCTGTTCTTAACCTGAAACTGTCCTTAACCTGAGGTACCACTTTAGCTAATGGGGCCTCCTGCTGCTGCTGCGCCGCCAGAGCACAATTTGTGTTCTCATCCTGAAGCAAAGTTCTTAACCCGAGGTACTATTTCCGGGTTAGCGGAGTCTGTAACCTGAAGCGTCTGTAACCTGAGGTACCACTGTAAAATACAGAAGAAATATACAATCTAGAGGGGAACCTTTTCTACCTATGGCCAAAATTTCCCCATGAGGGCAGCCTGAGGAATGCGTGAGACTCTTACCTTTCTACAGAAGGCAACATTCTGGTCAAGCAAGAACCAGTGGTTTCTACACTGATGGACATCCTAGAAATCTCTCCACCCAGACAAGCAAGAGACATTGTCAGAGTTCAAGGTCGTAATCTGGACAGGCAGAAGTAGTCCAGGAGGGTGCACAGCAGGGCTGGTGAGGGGAATGGCTTGGAAAGAGGGCATGAAGTCTGGTCAGAGTCAAATACAGAGGCAAGGAGGGCCACTCTTTATCAAGAGTCAGATTGAATCTGGTCTTCATACTATGGACAAGATGAGAGAGTAGCTGGATGGTCTAAGAAGAAGCCATTTAGAAACACTGGAAGTGTTTAAAGAGACTGTTACCTCCCTAAACACAGACTGTTTTTTAGGGTCACACACCAGTCATAAAAGATAGGGGGAAAGTGTGCTTTATTTCCTCGGCGCAAAGTGTGCTGTTGTTGTGAACGCTTTTGTCTTTGTGATATGTTGTTACCCCTCATGTTCAATAAAAAATAATTTGCAAATAAGTAAAGGCTTTTATTGCCAACGAAGTGACAGAACAATACAATTATCATGTCACAGTACACAGCATTTTGCTGCAGCTCTGTAAATAATTTATGTCATCACTGTACATTTTTGAATAACTAATACTATTTTTAAATGCACATTAGTGTCATAAAAACATCAAATGTTGCTTGGACGATACACTTTGCATAATGGCACTATGGTGAAACACGGGCGTCTTCCATATAGGGGAGGGAGAATCAAGGCAGAGTGATTGTGTTCAGACATACCAGAAGTGTGCATTACTATTAAAGCTGTGTGTCTCAGAAAGGACTTGCCACTAGCAAATCAATATTTCAGTGTGGTAGAGTTGTCAGCCAGTTGGTAGCATTTATTTGCTAGAAACTATCTGCCATTGCCAAACAGGCCAGCAGATTTGAGGTTTGCAGTGCAGCAAACAGTACACGCATTGCACAGATTCAAATGCTCAGCACATGAAACCATCTTCTGCATTTGCAATATAACAAACAGTAAAATCACTAGATTTCATACTGGCCCATAAACCATCACAGACGCTGGCTCCCATTAGAGCTAGCCACAATTTTTGCAGCACATTTATTTCTATGAATTCCACAGCTGTTCTTAGGTTTCTTAGGCCATCCAAAAAAATTTTCTTCTAGGGGAGGTTTAGGGTAGACAATGCAACAGAGATTGGGCATGCCTCTTTTCTTCCTGAGCACCCCAACATACAGAGGTTATGACATACACACTGGGTGGTATTTAACAAGTTTCACTCAGAGCAGACTCTAACATAGCCATGTGCATTAATCTCAGTGAGTCTACTCTGCATAAAACTTTGTTGAAAACCACCCATTCCTTCTAGATGAGCAGATGAACACTGCAATATTGAAGTCTGATTTTAGAAGACAATTATATTAAGAAAACATCATTATTAATAATAATAATAGGGTTGTATCCAACAAAGGATTTCCACTAGTGCAATGGAAACCCCCCCCACCAATTGTGTGTTAACATGTCCCTCCAAATCTTCTCTTTAGGGTTGGGAAAACCCACAGAGCACATTGAGGTGTGCATAGGTGAAGGAGACACAGGAGGAGTTCCACTGCACAAACTGAACGCCTTGCTGGAAAAGGACATTTCCAGAAACCATATATCATAAAGAAATAAACCACAGTCCTGGTCATGCCTCATTGTCCGAAAAGGGAACACAGGCCCTGGGAAGCATGTCTGGAATCTTGCATCGCTCGTGGAGATTGGGGTGGCATTTAACAGTATGAACAGGCTGATCCTGCAAATTTTGGGTGGGTCTGTTTGATTTCCCCACCACCATATCATAGTTACAGTGGTACCTCGCAAGACGAATGCCTCGCAAGACAAAAAACTCGCTAGACGAAAGGGTTTTTTGTTTTTTGAGCTGCTTCACAAGACGATTTTCGCTATGGGCTTGCTTCGCAAGACGGAAATGTCTTGCAAGTTTGTTTCCTTTTTCTTAACACCGTTAATACAGTTGCGACTTGACTTTGAGGAGCAACTCATAGAACGCGGTGTGGTAGCCTTTTTTGAGGTTTTTAAAGACTTTGGTGATTTTTGAAGCTTTTCCAAAACTTTCCCGACACCGTGCTTCGCAAGACGAAAAAAATCGCAAGACGACAAAACTCACGGAATGAATTAATTTCGTCTTGCGAGGCACCACTGTACATTTGTCACTCTCAATATCAAAGTTGCTTGAAGCCACCTCTCATCCTATATACCCAGTAGATCCCTGCATGCTGCATAACAGTCTCTCCTTGAACATCCTAAAACATCAGAAGCCATCTCCACATAAGCTCAGAGCAGGCCTTTCAGTGTTTGGTGCAACAGCATCCCCAGCAAAACACGACAGAAACGCACTATCCGTAATTTTTTGAAACAACTGGAAGCATTTTTGTTTTGACAAACTTTCTCAATCGGGTGGAAAGGCCTGCATTTAGCCGTGTTGGGTTTTGTACCGTTTTCGAAACTGTTTTTTTTTTAATTTGTATTGCATCGTAAATTGTCTTGAGATATGTGAAAGGAGATTGAAATCATCATAATAATGGAAGCAGATAGCTATCACACAAGATGAACAGAACTGGTTGGCTGTCGTTAGAACATATGAAGAAATTGCTTCCTGTTGCAAACAAAGCTGGAGGAAGTCTAAAGGGTCACAGAATTAAAACAAACTGTTAAAGTGGAATGTATCAGTAAAGTAGTGGCCTTTAAAAAAATAAAAATCTTAAGTCTGGTTGAAGTTAGTTTTTTATTTTATTTTTAACCTGTTGAAGGTTAGCACCAGTTCTTATTCTTCTCCTGCCATTTGGTCCATTTCTAATCATAGTGCAACTACCTTGGCAACCTCTACAACCAAGCTATCAACTTGACCTTGTCATTTCAATTTTCACACGTTTTCTTTTTCTTTTTTCCCCCTTTTTCCCGCACGAGCTTTAGTACCATATCACACTAAAATCTCATCTTTGCAAGCCCATTGCTAAGGGCTACTAATCTGTAATACAGCTCAGCCTCAAAAATGTCATGAAGAATGAAAAAAAGAGAGAGAGAAAGGTAAAACTCAGTAAGACAAACTTCATGCAGTGACTGGATCCCCTCTTCATCCTGGAAGAGAGAGACATGCCTTTCTCTTTCCTGCTTACTAGAGGAACAGGGATCTGCACCCATTCCCCCAAGGAATTCCTATTGCCTTACTCCAGCTTGTCTGCACAATGTTCTCTGTCTTCAAGATTAGATGTCCCAAATGTCTTTGCACATGCTCAGTTGCATTTCACATTTGCACAGACAGATTTTGTTGTTCACTCCTAACTTTGACTTTGGACATACCTTGGATATCTTTGATCAAGTTCAGTTTGCTCAAAGTCTCGTGGAACTAGAGTTCTGTAGCCTGCCATAGCTACATTCAAAGTTACTGGACTATATGACACATCTAATTCACAGACTGATAGAACGGCCTATCACACTTTCTGGATGCCTCTTGGAGCTCTAGTAAACCTGTTCCAGAACATTCCAGTGCCTCGCTATCCCCCCCCCCAATTTATCAATCGATCAATCATTTTATTTGTATGCCAAAGTTGAAACCATGCTCAAGGCAACTTACAGCCAGTGCTATTTTTCTAGAAAAAGAGGTGCTGGGACTCACCATGAACACCTCCCTTGTTCTCTGATAATGGCAATGGTGCCCATCTGAGAGGTGTTGTAATAGAGTTCTGGCCCTGCTTACAACATATTTTTTTAAAAAAATAACAAAAGTAGTCATAAAAAATAAACAAAATGTTCAAAAATACACAACCAAATTGAATGCTTTCCACATAAATCATAAGATGCAAAATAAAGATTCGAAAAATTAACATCAACAAACACACATCCCAAAAAAACCAAAAAACAATATCCCAGCCCAAGATTCTGTTCAGCAGCCTCAACTTCTGTAGCTGGAGTCAGTCAAGGCCCTGCCCTCTCAGCCAGGAGGGGAAAGGCCTGCAAAGCAGGGAGCAGGTCTTCCAGGATTCACAGCCAAGATGCAGATTCTTATCCAGAAATGACCACACCATTTTGGTTTATGAGCTGCCCTTATGCAGACAGATAGGGGTGATGAAGTTTCTTATGTGAAGCCAGATCAGACTTTTGAAGCTTCCTTTTGGCATGAAAGGATAAAAGGCTTGGGCAGTTGAGATCCTTTCTCACTTCTACCCCCCCCCCACCCTCCCAGCATGTCCAGGTGTTAATTCTCATTATAAAGAAAATCAGGGGGAGAAATGAAGCTAGCTACAAAATGTCAAAGTTTTCGTGCATGATAGTAAGTGCAGGACTTTGACCGGGGTGTCAAACACCTCCAAGAAGTTGAAGGAAACAACCCAGAAATAACTTCTGTCTCTGCAATTCAGGGTTCACTCATCTAAAGCAATAGATTTGTCTTTAAGAAATCCATTTTCTCTCCGGAACAACAGAACCATGATTTGCCGGCTATCATGGGATATAAAGGGCAGAGAGCTTCTCTTTGTAGCTGCCAAAGCTATATTTTATGGTTTGTCTAGCGCCCTCAACTTGGGAAGCACATATTAATAATACAAATAGGAAGCTTGTACTATCACTTATCCAGCACCTGCCCTTCTTGCTAAAAAATTAAGGATGTCTGAAATCAAAGGAGATGCCAGTTCAGTTACACCAGCAGGAAAACATGTGGAGGTTTTTCAACCATTCAAGATAAAATACTTGAAAACATTTGTGTTGGCAGCACTGCCTGGTCCACGTTTCGAGAGCAGAGCTAACAAAACGCTTCCACCCCACAGAGGCATAAACAAAATGTTGGAAACAACCCATCATTCCATCTCGCTTTCTCTCAAGTTGTTTCCCTGACAGGCGTCTCTCCTGAAAGAGAATCTCGTTTTCAAGGAGCATCAGAAAGTGAAAATGTAACTAATAAAACGGTGACAGCCCCAGCATTTGCAGGACTCGGGCTCCTCAAAGTTGCACCCGTGTTATTTATGAGGGAAGAGTATTTTATATATGCCTATCACAACCCCTTTCTTAACATCGCATATTAGGTCAGGAACTGATTCTCTCTGCCTCTTTTCTTTCTTTCTTTTTTCTTTTCTTGTTTGACTGAGTCTATTTCCATGATGAATGTTCCTGCAGGATTCAGATGATTCAGGGGATCAAGAACAGAAGTGTCAGCTATGACTGGCTATGTCAAAAAAACCACCCCGCCATTGTTCATTGTCAGAATTCACCACTCTGTACTTGGAGCGCAGCTTTGTTGCTTTATAACTGGGGAAAGAATTATTGGCAGTGCTTTTACTGTTGAGCGATTACCTTTCTGAAGCAGAAACGTAGGCTTGAGGAACCTCCTGGACCCCACTTCAAGATGCACCTCTGCTGCCCTGTAGAAGCCATTTTCTCAGACTGGGATGCCCACCCAGATTGCAGAATGTGAGAGGGATGGCATCACTAGCTGCAGAGGCTGGTTTGCAGGCCTAGACCTTGACGCCTCCTAGAGCTCAGCAGCTTCAGCTGCATAACAAAAGACAGGAAGGATTCTAAAGCACTCCAAAGGTATTTGCAGGTAGCTGGCAGGCAGCCAATCCCTGCTGCGATAGGGGCAGTGTTGTGATTTGCTGGTTGCAGAATAAGGCAACCTATCACAGGCAAGTGGGGGTGTTGCCTGGGCCAGCCTAATAATAATAATAATAATAATAATAATAATAATAATAATTTATTTATACCCTGCCCATCCGGCTGGGTCTCCCCAGCCACTTTGGGTGGCCTCCAACAGAATATTAAAATAAAATAACCTATAACGGGGTGTAAATATATTATTATTATTATTATTATTATTATTATTATACATTAAAAGCTTCCCTAAACAGGGCTGCCTTCAGATGTCTTCTAAAAGTCTGGTAGTTGTTTTTCTCTTTGACGTCTGGTGGGAGGGCGTTCCACAGGGCAGGTGCCACTACCAAGAAGGCCCTCTGCCTGGCTCCCTGTAACTTGGCTTCTCGCAGCGAGGGAACTGCCAGAAGGCCGTTGGCAGGAGCAGGGACTGAGCAACAGGAGGGGATTGGAACCGCTAACCTTCTGATCTGCAAGTCCTAGGCTCTGTGGTTTAACCCACAGCGGCCCCCGCGTAGGGGTACTCTAATTTTCCACTCATATTGAAATACTGCCACTCGATGAGGCCAAACTTAGATTCACAAAATGTTTAGCCCCAGAAAAAAAGAACTGACATAATAAAAATAAAAAACTAACCCAATAACACCCCTCCAAAATAATAATAATAAATAATAATAATAATAATAATAATAATAATAATTTATTTGTACCCCGCCCATCTGGCTGGGTTTCCCCAGCCACTCTGGGCGGCTTCCATAGAAACCAAAAATACACTAAAATATCACAGATTAAAAACTTCCCTGAACAGGGCTGCCTTAAGATGTCTTCTAAATGTCAGGTAGTTATTTATCGCTTTGACATCTGATGGGAGGGCGTTCCACAGGGCGGGCGCCACTACCGAGAAGGCCCTCTGCCTGGTTCCCTGTAGCTTTGCTTCTCGCAATGAGGGAACCGCAAGAAGGCCCTCGGCGCTGGACCTCAGCGTCCGGGCAGAACGATGGGGGTGGAGACGCTCCTTCAGGTATACTGGGCCGAGGCATTTGAATTGTGCTCGGAAACGTACTGGAAGCCAATGTAGGTCTTTCAAGACCGTTGTTATATGGTCTCAGCGGCCGCCCCCAGTCACCAGTCTAGCTGCCGCATTCTGGATTAGTTGTAGTTTCCGAGTCACCTTCAAAGGTAGCCCCACGTAGAGCACATTGCAGTAGTCCAAGAGGGAGATAACTAGATAAAAAAACCCCACATTTTAAAAGGGCATAGCATGTCAATCAAATCAACCAAAGGCATGGTTAAAAAGGAATGTTTTTGCCTGACGCCTAAAGGTGAATAATGAAGGAGCCAGCCGGGGAGCCACCACAGAGAAGGCCCGTTCTCCTGTTGCCACCCTCCAGACTCTGCATCTGAGCAGACAGAAGGCGTTTCCTCAAGATGGTTCTGCCATCTTTCAGAGGCCTCATTCTCATCTTCTGATGCCTCCGACTCCTGCTCTGAATCCATCCCTAACCCTAGGGACACTAGGGGGGCAGGGCTGGAGAAGAAAAGAGAGGATCATTCCTTTTGTTTTTTGAGACCTACAGTATAGTGAAATTGGGCCTAGAACACAACCTAAGAAAACAATAGATCCCACCTTGTGGGTACTAAAATAGGCATTTTGGGCAGGATGGGGAGAGATGAGTGACACATGATATGATAGTCATCCTCCCCACAAGCTGTTGAGCCTCTAAACCATTTTGGCTGAGCTCCTCCACCCAGGTTTCTTCAACTGTGGGTCCCTGAATGTTGTTAGACTACAAATCCCATCGCCTATAACCAGGGGAGTTGTAGTCTAACAACATCTGGAGATCCAAGGTTGAAGCCATCTGCTTGAGGCAGCCCAATCATTTTAGTTCACAAAGACAGGGAGATCCCCCAAAAGGAGGTTTCTTGTAATTTTCTTTCCATGCAAAGAGGCATACCTATGACCAGCTCACCTTCCCTAAATGAGATTTGCCTAATGATCTATGTGTAGTTGCTGATCCCTCCACACAGTACACCACAGGGCAGTTGTGTGACATAATCTATGTAGGAAAAGCTTCAGAAACATAAGGACTGTCTGGGCCTCTTTCTGCACTAGCTTCTTTCAATAATGAGTTTTCCTGCTGTTTCCTACTAGAGGCTGCCTTTTTCTTGCTATGATAATTGATTTAAGGAATATGAACTCAGGTGGCCATTCAGGAGGTCTTTTATTTGAGTGCTAAGACCTTGGCGTACACTTTTTCATTTAGTTGGTGGCCCCTTGGTGAATTGTGGATTTGAGTCCCTGCCCAGTCCTGCTTGATCATTTCAAATTCACTTTTCTTCTGCTTCGATTATATGGAGGAAACAGTGTGACCGACCAAAAACTCTATTGATAAAATATGTATACATATATTGACATGTCTTTTCCCAGAGTTGTGGGAAAATGTGGTGCGTTGTTGATGCTACAGTGTTTAATTAATGTTTAAAATAGAAGACGTATTTTTAAACAAGTAGCCAAAAAGGGAGAAAGACTGTTTTCTGCTCTCATTAGTGAAAAAGCAACATAATTTTCTAGAGGAGACAAATGAAGTTTGTAAGTACATATTTTGCATGTAGATAAAGATAAAATGTCAGGGTCAGTGCCAATAAATTGCCCCCATATTGCACTTGGCGGAGGCTGTGACTCAGAGGAGATGATAGCAACAGCCCTGTAGTGTATTCCAGTCCAGTGTTTATAATGCAGGTAAAAGGCAGAGTTGAGTTGGATTAGATTTAAAGCCCAAAACCCCCCAAACGAAAAAGGTAGAAGTCAATCTATTGCCCCTTTCAGACACTCTTCCAGCCAAAATCTAGAATTCAGTTTTCATGAAGCCTTGTGCTCCATTGGTTTGTATGAAGAATGTGTGGCACTTTTAAATGTTAAAAAGAAAAAAGAAATTCTAGAGATTTCCGTTTTTAAAGAGGGGACCCTAGTTTACAGGAAACTGTGCAACTTTATTTAATTTCCCTGTAAAGAGAATTGTTATGGATACAGCACCGTCAATGTGTGTGATGCTGGAACAGATGACAGGTCCCTGCCCCCAAGAGGCTTACAATCTAGAATTCCACACAGGAAAGGCTGCAGAGCAGAGGGAGGGGAAAGGATGCAGAGGTTAAACAGAGGAAGGAGATGCCTGAATTTCATTTACAACTGCTTAGGCTTCTTGGCGATTACTGGGCACTGCCAACAAAGCGTGTTCTTCACATAAGGGACAGGTTCTTCCCAGACAAGTCTTCTGAAAGCTTAAAGACGGGTGCATCAGATGGAACTCTCCATTTCGTTGTGTTATCTGATGCAAGCCACAAGCATTCGGGAGCAAAGTACTTTTCTCCAGCATAATGTTTAGAAATGAAGTCTTGACTCCGACAGCCGAGCTGACATGTTGATTGCTGACAGTAAACCATTCACTTACAAAATTCTCAAGGCATTCAAAGACATGGAAAGCAAAATATTTGTTCTCCTTGAAAATTCACCTTGTGCTATTTTCCATTCAACCACATCACATACATTTATTTATTCGTATTTAGAACTTGCTATATTTCAGAAGCTCAGCAAGGTTAGTAGGGGTGGGTAGGTGTGGGTGTATAAAGTATCCCCACCCTGCTTTTCTCCAGCAAGTGTTTTTTTAAAAAAAATCTTTGGTGCAACTGACCAGCTTTGACCTGTGTCAGGTATCACCTGACCAGCTTTTGCCTGTGTCAGGTATCACCTGCATTTCAGGCTATTCTCCCTCTGCTTCTGTTGCCCCAAGACACCTATGAAGAAGGAAGACCCATGCTGACAAAATACAGGGATAGGGGCCTGTGTGCAACAATGGTGGTGGTGGCAAGAATCAAGAGTCAGGAGTTCAGCCTACACTCAAGTAGGACCCTGGCAGAGACACATGCCTGATTGGCATGTTCTCTCCCTCCTGGTGCATCGTCCGGGAGCTTCAAAAGCTTTCTTCAGCCCAAACATCAGTGACCGATGCCAACCGACACCGGCACACTTAGGGATCCACAGAGTCTTCGCAACTTGCGTGACAGACCTCAGCAACTCAGCATTTTGGCTAATCTACTTTATTTACATATAAACACACACGGAGCACTGCAACATGGCTCCCTCTCTCTCTAGCATCAGACAGCAAAGAGAAAAAGAACAAAGGACAATAGTCCCACTTCACGGAACACAGTAACACAAACATCCTGTCTCCATCACTTCCCACTCTGTGGAGTCAAAACATATACCGTCATGTGAAAGACAACAATCTCATGACTGCAATCACGGAGCAGGAATTCTAACATCAAGCTGCTATTGCATAGTGAGGTCAGGCCTAGCACAGAACAGGGAGGGAGGCTAGCAGTTATAGCCCACCAGCAAGCTTGCAGATCCAGTAGATTCCATGACCTCTCTAGCCTGGGGCACCACTACCATATATAGGAGTGGTTGCTGGCTGGTGCTGCCAAACAATAAGAATGCAAATAAAAGATGCCATTCGTTGAAGCAGTCCTGGGGAGAACATTGGTTTTGTCTGCATTTTAGTGAGAAGCCACCCAAGTCACACTTCTCAAAGCAATGCAAGTACCAGAACATAGTTATTTTTTCAAATTGATTTAAAATGACATGGATTCAAAATGGCAGCCAGCTTCCTAACATCAATGAAAAGCACTGCCCACCACCTTGGGAAATATAAGGTAAATTACTCTTTTCATCTGATTTTTCCCCAGAGATGGTCTTCTGGTGAACTACACTGCAGATCCTGGGAATCTCGCAGTTTAATAGAAGACTGTAGAGTTTAGGACCATTGCATACAATTTTAGCATGGCAGCTTCTTGCCATAATGAAGATGAATAATAATGCTATTAGGATTATCACTCACACCTGGATGTGTTTTAAGAACACCAGTGGAGAATTTACACAGGTGCTGTTGCAATTAAAAATGTTATCATGCAACATATTTGCCATGTTGAAAAGAAAACAACCAGTTTCTTGCTGCAGGGAACCAGATGTAGTTTATTAAAAACAACGGGTTAATTACAGTGGAGCTAATTCAACAACTGGTATTAGGACAAACGACAAGCTCAACAGTGTGGGGTAAAGAAATGATATTGTTCAGAGTTTCACACACACACACCCAAAAGGGAATCTCAAATTTAACCCACATTTCGACATTTGTCATGAGATTTTGATGTTAATCATAATTTGGAGGATCCAGCCAACTTCCAGAAGAAGGAAAAGCCCTGAGTGAATACAGATGACCCTTAGCAAGTGATATCACAATGTACACATCACTAAAAGCTGTTGGTATCATCCTGCCAAGGGGCTGCTCATAACTATGTTCCATTTTCAACACCAATTCAACACCCAACCCCCGCATTGTCATATTTTGTAGACTGTAGCTCAGCATCTACCTTGAACGCAGACCTTCCAAGTGTCCCTATTTTCCAGGGACAGTCCCAGGTTTACAGAAGCTGTCCTGGTTTCTGATTTGATCCTGGAATGTCCCACTTTCCCTTACGACGCCCCTATTTTCAAAGCAGAAATGCTGGAGGGTATGGTAGGATGTCCCTGTTTTCATTAGAGAAAGTTGGAGGGTATGGATTTATGTGACCCCCCCCCCCCCAAGCCAAGGAGATAAGTAACTATAAAACCTTTAGAAGACATCTGAAGGTAGCCCTGTATAGTGAAGTTTCTTGATGTGTGGTGTTTTATTATGCTTTCATATATGTTGGAAGCCACTTAGAGTGACTGGGGCAACCCAGTCAGACGGGCAGGGTATAAATAATAAAACGATCATTATTATTATGGAATAGGATGTCCTTATTTTCCTTGGGATAAATGTTCAATCCCTTGCAGGATTGATTCCTGAATAGTTGCGGCCAGTCAGAGTAGACAATGCAGACCTAAATGATATGATGCAGTGCAAAGCAGCTCCCTAAATTCCTAAATGACAATATAGAATCCCACCTTTGTCACCACTTTCCTACCTGCTTTCTTGACATATGAGTTCAGTACTGTACTTCTTAACAGCAGGTGCATAATGAGTGTTTACAGTACAGTGGAGTGGTACCTTGGGTTAAGTACTTAATTCGTTCCGGAGGTCTGTTCTTAACCTGAAACTGTTCTTAACCTGAAGCACCACTTTAGCTAATGGGGCTTCCTGCTGCTGCCGCTGTACCGCCAGAGAACGATTTCTGTTCTCATCCTGAAGCAAATTTCTTAACCCAAGGTACTATTTCTGGGTTAGCGGAGTCTGTAACCTGAAGCGTATGTAACCTGAAGCGTATGTAACCCGAGGTACCACTATATACATATATTCTCCCTTTTCTCTTCATGAAAATATTATCAATGTTGGGTTTGGTGGTGGTTGTTTTTTTTAAAAAAAAACACACGTGTGTGAAGCTGTATTGAAATTACACTATAACATCTTGGGAACCTAGATGCTTGTGCTATGTTTAAGGAGTCTCAGACGTACTTATTATTTCAGAGAAGAAGGAAGATATTGATAACATGAAAAGCATTAATATGTTGTCTTCCTCAGGTATTGCTATGATAATCAGAACAATATTACTAGTTGGAATGAGGGGTTTTTTTTAGATTTATAAGATTAATGAAAGGAATGAAATATATTGTTTTCTTCTTGTGCCTTGTGTGTTTATAAAAGATATAAGAATAAATGTTATAAAGATACACTGTATTATATTTCTATGACATATTTAACAAAATAATGGTAGAGTACCATGGGTGAGATTCAGTTACACCCACCCACTTGCAGAAAAGTAACTGGGACTTCCAATTTATTCCCTCCAGCCCTCCATGCCAACCCCAAATTATGCTCCAGGGCATCCCCTAACCCTCCAGAGCACAGCTTGTGGGGGGCACAAGGGATGGGGGGCAGAGGAATGGGGGGAGATGAAGCATTGTAATGGACGACCCCTCGCAGTACATCATATTTTCTTCTGTGTAATTTGAATGCACTATACATGGAAATTATTACCACTGCCATCCATCTACCTCATAGAACCAAATTTTATCAGAAGACATTTCCCCCCTGGAAAAATTGCTAAGTCTTTTCTTTTTCTCACCTCATTAGACAAAGATAGCCACTTTGCAGAATTGACCCCAAATGTTCTCCAGCATTTTTTTCTGAGGCAGACGGCCATTTCCCCAACCACCCTGCCACAATACCTCAGAATGATGCAAGTGTCTGAGCCACTGTGGAGGATGCAAAATGATGGCCAACACAGTTGCTACCATTATGTGCAAGGCTGGATTTAGATTTGATGAGGCCCTAAGCTACTGAAGGTAATGGGGCCCTTTATATGTCCAGCTGTCCTTTGTCAACAACAAATTGTCACTGTTTTTTTGTGTTGAATATATGCTACATGGTAATTTATGGCACCTAATAGGTATCTAAAGCCATTTGCACGTAACAAAATATGTATTTTATCAAAGTAATTGTTGTACTGAAATACAATTAAGAAGAAGTATATTAATAGTGAAATACAATTAAGAAGAAGTATATGGGGGAGCAAGAGAGTGGGACCCTAAGATATAGCTTGTTTAGCTTATGCATAAATCCGGCTCTGATTATGTGCAGTGGTTGTGGAAAAACCTTCATAGAAATGAACAGAACTGCACTATTGCCACTGCTAATTTTGCCTTTGGGCGAAATTGTGTGAAATTCTCTCTCTCTCTATCTCTCTCTCTCTCTCTCTCTCTCTCTCTCTCTCTCACACACACACACACACACACACACACATACACATACCAAGTTCACTGCCAAAAATAGGGTGGAGAATTCTAAGTTTGCATATAACTCCAGACTCCCTCTGACACATCCAGTCCTTGAGACTAGATATTGAGGGTTAACCTGGCATAACAGTTTTAATGTTAAAATATTCTTTATAAATTCTTGAATCCAGAAGCCTTCCCACCCTCCCCTAAATCTTTTTTGCATGGAAACCTAATTTAGATTAGAGATTTGATCAGGAAAAGGTCTCCAGGATTTGGCTAATTATAATTAAGCCCAGAATTTCCTCACATACAGAATTAAAGCGTTCTCCCAAATGGCTGCATTTCGGGTGGTGTGGAGTTGAAGGGTTTTCTTTCCTTTTAAACATTGGTGTCGGCAAATTTAGTAAGACATTAAGAGGGAAGGGTTTGAAAGATGGTTATTTTTATTAGTACAGATATACACCATGTAACCTGATTTCATTTAGAAGCAGATGTCAATTTCAGTATATATATTGTCTGCAGAAGAATATGTCACTGCCCAAGAAAAAGTAGGCACTCAGGTTTAATGATTAATTATCAATGGGCCTGCTGTCTTCTTTTTTATCATTACTATTCCTCAAAAAAGAAAATCAAAATGCACAATCCTATGCATGTCTACTTAAAAGAAAGTCCCATTGACTGGAATTACTCCCTGGTAAGTGCATAGACCTACCTGCCATGAGTTTTATAATCTTAGAGTGTCTAATATTGCTGTGGCCCTGAGTTCTGTTTAATCCTATATTTTGTACACTATCCTGGGATCCACTTCTCATTAAGGGTGGTTTAAAAGGGTGACATCCACATGTGGCTTCCTGGTTGCACAAACAGGACTTAGGCTTCCTTCCCTCAGTCTGCTTTGGAGGGTTCCCAAACTCCATGGAGCAAATTTGAAGGGTGGGATGCAAAATTGTGTCTGCTGACTAGATTCGACCCATTATCTATCAGTCTTTGCTTCCAGTCCCATCTGTGAAACTGGAATGATTTAACCACCTCCTTCAAAGAATGACAGGAAGGATAAATGAGAGAAGATGTAAACCACTTTGAATACACTAAAAGTATGTTATAAATAACAAGGATAGATTAATTCAAGGTGTAGGTTCTAATGGATGTCTATTTATGCCCCTAGTCATGTTTATTACTTTGTACATTTCCCCTTTAATCAAATTCCCAATCTCTTCTATTTAAATAAGTCTGTCCATTTTCAGATTTGATCGTCTACTGCTGCTGCTTCTCCTAACTTTGTTTCCTAGAAGGAAACACCTCCAGAAAGGATTGACGCGATGGAAACACTAATATTAAAAAAAACACAGTTTCTTTTTATGCTAATAGATGAACCATCTGCTAATATAATTTTTCACTAGTTGTACCCTCCTGGTGGTACCATAAGATAAATCCTACAGTGTCTTTAATTAACCAGAGAAAGCAGAAACAAATCTCAGTGGGATGATAATATTTATGGCCTTAGAAAGAAAGAAAATAAAGAAAGGAAAGAAAGAATGTAAGCCAATTTAGAGGAAATTAATTACATTCACACATGTTTTGGTACCGCATAAAAGACACAGGCAAAGGAAGGGTTGCAATACCTGGCTGTGTGGTGTGCTAAGTGGAGACACATCAACAAACATGATCAGGCTATAGCTATTCAACCACTGCAGCTGTGAAAAACTGGCATTTAAACGATGCTGGTATTTTAAATAGATATTGTTAATGTTTTACAAGTGTTGCAAATTTTTTTAAAAAAAAACAGCAAAGAGATTACTGGTTGCAAATAATTCATCACAGGTAGAGATGGAGGTGAGATTAGATTCATTTCACAAATAAAGACAAGCCTACAAAATTTGCAGTTTCCAAAGCAGTACTTGAACTGAAACATGACCACCCTTTGAAATTTGCATTTCTCTTAATTTTTCAGTACAGTTTGCCAGCCAAGCAATGTGTACAAAAGTGCACACTGAGGGGCCACAGATTCCCTATTCCTGACTTAGGGCACAATGCCAACAACAAGCCCAGTTAATAAACCATGCTTAAAACATTTTTTTTTTAAAAAAAAACAACACCCAAAACCTTAAAATACAACCTCAAATTAGCAAATTATATTTTAAGATAATAAAAAGTGCATTGCTCCTCAGCATTTTCCTTGGTCGTCTTTTTCCCGTTGGGTGCTTCCTGTTTTGTGTTTATGTGTGCAGAAGAGTGGGCGTGATAGAGCTCAATGCCCATGCCAGTTCCAAGCTGGCACAGCAATCAGATCCAGGAGAACCCAGACCAGCTCAGCCTCACTTCCTCACCTCCTGTTTGGGGGCTTTCTTCTTCCACCCTGCCCAACAGAAGTACCACCAGTGGATTTCCTGCCCACCTGCCCACCCCAGCCAGCAGAAACCTGATTCAGCCTGCAGAGATATAGGAAGGGGCACCTCCACCCAATTCAAACCCTCTCACCACAGCCTGGCTTAAGGGAAGTAGGGCTGGGCAATATCTGGTTTTCAACAGCGTGGTATAATCACCAGGTAAATGTCACAATATACTGAGGTCCAGCGCCAAGGGCCTTCTGGCGGTTCCCTCGCTGCAAGAAGCCAAGTTACAGGGAACCAGGCAGAGGGCCTTCTCGATAGTGGCACCCGCCCTGTGGAACGCCCTCCCACCAGATGTCGAAGAGAAAAACAACTACCAGGCTTTTAAAAGACATCTGAAGGCAGCCCTGTTTAGGGAAGCTTTTAATGTTTAATAGGTTATTGTATTTTAATATTCTGTTGGAAGGCGCCCAGAGTGGCTGGGGAAACCCAGCCAGATGGGTGGGGTATAAATAATTTTATTATTATTATTATTATTATTATTATTATTATTATTATTACTACTACTACTATTACTATTATTACATATCACAATAGAGGAGCTAGCTGGCTTCACGGTTTTTCCTGCGTCATGCGTGCACATACGCACACGCCATAGTTCGCAATATATTACCAGGTCAAAAATTATGAAACCCATATCACAATATGGACTTCAAACTGGTTTAGGATTATATATCAATATATCGCCCAGCCCTAAAGGGGAGCTCGGACTGCTCTGCCCAGCAATGAAGTTTAGGCACTGCGTGATGTAGATATATAGCAGGACCGTGATACGGATTAGAGGCGGGAAACCTATAAAGTTAAGACTTAACCAATGCTGTAAATCATGCCGCCACCCTCACCACCCAAGCAATCATACTGAGGACTGTCATGCAGGAGTCCAAGTAGCAGCATAAAAATTCTGGAGCCAGGAAGAAGAGTTGCTACCAGGAGACTGAATTGCTTAATGCTTCATAGCATGTGAATTTGTGGTCAAAGATAATATGAAATACAGTATGTCATCATTGTTCTCTATTTTAGTGGCAGGTTGGCTGGAAAATTCAATCTTGAGCCCATCATATAAACACATCGAGCTAGGGAAAAGGTTCTCAAATGATTTTCACCCCGGCATGCCAATATCTACTCTGTGGATAGATATAATTATCAATTAATATAAAGCATCTCATTTTCTGTTAATTATAGATTGATTTGTTGAAGGCCCTGCTTCGTTAGGGAGGACGTTCTCTAGGTAGATGAAGGAGCAAACTCTTCACGCAAAAAGGAGAGCCTGCTCATGATCTGGGAAGATTTGCCCTTGCATCCTTTGAAAAAAGAAAAAAGATTTCTCCTCTTGTGGGAAAAGAACTCTGCATGTGCCCTGGGGTACTCATCCAGGATTTTTGCAACCAGAAGGTGGCTTCCACACAGTTTAGCTACCCCCAAACTTTCACTCCCGTTCATTCATGGGAAGGCTGGCAGCTCAAAGATGCGGTGCGGATTAGCTCCATCAGTAGAGCATAAGACTCTTAATCTCAGAGTTGTAGGTTCGAGCCCCACATTGGGCAAAAAGATTCCCGCATTGCAGGGGGTTGGACTAGATAACCCTTGTGGTCACTTCCAGCTGTACGAATCTAGTCACAGTAAAAGGGTCCCGGATTTAGGATGGTATTCAACTAAGTTTTACTCAGCATACTCGTTGAAATTAATGGACCTGATTCAATCGCATTTGTTAATTTTGATGTGTCTACTCTGAGTAAAACTTAGTTAACAACCTTAATTTTCAGCATCTCCAGATAAGGCTGGAAAGGACTCTTGTTTAAAACTCTGCTGCCAGTCTGTGTAGAGAATACAATGCTGGACAGGACCAATAATCTGATTTGCTAAGGTAGCTTCCTATGTTAGTTAATGAAGATTTAAAAGAATGCCTTGGGGTTAGATTCAGTGCTAGCCTTGGGCTGCACTTATGGATAGAGCAGGGGTCAGGAACTTGCGGTCCTCCAGATGTTGCTGGACTCCAACTCCCATCAGCCCCAGCTAACAAGGCCAATGGTCAGGGGTGATGGGAGTTTTAGTCCAGTGATATTTAGAGGAAGATCAGACTTTAGATCACACAGTGAGCCTCAACCAGTAGAGAAGAATCCCTCCACTGCAGTTCAGCTCCCAATGTGTGGATTGTGGTGTGCCTAGACAACTGTGATGCAGTAAAAGGGACTGGATTAGTACACACACACACATTCACCCTCCTTATCACACAAGAGGTATAACACCTAAAAAGGGCTTCGAGTACATATGGAACTCTGGACTGGAGTATCTGCAATGATATGAAAAGCAGACAGATGCAATGCCTGCATACAAACATCATGGAAGTTCTCTGCATTTAGAGTAAACATTATTTTAGGCCCTATAACTTACGACCAGTAAATCTGTATTCATGCTACTATTATTACCTGATCAGTTTGCAAATTACAGCTTCGGTGTGTATGGAAGCTGCGAATCATTACAGAAGGAGACATCAATCTACAAGGTCCATCTTAGTTGAAGACTCCTAAGAACTTTTTCCACTCTCTGTGCAAAAAAATTACATCTGTCAATACTTCAATTTTACTTGAGCCAGGAGAAATTAAGGTGTGACATCTAGTCAGAGATGGTTGTCAGCAAACTGATGACTGCATACCATAATTAAGAAGGAGAGGACAAATTTATGCAGCTTGGTATAAAACAGAATATATTTGGTAGAAGAACATTTTTCAATATGAATTATTTTGTGGGGGGCTATTTTAGCAAACTCCAATTTTATATTCTTGTTTTCTATATACAAGGCTATTTTAAGATATACTGACTACTCAAAGGATCATTTATAGGCACATAATAATAGTAATAATAATGCTGTAGCCTTAAATGAAATAAGCTCAAAAGGACCCACATATGACCTGAAAGTCCTTACTTAGTCACCCTATTAACTTTCTGAACACCATAGCAAGTGTGTGTCAGCTGCTTAAATTAAGGGAAGATTAATTAAAATTATACAAATATTAGGTGATGAGGGTCAACCTCTATCACCCTAATACCTATGTTTCAGAATACTTTACATTTTCCCATCAATACGAAATGTCCTTATAATAGTAATGTTCCAAATAGTGATTCTTTGTCCTTCTAATGCACATGCCAAAGACCATGAGGGAAAGGTCTTCTAGAGAATACAATTGTGTTGCTTGCGGGGGGGGGGGGAGAACACCTGAGAGAATTTCAGAGAAAACTGGGAAAGCTGGAAAGGAGCAGGAAATAAAACTGGGACATCAGTGAAAAGGAAAACCAATCCTGCCCTTTTCTTTAAACACACACACACACACACACACACACACACGGTTGGATTCAAAGGTGCCCTTCTGTTCATGTGTCCCAGGAATCCTCATATATCGGTATCTGTGCATTTCTTAATGATCCAACCTGTTTCTGAGTCACTCTTTCCTCTCTCTGCTTCGATATGTAATTCGGGTTCCAAGTCACTCTGTATAAAGCAAAGCTCAGTGCTGGCCCATTCACTCTTTTGGGAAATCTAAAATCAGCTATAACTGTTTTCCGTTTGGCAGAGGAAGAGGACCAGGCGAATCTCCAGAGTGGATTAAGCGTGCCAGATTGTAGGTTTGGGAGCTTTTATGAGAGAAGTCACTTTCCTCCATAATCCACATTATGGACAATTCCAACCAATACCACTATTAGACCAACTACAATTCCATAATCTGTTTTAGGTTCATATTTCTGGGATGGTGGTAGAGTGGGGAGCTTTGTCTCTTGATCTTCCTTACCATCTAATAATTATAAGGCAGTGTTGTGTGTATACTTGCTTGCACTTTAAAAACAAATCATTATCAGCTTCACACTGCCATGTTAGCATTCCTGGGGTGTATTTGTGTTCAGAGGGGACATCCTTCAGTGGACATCACAAGGTGAGGCTGTCCCTAATGCTGCCTGGGAAGTGCTGAAGAATGCCACATAATTTTTTTTCCAAGCAGAGCAGCATATTATTTTATTTATTATTATATTATATTATATTATATTATATTATATTATATTATATTATATTATATTATATTATTATAATATTATATTATATTATATTATATTATATTATATTATATTATATTATATTATATTATATTATATATTTCAAAAGCTACTTAAAGAAAAAAATTCCACTGCTCTGTTTTAACAGAAAGAGAAAAATGAAATAATCCAGAACAATTCAGTGCCCTGGAGGCAGCATCTAGACCTCACTTCTTGCAAAGCACAGAAACACAGAAACTGGGTGTGTTGAAGTAAGACACCTCACGTCCTATTTAAACATCTGTGCCGTGTTGACCTTGAACTGGCATCTCTGTGACTCGAGCCCAAGCCAGGTGTACTTGCATCTTATCAGGCTCCCCTGTCACAGGGAGGTTTCCAAGCACCTTCAACAGAAGGCGCTTAAAGACTATCTGAAGACCTTCACGCTAAATACACAGAGGCCTAAAGAACGCCTGGGAATATTGTGGGAGGGGCTTGCATGCACACCCCTGTCCTTGGCAAACACTTGAATAGAACTCCATTCACCCTAGATTATTTCACTGTTCCTGACCTACTATTTAGAAATGAACCATTTCCTTGAATTGCAGCAAGATATTTGATCTGAAGGCAGCATTTTTCAAGGACCTGCTCTTTGTGACACACTGTAGCCTGGAATATGTGTGCTGGACTGAGCTTGGCTGGGGCTTTTGTCTTTCTTATGTGCTCCAGATCGCATCCTTCTATGACTCTAAAAATAATAAAATCAATTGGGTAACCCTGGGTTTTTCCTCTTCCTAAATTCTTTATTCTATTTTTATTTGTATATGTTCCACTGCCAGCCTAAAGACGTACAGGAAATGCAGTTCTTTCGGACTGACGTGTAATATCAACAGAATTTCAATGGATTTCACTGAAGTCCTCCCAGCTACTGTTTCTCCAAACCAGAAACTTCACCCTCACCTTTTATGAAGGCTGGATTGAAGAAGAGAATTCTCATTCTGAACAGTCTATTTTTACAGCAACTTATCAAACAGTGGCCTTTAGCTGTTGTTCTGTGACAGCCACTCTATTAAAATCCTGATGTAAACAAGTGGAGAAGGTGAACTAGAAGTGCAGATATTTGCACAGCATTACTGTCAGGTAAAATTTTAAAGATAGGTTTTATGAACCCATTACTTGCAGTCAAGGCTTTTGACTACAGCATCAGAAATCATAGAGGAGACAAAGTGTTTTGATGAAACACGCTGCTGGGAATCAGTACGTAGCTTCCTTTTATGTAATTCAATTTAGTACAGGGCTTCTTTTTCCACCCATGTTAAGTGAAAAATCTAGCTGGGAAGACATACGGGGGCCGTGTACGATTGCAATATGGTTACCTTCCAACGTGATTAATATTAAAAGGCCTTTTGTTATCGTTTAGCGCCTAATGCATGCATAATTGCATTGTACAAATAGACCGAGGGTGATATTTGCATGAGGTTTTGCTAAGTCAACCACACGGCAACAAATACACAGACATCCAGGGGAATCCCCATCACCTGTGTGTTTGCTTTAACCTTTGGGAGGCAGGTGTTTGAAGTGGTGCACAATCTGTGTATAGAAACCTCTTATTTATCAGGATCCTGTCTGTGAGGAAGGCTGTCAAGCTTGCAACAGGGCCTCAGTAAAATTCCATCAGAGAGCAGAAAATGGGTGCCCTATGGCTTGGTACGGAGGCACAAACCAAAGCTGAAAACAACAACAATGACAACAACAACAAAACAGATTTCCTCTCTGGCCATGGAGCATTTGATAGCTCAATGCAGTCACACGTGCCCATTCCATTGTGTTTTCTCAAACCCAACAGTCTAACTCCCCCCTATTCTTGTTTAATTTTGCATTAAATCTTCAGCCAGCCCCTCTAATGCCCTCAGGCCAAACCATATTCTTTTATTATTTGGCCCTCGTAACAGCTGTCTAGAATACACACATTCCCTGCCGCACAATTCCAGCATGACCTTGCAGACAACCATGATAATCACATCTCATGGATTGGGTTTTTCTCAACATCCGTCTTTTCACTAAAGTCACTAACTTGCACCATGTTCAAGTCCCAATTTGCAACTATACTGATGATCACCAATTATATCTACGTTTGTTCTTCATGATGATGCATTCATTATTTAGACAGTTCCCACACAGACTTTTATTGCACCCATCAAGGTAATGGGGCCAAACTAGTCTAATCTGGAAACTGAACACTTCCAAGGCCAACTGTAATCAGTGTGTATTTCCCCCTTGCATTTCCTGTATTCCATGATAAACTGGGATACAAGGAAGAAGCAAAAACCACGTGATTAGAGATTTTTCCTTCGTGACATCCAGCGGCCCATACGCTGCCAACTTCAATGGAAGTGTGGTGATGGAAGGGTGTGGCATAATCAGACATTTGGATCTGAAATATTTCACAATGAAGGAGAAGACATCATGCTCTACCAAAAAATTTGCTTTCACGGGTATTTCATTCTCTTCCCACAAACAACCCATTGTACATGAACAGGGCAGATTTGTGAATGGCATAATGTGAATATCCAGTGCATGCATAACAGACCTTCCAAGTGTCCCTGTTTTCCAGGGACATCCCTGATTTAGAGAAGCCGTCCCAGTTTCTGATTTGATCCTGGAATGTCCCACTTTTCCTTACGATTTTCATTTGAGAAATGGTGGAGGGTATGGAGTTATCTGACCCCCCCAAGCCTTCTGAAGGCAATCCTGTATAGGGAAGTTTTTTAAATGTTTAATATTTTATTATGTTTTTATATATGTTGTACACTACCCAGAGTGCTGGGGCAACCCAAGAAGATGTGTAGGGTATAAATAGTAAAATTATCATTATGGAACGGGGTGTCCCTATTTTCATCGGAGAAATGTTGGCGGGTATGACAAAATTGCACTGGACAAATAGACTGAGAGTGATATTTACACAAGGTTTTGCTAGTCAACCACACAGTAACAAATACATAGCCATCCAATTCTGAAAATACTGTCATGTTGCTGTATGACTTGTGAATACATGTCTAGCTTGGCCTTCAGTGCAACAACCTATTTCATAGGGTTGTCGTTTGTGAGGCTAAAGTGCTACTCTGATCCTGTATGAAGCAAGAACAGAATACAGATGCAATAAATAAATTGGTCCTGGGGGACTGTGCAAAAAGCCCATCTGTTTTCTGCACATGTACAATTCACAACACCCCCCCCTCAACTGCATAAGCAGCTAAACAGACAGACCTCAAGTGGGGAAACATCCGTCTGAAATCACCAGCAACATGCAGCCAACAATTTTTGCAGAGGCTCCCCCACTGTGCAACATTTCATACTCATGTACAGATACTGAAATGCATATATATATATATATATATATATATATATATATATATATACACACACACACACACACCTTAGAATACACTGAAATGAAATTATACTAAAATTGGAAAAGATCAGGCTTCCACTTCCGTGCATTTTAGACCTGAGCCAATTTTAGTTTCGTTTTCACTTTTATTATGAGTGTTTTCAAGTTCCCCTGAAAATTTCATCTCCCCTTCCCCCTTTTGGTCCAGGTCCTGGACATTAATCACAACGCAGACAGAGCTGTGCAAAATCCCCATGGGCAATTTCTGGCTTTTGTCTGATCGAGGCTGGACTGAGCTAAAGCTTAGACAGAGTGCCCTTAAATACTCGTCTTGTGGGTGCTTGAGGCTCAGAGAGGAGCCCACCTGAAGTGCGGCTGACTCTGCCTCCTTAGAGGAGCTGGCTGGTTGACTAAAGGACCCCACCTTGTCTGGTAGCCATTCACCTTTGTGAAGCTCTTCCCCATCAGACATTTGGACACAAGAATCAAAATACACACACAAATCAGCTCAGCTCTAACCTCAAGGGACCAAGCAGGGAAATAATGCTCAGATGCAATCTTCATCAGCTAATACAACACAAATGTATTCTGTAGTTGAGTATCTGAGCACAAAACACTGAGTGATAACCTACCCGTCGGTTGAGACCCTACGCGAACTTACACAGAATCAAGTTTTAATGAAAATAATGGGGCTTCCAAGTTATTTAAGCTTGGAGTGCCAGCGCTGTTTTAATTGCATCCTACAAATAGATCTTTTCTTTGATTTTAAAAAATAAATAAAAATATTTTAAGATTGGTGCTTAACCAATGCAACTAGTTTTACTGAAGGCAAGGAACATCAATTCCTTGGTCAGATACATCCTTCTGAATTCTGTACACAGCCCTGAACATGCAAGAATGCAGAGGAAGCATTTTAAGAAGGAGCGAGATAACAGCTGTCAAAGCCGCTCCCAAAGGCCAAATGCGAACCAAGGGAAATATATAGGCTGCTAAGGCTATTCAGGAGAATATCCAAGATATTCTTTATCGCTGAGACTTCATGGGCACGGCTGCTGCCATCAAAATAACAACAGCAGGCTTAACAGGGAACAACAGAAGTGAGGCTAAGACTTGCTAGCTCAGGTTTAAGCAAGCCTATCGGGGCCCAATCATCTGTTGACCACTCGCAGCATCTTGCTTTCCTAGCAAGCAGGATGCAGGATGAACTATTTTATTAAGTAGGAAAGAAGAGGAGTAACAGATCTCTGTTTTCTTGTCCCTCTCCCCGCCACCCCCAATGGGAAGGTTACTGCCATGATGGTGTAAAAAAGAAGAAGCTGTGAGCTAAAGCTGAGAGCCAGTGTGGTGTAGTGGTTAAAAGCAGTGGACTCGTAATCTGGTGAACCGGGTTTGATTCCCCGCTCCTCCACATGCAGCTGCTGGGTGACCTTGGGCTAGTCACACTTCTCTGAAGTCTCTCAGCCCCACTCACCTCACAGAGTGTTTGTTGTGGGGGAGGAAGGGAAAGGAGAATGTTAGCCGCTTTGAGACTCCTTCGGGTAGTGATGAAGCAGGATATCAAATCCAAACTCTTCTAAAGTTGGTTATTGTTAGAGAATGTAAATTCTCTGCACATTTCTATCCTAGTAGCCCTCAGAAATTTGGAAACCACTACAACTTTCTTTCTTTCTTTCTTTCCCTCCCTCCCTCCCTCCCTTTTTCTTTCTTGAAGTTTGGAGGATTATGGGAAATATAATTTGTTTTCAGAATGGTTTAACCACCAATCCCTTTTCACAGGGAACTCTGGGAATTGTAGATTTTTGAGGGGAATAGGGGGTCTCCTAACAACTCTCAACACTTTTAACAAACTACAGCTCCCAGAATTCTTTGGGGGAAGCTGTGCCTGTTTAAAGTGGTATCACAGTTCTTTAAATGTACAGTGTGAATGTGAACCTTTGAGGGTTGTCATGATCAGCTTTTACTATTATACCACTGGGCCCATACAGACAATCAAACTACCTCAGGTGATATTTGCTGTGAAGATCTGTGGGGGAAATGTGGGGGGAAAGTGGTTGCCTGGATCCATCTCGCATGTGAGAGTAAGGTATGATCCACCAGGCAACTCTGGCAGCAACTCAGGATTAGCTCAAGGATTCAATGTTACACTTTGGCCAAGTGCCTTATCTGTGCCCAAGCAGGGAGAGTCATTTCCCTTATCAAGCTCATTAGCTACACTCATCTCATGAGACCCAGACCATTCCGATCACTGTGTGAACTTTTGGGTACATACCTGTCTTGAATCACAACCCTTTCCATATTTGCCTATAGTGGCGTTAAAAGAAAAATGGAATATTTCCCCCTCGTAATTATGTCTGTCTAAGCAAAAATTATGGCAGCCAAGGGAGTAGTTACGGTGGAAACCATAGGATCATAGCATCTATTTAAGGGCAATGGGGAAGGTCTGTTTCAGTAAGCGCTCCCATTATGGGCAAGAACAGCCAAATGGGTTAAAATACAATCATTCCAGATAAATTTCTCCCCAAGAAGTCAAAAGATTTGAAAGCTATTAGCAGTTCTGTAGATCATCCTCTTCCAGACACTTTTCTCTTTTTTTACTGACAGGTTGAAGTTAAAAATTTAAGCAAAGGAAGGATCTTTCTTTGCTACATACATTTAATGGAACTGAAGCCAAAATAAGTCAGACTAAATTATGGGAGTAAATGACCTCCTGGGAAGTATAATACCAAATTCGAAAGAACTGTAAAGAGTTTCCTTTGATCTTTTTAGCTCCACAGCCTGAAATTCAAAATCTGTATTTAATTTTAGATTGAATATGCCAGCTTTTAAGTTTCCTTTCTAACATGATATATCATTTTAAGTGATAGGACACCTTTAACTTGTATTTCTTGAAAACGCTGACTGTCCTCCCTTTATTCTTTTACGCCATAAAAAAAACCAGATATAAATATAACTAATTGCAAAAATTATTTGGGGTTGGGTTCTCTAATGTTTAACCCATCAACCTTCAACTTAAAAGACTAAGCATTCATGCCCATCCTAAATTTTCAAGGAAATATACTTTGATCTAAGCTGAGACACATGCAGTTTCAGTCCAAGTCCTAAAGAAGAAAGATCTAAAAGGTTTTTAAAAAAGAGTCAGTAAAGCACCCCAGTATAACAAACACTTATTTCAGTTTAGCACGTGGGCTATAGATGTAGTTCCCTCCTTCCCACCCCTAGCTCAATATATTATAGCACACATGCAAATTTCTTGGTATGTCAAGCTCACAAAGTAGAGACAGCCCATTCCTAAAGTAGGAACCTGTATCCGTGAAAGTTAGCACTCAGAAACCCAGACTTTTGCAACTGTGTAAGGATTTTACACAGAGACAGTTGAAAGCTCTGAACTCTGTAAATACACATCATCTGCTAAATTTTGCACTTGAAGCAACAGAGATTCTCTTTTCCTAGTTTGCCTTTGCAAAACCAATCACGGACCCTGAATAAGCAGGTCAAGATTTCAGCACCCCATGAGGATGACTCTAGGCTTGTCCAGCCTCTGTTCCGATTCAAAGGCTTTCCTTGCCTATATTGCCTGGCCAGCTGACTGGCCAATCAGCCTGCAGCAGTCTTTAGAAAGGATCCATCTATTCCAGAATCTCGCTGTGCACTTGTTAATAAATGGCTGCCCCAGTTTTATATTGAAGAGGCAGGCAGTGCTCTGGCAAGAGGAACTAGGAAGTTGCTCAGGTGCATATATGCACAGAGATCCCAAACGCTTCCCTTCTCTATGTTTTGTCGTGTAGCCAAGGCTGCAGTCTAAAATCCAACTGCCCGAGTATAAACTGCATGGAACTCAAGGAGACACCATGGGTGGTCTTTATGGGTTTTACTCAGAGTAGACCTATTGAAGATGCAGATAAGGCTAGCCTGCTTCACGGGGTAGCTGTGAGGCACCCTGGCAGAAGGTATGTGAAATGCTTTGAACATTACCTGCTGAGTTCGAAGGCTGAGAACGGTGGTAAAATTAGTTGGCCACTTAAATTGTTTGGGTTCAGTATCATAAGCTTGCTTTTGCTTCAGCAAGGACGGACTGACTTTTCAGCATTTTGGAAAATTGCCTCGATATCTCTTTTGGCAAGCAAAGTGAAGGACGTTTCCACGTCTCAACAGATTTGGGAAGGATAGAAGCATCCTTGGGATTCTTTTAGGAACATCAGGAGCTGGTTTATACTGAATCAGACTACTGGTCCATCTTGCTCAGTGTCGCTCGTACGGATGAGCAGGGGCTTTCCGGGGTTTCAGGCAAGCAACATCCCTGGGGCCTTTTGCATGCAAAGCAGATGCTCTTCCACCCTTTGGACACAAACCATTAAAAGACACACCTTTTTGATATATATTTTTAAGTTACAAACATGCTGAACATGATTATTGCTTCATTATTTAATCTCCCAGTATATAGTGTCTTTGGTAGCCTTTACCAATGGGTGTTTCAAGGACTTCTTCATTTCTCCCCTGGTTCTGAGCTTCCAGTGTTCTTGCTTCTCTTCCAACCTGTGGCTAATATCTCCTCTCTGATGCTCACCCTCGCCTCACCTCCCTATAGCATCAGATCCTTTCCTTCTTCCTTTTCCCTCTGCCATTCCCAAGCACAGGAATCCCAAAGATCAACGAAATACTGAAGTCTCTTCTGCTTACAGTACAATTCTCTATGTCTATTCAGAAGCAAGTCCTATTGAGACCAATGGGCCTTTCTCCCAGCTAAGTGCATACAGAATTGCAGCCTAAGTGGCGCTGCCGCCCAGGCAGTCACTGGCCAAGGTTTGCCAAGTGAAACTGCCAGCTCTAACCAGCTTAATTATTCTGGCAGGTCCCTAAAAGAAGGCCCTATCCGCAGCCGTGATATTCCCTTTCAAAGGCTGGTCAAGAGGCATAAATAAAATCCCGAGCCTCACAATATAACATTACAAGCTGGAGCCAGAGGGAATAATTTGTAATGCATAATTTATCCACTGAATTTAGCATCACTTCTTCCTTGCAGCAAGCGGGCCTGTGATTTCCTCACATTATTCCAAATCACTCGACATATTTTTTAACTTGATTGCTAACTGCTCTCTGTGGGGTTTTGATTCTGTTTGAGCTGAACTGGTTAGCCAGGGCTCATTTGTTCCTTTAAAAAAAAAATGGGGTGCCAGGATTGGATTTAAAAATAATAATTATCAGGATGCTGCCATACATTGGTGTCCTGGGAGATCAATGGTATGTACACCAGGTCACAGCTACTACTGAATGCATTGAGAAAGCGAAGACTATTCCACTACAGAATGAAATTAGGAAAGGAAGACAATCAAGAGGCAAAAGTTTTACATACACATCACTCACATGTAGGGCAGTGCTATGGGCAGAATTCACCTAATGAGCCCTCTCAGGGGAAGCCCTGTGCAAGGACTTCCACTTGTGCAATGTGGTCTTCCTTCTCTCCTCCCCTCCCCCCCTAAAATTGGCTCAGGAGGGTTGGGAGAACACCCAGAACCACATGGTGGGGAGGAGAGCGGGGATTGTTCCAGTTCTGGCAAGCTGAAATATTTGCACAGATGGAGATTCATCACAACGCAACATTAAATTCTGTCCCATGTTTAGGGGGGGTATGGTTGCCCCCGATATCCCTCCAGCTTCCATCGGCAACTGTGTGTTGCACATGGATATCTGTAAAGGAACTCCAACAGGTAAGCTTAGAGTTTGGATTTGATATCCCACTTTATCACTACCCAAAGGACTCTCAAAGTGGCTAACATTCTCCTTTCCCTTCCTCCCCCACAACAAACACTCTGTGAGGTGAGTGGGGCTGAGAGACTTCAGAGAAGTGTGACTAGCCCAAGGTCACCCAGCAGCTGCATGTGGAGGAGCGGGGAATCAAACCCGGTTCACCAGATTACGAGTCCACCACTCTTAACCACTACACCACACTGGCTCTTATGCTTGTGTGTAAAGGTTGCCACATGATTGAGACACCTGCAGTCTCTCTAAAGCGGTGCAGCAAGGCAGTTTGGGAAACTGGGATTTATGGCCTCATGGGTTTACCTTTAGGTGGTAATCAGTTATGACCAAAACAAAGGAGAAAGTTCTCAGTAGTGTAAAGAACAGACAAGGTCACAGGAATCCCCTCCGAACAATGTAAATGATATCAAAAGTGATTTATGAGTAGGAAAAACAAGACTGCCTACAAAATGAATATATATTATAATCACATACAGGAGTGATAGCCGCTGCTGTGTAGCATTTTCTCCAAACACCTCAATGGTTAGACGAGATCTCCTGGATTGCATCCCATTTCATACTTCATCAGAACGAAACTTGAGAATTTCTCACAGATGGTAGCTGTAGACCCCCTTATAGCCTCTTATTTGACGTTTCAAAATTATACTAATCTTGTTTCTCATATATACATGAGATAATGTCACACATTTGAATGGAATCCACAATTTAAGAAGAAATAAAATGCCATTATAAATTGAATAGCTGGTGTAGTTTTTCCACAAGAGCTCAGTGTCGCTGTACCACAGTCAATGGCGCTATATCATAAGGCATTATTTTGCTCCCAAAGACTGTGATGCAAAAGGATTGTTTGTTTATCATGAATCCTTGCAGCATATCAAAGATTTTTCTTTTTTGAATAATGTAGAAGTACAAAGCTATAATCCAAAGGTAGTTTCCAAATACAAAGAAGGCATTATTCAATGTTGTTTCTCAAACCCTCCTGCTCACAAAACGCAGTAAATCTGTCCATATATCCCTAACAGATACGATTCTCAAAAATGGCTATTTATGCTTGAGTAGAACAGATACTCATGAGTAGAATGACTATTTTAAAGGAAAGCATATTGCTACTTCCACTATTCCCCGAGAGTCAGGCAAATACTCACGAAAATCATTCTGGAAATACAGCTCAATCCATTTTGTCAATTAAACAAAAGGCGGAAGATTGTGTTTTTAAACCTTCCAGAAATGGAAATACAACATAGGCTGCCAGTGGTAGGGGTGGGATAGAGCAGGGTGGGGCAACCTTCCTTACCTGACTTCCCAATGTGGAGGTCACTGCCCGTAGCCGAGCAGGAGGAGGAGAAGTGGAAGGGAGGCACAAGTCAGGCACAGTGGTGAAGCCAATCCACTGTCCCCCACCCTCTAAGTTACCAGCAGTGACCTCTGCATTTGGGAATCAGGTAAGCAACATTACCTCACTTCACCCCACTGGCGGCTCCTGCAGGCTGCAATCCAATGTACACTTGCATGAGAGTAATCCCCGTCTGAATACAGTTGAAATTACAGACCAGATTCTTCCATTTATCAAGCTGCTATCAAGCAAAACAAGCTTTCCCAAAGCTGTGATTGGCCTCTAAGCCTAGCACTCCAATTATAGTTAATATAATTCTAGTTAATATAACTGGTCCTGCCAATGGCTAGTTCTGGATCTTCTACCCATTCCCCCAAAAATAATGATGATAATATAAATATTATTTTGTAATATTTTGTGGTGTTGTAATAATAATAAATACCCTGATAATTAACGACTTCTTGTCTACTGTCAAAAAGTAAATAAATAACAGATCAGTTTCAACATCTGGGAATAATCTCTCTCCCTCCTTTAATCCATTCTTTGCTTGCTGGTAGATATTGCTGTAAACAAATTAGTTATCACCTAAAAGCGCACACACACAATGGGATGCTTCCAATGGAAAAGACAAAAAAGGAGGGTCAATCTCAACATGGTGAAGTAACAATAGTGCACTTTTTATTAATCCACAACATGTTTCAGCCAGAACAGGCCCTCACTTGGGGACCCTCACTTATTGCTCTTTCTTCAGCATCTGGAGATTGGTCCCCCCCCCCCTTTTTTTTTTGTCTTACCACTAAAAAAAAAAATGATGGTGGTCAGGTGATTTTATCCTCTGGAAATACATAGAATAAAATAGTGTGTGGGACTTTTAGTTGCAGCTCGGTGTTTTTACTACTCTCAAAGTCCTGCTCCGGCATTTAGAAGAATATGTGAGGTCTCCCACTGTGTAAGAGCAGTGGGGCAATCAGGGTTCCTAAAGGGGCGGAAGAGTCTCACTGCTCTCAGCTGGAAGCGGTTCGGGTGTGTCTGCAGACCGGAGCATGAAGGAGGCAGCTGGGAGCAAGGCTGGTGTACATGTTCATTGCCCCTACCATTGGAGCCTCCATACATCCTGGAAAGGGCTTTAGTCAGTCTACAAATGAGTTACTAAAGAAAACAGTGTGGGGGCTTTCCCCCATTCAACTATTTTGGGAGCCTGGTTCTAGTTTAAAGAATGATTAGATGCTACCCTTGATGTCCAACATTTGGCGAATGTTGACATTTACATGTGAAATATGGACAATCCCTGGTGAATTTTGTAAATGCCCCCAAATGCACCTAAGTTTCCCTGCTTTGGGGAAATGGTACAAGTGAATGCTGACAATTTAATGCTGATAAACTCACTAGTATTTCTTCCTGCTCGTAATTTGCAATAATCATTTGGTACCATCAACATTCAGAATTCACTGTAATTAGATGAGTGGGTGGGGAGAGGGAGAGAGAGAGACTACAATATATAAAAAATCATTTCGGCTCCACTTAGTTCTAAATTATTAGGCCATTTCCTGTTGGGCTACAGCCATGAAATGTTGGTACATACTAAGAAAATGGATGCTTTCATTTACATTACTGAAAGGATATCCAAAATGCTCTGAAGCGGTAAGGATGCTGAAATGCAGTATATACCTAAGGTGGGGTTCAACTAAGTTGCTGTGTGCATGGAAGGAGGTCCACTTGCACAAGAGTCCACTGTCTCCCCATCTCCATGGAGTGGTTGTAAATAAGCAGGTGGAGGCTGGCAGAGGGCAGGCTGAGATTGGTGGGGCTGTGTCCCCCTTGCCTTCACTGATTATGTCTAAGTATAGTAGATGCGGGTGGCGCTGTGGGTTAAACCACAGAGCCTAGGACTTGCCAATCAGAAGGTCGGCATTCGAATCCCCGTGACGGGGTGAGCTCCCGTTGCTCGGTCCCTGCTCCTGCCAACCTAGCAGTTCGAAAGCACGTCAAAGTGCAAGTAGATAAATAGGAACCCTCCAGTGGGAAGGTAAACGGCGTTTCCGTGTGCTGCTCTGGTTCACCAGAAGCAACTTAGTCATACTGGCCACATGACCCGGAAGCTGTCTGCGGACAAATGCCGGCTCCCTCGGCCTATAGAGCGAGATGAGAGTCGGTCCCCAGAGTCGGTCATGACTGGACCTAATGGTCAGGGGTCCCTTTACCTTTTTATAGTTGATATTTTACTAAATACTTAAGCATATAATAAATGCATTTGCTTATAGGTTTAATAAATAAGCCTACTGCATGCTGTTTATTTGAGCCATTTTTGCATTTGTTACCATAGCTATTATTTATTGTATTCATACATTTCAGGGACGGAGAAACCTGCAGCTCCCCAGATATGGATGGACTCCAGCTTGCACCATCCTGACCATGGGGCTGTATGGGGCTGATGGGAGTTGGAGTCTCCCATTCTGGATTTCTTTGTTACATTATCACCAGCCTTTTCTTCAAAGAGCTCCAGGCAGTGTACGGGTTTCTCTCTAAGCTTGCCATTTTCACCTGCATAACAACCTTGTGAAGTAGGTGAGCCTACAACTTGGAAATGGACCCCCCAGGGTCATGGTTGAGCAGTGATTTGAATCCATGTCCCACTGGTTAAGGTCCACTAATTTTTACTCCACCAGTTAATGATATTAACTAACCTTTTTTCTCTCTCACACACACACAAAAATCCCTGGAGAGAGAGAAAAGACAGAAAAGATGTGTGTTACGCTCTTCGTAACTTCAATTAGTTGTTAGCAAAAGATTGTCTCCTGGTAGCAAAACCAGGGGAAAAAAATCTTTTAAATTAATTTGAAGATGCCTATATTTAGAGAATGGCATTGCTTTAACAGGGCTATGCAAATGAGTCCAATTTAGCATCTTGTATTCAGCTGGAAACCATTGCTAAATGATCGGGATAGCCAGTCACAGATATTAAAATGAATTATATCTAATCTGAATTTTAGTCACGCTACATTAACTAATAGAAAGTTATTAACATTTCAAGAGAAAAAAAGCTTTTGCCTGCAAAATTAACAGTGGCTGAGATGTGACCTGTGAGCCATGCAGCCTGATCACTGTAATGACAGTGTAATGGCATATTTACATTAAAATCTCTGCAGCTAATATGTGATTCAGAATTGGACGTTAAGTCGAGGATTATTTAGTCTGGCCTGCTGGCCTTTCTCTAAGTAGTTTTTTTTTTTTTTTTTTTACTTCAATACAATTCTGAAACTTTTCATTTCATGACTATTTATGTGGCCAGCTTCCATGGCTATGTCTTTCCATCCTGTTTTATGCAGCCAGTTTCGCTTTCATTCCTCCCACCCCACCCCAGTCTATGAATTTTTTTATTTAATTTTTTATTTTTTTGCTTGGTGTATAAAGCTTTGAGAAAATGGTACTGGGCAACATACCAGTGGGAGGGAAAAAAATAGGGAATATTTTTCTGCTTCATTTTCGCTCTAATTAGCTTCAAAGAACAACATGTCTTCAAGGTTCCCTTGCAATATATCCTCGCTATACATCCACAGCAGAGTGGAAAGGGGAGGGGAATTTGCAAAGTGAGACTGTATCCTGGTAAGAAGGGGGAGGAAAAAAATATCAACATACATATAATGATATGGATATCCCTTTTCCAAGGTAGGAAATGAAAACCTGCAAGAAATCCTAGCTCTCGGCTTGTTTGTGCTGAGAACAAGAGATTGGATGCTGAAGACCTGACAACAGGGCAACCGAGCCTTATGAAAGAGGCACACATGGAAGCAGCTGACGGCTGGTCATGATGTTAGAGGAGAGGCATAACTGCGACACAGGAAAACATTAGCAACAAACAAACAAACAAAAACAAGGAATTAGAAAAGCCTGGGAAGAGAGAGAGAGAGAGAGAGAGAAAAGACCTTCCCTTCAAAGACCGCTTTTGTTTTTCAAATGAAACCATGAAATGTCAGCTTTAAAATATTAAATGAGACAAGGGTCAACCCAAGCAAGATTCAAAAAATACATTTTAAAGAGCACTTCAAAATTAAGGGACTAGAATGCCAGGAAGATATTCCTTAGGATAATTTTTGTTGTTTCAGGCTTTAAAAAATATTTTTTTCAGTAAAATGCGTCACATTTGCTCTGCGGAGGGCTCTGTTAGCCTCTGCTTTATTTATTTTTATAGCATAGATTCAGGCAGAAAACAAACCGTATTTTCTTAAGTGCCGTTTTACTTTCTTTCTGGGTATAGAATGAACATAGGCTCCACTCCCCTTCAGCATCGATGTACGTCAGTCACAAAAGCCATCATGATGTAAATGCCAAGTTGTTTCCATTCCCCAATTAGAAGAAGAAAAAGAGGATTAATACAGGGGCACATCCTTGACTGACAAGCAGCTCTGCCAAAATTGTGCTGTGCACAGATTCATAATAAACACAGGCGCTTCATTTGCAGCAAATTCCAAGCTTCATCTTATTTATGAAACCTTTATTACAATGCGGCCATTCAATAAATGCTGATTGAAGGAACAACTAGAAATTGGATCTGATATCATACAATGTAAATTATGTTTAACAGCCGCAAGTTTATTTGATATTCCTGCTTTCGTTTCCTGACTGCTGAATTTTTCTCAACAAATGTAAGGTGCACAGCACAGCTCTGCATCAAACGTCCTGGGCCAGATTCAGGGGAAAGCTGTGGATCGTGGCCAGTGCTATTTTTCTAGAAAAAGAGGTGCTGGAAGTCACCATGAACACCTCCCTCGTCTCTTAGAATGGCAATGACGTCTACCAGAGAGGTGCCATAGATTACCATATAGCATACATTCAACACAAAAAACAGTGACAATTTGCTGTTGACAAAGGACAGCTGGACATATAAAGGGCCCCAGTACCTTCAGTAGCTTAGGGCCTCATCAAACCTAAATCCGGCCCTGAATGGGAGGCATGTGAATCTATCTTATACTGAGCCATTGGTCCATTGCACCAACATATTATCTACTCTGGAGGTCTTAGTTAGGGTCTTGGGTCTTTCCTATTACCAGCTACCTGATCACTTGTCACTAGAGGGCCCAGGAATTGAACTTGAGTCCATTGGCATGAAGAGCATGTGCTCTACCACATCTTCAGTAAGTGACAGAGAGCCATGAAATGCTATGAGGCTGAGCAGTTGCAGCTGGCAGGACAGCAGTGCTCACCTGACCTCCGATTGCCTGTATTTCTGTTACTTATCAGGGGGTAAAGAGGAGGCAGCTGAGGCAGCAGTAAGTGCAGTTCAGTAGAAACACACCGTCATAGCCAATTTGGTGCTCCCACCAATGCCATTGTAGTGCACTGACCACACTTCCACCTCACCCCTCCCAATAAGCAACATGGGCAATGGGATTCTCAGTGGACTGCTAGCATTATAATAAAAATCACAGCAAAACAGGACAAAACCAGGAAATGTGAATGAAAACAAAACAAGGAGAAGTTCTCAATTAATGGTCCAAGGACAAGCCTAACCGTGTAGAAAAGGATTCAAAAGTTTGGTGTGTTCTTAAAAAATAGAAACTCCTCTATTTATTGCATGTTTAGAAAGAAATCACGAGAAATACGGTGACTAAGAAATAAGGTGCGGAATTAACCGGAAGAGCCACATCAGCAGAAGCTTTGAGCAAGGACTTTTACTTGCATGATGGAGCTTTTCCTGCTCTGCACCCCAAGTAGCCCTGAATTGGCTCGAGGGGGTTGAGAGAACCCTCAGAACAGGGTGCCAGCAGAGGAGAGGAGGGATCATTCTGTCTGGCCAGCTGAAATACTTGTGAAGGCTGGTTGTTTCTAACAGTGTGATGTTGACCTGCCCCCCCCCCCCAGATTATTGACTTCCCCAACCTTGTGCCCTTCAGGTGTTGCTTGCTGATGACTGGGGCTGATGGGAGTTTGAGTTCAACAAGATCTGGGGGGCATCAGATTGGAGAAGGAATGTGCTTTAAGAAAGGTGCTCACAAGAACTGTACCCACCTGATCAGAAGTTAGGAAACCATAGCTGCTTATGATTTGGAAGCTCAAACCATGGTTTGGGTTCTAAACTTCGTGCAAACCATGTCTGACTTATGTCTGACTTATCCATGGCCACCTGTGAGTTTATATCTGAACTGAGCTTTCTTCTTAACTCACTCAGAGAAAAGCACAACATTCCCTCCACCGGCTTACGCTGGGTCTCAACAATAACAACAGCTAGCAGATTCAACACCAAATACCTCTGGGCTATTGTGGAATGATCATGCAGCAAGCAGAAGGCAATATAATTAGAAACTATGATTACACCATGTTAAGCTGTGATAAAGTGTAATTTACCAGTGTTTAACTATTCATTAAAAGCTGGTCACACAGTGTTGGCAATAGTTTAGTTTTTTTAAAGGTACAATAAATCCTACTCTGAAAACTTCACACAAATATGCAAATGCTCATGAATAATATTTTTTAAAATACCAGTGAGAAATATTGATGAGAAAGTGAGGCTTTTTCTTTCATTGAAACTGAAGATAGATTGGTCCAGGGAGAATTATATTACTATAGGAACAAATGGCCATGACGCAATGGTCAGGCAGTAGCCTTTGTTTTGAATTTCTGTGCGACCAGCTTGAACCATCAGCACCTACACTTTCACGGCCTTCCACATGTTTAACTGATGAATTGATCCCCAGAGCGTTACACTATTCTAGTCCGGGGCTAATTTTGGAATGTGTTGAAATATGTTCCTTGGGGCCTGTTCCTACCTTAGTACCAGTCTTCTAATGGACAGGGAGTTGGTCTTGAGCTCATTCCCTCCTAAGCTCTCCTCTCATTCCCTCCCATGTTCTCCTTGACACAAGAAAAAGTGAACATTTGGACTTGTGGTCATTTGCTACCAGTAGCGACTGGCAGATTAGCATAGCATTGTTCCCTCTGAGTACTCTGATTCAGACCAGGAGTGGTAGGCATTTGAGGAGGAAGATGATAAATGAGAAGGGTATGAGACACAAGAGTAGAGTCTCTCTCCTTCCTTCAGACCCATTTTGGACCTGCAGCTGAGACCAGAGCCCTAGGTGGTTCCTGGTCCCCACTCATAGAAGAGATTGTGGAAATTGCTCTGGGGCACTGGTTGATGTGATGGAGTGGGAAGATTCAGAGGTGAAGATGGGTCCGATGTTGTCTCTAGGCGCAGAGAAATGAGGGGACACTTCCCTCTAGATGTAGCACCCACTTTCAGGCCATGAGCTCCTGCAGGGACAAATTCTGGTGAGTACATAGGCATTCTCCATTTCTGCTTTTAAAAAAGCATGGCAGGTAGGTGGGGAAACTCATTGGAATAGCTTTGCAGATCCCATGCAGCCTTGAAATCCTTGATGCTAATGCAATGTACTGTTATTCTGCTTTAATAAAGTATCTCCTCCTTACTTGTAAGTAACTGCACCTGTCTGTTTGGGGCAGAAGCTAGGACAGAAGGAGAAAGCCTAGGTGGCAAAGAGGTCAGTTCTGTGAACGTGCATTGGGGGAGCCAATCCAGCACTCCCACCTGTGTGCTAGAACAACTCCAACCTCTTCACCACCTCACCGCTCTGACGGGAGGTCAGGTCTGTGGCGACAGCCCTCCCCACTACCTGCTACTGTTGGTTACAATGGCAGCAGAAGCAAAACATGGTGGAGAGCTATTTTGTATACAGCTCTAAAAGATAGAGGGGCCAGGCCTGGCCATTGTTCGTGTATATATTTAACGCCTAGAAATGGCAGCAACATCTACCAAATTATATGTCAGGCATTTTGTTGTGAAGAAATGACCGCCTTCCCATGTGCAAATATTACTGATGGGAATACCCAGCTGGGAAGTGCAAAAACAAGGCCATGGTGGTGGTGGGGGGGGGGAATCAGCACTATACATTAGTTAATGATGCACAAACAGAGTTTCACACAACAGTTGCCTGTGAGCAACTTACCAGCAAGGTGCTCAGTAGCATATTTTTATTTTTTTAAGACAAAACTTTAAAGGTATTTTGTTTCTTTAAATCACCACTTCCTTGTGAATTGCTCCCAGAAATGTAAACCCAAAAGGTGAATGAATTGGCTAAATCCTTTGCTTCAGAATAGCATCTCCCTTGTTTACCGGCTTCTCAAGGAAGGTCAGCAATCCAGGCAGCGTAAAGAGAAAACACTTCTCCAAGAGGACTGTTATTGGCAGTGCCAGTGGAGAGCCCTACAGGATACTTGTCTGACACCCCTGGAGGAAATGGCGGCCTCCCTGAGTACATGTGCTTGTACTGAGGGCACGCAGGAAGGTTTCCGTGCAGGCTTAGGTAAGCTCAAAGGCTTTTGTCCATTCAGAGTGAGAAGTACATTGTACTTGACAATAAACCTGCCATTTTAAACCTCAGGGGTTTTAATCTTATAAATAATAGAGTTCAGGAAAGGAAAAGGGGGAAGTCTGCATAGCTCTGCCCGGAATTCAGATTTCTGTCAGGCACTCATTGGAAGGTTGCTTGGAGATACAGCCCAGCAACGGCGTATTGGTGGGATTATGCTGCACAAAAATATGCAACAGAACTCGAAGGTTTTTCTCCATTATGCTACCTTTTCCCTCTGGTCGCTGCAAGAACATCCATCATTCAATGGCACCCCAGAGCTATTCAGCCCACTGCATGCATTCATGGCCTGTAATCTAACTTTCTGCTTTAGAATCTGTTGACAAAAGCAAAAGGTCTGCCAACCAAGTTCCCTTTAAAGGACCATTTACATTAGTTATAACACAGACATGCACACACACTGCCAGTAGTTACATGTAATGTAGTATTTTTTAAAGCTTGACATTGAACATCTCTGCGTCATCCAAGAAAAATATCAAAGTGAAACCTTTGGAATCTCAGATATTATTAATATTAATATTCTATTTTTCCTTTTTTTTTTTTTTACAAGTGGAAAAAAATATTCAGATATCAGAATCAGAATGAAGGTGAAGAAAATCTGTAAAGATTTACTGGCACCTCAGTCCTGCAGCTGAACTAACACAAGCAATGTTGTGTGTCATTTTAGTTAAAGCTCAAACCGTGTTACGTCAGCCAAAGTCCTCTGATTGACATTCCAGGCCCAAGGTGCTTCTGCCGAGTATGGCTAGAGTAGGCTTGTGCCAAGCTAATGGCTCTCCTTTTCCATCCTGGCTTGCCACTGACCATGTGTGACAGTGCTTTACTTGAGCAAGGTAATGGGGGCAGTTGTCAGTTTAATCAGAAAAGTGTGGCTATTGCCTTGTCCAGGATGAGGCTGGGATGGGGCCCTGGCACTCTGTAACCTGGTGTCAGTATCACTCAAAACCATTAAACCCATCAACTTTTGTACGTCTCTATGAATAAGTGTCAAAATCGAGCTATTGGATTCCGTCATATTTTTATTACAGAATTTGAATACTTTGGTCGAGATTGTAGCTGTAAGTATCAAGAAATTAAATGCCATCACTTGTGTGTTAAATTGGGACAAATTATTTTTTAAGCATGCAACATGTGTTAATTAGCTGACCAATGCCAGGATATCTGTGCTATCTATGACAGTTTCTTGCAAACGGCTCCATGGCACTGGTGTCAATACAGCCATCTCAGCAATTATCACTAATCTTCTACTGTAAAAGGTTAAGATGTGCATTTTGAGCTCTAATTATCACTGGCGGTAATTTTTGCATCTCATTGCCACTCAACTCCCACACAATCATTTTCTTCTTTATATACCTGTCAGCTAAGATTTTGCTTCATGTATATCTGACTAAGTGAGGGTTTGAGTCCACAGAAGTTTATGCCATAATATATTTGTTAATCTTTAAGGTGGCACAAAACTCTTCATTTTATAATGTTGTGTGAACCTAAGGGCTCTCGTTTTTAAGTCTTTCATGGCGAATTCACAGTTAACTGCAATGTTGGAAATATTGTGTCCCAGATACATGCACGATCCATTTACAACCACCACACACCACGTCCTTGAACACATACCATGCCATGAACACATACGATCTAGCGTAGGCTTTGGGGACCATTTTCAGTCTGAAAGCTGCCTATCCTCACGGAAAGCCTTCCATGGGCAGAATGCCTATGTTGGGTGAGGCCAGTGGGTGAAGAAACAGAACGTTCAATAGGTGACATTCCCGCTGCACCAAAAACTAGAAAGTTCTACACAAACACACACACCTCCATTCTTCCAGATGAGCAAGAAGCACAGTTCAAGGACATATTCCAGCCAGGCAAAAAGCATTCAGGGAAGGCGCTTAGTAAAGCGGATGAGGGTGTGGCCTGAGGAAGAGGTGTGGCTTAGGGGAGTCCCAAAGTCTGGAAAAAGAGAAGTGGAGGGCTGCAGTTGACCCCTAAGCCGCTTCCCAAACTCTCATCTGTTAAGTTAAACCAAATAGAGATACATTTCATTAAAGTTTTCAAATACATTTCCTCCGAGATTTCCCTACCAACAACAACCAGTTAGGGTTGGGGGAGAAATTAGCATATAAAGGCAAACATATCTTATTTGCATTTTCCAAAACAATATGTGGACTGAAACTCAGCACCGCACATCTCTGAATTTTGCAAAAGAATTCTCCGGCCAGTTAATTTGTACAACATGCTTTGTCTAAGATCAAGTTTGCATAATAATGCATATATTCCTTTAAACAACACCCAAAGATGCATTATGTTAAGGGAAATTGATTTGTAAAAATTGATATATTTGGCAAAATTGCATACAGATATGTGTTTTTAGGAGAAATTCACACTGAAGTTCCAACAAATTTTCATGAGGATTTTAATTTTATTCATGAATTGCTGCAGAGATGTGGAGAACAGGATTTAAGAGTGGGGAAAAATTAGGAATTGAGAGAACTGAAACTGACAGATCCACCCACCCTAATAATTGCTGCTGTACTAATTAGGGAAGCCTGCTTGAAACTCACCAAAGTATCTTGCAGATCCCAAAATTAAACATTCTTGTAAAAACAGAGGGTTGAGATGCTTGGTTAACTGTTGCTGGTTTTTTACTTAATGTTTGCTGAACCTTTCTGTAAATACCAGGACAGAACCAGTAACAAGCCTTTTTCAAATTTAGTAAGAATAAATATTTATGCCTTTGGTTCTTGAGATAAAGAACCAAATGAGATTTTCCAAGAAAAAGCATTCTCCTCTGCTGCCAATACTGGATATAAAGGCAACAAAGCGTTTACACTTCCCACAAGCAGTGGGAATAAAAAGTGATAACCATCCTATTTTACGTGGTAGCCAACACGACGGGAGCTCTATCACCTTCAATAATAATTTTATCATTTATACCTTAGCCACTCCAAGCTTGACACTCAGAGGTGATCTAAGGCAAAGTTCCTCACCATCTGAGGCTGTTCTTCGTGTGCTTCCTCCACAAGAGGTCCGGCGGGTGACTACACAAGAATGGGCCTTTTCTACAGTGGCCCCCTGTTTGTGAGTATGTAATGAAGGCGCCAGGCAAAAACGTTTCTCTTCCACCAAGCGTTTGGATGATTAACAATCTGTGGCCTTTTAGATGTGTTTGTAGGTGAGAAGTTATCGGCTTGTTTTTTGTTTTTGTTTTGTTTTATTCTCATTTTGTATTTTTCTGTTGTGATCTGCCCTGGGAACTTCGGGTGAAGGGTGGTATATAAATTTAATAAATAAAAAATAAAAAGCCGCGTTGATCACTTTTACAGCACTATTAACCATGTATTTAAATGCAAATTGTGAAAATAATAATAATAATAATAATAATAATAATAATAATAGATTAAAACAGACACAGGCCAGAACAGACTTATGAATTAAAATGTGTGAAGTTGGCATATACCGTATTTGCCCGAATATAAGCCACACCCAAATATAAGCTGCACCTTTAAAGTTGGAAGGGGGGGGAAGAAAAAAAAAATACCCAAATATAAGCTGCTCCTTTCCTTGCTGCTCTTGGCTGCATACTGAGGGGAGGGCACGCTGCGTTGCCAGCAGCCTTTTCCTTTCCTTGCTCTTTCCCTTCCCGGCCTTGGGGGAGGGGATGGGGGACTACGCATGGGGCGGGCACTGCTTTGCCACGCTCCTGGCGCTGTTTGCCCCGGACTCCTGGCTGCATACCGTAAGGTCACAAATATAAACCTCACCTTAACTTTTCACGGTCGAAATTTGGGGGGTGGGGAGTGAGGCTTATATTCAGGCCAATATGGTAAACTGGTTTTCCCATCCCTAACTTGTCTTTCCATTTGAAGTTCTCCCTGGCCTTGCCCCATCCATTGTTTCTCTGCCCTCCATAACCTGATAGCTCTCTGGTGGAAGATATGGACTCTGAAACACACATTCTCTGCCCTGATAACAAATTATTCAGAACGTAGTGAATCAGTGTCCAGTCCACTTTTACCAGACTTTTGAATGCCCTCCTGTTTTTACTCTTTACTAAGAGTGTTATATGTCAGAGTACACTATAAAGATAGTGCATCATCCTGCAGAACAAGAACGCAAACATACCAGCACCAGCATAAAGCTTGGGGATTGCAAGACAACTCACATCAACAAAGACATTCCGAAACAGCATGAGCATATGTCAAGGTTTGAGAACACAAGACGGTGTTTTCAGAACTTTGAGTGAGGCCAGGCCATTGTTGCATTCTTCCAGCTGGGTCTCTCTTAAAAATAACATCTATTTCAAAAAAGGGTTTTTTAAAAGCCAGTGGGTTACTTTTATTGCATAAACTGGTGTGAAGTTTTACAACTATGTAAATCTAACTCACTAAATAGCAGTGCATGTGATTCAAGAGTGGGATCAGTGAATTTAGGGTTGCCATATCTTGAAGAGCAAAAAAAGAGGACTGTCTGAGCCGCTGCCAACCCAAGCTGGGGAAAGGGGCACGCGGGGGAGGGGACGGGGGGCTGCCATGCCCACATTCCTCTTTCCCCAGCTCAGGCTGGCAGCAGCTACAGCATGTAGAGCAGCCCAAGCCTAAGCCCCCCAAAAATGCAAAACCCCAGACATTTCCTTTACAATGTAAAAATCTGCCCAGGTGGGCATGTTGGCTCCCAAAAGAGGGCATATCCGGGTTTCCCTGGATGTATGGCAACCCTAAGTGAACTGAGCTGTTTTCCTGCACCCATTTCTGAATCCACAAACCACACTGCACTTCTGGAGGAGCAAAACAATGTTTCTAAGTGAGATCAAGACCACGAAGAAAACCTGTAAGCAGAAAGGGGCCTCCATTATCCCCTTGGGATTTCTTCATGAGTGGTAGCTGAATCAGCAGAGAGGCCTGAAACTGTAGCACCCCAGGTGCCAGGGAGACCTGGGGGTACTCTTTTGGAAACTACATCTCCTTGGTCCTTGGTGTCTAGGAAGGACCATAGTTCAGTGGATGCAGAAAATCCCAGAATGCATAAAATACCACTGCTTGAAACCTTATAGAGCCACTGCCACTGGCAGAGGAACAGGGGGAGTGCACCGCCCCCAGCACCATAGGGGAGGGGGTGCCATCAGTCACCACCACCCCAGACACACGCCATGCATCCCCCCCACCACACCGGGGTGCCATGCCCCCATGGGTAGCGTGCCACATCCCAGGATGCATGCCACGCCCACGCGGGAAGCATGCCATGCCCCGGGACACATACCACACTCCCGCAGGTGATGTGCCATGCCCCCGGGATGCACGCCACGCCCCCAGGACATGTGCCAGCCATGCCCCTGCCTGTTCTCCTCCCCCGGTGCCGGAGCATGCAGCTCCGCCACTGGCCACTGCCAGTCACTGTAGACAACATTGTGCTCAGTAGACTAATGGTCTGACTGTGCATAAGGTAACTTTCTATGTTGCATAGGAAAGGTTGATGGAAGATAAGGAAGAGAAGTAAACAAACAGTTTCCTGCAGCCTGTTGAAGTCCAATCTTCTAGGTTCACCTGTCAGCTTGGGATAGAGCAGGGGTAGTCAACCTTTTTATACCTACCACCCACTAATGCATCTTTCTTGATGGTAAAATTTCCATACCGCCCACCAGTGCTTGATGGAAGGAGGATTCAGCTTGTGCCATAGAACCCCCTACCGCCCACCTAGAATCCTGAAACGCCCACTAGTGGGCAGTAGGGACCAGGTTAACAACCCTTGGATAGAGCAATGCAAATGTAGCATCCTCAGACGCTCTGATTAGAACAGCTCTGCCTGCCTCGACTTGCCTATTCAATAAAGCCTCTCTACTTTCTCAGCGCGTCAGTAAGGAGGATGCTCCAGCAACACATTCTTATCCCATTGACATCCAACAGTGAATGTCACACAACCAGCAACTCCAGCTTTATGTTAACAGCTTTCCCCTTTTGCAGAAGGAAACTTGACCACTTCTGTCCACCCTCTTATGGGTGAGCAGCACCGACGGGTCATGTATCCAGACTCTCTTAAGTACAGGAATGACAAAGAATTAACTAAGGCCCTAAAATAATCTCAGGGAGGCTAATTTCCTCCTGCATTAATAGTGCAGGCAGTCTATGCAGACAGCATCAGTGACTCCAGTTCTGAGTTTGATTAATGTGGAACATTGGAAGTGCTTAAGAAAGGGCAGCTTGCTGGCCCCAATGCATCAGGCAGGCGGATGGCCACACTGGAGAGATTCATTAGGATGAAGTTGCAACATCTTTTTGATTTTTGGTTTGCAGAAAGGCAAGCTGACGAGAGGCTGAGAAGTCAACACTTTCCCAGTGAGTGGAGGGCTGCAGTCTTCTACACACTTGCTTGGGAGTGCAATTAAGTCCTCTTGAACAGAGGGAAACTTTCCTCTGAGTAGATGTGCATAGGATTGTGCAGCATGTGCCTTTTGCATTATTGGGAGAGGATCTATTCTGTGAATAATGGGAGAAGAGGGCTTTAAAGCAGACATGCTCCACCATTCTGTGGTCACACTTACTCAGCCCAAGCGCTGAAATGGAAAGAGAAAGAAAAGATGTTGGCCATATTAATCTGTTCACCACCTCCGTGGTCACCCGGCAGTGGGTTCCAGTAAGATCTCGTAAGACCTTGCAGAGCTCTTGTGAGATCTCACAGAGCATCGCTTCTTCACCAGTGATGAATGCAGTGTGGCGCCAGTGGGGGCCCTGACTCTTGAAGTTCTGCCACCTGAGGTAACTGCCTCAGCTCACCTCATGAGCAGGCCGGCCCTGGTTCACCACCCTGAAAGGGGAGAAACATCCAAACTTCACCAGGAAGTGATCTGACCATGACAACAGGTCTTTTAGGATAGTTGTCATAGATAATAAAGCTGTGAAGATTAGGCCAATAGGGGCTATTCCATCTAGTCAACATCATGTTTAAACCAGGACATCAATGCTGATACATTGCCACATGGACACCACATTGGTTCACTTACATTGCATAGAGCAATGCCAGAATGCATACCCAGATCATGTCTGAATGGGTGCAAAACTTGCAGTTCCCTGGACAATGCCAGATGAAATGCTGGAATCCCAGGATGTGGGGCACCCGTGCCCTGTGTAACTCTTTGGCCCTCTCCCAAAACTAGCACAGCGTGCAAACTCTGCTCACAGCAATCCAGCTTTTCTTAGCACAGAACTTTTTAAAACTAAGTTAAAAACAACGAGGAAGGTAAAATATGTTTTGGAAGTGCTGGGGACATACAAAGCTGCCGTACACCAAGTCAGACCCATTGGTCCATCTACATTGTCTACACTAACTGGTAGTGTGCCATCTCACTTCCCCAAGAAGTAGCAGTGGCCACCAACTCGGATAGCTTTAAAAGATGATCAGGCAAATCGGTGGAGGAAAAGGCTATTAAGAGCCACTAGCTTACACTGTCCAAGGCATTATTTGTGTGGATACCAGCTGTTGAGAATCACAAATGGGACTATTGTTGTCCTCGGGTCCTGCTTGTGAGCTCCACTTAGGCATCTGGCTGACCACTGTGAGGGTAGCATTATGGACTAGATGGGCTGTTGGTCTTTTCCAGAAGGACAATTCTTATGTTCTGATCTGCTGGTGAAGTAGGATGAAAACCATCTTGGACCATGAGGATCTGGGGCTGATGAGAGTTGGAGTCCAACAACATCTGGAAGGCCACAGGTTCATCGCCACTTCCTTGCACAACATCTGATTGCGTGCACAGATATATATTTTTTACCAAAATGGCTTCAGTATAGCCCTTAACCCAGAGCTTCCTAAACTTTTCATGCTGATGACACACTTTTTAGACATGCATTATTTCACAACACAGTAATTCAGTTTTGCTGGCAAACTGGAAGTTAAACTAACCCCTTTCCAGCCCTGGGAGGAGAGCGGAGAGCATTTGTGTGACACACCTACACACTGCAGCCAACACACTAATGTGTCACGACACACAGTTTGGAAAGCTTTGCCTTAACCTATCTCCTCCCCTCCCCTCCATACTAGGCACACAGCCTCCATTCTCCTTCTGCACAATTCCCCCCTCTTCTCAGTTCAATGCTGCTCGCCAGCCACTACTTTACAAATCTTCAGGCTGAACAACCCGGCTTGTAGTGTTGTCAGGTGGTGTGCATAGCTGTAAAGCAGGCTTGCGTGTCACAAGAGATCTGATGCTATCACATTTCCTCCACACACACACACACCCCACACACACATGCACCCCCAGAAGACTAAAGAGAGGGAACCTTTGTAAGCAGGAGGGAGTGTGATGAAAACAGTTTGTCTCCTGAGGAGCCAGCCATTGTCATTTTACAAATGAAATCACTTTGGAAATTTAGAGAATTAATATCATAATGAAGACGGGGGTGCCCATTAGGGCAGCCTAATGTTGCTCTGGAGATACATGATGGATGTCCAGTGGCTGGAAGCCCTTATTTGCAGAGAGTCACCTCTGTAGCTGCCATTATTAGGAAGATGTCTGAAGCAGAGGATCAGACACAACCATTGCAAGATGAGATAGTGTTTGACTGGTTTCCAGGGAACTGAAAGATACAGCCTTCGTTGTACCTGTCACTGTGGCTTCCAGCCTCTCTCCCTACTCCTTAATGTCTTTTTTTTTAGCTGTGGGAAGTTTTTCTTCAAAGATCCATTGCCTCTGCAAAATTAGTTCATGGAATCATGTAAAATGTTTTACCTGGATATATGCAAAGCAATGGCTTTTAAGTGGTTTGTTGTTAAACAGACACACACTCACAAAATTATTCCTGTAAAACGCTGAGGATTTGCTTTTGTATTTTTCAGCTGTTCAGTACATTTATTTGGGAAGGGAACAGCTTATCACCAAGGCAATGCCCGAAAAAATGGGAAACTGATGAAATGAACAAAAGGATTGTCTGTGCCCACTTGTGGATATATACACCTATGCAACTGGCAAGGCTGTGACTGCTGTTCCAGGAAGGCAAAGCCTTCTTCCAGGAATTATCTTAATGCACAATTGAATCATCATTTCTAGCTCTTCAGCATCTTTCCCAGAAGTACAGTTTTCCACAGGCAATGATTCTAGTTAAGAGAAAATGTTGCAATCTATGAAGAAAACGAAAGATCATCCTTCCCCGCTGGTTTGCCGTTAACTGAAGCCTTGTACTGATCGACAATTAGGAATGAAGAGATGTTTCTCATAGCCTCGTATGTCTCATTTCACAAAACAGCTTTGCCCAGCTCCTTGGATTTCCTGTTACAGTCATGTCAGGGTGACTTCTGGTTGTTGTTTAAGCTTAACTCTCTTCATGTTAATTGTTTTGTGGTTAGAAGCATTGCCTAACTTTTATTGATGATACTGATTAGAATGGCAACCTTGCCTACATTTCCCCTGTTTTTCTCATCTCCCTTTCCAGATCTGTGTTTAGATATTTGCAGCTATTGGAAATATCCTATCTGCTGCCCTTTTAAATTGGTCTTCAGATTTTGACTTCATCCATAGTCATTTTTAAAGTTTTTTTTAATTAAAAACAAAAACAAATGAGCTTAGGAACTTCCAAGCAAAGAATGAGAACAGGTTCTTCTTCTTGTTGTTTATCTGATTTTTAATCTTCTCTCGCCAAATGTCCCAGGGTGGTAACTGGATAAAAAACATTAAACACAAAATATGAAACATGACAAAAAACAAGTCACACTGTGTGTGTAAAAACAAAAACATGGAACTGTGAAATAAATCTAATGACTAAAACTCAACCAAATACAAGTAAGTACTAAGCTATCAACAGTATATATGAGTGCAAGATTAATTTGATCTCTTCCAAGGTCTGAATAAAGAGGGGCATCTTCAGGTCTACTCGTTGTGGATCAGATCACATGAGGGCTGCGGGGAGCGGGCATCAAATGTGCTGAGGGCCATGTGTTGGACTTCCCTGTGCTAGCTCCTAACTCTGTTCATCTCAGTCACGTGACCTGGAAACCTGGCTGAATTTACACCAGCAAAAAGGGTGGTATAAATCAAATTCTATTTTAAAGGCTTGCTTTCCCTCTGCAAGACTTGGGCTGGCTCTGGTGTACTTTAGACTGGTTGAATTTAAGGTGGTGTAAATTATACTAGCTTCCCATAGTTAGGACTGCTCTCCAAATTAGATACAGCTCTATCTAGAGAAAAACCGCTTTTATTTTGCATTGATTTTATTTACAGTGGTACCTCATGTTACAGACGCTTCAGGTTACAGACTCTGCTAGCCCAGAAATAGTACCTCGGGTTAAGAACTTTGCTTCCGGATGAGAACACGGCGGCGGGGCGGCAGCAACAGGAGGCCCATTTAGCTAAAGTGGTACTTCAGGTTAAGAACAGTTTCAGGTTTAGAATGGAGCTCCAGAACGAATTAAGTTCTTAACCCGAGGTACCACTGTATTAGAACTCTTATGTGCCCTTTGCTGTGGCATCCTAGATGCCTACCTTCTCCTTTACAGGATATATTTAATATATAGGTTATTCCAAATTCACATAAACCAAATGCATACATTTTCACCAATGGGAGAGTTAATTTTAGATCTACTGATAAGAAATGCAGAAATCTCACTTTAAAAAGTGAATATGAAACAAGTCACTGAGAAGCCTTTATGTTCCAGCCTCATTAAAATGGATGGGGGCTACTTGTAAGGCACCCATTCAGTTCAAAGGGGCTGGGTCTGATAAACTTCCTGATATTTGGGCTATATCCCTGGCCACTTTCCCTTCCTCTCAAATCACTGTTTCCTACTGGAAAGGTTAGAGCTGAGCATCTGATATGAAACACACTGTTGAAAGAAAAAAAATGGTCCCTAACAGACAGAAAGAGATGCAGCTTGCTTGGCCATAAAATAGGATTTAGTTGACCAGCTGTTCCATAATATATTTAGGGCTATTTCCTAATTAATGAAATCTTAGCAGATACACTGCATAAGGTTTCCATTGCTTAAATCTGTGTGCATTTATATATGAAATAAGACAATTGTTCTGAAGAAAACACTTTTTTGGAAAGTGTGCGCTGCAGCAAGCACGACAACACAATTTGAGTGTTGTAGGAGAAAGAAGGTGAAAGGATCTGCCCACAACTTTTTTCACTTCTTTTTTTTTTTTTTTTAGAAGTATTTGGGTGTTGTTGTTTTTTTAAAAAACCCACTGTAAAGTTGCTATTTGATTAATCATCAGCACATCTTGAAATTGATCACACTGGTTTGTCATGCAATCCTTTGCTTATTTAATCAGCAGAAGGTCCTAGGGTGTTTAACAGGGCTTATTTCCAAACCCAAATAACTCTGTGTGGGATTTCAGCTGTGCAGCGCAATCTTCTGCCTGTTTACTCAGATGTAAATCTCACCATGCTCTGAGCAAGTGTGCTTAGGACAGCAGCTGTAATCAACTAGCCGAAGAGAGCAATTGACCAAGCGTTGCTTAACCCATAATATTACACTTTTGGAGCAGGGTTGGAGAGGCTACCAAAACACTCCAAAGAAAGGGGAAAGGTTTTTGGGTTGCTGTTGTTTTAGTCACTCGTCGGCTTTTGCAGCTTGGAGACACTCCTCAAACTGTTGCAGATGCCCTCCGGTAATAAAGACATTTGGATCTGACTACGGCAAATAAAAGGGATGAAGCCCGCCAGCGTTCAGGCCCCGTAAACCATAAATGTGATATCGGACAGAGAGGAGCTAATGAAAACAATCACATTAAACATAGCTCTTCAGTGTTCGGCACTCAATAAGTGAGCAGCAGGCTCTCTGTGTCTAGCTTACAGAAAACAGGAGGTAGCAGTTTGCAAGGAGCAGCGTTTTAATGTGATTGGACTATAACAGACAATCTATTTACAGCATGCTCTGGGGAGCTTATAAACAAATGTTGAGTAATTTCAGCCAGCAGTAATTACCCTTGCAGCTGACAAGGATAGCATGATACTTTCTCCTTCACCTTCAGCCCAGTCCAGAAGGCAGTGTACACAATGGCATTTCTAATTATTTCTGCATTTCCACGGCTAAAGACCAAAGTGTGTTATTAAGAGAACATTTTAGAAGCCTGAACAACAACAAAAAAACAACAGTGGCAGCAGCAGCAACAAGATCCAAAGCGGGACATTTAAAAGTCATCATTATGACAGCAAATAAAAGGTTCGCTTCTTCGGAGTCCACCAGCGGAGGCGGAGGTTTTCCTGCTTCTTTTGCTTCCCTTGCACAAGGGGGAAATTGGCAGGCACTTGTCACCATCGCTAATCAATCCTGCTCTTCTAAATATTAGAAATCTCCTCCATTCTAGGAGAGACGGACCACTGACATGTTAAGTGCAGGGCAATCTAACCTTGCTCGGTACAGGCTAATGAACACAGCACTTCACACATTGACTTTCTGGCTCCCAAACTTGCTAACAGCAGTGGACATGGACCGGGATGATGAGAAACGTTGGCAAAACATCTTCAGCACAGAAAAGGTTTTAGAAAACGTGAGATTCACTGGCACCATATGCAGCCAGTCTGCATAAAAACCACAGAAAAATTATAGGCATTATAGGAAGGGGGTAAATATTCAATTCAGTTCACATTTAAAGGTGAACCTGCACCTTTTCACTTTCCAGAAAAACAGATGAACCGAAAAACAGTCGTCCTTTGAAACTTTCATTTCTCTGAATTTTGCAAAGCAGTTTCCTGGCCAAGTCATATTTACAAAATTGTATCTACTAGGCTGAAGTGTGAATCAAATATACACATTAGTGAAAACATTTTGAAATGTGCTATATCAAGCAAATTGCTTTCAAAATTGTGTATATTAGGCAACATTGCATACACACATGCATATTAGGAGAAATTCGCAGATTAATTTTCATGTGTGTGGTTTTTTAAAAAAATTATAAATTGATGTGGAAATTTGGAGAACTGGATTTAGGATTGGAAAAATGAGAAACTGGGAGAAACCAGAATTGGCAGCTTCAACTATCCCCAAGTCAGCAAACAAAGCAGGCCAAATACATCAGTGGTGTAGCCATAAGATGCAATGAAGAGAAAACATTGCCATTGCAATCCATTTTTTTAAAAAAAATGAATTTATATACCACCCTTTACCTGGGGGTCTCAGGTTCACATGCTGGGAAGTGACTCCCACTTGCACATAACAGCATCTGGGTTGCAATCCTATACTCACCATTGAACTCTGAGCAGGCATGTATCTAAGAATGCATTGTACGTCTCATTTCAAGCATTGCACAGATATAAATCTAGATTTGACATTTTCCATACATAACAGGGAGCTACAGTCAGTTTTAGTTCCCTGATGGACATATTAGCATAATGCACATGTTTGCAAACAAGTATTCACTGGATTCACACGTCACATTTTTTATATATTTAACACAGCTCATGATGTTTTCTATGGCTGGTATGTGCATTTTCAGTCAGTCCACACAGAATCTCATTATTATTTACTGTGTTTATGTGGTGCCTGCCACTAAAATAGTACCAGGGTAAATTACAGTATAAAATGCAACATGGTTAAAATACACAAAATAAAACAAAATAGCAAAAAACCCAAACTAATTATCATATACAGTTCTGAAGACAGAATCTTCCCCTCCTGACCCCAAGCAGCTTACAGTCCTTTCCTGCATATGATATCAAAGCAGATAAACCAAAGAGATGATAGATATAGATAGATAGATAGATAGATAGATAGATAGATGATAGATAGATAGATAGATGATAGACAGACAGACAGACAAAAACCTACGTATTTCCATGGGTCTGCTGTGACATCAGTTGTGTTCAGTCATTACCTTTTGTTGGCAGAATACAGTATCATTTGTACCCAGGATTAGTGTCAACTTTAAAGATTTAAGACTGATATATAAAACCTGTAATGAAAGTTCTGAGAGTTGTTAGGAGAGCCCTTATTCTCAGTTACGCTTCCCACTAGCTGTGCTTCTCCTCCACTAGCTAGGCTCTGCCTCCGGGGTCGAAGGAAGTAATACTTCTGAACACCAGTTGCTGAAACCCATAGGAAGAGAGAGCGTTCTTGTGCTCAGACCCTGCTTGAGGGTTTCACACTGGCATCTGGTTGGCCACTAGGAGAACAGGATGCTGGGACTAGATGAGACCTTGGACTCTTCTTGTGTTCTTAAGATTGTGAAACTATTCTTGGAACTGAAGGTCTTTGAGGGGAATAGGGGTCTCCTAACAACTCCCAGCTTCCTTAAGAAAGTACGGTTCCAAGGATTCTTGGCGGAGAAGTGGTACAACAGTGCTTTATAGGTATGGCCTGAGATTGGCTTGGGGGAGGGACACTGTCTTACCCAAACAGTAAGTTGGGGGGGGAGGCTTGGGGGAAGAGAGAGAGACACCCAGGTCTCCAAAATTCTGCCTACTACCCATTTCTTCCCATTTCCTCATTAGGGCATTAATGTACCACCCTTATATTACTTTTGCTGTCCTCAAGTGTCTGAACAGCATGCAAATAATGATAATCACCATCATCGGCAATAATCAGATACAGTTGTTACAAAGGCAGACCTGAGAATGTGTTTACTTCTTTGGAACATGCTACGAAGAATCATTAAAATGCTCCTTTGGAGGCCTCTGTAAATTAAGCCTTTGCCATTCGCTTACCAAAGTGAACAACCATATAGAAATTTTGTTTCGCATGGCAGTGCGTTCAAAGAGATGTGCCAAACTGCCCAAAAGTAATTGGGGGAGTCGGTGAACTGTGATGCTCGCTGGTTCGCAAACACCATGGACAGTTTGGCGTTCAGTGAGCTTTCATCTGCCTCAATAAATTCAGTTCAGATTTATGCTATAGGAACTGACAGCGGATATCTAATCCCCAAAAGTGTATTATTTACATTTTTTGATACGTTACATTGCATTACGTCCTGTCATGTTGCATCTCGTCACCGACTGATATAATATTGCATAACATGAAGTGACATGATGACAGACATCAGAACTATATATTAGAAATCTTACAGCTAGGAACTGGGGGTGCCTCTCCCTCGACGATTTCTAGGGTGAACGAGGAGCCAAGAGGACTAGCTGAATTGCCTTGTGCTACAAGAAGCCTTTAGAGTCATCCTAAACCAATCTTGCCCTCATTTCATTTTAAAAAAAGACTTGTTTTTGCAGTTCTGTCATTCTTCCTTCCCACCTCCCTCTCCCCCCCCCACCCCTACATTTTGCAATCTTAAAAAGGATGGAAAAGGCTGCTGTGTGTACGTTCAACGATGATGGCAGCGGTTGCAAATTAGCCTGACATAAAGAAAGCCATAGAAATCCATTGCAAACTTTAACAATGCACTAGAGCTGTTGATTGTTCGCATCCCGGCTAGCCACTCGTTCCTAAGATAACAGTTGGTGGTGGGAGAAGAGAACATTAATTTGTCCTTGTTCTCGAGACTGGCAGGTGTCACTATGCTCCATGTGGGACGTGAGTGACAGATATTTTGCAGCTGATGAAATAAGAATGCAGACATTCAAGAGTGCCTCTGGGATTTCACTGGTCATTTGTGGCCAGCGCAAGGGCAGGGCACACTGCTTTGCGAATGCAGAACTGGCTGTTGTTGCTGCCGCTGGATCCAGCTGCAGCCTTGCTACTCCTCTTTAATAGCAATCATATTATATATATTTCATTACTGCAAAGCTTGGGGGGGGGGAGTTTGACGGAGGTGCATCTGATTGATTTGCAGGGGGGTTCGCTACTGTCTGCCTGCTAAACTGTTCTAATTGCTTTCCTTGTGCCGTATGAACGTGAGGGGAAATTACCTAATCCAATAGGAAATGTTCAGTGCTTCTATCCAATTGATCCCAAGGATGTGAAAGGGATCCAAGTTGGCTTTAGAGGCAGTAGCGGACAGAACGACATCAAACCATTTTTCATTGCAAAGCATGAAGCTGCTAAAATGATTTCCGTGTAGAAAAACATTCCTAAACATCCTGCCCCTCTCCACCCCAATGACGTACTAGGGAAAATATCCAGAAATTAATGTTAAGGTTTGTTTTCCACCCACGCTGCATGTTTCTGCCTCTTCTCTGTCGCTCAATATTCCCTTTGCAATGGGAGGAAGTGGCTGACATATCTGTAGTAAGAAAATTAATATTTTCAATTAATCTGAGTTAATTTGTTTTAAAAAGGAGAGAAGCATCAACTAGAAAAGGCATACACACACACACACACACACACACACACACACACACATTAATCCTTGTCTTTTTGTAAACTAATGTACTTCCCAGATTGTTAAAGACGGAGACAAAAGCAGGGAGAAATATATTTCATTTTATGTGGTGCTTTGTTAGCAAAAATGGAAGAGGGTAACCAGAATTAAGAGAAAAGGCCTAATACCCTATACGAGAAGCTGGACTTTGTAAGCCTTTTGGAGTAATGCTCCCTTTTAAAAAATGTATCCATCTACAGAAATTCCCGTTGTACATTTAATTATTATGTTCACTCTGACATAGTGGTCTCCTTAACATTTCATTATTTGAAAGCTAAAAAATATTATTCACAGAGAGCAGGATCGGGATGCATGCAGATGTTTCATATATCTACAATTTAATTCCTCTTATGGATAACTACTCACATGGGGGGGGAGCCGCAGAACGTGTGTTAATTGTTAGGTATGCGTTTGCTACATGAAGCCAAGATGGTACAAAAAGCGGAGATTTATATGAAGATGGGTGTATGTGTGGTTTTTTAATTTCGAAAAAAAAATCCTAGAATAATAGTGTAAATCATAATCTGAACCTGTGCTCCAGCCAAAGTTAAGCACCTTTCTCTCCTATATATTTCAATGAAAGCATATGAAGCATTTCTCGCAGCTTCTCCTGTAAAAATGAACAGGACTGAAACATGCTTAACTTTGACTGGATTGTGCCCTGACTGTTCATATGCTATTGTCACATATTCTATGCTTGATTCTGGGGCCAGTGAACCAGTTTCGCTGGACATCTAACCATTACAATTTAAGTGGAGGGGAGTTTGTGGCCTTATGCTGTGGTGTGGCAGGAGGGAGAGAGAGAGAAAAGTAATTTCATGGCAAACTTCTCACGTTCTGTAAAGACAGTCTTCTTACAGTAAGAGAGATGGATGAGATGAAGACATTGACGGAGCCTAGGAATATTTTAATGTCCTCTGCCAAGTGTTAATTTATCCTCGGTATGTTGTGTATGCTAAATGCATCAGAACATAAATAAGTAGCACTGAGTAGCACATGATAGGAAATTATTAGCGTAATTTATTATGAGAATTGCAATAATGAAGGCTAATTAGAACGAATGTTTCCCCTTCAAAATTCACTAATATTGCACAGCCAGAACAAAGGCAACAATTCCTCTTCTCTCCTGCCAAAGGCAAAAAAAAAAAAATAAACTGTCATTTCCTTGGAAATGCATTCATTTGGCCCCTCTCCCCATTGTTTCTTTGATTAAACTGCATCATTTGCAATCACGTATGATTAGCAATGTAACTTTTAAAATGAAAATGGGGTTTCTCCGAAGCCTTCGCACGGTACTGCCTTTTGACCTGAGCAGCGAGCAAACACGTCCCCCTGCCCCACCCCCACCCCAAAAAAACCCGGTTAAAAACATTTATAAAAATGTTTTTAGACTGCCTGATTATATATCTATATAAGAGAGGGGGGAAGAAATGCAACAGACTTTTTTTAAAAAAAAAAATGAAAAATAACTCACAGTGTGGTTTATAATTCTCATAGCATCATCTGAAAAATAAAAATAAAAAGCTTACCAATGAAACTTAGCAGATTGCAATTCAAAGCAATCCAGATTTGCCCTGTAAGTACTACCCATATTTGATAACGTTGCGCAGTCATTGCCTTGCCCGGGTATCTTTGATTATTAGCGAGTGACTTTCAGACGAAACCCAAGTGTGCTTGCAGTGGCCTGCCTGACAGAGAGGTGTTTTAGCAGGACTCCTGTAATTAATTGTGAGCAAGAGAGGAGGAGGGGGGTGGGCAGGGGTTGCCGCCTGGTATAACTTCTCCCACAAGACTGAACCCATGGTCAGGAGACGTTAGGCAACATTAACTGTCTGCACATTTCTGCCAGGCTCTGGAGGAAGCTGCGGGGCTGCGGGGTTTCTGTGCGGGGGAACCTGGGACGGGAGGCATCCGCTGTCTACCTTTCATCTTCGCTGAGATTTGGAGAGGGTTCAGGCCACAGAGGCTCCTTAATTCTCACTAATTCATTTGCTTTCCTGATTCACTTGGCTGGGGAGAACTGGCGAATGATAATGAACCTGTAAGGGGAGTGCTTAGTCCCTTGCCTTTGAATGTGCTCGGCATGGATTGAGGGCTTTCTGTGAATCTTGCGAGAGGAGAAAAAGAATCTTATTAGCGCTGATTGCTAGTCATGAAGTTGCCTCTCTCTCTCTCTCTTTCTCTTAAAAGAGAGAGAGAGAGGCTCTTGTGTTTTTTAACCCTTGCAACCTGGACTGCGGAGAAGGAGCTGCATGCGTGCGCTCAGCGATGCGCGCCACTTGGAGCCCTTGCCGTTTTTCATGTGGTAATTTGAGATAATCAAAACAACATATTTTGTTTTATGTACATCGCTGACGCCAGCGACAAACACTTCATGATTTCTCTCTCTCTCTCTCTCTCTCCCCCCTCCTCCTCCCCCTGTGCCACGGTTATATTCTGCACATTTATAACTAGCCAGGCCTTTATCTGGACACCCCCAGCTAAACACCCACTTTGCATAAATGCATGCTCTCCCTCTTGAATAAAGGGTCTAATTTTCTTTTGGCCTCTTCTGTTAACTGTTTAAGCAGAACACATGCAAGAACAGCAATCATGGTGTGTAGACTCACTTAGCTGTTCTCTGATCTCAGGCTGCCGCAGCCATAGTATTTGGACCCCTGACAAAAATGCCAATAGACAAACAGAGGGACAAGGGGGACTGTCATAGATAAAGCCATGAAACGGCGTTTATTTGTATCTGCCTGTCAACGGAATTTTGGCTCCCAGATGGGTCTCCTCTGTGCGCTGACAAACTGACATGTTCTTTTAAAAGGGAAAAAGAGAGAGGGGGACGCTAAGGGTGTTCTCGTTTTATTTCACCTGTTAGCTGTTTTTGTTCGCCTCGCCCATGTAAGACATCAGAAGAAGGAGAGATGCCATTGCCTGGTTGTGTCCAGGGAGATTACGATCACACCCACGCCATACATTTAAAGCAGGCAGATTCCTGGCCTAAAGGATCCTGGGAAATGCAGTTTACCCCTCACAGAGCTACAGTTCCCAGCACCCTTCACCAACTATGGTTCTTAGTATCCTTTGGAGGAAGCCATGTGCTTTATATATGGTTTGGACATAACAGAAGCAAATCAGAATCAAATGACTAGATATAGCTGGGAAACTTTGGACCCATGGCTGGATTTCAAGGTACACAGCACACATTTGTATTAATGAGGATCTCAGATTAACTTCCAGTTTAGAGTACACTTAGGGGCTGCTTCACACATTACAAAACAGCAAGGTGGAGTTTGCTACCAAGGGCCATCTGTTTGAGGGAAGAACTGTGTGGCAGGAGCTGTCCTCCTGGCCTGGAGGTTGTCGCCAGCTCTGCTCCTAGATCTGATCTGAGGAGCCAAGAGCTTCAAGGGAATGCTGGAATCACTGTAATTTATAAGCTATAACTTTAAGAGCTTGTGCTTGACCATGTTTTTCCCTCCTCCCTCCTGTTCCTCTTTCCAGTGTGCCAGTGTGGTGTAGTGGTTAAGAGCGGTAGTCTCGTAATCTGGGGAACCGGGTTTGAGTCTCCGCTCCTCCACATGCAGCTGCTGGGTGACCTTGGGCCAGTCACACTTCTTTGAAGTCTCTCAGCCCCACTCACCTCACAGAGTGTTTGTTGTGGGGGAGGAAGGGAAAGGAGAATGTTAGCCGCTTTGAGACTCCTTAAAGAGAGTGAAAGGCGGGATATCAAATCCAAACTCCTCTTCTTCTTCTTCTTCTTTCCTCGTGTGCTGTGTCTGATTAGATTGTGAGCCTGACTTCTTGGTACTGATTTTTTTTCCCCTGGCCTTTTTGGCTAAAAGGTGGGGTAGAAATGCTGCAAGCAAATTAATTAATTAATGTGCAGTCAAAAGGGAGCCCTGGACCCAACCGTCACTTTCCGTGGTGACTGAAATTATATGGCAGGTGTGTTTATAAGCCTCTGTGTCTATTGTGATCATACTTTTTTAAGGAGTATTTTCAGAAGAGGGCATATTCATGTTGAGTTGAGTTGTCGGCAGTTTAGAGATACCCTCTCCCTATTGTTCAGAAACAGGCAAGAGCTTCAGTGGATATAGCTGTGGAAGTGGCCTAGGTAAGGCTCCAAAGAGAGACGTCACTGGGCCATCACTGCCAGCATTTCAATGAGCAGCGAAGATAATCTTATTTAGGCAGGTTTTAACAGGATGGTGTTTTAATGGCGAGACGAGTGTTCATGCTGCATTTTAGATCTGCTATTTTGTTCTGTATTCCTTAAGATGAGGACTTAATTTGCAAATGGGTTATTGAGCTATGACAAATGAGTCATTGGCAACAGGTTGGTTAAAAGAAAAAGAAAATGGTGTTCAGACGCCAGCAGTGCTATGTGGACATTGCAAAAAAGCTTACATGCATGAGGATTCCCAATCCTGAAATAATATCCTGTCTGAAAGCATCCATTGTTTTAGATGGAGATTTAATTCTATTGTACACTGCCTTGAATACAGCAGGACAGAAGAAAACAATAAAAGAAACAATAATTGTGATGTTTAAGGATGGGTGAATCTGTCAATTTTTAGTTTAATTCAATTTTCCATACTTTGGTTCAGAATTCCATGTTGTTTTGTTAAAGAAAGAAAGAAAGAAAGAAAGAAAGAAAGAAAGAAAGAAAGAAAAGAAAGAAGGAAAGAAAGAAAGAAAGAAAGAAAGAAAGAAAGAAAGAAAGAAAGAAAGGTCCTGATGAAAAAAATCATTTTACTGATTTACACATTTTTGTGTGCAATTCTAGCTAATACAATATATACATTTTTGCAAAGCAATTACCCCTAATATGCATTTTGCATGCTTTTTTCCACTAGTATGTGTTTTCTATGTGCATTTCGCCCTAGTAGATACATTTTTGTAGACATTGCCGGGCTGGAGATTTTGTGCATTTCAAAGGATGGCTGTGTTTCAGTTTCGTTTCGTTTGCAAAATAGAAATTAGGTACGTTTTCCTTTAAATATGAGCCAAATCAAATTTCTTCCCCAGCCTTCATGACGCCAGTGAGGAAGATGTTCCATGCTCCTTCCATATTCGTTTCCCCATTTCACATTCTTACTCCTTTTGCTGCTGCTGCTCCTCCACCACTCTACATGTCTTCAATGAACATTTGAAGAGGGTCCCTGCATGTAGATGAGGATCCTGCACTTGCCCCCCCCCATATGCAGTCATATTAAACACTTGGAGGAACAGTAGCATAAGAGACCGAAGCAAATTCTGTTTTTTCAGTGTGAAATTCAAAAGATGCGGACTTCTCCCTCAGTGTATCTCCATGATGCTCCTGTTGAATTTCTGCCTGATATGTAATTATTGAAGCCACAGGGCTTCTTCTATAAGGAAAAATAAAATAACAATAAAAGGTGGGGTGACACCCTAAGCTGCTACTCCTTTGGTTCTTGATTTCACAATGTGCCCAGTTTATGTTAAAAGGTCCGTAGCTTCACATGGGATTTTTCAGCCGAAAGAGTTCCTCTGTGAAATTAACAGCAGGAAACAGAGCATCAATCTGAGATAAAAGCAAGATCGTGTTTTATTTTACTTTTGTCGTTTTTTTTAAGGGTGAACCACAGACTTGTGTGCCCAGTATGAATGGTTATTAAGCTCAGGAAATGAAAGGGAATGGAAATGTCTTATTCTAGCACTCTGGAATCATCAGCAGCCGGATCTGAGATCTCATTGCTTTGCAAATTCCAGAAAGGTTGGGGCTGCTGTTCGCCTGTTACAGGCAAATGCTTTAGTGGGCAAATTGGGCACTAGTTCTTGAAAGCTTCCGCCACTTTTAGGGAATTAATTCAAAGCAGAAATGCCCAGCAATGGAAAACTTGTTAAGCTTCTACATAAAATGGAACTGTATATTTCAGTCAAGTGTTAAAATAAGGTACACACCAATTTATTAATTAATATAGTCAAATAATGTTCCCACAAGTACAGTTCAGAGCTTTGTTATGAGACTGCAGAAGCTGCCAACTGGAAAAACTATATCCAATTCATTTCTTGCCCATTTCTGATCAATACAAGAGAGGATATGTCAAAACTGCTGACATTCCCAACTTAACATGTCTTTTCTTTTCACCTCACAAACAATCTGCACATGGTAACCTACCCTTCTTGGAGGGCCCTTCTTGGAGGGCCCTTCTCCCCCTGATTTGCAAAAAGGAAAAAAAAAAATCTGCTATGGTTCTAGCAAAAAAGAAAACTTCCCTCCTGCCAAAAAACCAAAAGCCTCATAGACTTGAAAGTCAGGTCACTTCCTGAGTGGCACTTAATATTGTAAACTGGTTGTTCAGATATCAAACAGGTTGTTGGCAACTGTTTTTCAACTCATCAAATTTCCACCAGAAAGGACAAATCTAGATTAAATAGTGGGGGGGATATGGGTTAGCATTTTGATGACAGTGAGATTGTGCAGATGCAGTAGATAAAATAAAATAAAATAAGTCGTTACATGAGGGGGACAGATCCCATAATAAGCAACCACGTGGAAGCGCCATAAATCTGTGGCAGCCAACCTTAATTCTGACTAGCCCACCTGCCTACTGAGGATTCAAAAGACAATCAGCTGTTTTCCATTTACAAAAGCTTCCCTGCTTGTTTGCTATAGTTCTTTCATAAGCAACGTTCACACAACATCGTTGGCGTCAAAATGTCAGCCCTTGCTCCTTGCCTATCTTTAATCCAGATTCACCCTTTTCAGAGAAAACCAAATAAGCTAAAAACAAACACCAGACCTCTTTTGCCAGCGACCCATCTGCAACTCCTCTGCAAATGATGCTCCCCTCCAGAAACACCCTGTTCCCTTCCTCTGTTCTGCAGATCTCAGTGTGGCATGCATAGAGTTTGCAGGCATTCTCCCATGCAAACAATTGCCCCCAGACTTCCTTAGTAAGGCTGCTGCATCACATGCCTCCAGACCGTACCCTGAGTTAGGTACCCACGTAACGGGTTACAGTGGTACCTCTGGTTAAGAATTTAATTCATTCCGGAGGTCCGTTCTTAACCTGAAACTGTTCTTAACCTGAGGTACCACTTTAGCTAATGGGGCCTCCCACTGCCGCCGTGCGATTTCTGTTCTCATCCTGAGGTAAAGTTCTTAACCTGAGGTACTATTTCTGGGTTAGTGGAGTCTGTAACCTGAAGCGTTTGTAACCCGAGGTACCACTGTATTTTAAAGCAAGCTCAAAATATAGTGGTACCTCGGGTTACAGACACTTCAGGTTACAGACGCTTCAGGTTGCAGACTCCGCTAACCCAGAAATAGTACCTCAGGTTAAGAACTTTGCTTCAGGATGAGAACAGAAATCGTGCTCTGGTGGCACGGCGGCAGCGGGAGGCCCCATTAGTTAAAGTGGTACCTCAGGTTAAGAACAGTTTCAGGTTAAGAATGGACATCCAGAACTAATTAAGTTCTTAACCCGAGGTACCACTGTATTTACATGCATTGCCAGCTTAATTCTTGTACCATTCAGAAGAGAAGGGGGGGGAACAAACCACCAGCCCTGCCTTTATGATTGTAGTGAGACTCTTATTATTAGGCTGTGCTCCGCCATCAGCGTCCCTCTGAATTGCACATCGCATGTTGATACTAACTGGGGTGACCAGTTTCAGCCTTCTTTTCATTATAGGCCTCGTTCCTCCTCCTCCTCTGCCCCGTTCCTGGGATTTTGCAGCCTATCCATCATTATCTAACTGCCAGCTGTTTTTCAGAGGTTCAGGTTCTTTAAGCTCATTATTTCTTCTGTCTAGTGGATGTACAGAGAATCCTTCCACAACATGCAGCAAGTCAGCAGGATATGTATGTGCAGATGAGGGGGTGGGCTCTGTTGAGGGGGGTGGGGGCTCGGCGTTCCCAGCCCCCCTGTGCTACAAGTTCTGCTCCCAACACAAAACCCCATAAAAGAGCAGCAACCATGTGGGATGCTAAAAATAGCACGTATAACTATAGTTAAAATTGTAAGTAAATTAAGATTATTTCCCTCCCCCCTCTTTTTTTTTTTTTTTTTTTAGTAGATCAGCTATTAGGAGCAAGAGCAAACTGAGCTTCTAGTGTGTTTAAATGTGTTTCTTTTGTTGCAGATTAAAGGCCAAGAGACAAAAGGCACTGTTGCGATAAGGGATTTCTCTTCTCTCCCCATTTACCTTTTACATATGTAGTTTAATCAACTGTGAGATGGGCTGGCAGAGAATCTCCTGGATGGTTCAAGGGATTGATCATGCAATTGCATGGTCTTTCATGTCTCGGCCATTGATTGAACTCCGGCACGTAGGAAACAAGTACCCTAGTTGTGAAAAATGGCGTGAGGTGGGGACTTGGAGAATAGTCTGTCTAGGGGGAACATTTCATCTTCATCATCAGTCATTGGTTTATGTCCCGGTATATAAAGCAGGAAATGCCCATTCCAATCCTCTCTCTGACACGTGCAGATCCTCTCACCTGAGCCTCAAAACTATGGCCTAGCGAAAAGGGAGGCAGCACTAGAGATTTTAAGAGGGAACAGGCAGAGAGACGTCAGCAGAGAGGGAACCAATTCTCAGCAAGGTTTAAAGGCCTGCTTGGGGCCATACTCAAGAATAAATTGCAAAAAGCAAGTGCGTTTTCAAAACCATAGCTATTTCTTTCTCACTTCCTAATATCCATGTGCCAAGGTAAAACAGGCAAGCTTTTGGAGACTTGGCGGATTGTTAAATCGTGGTTTTCTGAATGCCCAAACTGGAAGAACATGTTTGAAATACTGTGCATTTTGATTTGCGAAGCAAGGATTTGACACTACAGGTTCTGATGAAGGGCAGAAGGCAATGTTGGCCAACAGCAGAGCCCAAATTAGGTGGCGGGGGGGGGCTGTTGGAGCTAATATTTTTAGAAGGATACAGGGAGTCATGGCTGAGCTAAAATTGGAGGGCTTGTGAGTTTCGTAAAGGACCTCCCATGATTTCTGCCCAGGTTCTCACTGTGCTGAAAACACTGGGGTGCGGCATTCCAACTCTCTGCCATGAAACAGAGTAAGATGCCGTGCTACTTGCCCTTACTGCTCCTGCTACTATTGTATGCTGCTTGTCTATACATTGTTGTTGGCCTCCATCTGTCTCAAGAGACAACGAAGGGGGTGAAGACAAACCACTACATTAGCAGCACCAAAGGGACCTCCCTGGGGCACAAGCCTGGGCAGTGTGTACAGAAGTCCTGGGCAGCCCAGATGACAGGACTCCCTCTTGGCCTCACTGATGCGGTCCAAAGGAAAACAGAGCAATATGTTTGGCACCTGCTTGGCTGCAGGAGTTGCTGGAAGGAGGTGTACAAGGATGCCCAACTGTCTTAGGAACTCCACTCCAGATTCGTGTAGCACTTTTTTCACCTGAAGATATCCCATGATGCAGTGGAGGTTTAGGGACAGAATTCTCCTTCTCCTAGATGGGCTACCTTCCCAGATTGATGAGCCTCATCAATTGCCCCCAGACTTCCTTAATAAGGCTGCTGCATCACATGCCTCCAGACCGTACCCTGAGTTAGGTACCCATGTAACGGGTTACAGTGGTACCTCTGGTTAAGAATTTAATTCATTCCGGAGGTCCGTTCTTAACCTGAAACTGTTCTTAACCTGAGGTACCACTTTAGCTAATGGGGCCTCCCACTGCCGCCGTGCGATTTCTGTTCTCATCCTGAGGTAAAGTTCTTCACCTGAAGATATCCCATGATGCAGTGGAGGTTTAGGGACAGAATTCTCCTTCTCCTAGATGGGCTACCTTCCCAGATTGATGAGCCTCATCTGCTCCTCACTTCCCTCTACAGCATGTTCAGAAAATGCCTTGTTGGCCATTAGACCCACTCTTGGTCTCATCTGCTCAATCTGTCAGAGTCTGCCTTCAGATGAAGGGGAAGTTGCTAACTCACTGAGCGCTTGAGACCATTCAGCTACCCTCACCTGGTTTAGCCGGCCAGTTGAAGCCGTTCCTGGGGTGTGGCTGCTGTCACACGCTGACAGCTTCCAGGAGCCACAGGTAAGAGCTGAGTATAAGGTGGGGACCAAAGGTGGACCCCAGAAGGAGCATGATGTGCCCCCGCCGGAGGTACTACCCCTCTCCTAACACCTCATACACCCCTGCAGTTCATACCACTGCAGTGCTTAATATGCTCTACTGATAAGCCCGTGTTCACTGTCCCTGCCCAGGCTGGAAAAAGAGACACAACCGCTGTCTTCTGCAGCTTTAAAGGCCTGGAAATGAAAGCTGGCAGTGCTTTCTCCCCCAACTGGCTGGGGATGGGGACCCAGTTGTGGGCAAGTGAGGCTGCTCTGGACTGAGCAAAGCAGATGCACTAGTGCTGTGCTGACTAGAGCTGACTATTTTCAATGTTTAAAAAGCCGTGTGAATATAGGAAGCTGCCTTATACGTAGTCAGACCATTGATCCATCTGGCTCAGTACTGTCTATGCTAAACTGGCAGTGACTCTCCAGGGCAGGTATAGGCAAACTCGGCCCTCCAGATGTTTTGGGACTACAACTCCCATCATCCCTACCTAACAAGACCAGTGGTCAGGGATGGTGGGAATTGCAGTCCCAAAACATCTGGAGGGCTGAGTTTGCCTATGCCTGCTCCAGGGTTTCAGTCTTTTCCAGCCCTACCTCGAGGTCCCAGGGATTGAACCTGGGGCATTGTGCACCCGACACAGCTGCTCTATCACTGAGCAACAGCTTTCCCCCTTCTGTGTTTTCAACCTTTCCATGTTCTCAGGCAGAGCACAGGCCTTCATAGATTTGATATATTTTAGTCCCATTTTACAGCCGAGGATCATAGAGGATGGGACTACGGCAGGGATTTTATCTGGGGAGATGAGAAGTCGATGCTTGCATGTTGTGACTAAAGCACATTCACAGGACTGGGCTTGCTTTTGCAACTATCGCCAGTGACACAAAACACCAACAAGACATCCACACAACTCCCTTTGTCATAGGAGCAAAGCGCAGGGCTCCCTGTGCCTGCATCGCCTTTTCCCATTGACAGGCCATTACTGAGGATAAAGACGGAGGGAGTTTTGCAAACTTGCTCCTGCCGTGCCTATAATAAAGCACCGTCCTGTCATCTTGAGCAGGTCTGCCATCCCATTGGCGTAAATGTAATTGAAACGATGGCAGCATTCTTCGACATCAGCCTTAATAAGATAACAGCCCCTGCTCTTAATAAATGTGAACAAATGCTCTTTGGTTATTAAAGGCACAGACATGATTGAACTCATGACAACTATTTAAGCTCAATGATTAGGGAAGGTGAAGAAGAGACAAAAGTTTGCATCCTCTAAGTGAGCAGCCCAGGAGCTCTGCAGGGCATTAGGGCATTAAATCGTTCCCTGTGGAAATTGAGAAGTAACATCTCCCCCCGGGGTTAAATGCTGCAAGACTTGGCCAGAAACATTTATGAATGATTTCCACTTATCTCTGATGCATCAAGTATAAAGATAGTGCTATGCGGTAGATGGGTCACTCGCCCATTCTCATGTGTTAGCACATCTCTTCTCCCCTTCTATCCTGCAGCAAGAGGCTAAAGGCCAGTTACTTCATTTGAAGGTAATGCTTAAAAAGATGCATCAGACGCCTTTTAACATATGCTCTGATCTTCAACTCACACTCATTATTGGGGAGTTGAAAGAAAAGAACCAAGTCTTTGGGGAGAAAGATGAGCATTTAGGTTGCATTTCAACCAACAGAAAATAGCACCAGAGACGGCAATAAAAAAGAAGAGGAGAGACATATATTAGAGTAATCATTAGTCATAAATGGAAGTATTTAGGGACTTAAAATAAAACGATTCCATTTACATGCTTATGATGGAATGCTCTCTCGGATCTAATGTACTGCTAAGCTAATTTTTCACCACACAGAGTTGCTGCTACAGCGAAAATAAAGTAAAAAGGGGATCAAATCTAGGCAACATCCACCCCAAGTCCAGCATGTTTAATTGCATTGATTTCAGTGCAAAGTAATTAAGCCAGTGCTGTGCAGCCCAATCGTATGCATGTGGTCCTGATTCAATGGGATTTTTCCACCCAAGTGTGCAAGGGACTGCAGCCTGGGGGCCAAACTACACACAACAAAGGAGATCCATGATCAGCCTTCACAGTGGTTTTTTTTTGGGGGGGCTAAAAGTAACTACAGAGGTCCATGATTGGATAAAAGCCACAAAAGATCCAGAAGGTGGCTTCTAGAGTGGCCACTGGCATGATCCCCACCCACCCCCAGCGCAAAGGACAAAATGCATAACTAAAAAAGAAGTCAAAACAGATCTTCATGGAGTGGCTAAATCTGTATATTTTGGTCCTATGCATTTTAATCTTTCCAATTTTAAATATCTGCAGCAATTCTGAGGTTGCTTTTTGTGTGTGTTTTAATAAAAAAAAAAAAAAAACCACATGAAAATTTGTAAGCATTTTAGTGCCAATTTCTCCTATAACAGACACACAGGTGTGCACTTTTTACTAATCTACACATTTTTGCAAGCAATTTTCCATAACGAAATGCATTTTTGGCATGAATAAAAGGGAGCATAGATAGTTCCATGGATCATGCTCTGTGAGAATTGACAACCACCTCATTAAAGAAGAAGAAACTAGCCCAGCCTTGATGGTTTTAACACTAATGTTTGCATCTCAAACATCCATCTAAATGGGGTTGCTTTCAAAAAGATACATGGGAATAGAGATAGGAACCTAGGAAGCTGCTTAGTACAGAGTCAGACCATTGGTTTATATTGTCTACACTTGCTCCATATTGTCTACACTCATTGGCAGAGGCTCTTCAGGCTCTCAGACAGGAGTTTCCTGGAGACGCCACTTGGGACCCCCTACCCCCTACCACTTGAGAGTCCCATGGACTGCAAGAAGATCAAACCTAGCCATTCTTAAGGAAATCAGCCCGGAGTGCTCACTGGAAGGACAGATCGTGAAGCTGAGGCTCCAATACTTTGGCCACCTCATGAGAAGAAAAGACTCCCTGGAAAAGACCCTGATGTTGGGAAAGATGGAGGGCACAAGGAGAAGGGGACGACAGAGGACGAGATGGTTGGATAGTGTTCTCGAAGCTACCAGCATGAGTTTGACCAAACTGCGGGAGGCACTGGAAGACAGAAGTGCCTGGTGTGCTCTGGTCCCTGGGGTCACGAAGAGTCGGACACGACTAAACGACTAAACCATCACCACAACCACTGAGGTGGCGCGGGTGGCACTATGGTCTAAACCACTGAGCCTCTTGGGCTTGCCAATGAACAGGTCAGCAATTCGAATCCCCGCAACAGAATGAGCTCCTGTTGCTCTGTCCCAGCTCCTGCCAACCTAGCAGTTTGAAAGAACGCAGTGCAAGTAGATAAATAGGTACTGCTGTGGTGGGAAGGTAAACGGTGTTTCTGTGTGCTCTGGTTTTCGTCAAGGTGTTAGAATCGGTTTAGTCATGCTGGCCACATGACCCGGGAAAGCTGTCTGTGGACAAATGTCAGCTCCTTTGGCCTGAAAGCAAGATGAGCACTGCAACCATCCAGAGGTCCTTTACCTTACCTTTTTACCTACCACTGAGATATGTCCCTTCCCGCAATGTGAGGTAGGAGCAGGAGTGGAGGAGAGAGCTGAGGTCCCTCTGCCTAAAAACAACAACACAGAATGTGTCTGGATCACCCGAACCAGGCTGTGCTGGAAGCTCAGGAGAGATGTTTGCACAAAATCCTGCAGATCCCCGAGCGAGGCAATCCCCTCTCCCCAGCCCAGGGAAGTGCTGCTTACATTATTTTCCATTGCTGTCAGATTCACAGTGAGGGCTGTCTGTGGCAGAAAATACTTAAGAGGAAGGAGCCTACACAGTGTCGGATGTTTGATGAGTTGCTCAGCAGCAGACTGAACCTCACGGCCAGAGCCTGCTGGTGTGCACACAGCCCGCCATGCAGAGAGACAGATGGAGGTGATGAGCTGGGGATGGCGTCCGAGGCCGAGCTATTGTGGGGAAGGCACCTTGTTGATAACAGTTTTGCTTCAAGCGACTCCTTGTCAGCAGCCCAAGCTTAGGGATCACAAAGATGTAGCCTTCTGAAAAATTGCTGTAACTGTTAGTTCAACTTGACAAGTTTTAATAAAAGAAGCTGGAGTTGAAAAGTTTGGGGAAGGATTTCGACAGCACCCTCCCCGGAAGCCTGGGATTCCCAAAAGTTATAGAAATGTCACAGAAGTCCAGACCCTTTGAATGCTTTTAACCAGCGCACATGTTATTTTTTATGCAAACATGCACACCTCAACGTGTAGGATTTGCTGGGAGCGTCCAATGTGGTGACCATGGCTGCAGTCTCAAGTGTGCATGTTTGGGAATAGACTCTACTGAATGTTGGCATAGCATCTGAGAACAAAGTTTCTCCCCTCCCAAGGCTGAAGACACAACATTTGTTCCTGACCCACTGGATAGTTGCTGTTATCCATATTGCAAATGTGTAATGAGAGCTATGTATTTATATTGCCCCCTACGAACAAAGAAACTTGCTTGAGCTGGAGCAGGAATCTTCTGCCTTTTCACACTCAGGACCCACCATTTACTCAAATTTGCATTTGGGGACCCATTTCTCTCCCTTTTTTAAAAAAATCATGCATTTGCATGGTGGCCATGCCCCTCATGATCTGGTAGTAGGGATGGGAGAGAATTTCGATGTAGTTTGCATTTAAAGACAAACCTGCCTAATTTGCAGAACATTTGCAAGCCAAAACACAGCTGTCATTCAAAATCCACACACAGTTCTCCAGTCAAGGGAAGTGTACTAAAATACATATAAAATACATACATATGCGAGTGAAAATGACACAGAAACCTGCATGATATTAGGGAGAATATCTTTGCAAAAATGTTTATGCTTGGTGAAGTTGCATACAAATGTGTGTACGTTGGGAGATACTTGCGCTAATATGCTGATAAATTTTCATCCCATTTTCACAGGGACTTTTATATAAAAAAATGAATGTGGAGAAATGTGGAGAACCAAACTTAAGACAGGGAGAAACTGAAATGAGAAACTGAGAGAAACCAAAATAGATTCGTTCATTCCTATCTGGTAGTGGGTCATGACCCACCAGCTAAAGACCACTGAGTTGAAGGTTGGTATGTGCTTTGGAGCATACACACACACACACCTCTGGAATTATGGAGAGATGTTCTATATAACATGAATTTCCATGGTGGTTAGAAATGTAAGTCGGGCCCACCCTAATAGTGTGTAGGTGGTGCCTTGCATTCAAAGTCCACTACACTCACCGCTATTGTCAGGAGATACCCACCACTCCTGCCAGAATTTTTCTTATATGTGTACAGCGGTACCTCGGGTTACAAACGCTTTGGGTTACAAACACTTTGGGTTACAAACTCCGCTAACCCGGAAGTAGTACCTAGGGTTCAGAACTTTGCCTCAGAATGAGAACGGAAATCGCGCGCCGGCAGCAGCAGGAGGCCCCATTAGTGAAAGCGTGCCTCAGGTTAAGAACAGTTTCAGGTTAGGAACGGACCTCCAGAATGAATTAGGTTCATAACCTGAGGTACCACTGTATATGTATTTTGTTCTTCCACAGTAAACCCAGTATAAGCCAGCATGCAGCAATGGGAAATCATCTTATTTGAAAGAGAAAACATAAGGGTGGTGGAGGCAGATAAAAATGAAAAATGGCCCACACAGTACTAAGAATCCACAAAAAGACACAGTTCCAAATAACACCTCATGATGAAACAATTTTTAAAAATTCAATACAATGGCAAGCAATGTGTGTGTGTGAGAGAGAGTTTGTAACACTTAAAAGTTCTTTCTCTCATGATTTTTATTGCCCTGGACAGATGGCCTTGTCTATTGATGGGACGTAATATTGTTTGGTGGCTTAGGATTTGTTTTTATTGTGAGATTACTGGCTTGTAGGATTTGTACAGGGTTTTGCTGTACTTAAGCTTTAATAGACTAGGATTTGGTTTATGGATAGATCATTTTATTAGTTATTAGTTGACAGGGCTGAAATGACATTTGCAGTTTTCTTCTTTTTTTAGCCACAGCATCCTGAGGATAGATAGAGTGCCGTCATGGCAAGGCAGTCAGCAGGGATCCATTTATCAAAATGGTCCAGCAAGATACTATTTATTTATTACAGGTATTTTATCCCCATTTCCTAGTCAATCACAGCCCCCGAAGCAACTGACAAAATCCGTTAAAAAGATCTTATGGTAAAAATAAAGTAATACAAAACAAAAATTTAACTCAAGCAGATAGAACAACTTTGGAACAATACAGAAAAACACTAGTACCACTCAACCATGTAAACCGCAAAGGCATTCCTAAAAACAAAGGTGTTACTGAGCATTTCCTGCCAGTAGCTGTGTGTGCTAACTTTCCATTTAAGCCAAAGGTGATCTGTCCACTTAGGCTGCAGTCCTATACACACTTACCTGGAAGCAAGACCCATTGACAAACGCACCGCCCGCACCTTGGGATCCCTTGTGCCAAATATGGCGACAATATTGTGAGAGGTGTCCGAATGCCCAGAAAACAAATGAACAAGACATTTTACAAATTAGATAGTAGGCGTAGGGGTACAGCACTAATTAATTATTTTGGTTTGCATTTTAATGTGAACCTAACAGATTCTCACTTCCTGAACTTTGAAAAACACAGCTAGAATTTGAAATTCATACTTCACTGAATTTTATGATACAGTTCTCGGACAAAAAAGAATGCGTTCAGAAATGCGTTCAACAGAGGAAAGCATGCAAAAAAGATAAATATATTTTGGGAAAGAATGTACAAAAAGGCATAAGCATTTTGTTGGGGGAAATTGCTTATATTGAACTAAATTGAATAGAAAAATGTGTGTGAATATTCATGTGAACTTTTTTTTAATAAAAAAATGGAAACTGGTGCTAGAATAGGGGAAACTGAACTTAAGGTTGAAAAGATGGGAAATAGTGAGAAGATGGGAAACATTCTTCACTCAAAACCATTGCGCATACCAGCTGTTTGTTATATTCCTATTGTTTATTTAGTCTGGAAGGAAGGCCAGGGTCTCATATGGCTCTAGTGGTTTTACAGAGAAATTTCTCGTCTCTAATTACCCCTCCTTTTCTCGGACAGTTCCCATTTCAGCACCAGGTTCCTTTATTGCTCATATTATTCCCCCTCCTCTTATATTCCTGGTCCTTTTCTTCCTTAACAAAATACATGCTCTGTAACCCAGATGGCTGCAATCTATTTGCAGCGCCGTGTGGCTGGTTTCGCTGGTGAAACTAAGATCTCTGTTCAATATTATGATGATGCTTTTATCCATGTTTTAACTGTCACCAGCAAGGGGGGAAACTAGCTAGATCTTTCTAACCCATTTATTGGTTTATGGCTCAGAAGTCCTAACAAGGAGTGTCACAAATCCCCGTGGTGTCGCTGAGTGCATTTTGCATTAGGACCTCTGTTTTAGCTGAAAGATACGTTTTAAAAAAAAACACATTCAGCCAGACAGTTCCCTACTGGCGATACATCTGAGAAGGCTCAGGAGCAGAAGGTTGGCCGCACAGCAACTTATGTTCACAAAATGAGCTCGAGAACCACCTGTTTCAGATGTCAGGATGCAAAAGATTTTCAAGGCTTAGAGCTTTTGCCCAAATTGTGTCACTCTTGAGGGATCTGTCCTTTCCCTCTCCTGCACTATTCATTACAAACTGAATGCACAAAGTCTGCTCAGATGGAAGATTTCTCCACACATAGACAAGCAGGCTGGCTGGGGGGAAAACATTATAAGCATAATGGCATCATTTGGAGTGCAGGTATTCCTAAACTTCATTCATAATAGTGGTCCCACAGGAGTCAACAAGGTAGGGGGGAAATGCATAAGAGATGTACAATAGAAAAGAATGGAACAGCAAAACTCATACATATTTTCCCAATTATTAGGCCCCATGACACCAGAAAACTCCCAATTTGATTTCTCTCAGTTTTTGGAGAAACGTAGAATTATATCAGCACCACAGAATTCATTCATAAAGCAGTAACATAAATCTCCATTGCTACATATTGGGTATATACAATATTTCAGTGGTTGAACGTACAAGTTTATGGCCATCCTGTAGTGTAGTGCTTATGCGACTGTGAATAAAAGGTGGCTGGGCTCATTGTCTTGGGGTGGGGGGGGGGAAGAGGTGACAGAACTGATTTGATTAGTGCCACTTTGTTTTGTACGATTCCTTTCCCTATTACTCCTTGATCCACCCGCTTTTCTGGACTTTCATATCTCTACATTGTCTGATCCCACATCAGTTTCAATGTATTAGGATGGCCTGGCTGTTACAGAGAAGGCACAGGGTTCCATTGATAGAAGGCTCTCTGGTCCATTCAGATAATGGCAGGATAAGGCATTTTTTTTTTGCTGATTTCTGCTTCCCCCTGCAGCTTCCCTGACTCCCACAAAGTTTGCTCCAGAGGTTTGATGGATTCCTCCAATGCAGCACAAAAGGTGGCATGGGGAGATGGGCTATGGGACAAATAGTCTCTATACAAGTAGATCACTTAAAAGGCAGGTGTTGAAATCTCCTGTGTCAAGACCAGACTGAAAGAAGAAATCAACCTACCTTGATTTCAGCAAGGCATTTGACAAGGTGCCCCATGATATTCTTGTAAAGAAGCTGGTAAAATGCGGTCTTGACTATGCTACCACTCAGTGGATTTGTAACTGGCTGACTGACCGAACCCAAAGGGTGCTCATCAATGGTTCCTCTTCATCCTGGAGAAGAGTGACTAGTGGCGTGCCACAGGGTTCTGTCTTGGGCCCGGTCTTATTCAACATCTTTATCAACGACTTGGATTATGGACTCAAGGGCATCCTGATCAAATTTGCAGATGGCACCAAACTGGGAGGGGTGGCTAACACCCCAGAGGACAGGATCACACTTCAAAACGACCTTGACAGATTAGAGAACTGGGCAAAAACAAACAAGATGAATTTTAACAGGGAGAAATGTAAAGTATTGCACTTGGGCAAAAAAAAATGAGAGGCACAAATACAAGATGGGTGACACCTGGCTTGAGAGCAGTACATGTGAAAAGGATCTAGGAGTCTTGGTTGACCACAAACTTGACATGAGCCAACAGTGTGACGCGGCAGCTAAAAAAGCCAATGCAATTCTGGGCTGCATCAATAGGAGTATAGCATCTAGATCAAGGGAAGTAATAGTGCCACTGTATTCTGCTCTGGTCAGACCTCACCTGGAGTACTGTGTCCAGTTCTGGGCACCACAGTTCAAGAAGGACACTGACAAACTGGAACGTGTCCAGAGGAGGGCAACCAAAATGGTCAAAGGCCTGGAAACGATGCCTTATGAGGAACGGCTAAGGGAGCTGGGCATGTTTAGCCTGGAGAAGAGGAGGTTAAGGGGTGATATGATAGCCATGTTCAAATATATAAAAGGATGTCACATAGAGGAGGGAGAAAGGTTGTTTTCTGCTGCTCCAGAGAAGCGGACACGGAGCAATGGATCCAAACTACAAGAAAGAAGATTCCACCTAAACATTAGGAAGAACTTCCTGACAGTAAGAGCTGTTTGACAGTGGAATTTGCTGCCAAGGAGTGTGGTGGAGTCTCCTTCTTTGGAGGTCTTTAAGCAGAGGCTTGACAACCATATGTCAGGAGTGCTCTGATGGTGTTTCCTGCTTGGCAGGGGGTTGGACTCGATGGCCCTTGTGGTCTCTTCCAACTCTATGATTCTATGATAAGAGATCCAGATAAAAGATCCCTTTGGGTGGGTGGCCAACAGAATGGCAGATGGTGTGTTGCTCAGACTCTGCCTGGTCTCTATGGAGCATTAATTCTGATTTGTTTAGGACAATGGGCATTCATTAGGATTTGTTTGCGGAGTGTTTGCACATCTTCCCATGAACCACGCATTTCTCCATCACTTTCCAAACTGCAAAAAGGTCTGATTTTTTTTTTTAAGTGTGCTTGTTTCAACAGAGCATTCTAATCCACTTTAACTGCACAAAACCTAACATTTCTGGCGCATGGTTGAATCCGTACCTCAAAGCAGTGACAGTCTGGAGGCACCCTTAGTCTTTTAGGTGTCACAAGACTCTTCCTTGTTTTCATCCAATCTGGCTTTATGATTTATTTATTTTTTTAAAAAAGGGCCAAAGAATCGAAAGCGTCAGTCGGCTCTGTATGTTTCAGTGGCGACCAACAAATGAGAAAAGCAGACCAAAAATAAAATAGATGGAACTGCTTTATTTATGCATTAGGCTTGTACATTTTTTTTTAAAAAAAATGCTATTTAGGCAAACACATAGTGTGAAGATTAAAGAAGCAGCATTTGGATCATTTTAAAGTACTTAAAAAAATATATCTGTGAATAATAAACATTTTGTACTCAGATTAATTCAAACATTTCTCTCCCATCTCTTGCCCCAGCAAAATAATAGAGATATTTTTAAGCTATCTTCCTTTCCCCCCATTAATGTTGTGTATATAAATAAGCCAGGTTATCTTCTATTTCTCTTCCACCCAACCCCCCCCCCTTCCATGTGCAGAATGTTTTATCTAACAGCTGCTCGCCTAGTAGTTCAGTACTCCAGTCCTCTAAATTAGGACACTTTATCTTAAGGCTTCATAATCTTACGAGACTATAATTGGAAAGTTTATAAAAAAAGGGAAAAAAAACCCACCCTGCTTTGTAAGCTTGGCAGCTGAGATAGGAAGACGAAATGAGAAGAGCTCCGGCAGAATTACACCATCGCTGCTAGCCTGACTCCGCTTGACAGAGCCGTTTAATATTTTGACAAGACAAAATATAAAGCAGCATTTTATTCTGTAGAGACTTCACTAGACACAAGCATGGAAGTGCTTGTGATCAATAAAGTTTGCGGTGGAGAGTGATTTATTTACAGCAGGGTATTATGTAGAGAAAGAGCTGTGATATTTCCACAGGCTTTGACGGCATAATGGGCCCCTCTCAATCCTTACATGGAAGGGTTAGATTGTCATGGCTGCTCAGGCAGTATTCAAAACGTTATCTGATCAGCCTTAAAGACTTCAGAACGAGACAGATGATTAGTTACCCTAAACGATCCTCATCATGCAGAAATTGATGATTTAATATAGTCAATGACAGACGATTCCATTTGTACTAGATAAAGTGTCTGCGGTTTGTATCAATCATAATAGAGTTATTATTGAGCATAAAAGAAAAGCATGTTTAATATCATTAATTCCAGATATGTCGCTTTGCACATCTGGCATTCATCCATAGAGCAGAACCACTCCAGGCTATCATTCCTGCTTGTGCGCTGGTGACTCCAGTGTTTTTTGTAATTTCAAAATGTTTTTCAGCACCTCCAGCTAGGTGCAATAACAGTTTACAGATTACCTATGTCATCACATTTTGACAAACTTCTCAATCTGATGTGACCTTCATCTTTAGCCATCTGCTTGCCTTTGTTTCTTCTTCTTCTTCTTCTTCTCCTCCTTTCCTTTTCCTTTTTTTTTTTTTTTTTAATAAACCTCCACAGCTTAAAGCGGTAGTAGTTTTGTTCCATATTCTTCTAGGTCAACATCTTCACCTGTGCAAATCCAAACACATAGGCTGCAGTTTGAAAGGCGGCAACCTGGGTTCAAGTCCCAAAATGATTGGCGTTAAGTGACCTCTCTGCTGTATGTTTTTCATCACTCTTGTCCAATGCATCTTGATTAGGCTTTCTATATTTAAAAAAAAAAAAATCAAGGAGGAAGTGGATTCATCAGGAAGTGAACTCTGTCCTCGAGATGAGCATGCAGAAAATGCACAGAATTATGAAGAGCACATCAAGAACTCCGTGCTATTTCAAAAGCAGTGTATTTCTTTCTAGCATTTCTACACCAGTTCTCTCAAAGCAACTTAATGCTCAGTAAAACACAAAACTACTAAGAGATCTAGTGTGGTGTAGTGGTTAGAGTGTTGGACTAGGACCTGGGAGACCATGATTCAAATCGCCACTCAGCCATATAAAACTCCCTGAGCAAGTAGAAATTAACTCGTTATTTGCACAGGAGTGTCAGGCCTAATGAGCGCAGCAACTCTTCTCTGGCAAGTCTTGCCCCCATTAAGCTAGGGTTACCAGATGTCCCCAGTTCCCAAGGACAGTCCCCAGATTTGCAAATCTGTCCCCGGACAAATTTCGTCCCCAGAATGTCCCCAGATTTGCAAATCTGTCCCCAGGAAACGTGATAGTGGCAGCCTCGGCAGCCTGGAGCCAGCCTGGTAGCGCAGTTGGCTCTGGCTGGCTTCAGGAGCTGCTCGCTGCCGTGGCGCCTGCCATTTTTCCTCACCAAAAGTCCCCATATGATGTGTCTTGTGTGCAACACATCATATGGGGACTTCCAGCAAGGAAAAATGGCGGCAGCGAACAGCTCCTGAAGCCAGCCAGAGCCAACTGCGCTACCAGGCTGGCTTCAGCCTGCTGGCTGCCGCTGCCACTGCCACTGCCAAAGGGGAACCGGGGACGTCTGGTGGTGCAGATCTCCTGCCCCCTTCCCCCTTTGTTTTGAATGATCGGGGGAGGCTCAGGAGTTGCGGCTGGCCGGCCATTGCCCAGTTTTTTAAAAGCTCTGCGCATTTATGTTTCACAGGGTGCAAAAGAAGGGCTTTGCAGCTTGCCTGGCAGAGAAACCGTGTGGCTTGCACCCCTCCTGGGCAACGCCCACCCGCCCGCAACTCCTGAGCCTCCCCCGTTCTGTCAAAACAAAGGGGGAAGGGGGCAGGCTTCCCATTGGGGAAGGCTTGGAATATCCATATGTGCTTGGGCCCAGGGTCTTTTGCCTCTCCCTCCCCACGACTGACTCCCAGTTGCTACTCAGCTTCAAAAAAAAAATGGGGGGTTCCCAGATTCATTAAAAAAAATCTGGTAACCATACATTAAGCAGTTGTGGAGACTGAAGATCCTCGCCTACCTGGCTGTGCCACACTCCTTACTGTGTGGAGAGGGGTTGTTGCTCGTGCTGCCTGTTACCACCACCGCCAGTTTTCTTTTTAAAAAACTCCCCCTTCCTTTATTTGACTCATTCCCGGCCTTATGGCCAACCCAGTTGTGTTTTTCAATGTCACCGCCGATGGCGAGCCCATGGGGTGTATCACCTTTGAGCTGTTTGCAGACAAGGTTCCAAAGACAGCAGAGAATTTCCATGCCTTGAGCACTGGGGAGAAATGTTTTGGTTACAAGGGGTCCTGCTTCCACAGAATCATTCCTGAGTTCATGTGCCAGGGAGGTGACTTTACTCGTCATAATGGAACAGGTGGTAAATCGATTTACGGTGAGAAGTTTGTCCTCAAGCACACAGGTCTTGTCTATGGCAAATGCTGGTCCCAAGACAAATGGGTCTCAGTTCTTCATCTTCACTGCAAAAACTGGTTGATTGGATGGGAAACATGTGGTCTTTGGCCAAGCCAAAGAAGGAATGAATATTGTGGAAGCAATGGAGCACTTTGGGTCAAGGAACGCTCTGTCACAAGAGACTAGGGCCCTGCGGGACTTGACATCTTTCCGCGGGCCTGCAAGACGGAGCTGTTCTGCCAGGCCTTTGGTCGGGGTTCAGTCTGACTCCCTCTCCCCTTTCATAAGAACTTGCATGAAAGTGGCCTCCCAATTTTTCTCACAGGCCCATATAAGTTCAGCACAAACAGTTGGGCCTGGTGAGCATTTAAGGTCCCCAACCCTAATCCGCGGGTTGCCATCTGATTGGATTTTATTCTGATCCTGATCTGATTTGAGGATGTATTTTAATTGATTGTCTGATTTTATGTTAATGTGTTATACATTTGATGTTAGCCGCTCTGAGCCCGGCTTCAGCTGGGGAGGGCGGGATATAAATAAAAAATATTATTATTATTATTATTATTATTATTATTATTATTATTATTATCATCATCATCATTCCTTCTGTAGCTGGGGTTAGTCCCCTGTAATCCTTGTGCTCCTCACTTACTACTGCTTTTCTATTTGGTTTCCATTTCTGCTCCCTCACAAGTCCAGCTGGACTGAAGACAACTTTGTTTGCAATGTGAAATAAAACAAGTTAAATCAAGGAGGAGGAGGAGGAGGAGGAGGAGGAGGTCCTCACCTCCCCACAGCTGCCTAGGTCCACTCCTCTCCAGGGTTTTCCCCCAAGCAATCTGAGACTGTGCCTACAGGAAGCTAACATTTCTACAAAACCCAGAGGAAAATATCAACAAGGGGTGTTTTGGAAGTATCCTTAGTATTCTTGACACCCATTGCATTGATTTGAAAGTATTCAACTTTGATAAGATCATGCCTGAAGTTCTTTGACATATGCAACAGAAGTCACAGTCAGTACTGCCATTGGCTTTTAATCTTAATAAATACACTGGATTATACCAACAGTTGTAGAAGGTCCCCGCCATCTTCTGTTATGGACTTGGGTGGTGAAATGACAGGTGCAGATACGAGTTGGCTGCCAGTTCAAATGCAGGATAGTTTAGTGATGTTCATGGCTTTATTTATTATGTTTGAAGGGAGAGTAGAAAAGCAAAATAACATTTCAGGGACAAAGCTGTTAACATTGGATGTCAGCTGAGCATTGCAGCATCTCCTGCATTGGGAAGATTATTTTAAAGTTCAAGTCAACCATTACTTCTCCATTCCCAGTCTCTCCTCCAACAGAAAGGGCAACAAAGCTAAAAACATGTACATAAATACTACCATACCTTTTAAAGACGAAAGCAGTGCTATAGGAGGGCTGATGTTTGCTATTTAGCCAATCTGATGCAGAGTCCTTTCAAATTAAGTGGTGTTTTTTAAAAAAACCAAACCATCCTGTTCCTTGTGTATGTTTTTAAAAAATAAAACCTGCAAAATGGAATTGCAACAAAATTAATAAAATCATTACGTTTCCATGATGTGAAATTTCTTAGCAAGCGTATGTCATATAAGTCTCTTTAAGTAAAAAAAGCAACATTAGGTAAGTGCAAATATTTTGTTCACTGGATTTGTCAATGGAGCACTGGACAAGAATGCAAGGGCAACGGTAGTTGATTTTGGTACCAAAGCCCAAGTCATCAAACCATTCAAATATTCATGGGTCAATACAGATGCCAATAATAATAATAATAATACAGTTGTGCAGTGCTATTTTTATAGAAAAAGAGGTGCTGGAACTCACCATGAATGCCTCCCTTGTTCTCTTATAATGGCAATGGCACCCACCTAAGAGGGGCCGGAACTGAGTTCTGGCAAGTTCCGGCTGAATAAAAGCCCTGATTAGAACAAGAAGGAGAAAATTAATAATGTGACAAGCTCTACAACTGAAATGAGGAAGAGGGAAAGTGGAATGACTCTATGAGTTCTCCTCAAAATTTGCAAACATCCTTCCTCTCATTCACTGAGACTGGAGTGGCTTTGGAAAATAGTTTGCTGTGATGAAAACCTTAGTCCTGTTCATCAAAACTAAATACCGTATTTTTCGCTCTATAACACGCACCTGACCATAACACGCACATAGTTTTTAGAGGAGGAAAACAAGAAAAAAAAATTCTGAATGAAACAGTGGATGTATCATTTTTGTGCTTCATGCTGTGACCACAGACATGTGATTTGACGGTGAGTTTGGGGTAGCCCAATGCAAAAATCCTGAGAATCCATGTGGATTTTTTTGGTGCAGGCTGTAGCCATGGACATGCTATGTGATCTGATGGTGAATTTGGAGTGACCCAATGCAAAGATCCTGAGGATCCATGTGGATCCATGCTTTGTAACCACGTTTTTGCACCATTGTGGCCCCAGGCAACAGTGGGTGCGTGGTCTTTTTGGTGCAGGCTGTAGCCATGGACATGCTATGTGATCTGATGGTGAATTTGGGGTGACCCAATGCAAAGATCCTGAGGATCCATGTGGATCCGTGCTTTGTAACCACGTTTTAAGTGGGGAGGGAAGGAAAAACACAGAAGGGACAAGGAGCATGAGAGGGGTGTGCGGAGAAGCAGCTGGCTAACAATGCAGGAGAGGGGTTTAACGGGAGGGAGGAAAGGAAGGCAAAAGTTCCCACCCACCCACCCAAGCCAGCCCTCTCTCTCTCTCTCTCTCTCTCTCTCTCTCTCTCCCACTTGCATGTTTTCCGGCTGCCTGCGAGTCCCTAGAATGCTAGACGCAGCAGCAGCAGCACCAGAGCACGGAGAGGAGGAGGTGGTGGCTGTCGGTTGCGCTCCTAGCCGACGGAACCTGAGCCGGGTGGACTGGAGCCTGCGCGCAGTGTGACTAGGAAGGAATTAGAAGAAAGGACGTGATCCTTTCCTTTCCCCTCTGCTTGCCAGGAGGGCAGGGGATTTCCCTGCTCTTTGTTGCGTTTGAGCAAACACAGCAACTGAAAACAGAAGAGGGTGGGCAGTAAGACCCTGAGGCAGAATGCAGGAAAGCAGCAGCCTCCTCTCTGCAAGCCTTCCCTCCTCTGTGACGCGCAATCTGATTTTTGCCTGATTTTTGCCCCTGCACTTGGGCCAGTCGGCTCCAGGAACCACACATTCACTCAATAACACACACAGACATTTCCCCTTACTTTTTAGGAGAAAAAAATGTGCGTGTTATAGTGCAAAAAATACTCTCCATCTCTCTACCGCCCACCCTCCTCAAGATCACAGTGTTTCCCTAGTCAACTTGGTTTCACTCCCCTTCCCAGCCAATAAATAAAATGCAGCGGTTGCTATATTTTAAATGACAAAAGACAGCATTTTTCTCGTCACCCGAGTCCTCAGCACAACTCCGGACTTCAGGGAGTCCCTGCTCTGAGCGGAGATGTTAATGGTGGAATCAGAGTCAGAGATGTTAAAACCTCACCCAACTCACACACATTTGCCTTGTTATTCAGTCTGTACACAGAGCCAATGCACAACAGGGATCTGGTGAAGTCACTCTAGAAATCAGCATGCACTTGCAGCATTTTCATTGGTCTGGAACAGACTACAGTATATGACACTGACCAAAGAATTTTACACGTGTGTGTGTGCGTGTGTGTGTGTGTTTTATCACGTCTGCGTTCAGTACTTCTGCAAAGCCTTTGGTGCCCATAGTTAAAAGTGCATCCTGTAAGAGCAGAGCATGTAAAGCTCCTGTTCGAGAGAGGACTGTGCAATAAACCCTAAAGAAAGGATACCTAGTACACAGTGTACGAAACAAGGAAACAGATAACTCTGTTCTGACTAATACCGTCTAACATATGGTGTGCAGCAGGAGTGATCAATCATCCCAATAACCAAACTCCTCTAGGCAGCTGAAGCTGTCAGAGCAAAGAACCAGATGACTGCTTCCTAGGTATCATTAAACCCTCTAAGACAGGTCATTTCTTCCTGCATATATATATATATATATATATATATATATATATATGAGAGAGAGACAATAAGTGGTAGCAAGGAAGCAAACTTAAAAAAGAGAGGAAGCAGCAGCAGATATTACCATCCATCAACAGCGAATGAAATCAAATAACGTGCAGTTACTTAACAGCAATTGCCCCTTTTGAGTTTTCTCAGGATTCCCACCTTTATGGTTTGTTTCTAGCACGAAACACATGGTCCTTCCGATTGTGCCTCAAGGCCTGACTCCCTGAAGCACCTGCAGCCACCTCCTCCTCGTGTCTGGGCTGCATCTTGCGTGTTTCCAAGGCAATGGCGTTCGCAGCCAGGGATCTTCAGACCTGCAGAACGAAGGTGCTGCTTTCGGAGTCACTGATGTTGCAGGCAGCAAAACTTACTTTTGCTCTAATGTGTGCCACAACGCTGTAAGCTGACTCCTACTCTTAATAGGGCCCCGCCAGACTTCTCAGCAGAAAACATATGTTCTCCTAATCATGCAAATGTCTGGAGATGACCGCTGGTGGTGGAGGTAGGTATGCCAGGCTGCTCTCAGCATTTCGTCCTGTTTTCAATATTAGTGAGTCACATGGATCTTGGAGATGTGGGATAGGAATATTTTAAATAAGCTGAGAGTGTGTGGGCCTAGCTAGCCTAGCTAGCCTAGCCTGGCCTAGCTCTCCAGAAGAAGCGAGAATCGTGCATGACTTTTGAGTCACACATCACTTGCAGTCCTGATTTTTCATCAGCAAGCGCTGACTTCGAGACACGTTGCCGTCAGCTAAACTAGCTGCGTGGCTGCCAGAGCCATGCACTGAACTGGGCATGAATTGATTTCGGTACCCAGTTATAGCAAACAACAAGGCTCTCTTGTTTTCACCCTGGTGGAAATTTGTAAGTAGGAGCAGCCACAGCAGTTCCATTAGGGTAGCCGGTGTTCTTGCAGATCAATCTATACATGTATAAGTAGCGCCTCCATTTCAAAATGCATTTTCAGCATCCTTAAGACAACCCATTCAACTCCTAACAAAATTAAACCAGGAATAGGGAACCTCAGGCCCAGTAACTAAATACACCTTTCCAGGCCTCTCTGAAAGTATGCTTGGAATTCTGGTAATGTTTCTTGCTTACCTGAATGCAGAGAGAGAGAGAGAGGTGCAGATGCGTACAAACTAGTCTACTGTTGAATTCACTCACTTCATACTCAACCCACTTTTGCTTCTGGCCTTGCTTACCATTAACATATGACAACCCTCCCACCCCCCACCTCACCGAAGGCTTCCTAGAAGGGAATGTGGCCCTTGAGTTGAGAATGGGTTAACTCACAGATGGGGAAACTAAGGGTTCATTCAGATATGGGGAATATTGCTTCTCTGATTATAATCAGTGTTTTTCTTGTAGAAAAAAAACAGTGCTGGTACTCACCAGGAGCTTGTTACAGAAAGTGCTGCATTTTTAGCCAACGCTTTTCTTCTAGGTGCTGGTACCGCGTACCCTCGAGTGCCCCTGGGGGGAGCACGGGTTATAATGCCAGCACCCCTGTCCTTTCACACAACAGTATCTGCTGCATTATGCAACTGTGACTTTTTGACCGGATGGCCAAGACGTTAAGTTAAATTTCAGTCGCATTGGGTGCATGATGTGACACACTAATGAATGTAACTGGACAATGTCACTGCAGCCCCACCCTTTCTGCACATGTGTGTCCTTGTTCTCCCATGAGTCAACCATGAAAACAGCAAGAAATAACTGTATGCCACTATCCCGCTGCAAATTTCGGCACTTTGCTCCCGCAATTTTCTGGGTTAATGGGCTGGCAACTGGATTTTTTTCCCCCTGGAAGCATTTAGCATGGAAATTAGTGTTAAACTTTTGCTAGATTCTGCTAAATTTCCAGAAGTGGCTTTTACATTGCGTGAAAGTTCAAATATAATGCGGAAACTTACAGTTGGGGAAACAGAATAAACTGCTGTGTGAACACAGTTTAAGATTTATCTCCAACATTCAGGTTCTAGTGGGCGCTATACGTGGCCATGGCAAATGATAGCTAACTGGCCATTTCTTTAAAAATCTGTTATTTTTTTAAAAAAATGGGCTGCAAATCCTGCACTATATACAATTAATGGTTGTTACATCATAGACATCATGCTGGAGCAAGATGCATGTTTACAGGCTGGCTCCTTAGACAAAGGCATTGATAAAGACAAGGATGCATATTCATACACATTGGTATGTTCACAGAATACAACAGCTTTTATGCTGTCAAACAGATGTTCAGTGTTGTCCTACATTGTCTGCGCCACCTCTAACTCTGCCCCACTGCTGCTTCTCATCTCACCAGCCCCCTTCATTCGGTGAATATTTGTAAAACACAAAACTGGAGTTGAGAATCAGCTCCAGATGGACTCGGATGATGTCACCACAATGGCACATGTGAGAGAACGTTTCCATTTGTCCCCAATCCCCTCTCTCATAAAAGTGCCCTTCTTTGAATCAAGGGTGCAGTAAAACTCAGGAAGCTGCCTTCAACTGGGAAGGAAGCCTTTTCCCTGAGCAGCTGCAGAGCATTTGCCTCTTAAGATGTGTCTTCAGGAGATGTGTCTTCTTCACGGTGTGAAGAAACTGCCTCGTGGTGAAGGTGTAAATCAGCTAGAACAGATATACATCCAGAGCCTCACATCGAAAGACGGAACTCAAAAAAGCGAAGAGCTGACATTTCAAATTCTGTCATGCTAAATCTCTACAGTGAAGATAATGATTTGATACAGAAAGCCTTGTTTTCTCAATTGCATTCTGCTCCTCCGTTTGGGTGTAAATGCCACAACGTTTGTGGGGTGGGGAGAGAGAACTGTCACCAACATTTGAGTTCCAGGACAAGGCAAACATGCTATTTGGAGGGAACAGTTGCATTTTATTTGATGGAAACTCTGATTCAAAGATGTTAGGGTTCGGTTAACACACTGATTATTATTTTTAAAAATCCAGTACCTTGGATCCCAAACGCCTTGTGAGTTGAATGTTTTGGCTTCCGAATGCTGCAAACCCAGAAGTGAGTGTTCCAGTTTGTGAATGTTCTTTGGAACACAAACATCCGATAGGGCTTCCGGGGCTTCTGGTTGGCTGCAGGAGCTTCCTGCAGTCAATCGGAAGCCATGCCTTGGTTTCCAAACGTTTTTGAAGTTGAACGGACTTCCGGAACGGATTCTGTTCGACTCCCAAGGTACCACTGTACTTTATTCTCCCTCACTCTGGCACTTCAGGAGGGCAGGTCTACCCGTCCAAGGGAGGACATGGTTCACCTCAAAGGACTCTTGACTATTTGAGACAAGACATGTCTGTCAAGCTAGGCCATTCTTCACATTTTGCTAGGGCTTCCTCCCTCTCTTAGACTGCATTCATAATAGCCCTATCGGACACACTGAGACTTAATTCCCAAGGAAATGCTCATAGGTCTGTGCTTTTAGTTACATCAGCTTCTCTGTGGGCCAGTTGGGGGAATCTGAGTCAGGAGGTCTTTTTTGGTTAAGGTAACTAGATTGTGGTTCCTTAAACAGTGGTTCTAAGCCAGGCATCCCCAAACTCGGCCCTCCAGCTGTTTTGGGACTACAACTCCCATCATCCCTAGCTAACAGGACCAGTGGTCAGGGATGATGGGAAGTGTAGTCCCCAAACAGCTGGCGGGGCGAGTTTGGGGATGCCTGTTCTAAGCCATTCTCATTCCATTCATTTCTTTCTTTAAAAAGGGCTAATTGGAAAGTTCACTTCTCAATATCCCCAAACAGATACCCTCCAAATATTTTGGACTACAATTCCCATTGGCCAGGCTGGCTGGGGATGGTAGGGATTTTAGTGCAAAGCATCTGGAGGGAACCATGTTACAGAAGATTGCTTCGTGCCCTTCACTTCTTTTCCTCCAGAACCTTGCAACTCAGCCTCTCAGTCATCTGATCTCCATCAGATGTCTATCTCCCAATTTTAATATTTCCTTTCTACCAATTTCAATCCTGGAATATCTTAATCTGTTCCTATTCTGTCCATTGTGTCGCCTTTTTCCTTTCCCTCTTGCTAGACAGGCCTGCAGGCTTGTGACCCTCTGCTTCTCTTCTCTGGCTGGCTGCTCAGCAGCAAATGCAGCAGCTGAAGAAGATGAGCCAAGAGACAAACACACACAAAACCCGCCCTTATTTGCTTTGGATTGCAAGTGCATGGGATCTGGTTATTCGAGAATATGTTCAGCTGTGCTGCAGTCAGCTGAACATGCCATACCATTGTGAACAATGTGTCCCAGTACTTGCCTGTTTTCCCACAAAGCACGCCTCCATAGTGGAATAGATGTGTGAAGAAATTCTCTTAGGTATCCTGTTTAACTGCCATGGGATAATGTGTATACAGTGAAATCCTGTTTACCTATCTGCCATTTACACCATGCTTTTATGATCCATGAAGGTTAAGCTTCCCTAGTTAAATTTCTCCCTTTTTCACACAGCTGTTAAAGGCACAGAGAAGTCTCTGTCAGCAAAGGAGCTGGGGGTACAGAGAAAGGAGCTGAGCACTCTTCACTTATCTCACGACCTAGCTTTGTTCTAAGCAAGAGAGCTAATGTAGCATGTTGAATGGCAGGAAAAGTCTGCTGCGCCTGGAGGAAAATACATAGACTTCCTCCTTCAAAATATAGAACCTCATAATGTCCAACATTTACACACACACACACACACACACACACACCGCCAACCTCCCAGAGCTCTTTAGAGAGTTGTGTTTCATTCAATTCAACCTGACTCCTCCGAAGTTTGCCCCACTGAAATCAATGTGACTTTATTCCCATATAAGCAGGTATAAAACTGCAGTCTTGTTTGGTAATCACAACATCCCTTGTAAAATATTTTGAAATGCTCTTTGTATGGCTTCCACTAGCTGTGCTCTCCAGTTATTACAGTGCCAATTTCCTTATATTTACCCATGGAACGCTTCACTCACTCAGAGCATCAGGTGATATCTCTGAGGCAGAAGCGAAGCAGCCTGCTCCAGTACCCGAAGCGGCGCTTGTCCCAGGGGGGGGCGTGACGCGCATCCCAGGGGTATGGTGCACTGCCCAGGGGGGTGCACATCAAGCAGTGTGCTCCTGGGGGGTGCTGCCAATGGGGGGGTCAGCACTTTGTCCCCCCCCTTTGGAATTGCACCCAGAGCGGTGCTGCAGGACCATCATATTTCATGCACCAACATGGCTCCCCTTCTCAAGCTGGCCTCTTGTTCTCTCCTGGTTCCACATCCTACAAAATGAATACCATCAGGTTTTCTGATCATATTCCTATGTTGGCTCATATAAGGCCAAATCTATTTATACAGTAAACTAAACTAGCTTCCCATGCCAGTAACAGCAGACTTCATTATAATCCCCAAAGTGCTGACTCTACTCCAGCTGCCCAAAACACATGACCTACCAAGCCAACCTATCTCCAGCCACTCAGTGCCAGGGATTAGATAACCCCTGTCCTCTTTGCTACTTGTCTGGAACTCTTTGAGGGAGCAGAGGAGTTGTTACAGCCGGCCATCATGCATGGCTGCTGGACTCTGCAGAGGCTTGGTCACAAATTGTGCAAGCCTGCAGAATTGCACTGTTGCATGAATGGACGAAAGCAAAGCACCTTAGCATGCTAACAGCTATTCAATTCAGGGCTCGCTATTCTGCAGCGCTCACAATTAAGATGGAGACAAGTCCTGCATTTATTTATCCTCTAATCAACATATCAATAAACCTCTTGTTGGGGATCCACTGTTTCCTGAAACCCAATAAGCCCTGACACGGTATTGACAGGAGCAATTGTTCGAAACTTTGTAGAAAACTATGTAGAGTGAAGCTCCATGCAGTCATATTAGCAAGCAGCCAAGGGATTCCTAAGAGGAAGAATATAGGCACCAAGTTGCCCTCGCTGTTCCTTAACATTTAAGTGGCTTATTTGGAAATTTAGGAACAATTCCTATTTAGGATTATTGGACCTCTCCAAAGTGGTGGTCCCAGACCTCTAATCCTTGCCTGGCCTTTAGATCCCACCTCACCCAGGAAGTTCAACATCTTCTCAGCCCCACCTACTTGATCCATCATGTATGATGCTTTGCAACATAGTTCCTCTGCTCTGACTAAACAGTCTCAAAGTTCCCTTCCAACTCTATGCATTGGGCACACTTAGTTATGCTTAGAATGGACCCATTGAAATCAATGGGACTACAGTTAGTCATGATTCACTTTTAACACAGCTGATCTGTGTTATATCTAAGTCTGGATTCAACCTTGATTCCGTGCTTCTGCAAAAGCTTTTTAATTGTCCTCAGTCTCCATTGGATTTCAGCCAAAGGTTTCTGGACGTACAGATCACAATCAGAAGAACTCTTGTGTTGTACAACTGGGAAGCAACATATTTAAATGACCAGCAATGCAATCCACAGAGAGTTTGTCCAAAGAACCTAATTGAAATCTTCTTTTTTTAAATTGACAGGTTAACATGTTTTCATGCTTGGTATTGTTAATGCAGCTGAGCCATAGTTCCAGGGCTGTTTAAAAAGTTAACATTTGGAATTGGTATGATCGTTATTTTCAGGTCAATCCCATGTCCCCTTCTGCTTATTTTACTTTTGGGCTGCGGCTTGAAAACCTCATGCAAACTTCAACAGCTTTCATCCTATTTATTTAATATTCTTGAAGTGTGAAATTTAAACACAAAAATAAATATTATGTTTCTGAAAATGTGCTCCATGGTTTGTGCTGTACATTTGGATGTTTATTTTAACAGCGGCATACTGAGAGTTTCACAGAGGGACTGCTTATTAGTTCCCAAAGGTGGTATGCATCCACTTTATCATCTCTTCTCTGCAAGGCTTGCTTTCTTAAAATAATGATAATAAAACAAAACCTCATTGGAATTATTTTAGTTACAAGCTCCTCCCTTTGTTCCAATCAAGATCCCTTCAGAAAACTCAAGTGGCTGATTAGCAGGAGGAAGAACCATAGCTCAGTGGGATGCAGAAGGTCCCAGGTTTAATCCCTAGTGTCTCTTTGGAAAAGCGCCTTACTGAAATAATAATAATAATAATAATAATAATAATAATAATAATAATAATAATTTGTTTCTACCCCACCCATCGGGCAGGGTTTCCCCAGCCACTCTGGGCAGCTTTCAACAGAACATTAAAAACAGAATAAAACTTCAACCCTGGACAGTTGCAGGCAGTCCATGTATACAATATTGAGCTAAATGGACCAATGGTCTGATTTGATGTAAGGCAGCTTCCTATTTTTCTATGTCTTTCAAATATCAAATACAAATTACAAGGGTGTTACAGAAGAGCTTTGGGAAGCTGCTTCCCTGATCTTTGTTGTCCTTCTGTTGTCTTCAGAAGCAGGAGGTGGCCCAGCCTGTCTCATCCCCTCTGGCGAAATGGGAAGCTGCCGCCACTGCTGCCACAGTGCCAAATTCTCGCTTACTGGGGTTGTGTGGCAGCTTCCAACAACGTCTCGCCAGAAGCTGAAACTGCAGCCATGTTGTCCCATGGGAGCACTGCCCCATGGGATTCTGCTGCTCGAGGCAGGCTGCTTCACTCTACCTCATGGGCAGGCCAGCCCCTGTTCAGAAGATTCTTGAACTGTAAGTTGCATTCAGTGCTTGGCATCAAATTTTGACATAGTTCAACAGTGCATTTAAAAATTACCTGAACGTTAATATTTTCAACTTAAGGCCCTTCTCCACGTGCCATCAGTTGCTGAAGTTTGTTGTGCTTGAGTGAAAGAGAGCGCCTCTTCTGTGATGGTGCACTGAGTTTCATCAGAAGCGCAGCAGGGAGAGAATACATTAAACTCCCCTTTCTAACCCCTAAGATCCCGAATCCCACTCACTGCTATTTGCATTTGCAAAAAGATGCACACAACTTGAAGTGCTGTGCTACGCATCATCTGTACACTGGGCCTTCAGCTGTAAGAATGCTACAGTATGTTATCCCACTACCTTTGTGAGAAATTACAAGTGAGGTAGACTGCCACGAGCAGATCAGAAACAGCTGCTGTCACCAGCTAACCAAAGATTCTTCACTCTGGACACTGTTTTCTTATTTTGACTGAAGACCTAGGGGGAAAAGCCAGTAGCAGAATCAAATTTCAGCACCTTAGCGTCACGTTAATGCAGTTTCCACAAATCTTTGGGGGAGGACTTTTGCAGGTTTGCATGGATACATAAAGGCTAAATAGGTTGTGCAAATATTTCATTGACTATACTCTGTTTCTTGAGAAAGCTCAATAAACTTACTTCAGGCAATGGTAGCCAGAGAGGACAAATGAAGGAGTGGGTGGCAGAATACAACTCTGGTAGAACTTCAGTTTGACACAAAGCAGCAAGCACTCAAATTAAAAGAAGGACTGAAGCCTAGTTAAACCCACATCTCTCATACTTCTTCAAAAGCCTGCTTAAATTCCTTATGCCTTAGCCCAGCCCAGAAGGATTTTTATTATTTCCTCCCCGCTTTGATTTCTACACGTCTTTAATAGGCGCTGCAAAGTGGCTATTGCATTACCAGCAATCTGTATTCAAGGGTATCAAATTTGTTCAAATTTCACAGCATTGTGCCGTGTTCCATTTAACCTATGTGAAATTCAAGTGCAAATGAGGTATTATTCATGAACAGAACCCTTCGTGCAGAAGATGGGGCTTTGGGGGAAAATTTAGTGGCTGGCCAAAGGTGCGACATGGATGACACTGAAGACTTAAGGCATCTATTACGGGAATGGGAGATACATTTTCTCCTGAAAAGCTCCGATAATAGGTGCCAATCCAAAGAGAGAAGGTGGCATTTAGTACATTCTATAACACTGGCAGTCAATGTATGGTGTGGACCTTACAAGTGGCTCTGGAAGTTGAAAGCATAGCATGCCATCTTGCAGTAGTACCAAAACAACAACAACAACCCAACCTTAATAGGTGTTTCTGTCCAAAATAAAGACTGGGCATGCTTAGTGGCTACATAAGGATCCACACTGAGAGAACTGAGTTTGCTATGAGTGTGTAAGATACAGAACAATTAAATGGACCATTGGCATTGGGGCATGCCAGGGAGATGTGATGCTGAAGCCTCTCCCCACTTCTCTAATGTTGCTGGTGCTCTTGAGGTTCTCCAGCGAAGCAAGAGGAAATGGCCCCTTCTTCCAGGAAGTGTTCTGCCGAGCATCACTGCATAGAAAGTGGCGAACTGGGTGACAAATTGCTGCCCATTCCACTTCAAGAGGAATAGAAGTCACAGACAGATTTCTTGACCATAGGTGGTCTAGCCTAGTTCTGCCCAAAACAGTGCATGTTGCCCAATTTGCTTACAAGAGAGGTTGATGGTGCACACAGATGTAGCCTGGTCCTTCTGAACTTCTCCTGCGGTTGGGTATTTCTTTATTTTGGCTTTGTTTTGTTTTGTTTCAGGAGATAGAGGGAAATGAGATTTGAGCTACCTTGCTAGATGGAATACAGAAAAAAGCAGTAGTAGAAGCTCCACATACCTATGCAGAGCTCATTAATATAATCATCTTTTGCACTTTTTCATAATGCTAAAAATCCATATCTAAACAAGAGCCTTATTCTCCCCCCCTCCGCACCTCCCCACACCAATGAAACTTTTATTCATCGTTACTAACCATTATGGCAGACATCCCCTTATATAAATATCAAAAAAAGGTAATGAGTCTTTCCTGGAATAAGATGCATTTTAATTAGATCCTACAGCACTTGAGAGACTTTAGTTCAATTCCCACCAGTCAGGGTCAGAAATGCAGGCACAGTAGTTAGCAGCCAGTTTTGAATCTCAAATGCACAGAGTAAGATGGGGGTCATTCGCTGGAGCAGGTACCCAAAGGGAAGGGTAAAACACAAGGCAAGGATTATTTCACATCCTCCAAAATGCTATGTAGGGAGGAGCAGTGGCCTTTCCTGGCAGAGTGACATGGGAAGAGGTGAGAGTCTGCCTGTCACTGGGCACAGCCAGCCGTTTGCATCAGGCCACAGGGAAACCTGGTGTTATTTATGAGATAGACACCAGTTAGCTAGTCTTTCCTCTGATATGGAGCCCAAGGTGGCTTACAACAATGGACATATGTAGGCTTGTGTATATGTGTGTGTATATGTGTGTGTGTATATAAAATTCCATAAACTACAGCAAAGCAGAAGAGTAAAAACCTGGTGATTTTTTAAATTTATTTTTTGTATGTAGTGCTTTCTTAATAATATCCACTGGGGAGACTGAGAGGAGTTGGGAAGCCACTACAGGAAATGTCCTCTCAATGCCCTCCTAAAGTGTATATTTTTTAGAACCCACCTAATTTTTGTTACTGTAAATTGTTGTAGACTGCTTTTAATATAGTGTTTTAATAATGTAACCTACCCCAGGACCTTAGGTAAAGGGTGGGTAATGAATCATCATCATCATATCATAGGGATTTATTTTTTGTATGTAGTGCTTTTGTATGTAGTGCCTGGCTGACTTTGGGGCATACAGTGAGTCCAGGGTGATTTAAGGCTTTATATCCTCATAGAATCAGCCACAGTGACTCACAGGCAAGCAATGCAGAGCCCTCAGAATTGGTGGTACACCATCCCTCCAGGCTACCCCAGATCACAACCTGGCACAGCAAACTGCACCAGCTTTATATTCTGGACCATCTTCAAGGAAACCTGCGTCCCCACCACACAAACAGTATTTCTTTTCCAAAGCTATATTTTGTTCTTGTTTCACCCTCTCCACCCTTGACGCAGATTTAAGTGCTACAGACATCAAAACTGGGAAGGGGAAAGCTGAAGTTCTACGTACGCAACATCTTTTGATGGGGATAAAGGACATGTACTCCAGTTCTGTCTGCATGCTGGTTGTGAGGCCTTACAGGTGGAAAACAGCCTTATGTTGAGGTGGGGGGGCATGTTGGAGTCGGGCCTGGCACGACTATGAGGCTTCCTCAGACCACTGCTGTGGTTTCAGCCTTGGAACAGCATCTTTGAACTTCTTCTCTCCAGTGTTGCAGCAAGGGACATGGTACCCAGAATCTTCTTTCTTTTTGATCTCTTCTGTTGTCTGTTTGTGGCCACTTTTGCTTACAACACAGGTTTGCATTGCAGCAAAGTTGTCTGTGTCTCTTACGATGGAAACTTAATCTGGGTTTTGTGTTTGTGTGAAAATTTTTCAATAAAAGTTGGTTTGTTTGTTTTAAAAAGAGTACCAGTATTTGAGAAGAATAAATTAGTACCAAGCAGGAAATTCTGCTTCATTTTGAGGGGGGTAGTTTGGGGGGAAAGACAAGTATGGTAAATTTGTAAAAATATGTGTGGTGTGGAGAAAGCAGACAGGAGGGGACACAGTGCATAATTAAGGGATGAAATGTGTTGGATGTGGTGATGATCATTAGCTTAGATGACTGTAAAGGGGGATTAGACAAATCCATGAAGAAATAAGGCTGTCAACTGTGACTAGTCTTGATGGCCATATAAACAGCCTCGTCTCAGTATACCTGAAGGAGTGTCTCCACCCCCATCGTTCAGCCCAGACAGTGAGGTCCTCCTCCAAGGGTCTTCTGCTGGTTCCCTCATTGCGAGAAGTGAAGTTACAGGGAACCAGGCAGAGGGCTTTCTCAGTAGTGGTGCCCACCCTGTGGAACACCCTCCCATCAGATGTCAAGGAGATAAAGAACTACATACCTTTTAGAAGACACCTGAAGGCAGCCCAGTAGCAGGAAGTTTTTCATGTTTGACATTTCACTATGTTTTTATATATGCTGTAAGCCACCCAGAGCGGCTGGGGAAACTCAGCCAGATGGACGCAGTATAAATAATAAATTTGTTGTTGTTGTTTTTGCCATTGTTGTTGTTCTTGTTGTTGTATACTATCTCCAGGATCAAAGATTATGTGTTTGTGAATACTGGTCACTAGGGGACCACGGGAAAAGAAGACTGTTGTGAGTTTCACAGATATATCTGCTTGGCCACTGTAGAAATCTAGATAGGCTGGACTAGATAGGCCTTTGGCCTGATCCAGCAGGATTCTTCTTATGTTCTTAACGCAGGGATGACCCAAGACATTTTGCTGCCCAAGTTGAAGAAGACCCATCCCATTTTGTGTAGAAAGGGTTATCTGGATGGTAGTTGAATCTAACGTTGATGCTGGCCATGGGACAGTACCCACCACCTCACCAAGAGGCTAGTTGAGGGGGATCAAAGCAGGTTGCTTATCACACACAGCTCTGTCCTTGGACAGAAAGGAGCAGCTGGAGATCTGGCACCATCTGCAGCCTAAGGTACTTGTCTCACTCTGCCTAATGGTGGGGCTGGTCCTGATTGAACTCATTTTGCGAGCCCCACATCTTCATTCGTGTGTGTGCAAACAACATTGCCCAGAAATTATATTCCAAGACTGTTTCAATTTAGACTGCAGATTGAATGCTCTCTCTAATATATCTATATCTGTTTCTAAACTTCCTGCAAGGCATTCAGGGCAATACATTCTGCATTCCAAGGAAGGAACCCAGCTCAGTCCTTCTACCTTTTTAAAAATGCCTCCTTTGAAGAGGTTAAAATGAATGAACTGAGCCTGGAAACATATTCTGTGTTTCAGTGCATTTCTCCATTGGTTGGCAGTGATAAGAAATGCACAGCGTGATGCCATCTGGGCATGGGAACAAGTTATAGAGGAGGCGGAGTTAGTCCAAGACGTTATTGCTTCCTGGGCAGCAAATGGTCGACTCCCCTGCCCAAATCAAAGATGTTTAGAACCCAGGCCAGCTATGGTTTTTTGGCACACGAGACAGAGAAACACATAGGCACCTCATCCCCTTCCTGGCAATAAGATGCAATAATGAGAAATTAAGTAACTAACATTGTGTTGTCCTTTCACAACTGCCTAACACTTTTGCCTCACAATGCTTCATGGAAGTGTCAGCCCTGGGAAGGGGAGAATGGCATCCAATTGCTTATAGAACATGTGATTCCATCCTCAGAATCCAGAATCATTCAACAAAATACTATAAATTTCTGGAAAATAGCCTTGAGTGGGGGATGTTTGCATAGGGTATTAGCAAAGCTTAGACAAAATACATTCATCATGAGAAGTTGTTGTCTGGATGTAACAGAAATGGTAAAAGTCTAGGATTTTGCCTGGAGATCTTCCGTGCCACCACTGATTTCAGCACATCAGCTGCAGTGCCAGAAATATTTATTTTACAATGTTGTTTCAAGACAAAATTAGGCAACACTTTTTCAACACCAGATATATATAGAGAGAGAGGTGCTTGAGTTTGTATTACAAAATTAGATTCAAGTTTGCAAATTTTTACTTGGGAAGGGGGGACTATACCTCAGCAATTGTGTAAACAAACAATGTCAGCTCGGTAGGAGGCCAGATTATCTCTTGGAGAAAGAAAAGGGAAAGTTTTCTTGGAAAGGGGCCAGCTTTAGGTAGGGGGTGTTTAAAGCCTTGGGAGTTACTGTAGCAATAGAAAAGATTAATAATTTGCACATGTGAGACTCTTGGCAAGCAGGATGCAGCTGTAAAGTATTAACCCCTCTTGAGAGATGTAAAAACATAGAGCAGCTGAGAAGAAAGAGGTTAGGGGAGTAGAAAGTGAGAGTATGCTAGTACAGATGTCCTAGAAGAGAAAATATGTAAAGTGGGCTTGTGGATTTGAATGCAATTTAAGCACGGACAGATCTCTTTAATATTTAGGATGCAGATAAAAGCAACAACAAAAGATGAAATACCGACAAGGTGCCATGCTGTTATTCAGAACCAACCGGTTTAATCATAAGCCTCGTGTAAAATCCCACCACTCTTCACTGAGAAAGGGAGGCGTTGAGATGGTCCGGCCCTCATGGGCTAGAGTCTGTGGCATGCTAAATTGAGACCTGCCCTCCTTGGATGCTTTCAGAACATGAGCATTATACACAGTTCTTGCCCACAGAATTCATAGGAGACAAAGGATTAAAACACAAGAGTGAAACACGGTTTGGATCAGATAGGTGCAAGACAGAAACCAAGACTCAGCCTGCAACTGTTGGGAAACACCAATTTGTAGCATTAGTTCATCTCCAGCTTCCTAGTGGAGACTGTTTTATAAGTGTGCAGTGGTACAGCAGCTACGTGGCTGCTTGGTCATAACTGAATTGATCCTCCATTGCAATAGCACTCTAACTGTAACTAATCTCCATTTCAGGAATGCCCTTTGCCCTGGGGCAGAGGAATATTTCTGCTTTATGCAAGAACCAGGAAAATCCCCCTCCTGCATGCCACTACTTTCAAACATCTTGCAGCTACACTTAACAGTTGCAACTCCAGCACCCTCCAAAACATCAAAAAGTAAAGATGGAATTAACTGAGCCATAAAGGGAGGCACCGATAGTGAACAAGGCCACTGCTTTGGCCATGTCATGATTGCCATCTTCATATAAACAACCCCAATCTGGCTTAAATTGAGAAAATGGAGTTAGCAAGCCCAAACCAGCCTCCTATACCAATACAATATACCATGATAAAATATGCACCTTCTCACATAGCCAGGCGATCCATTACTGTACTAATCAAGGTGACCTCAAACATTTCACAATTGCAGCAACCATAATACATGTCTCCTTCATTTTTCATCTTTCTGGTGGGACACCCAAAAGTGAAATCCTTATTCCTCCCCTATGAAGAAATACATCTCAGGGCTTGTTCATGCATCCATGTACATCACTTGGATACCCGCTCACTTTATGACTGGCAGGAGGATCTGTGAACTTACTCACTGAAAAGTATGAATATTTTTAAGGATTGTATGAAATGTATGTTTGTTTGTATATTGTTTGTATATTTGTAATATGTATGTATTAATGTTGAATTATTTTAATAATAAAATATTTAAAAAATTTAAGAAAGAAAAGTATTGTGTTTGGGGATGATAGAGAAGTTCCTCCTCCGATCGGCAATTAATACATGTCAATCATCACTTGCATCAACCCATATTCACAATGGAAGAAATGGGTAAGTTCCTTCTTTAGCTGTTATGCCAGAAGTGCACAACATGTAGATGTATCTCATATGCATATTTACAATACATATAGGCAGGAGGGAGAGTATTATCCTTGGCAATTCATCATGCTGTTTAAATTGTTCATTTCTTCATAGATCTATCCACCCTAAACAAATCAGAATGAGATGCTCCTCCTTTTGTGGTTGTAAGTTGTTTCCTCGGGGGGGAGGGGGGAGATGATGGCTGAAGTGTGTTGGAGGTGCTGTCAGTTTGATTGGCAGAATTTTTTGGGTGCGAGTATTTGTAAGTGGTACACAAACATAAAATGCACGACACCTTCAGTCAAAGCAACCTCAAAAGCACTGAAGTTGTCTTGAAAACCAATTGCGCAATTCAAAACAAAACAAACATTTCCAGATGCCTGGCACAAGGATAACTCTGGTCTTCTGCGATTATGATCTAATTGGTTGTTAGATTAGATTAGATAGACAGACTGACAGACAAATAGACCTGCATTGCACTTCACTAAGATTTGAGCACCAAGATCAGTCATCGTTACTATAACCACTTGTTCTTTTCTTTTTTCTTTCTTTTTCTTGCTCTCTGTTGCTCTTATTAAGGCCCAAGAGATGAAGGTAGTTTTGTAAAAGCACTCTCTCATGTCCTTTCAGCTCTCGAGACAGATAATAATCTGAGAGTAGCTCTCTTCAGCAGACAAAAACTGTCACAAAATTGCCCCAGTCACTTGCGTCTTTAAATGCATCATATTTACTTACAAAGAAGACAGGGAAACCTTTACACTAGGGGAGAAAAAAATGAATCAGAAAATGGCATGACTTAGGTAAACACAAGGGTGATAGTTTCATACAAAGACTTAAATCGTCCTGGGGTTTTCTTTTAACAAAAATGATAGTCCACATTAGAGACTGTAAAATCAAGCCAAAAAATACAATCAACACTGCCTGCATCTTGGCATGAACACTCTTAACGTGGAGATCTCTTTTCAACCTTTGCTTGTCTTCCATTTGCTCATATTTCTTTTGTATTTTTTTGTAATTTCCCTACAACAGCAGATCATCTTAAAAAGCCATTGAAAGTTTACTCATGCCCTAGTCCCACTGAAATCAAGGTAAAAACATTATGCATTTTATTTTACTTTTTAAAAAGAAGGCTCGCCCACACATAGAAACATATGAATTTTGGGCTGCTTCCAAATATGGCCGCAATCCTGTAAATACTTCCTTCATCTTGACACACATGAGTAACCTTTTGATTACAGTGGAAAAATTCATCATATTCACTCAGTGTAAGTGCGCCAAATGACTAACTACAAAACTGTAGGAAAGAAAATTGCAAAATAAGTATCTTTGAAAAGAGTCTTGTCAGGTAATGAAAGGTGCTATGCTTGCAAAGGTTTCTAGAACGACATTTTAATTTCATTAAGTTGTGACTAAGAAATGAGTCTGCTTTTGCAGTGAATACATTATGTAAATATTAACAATTTAAGCAGAAATTATCCAAATGTGGTGAACCTTTTTTTTTAAGAAGACGAAGAAGAAGAGGAGGAGGAGGAGGAGGAGGAGGAGGAGGAAGAAGAAGAAGAAGACATAACCACAAACACCAATAACTTGTCCCTTGAAACAGACTTTTAAATACATTTCTAAAATGCTAGGGGAGAAATTGCCCCCCCCCCAAAAAAATTAAAGCATGATAAGATTAGAATAACCAGAAAATTGCACAGAAAGACAAACTTGGTGCCTGGCTACAGAAAGTGTTCCACATTCAAAATAAGATGATCAATTATGATAATAATGACTTGGAGAGCTTTTCCAGTCTGTATCTGCATTGGAATTGTTTTTGAGATGCTCTTTATTGTTTTGTCACCTGTTGTTTGCAGCCCTGGGTTCCCTTTGGGAAAGCAGTGGGACATAAGAAAATTATATTACTTAAATAAATATATGTTATACAATATGTGATAGAAACATAATAAAAGAACATGAAAGATAGCCTCTCACTTTCTCAGCGACCAATAATAAGCATGGCCAGCACTGAAACTCTGAAAATGCTTAGGTGAACAAATACATTTTTAACAGGGATAAAATAATTGAACCAGGATGTAGGTGTGCTATGTTCCTGTGTACTCTCCCAATATGCATTAATACCAGCCTATGCTTGTCAGCACAGCTGGCCTTTCCTGTGCTAGGCACTGTACAAAAAAGCAAGTTATTAAGCATCCATTTAAACTCACTAACTGCTGTACAATGTATATTTCAAAGATATGAGGGATCCTGCCTTCCTGCATTCAAGCTAAATTCATTTCATTTATAACACGCCTTTCTGCAATGAGCTCAAGCACCAACACTAACAGACAGTTAAAAACTAAGGTTTAAGGTATTAAAGATGAACCTAAAATTAAAACTCAGCAGCACAATTTAACAAAACGGTAGAGCACAAATCTTAAAAAACTTGAGCCTGTCTGAATGAATGAATCTTCAAACTGTGCCTAAAGGCATGGAGAGAGGAAGCCTAACAAATCTTCTGTGGGAAGAACATTCCATTTTGGGTCCAATCACTGGAAAAAAGCCCTATTTTTGTACTCACCCTTAGTGCAATTTCATGGTGACTGGATGGAGAGTGGTTCCATCAACGCCTGCCTTAAGGCTGGAGTGGGCCCATATAGGAGGAGATGGTCTTTGAGTTAAGGAACTTGAAGGAACTTGGTTGTAGGCCAAGTTAGGGCTTCAAAAGTTAACGTCAACCTTCTAAACTGACCCAAGAAGCAAAGAGGTAACCAGCATATGCATTACAAGATCATCATTATGTATATGGTTAGTGAACAATTATTATTCCTGGTCAGTTGGGATAAGAGATTGCATGTATTTAATAGGAGGAGGAGATTCTGATGCCGTACGTATTTTGGCAAAAAACTTGAGCCAACATCATGTTATGTAGTATTTGCGCAAGCATATGAGGTTGCCAGATGGAACAATCTCTCTGCCTCTCCCATCGTATGCATTTCTGGGGGTTCTCCTGACCTCCCCACAGTCAATTTCAAGGGTGTGGGGTATGCAGGGGGAGGAGAGGTGGAAAACCCCATTATGCAAACAGAAGCCTTTCTCCAGAGTTTCCACTGACACATTAGGTGAATCCTGCCCAATATGTTTAGTGGCAGCAGTAATCTAATCCATGGGTAGGCAAACTAAGGCCCGGGGGCCGGATACAGCCCAATCACCTTCTAAATCCGGCCTGGGGACGGTCCAGGAATCAGCGTGTTTTTGCATGAGTAGAATGTGTCCTTTTATTTAAAATGCATCTCTGGGTTATTTGTGGGGCATAGGAATTCATTCATTTTCCCCCACCCCAAAATATAGTCTGGCCCCCCACAAGGTCTGAGAGATAGTGGACCGGCCCCCTGCTGAAAAGTTTGCTGCCCCCTGTAATCTATTGACTTATATGTATGGCCTACCCTATCCCAATGATATTGGGCAGCAAAACTCTCTCATTCAACTATCTCCATTTGCCCATTTAATCTTAAACCCCAAAAGCCAATGTAGAAAAGAAAGTTTTGTGTACTTCCAAAGAAAAAGTCAGGCTTAATATACTATTATGGTGAATAACTGTAACAGTAGTTGTAAAGTGGGGTAAATTACTAAGGAGGGTTTTAGCTCCTCATTTTAACTTTGGACTAGGTGGCTTAAATCACTTACCAAAATGAACCATGCAATAGAATCTTGGAGCAAATATTTCATGGAAATCTAAACCTGGGCATCCAAGAAGTTTGCATAAAGTTACTAAGTATGCCTGCATTTTTGGGGGGGGGGGTCTGGAATTCTGAATATTTATTGGCTTCTTGCCTTGCCATGAAATATATGTTCACGTAGCCAAGGCTCAAGCACAAAATTGCCAGTGCCAAGCCTTATTTGTGGAACATGTGAATTATTCAAGGACTTTTCAGCATGACCCAAATATTATAGCCTGCCTCCAAAAATCTCAGGCAGCAGGAAGGGGAGAGTGGGCAAGGAGAGTTTCAGTTTAGAAGACCTAAATTTTCAAGCTCCATTACTACATATATTTTGAAATCAAATCATATAAAATCTGGACACAAACATACTCTTTTTTTATGCACATCCATTGAACATTTTGATTTTTCCATAAATGAAGATGAAAAATTTCCTAAACTCCAGCTTGGGCTCCACACTTTGATCTTGACATTTGCCGTATCATAGGAGCCAACTTCTAGAGGAACCTCCCCTAAAATATTTGAGGGGGCTGCCTTCCAAAGTTGATGGGCATTGCCAGTCAAATGGTGTGTGTTTGCACCGCATCTTATGATCGATTATGTGGGGTGGAGCTTACCTGCTTCTTCCATTATTTTATTCAAGTTGAATTCCATAGGCCTGAAGTCCTGATTTCCTTCTCTCTTCTTTCTGTGTTATAGATGGCAAAGCCTTTCCAGCAAATACATTCTGTCTTTAAGCTTTGTTAAAATTCTTTGACAGGACAGTTTCCTACATTTTACTCATCTTTTGCAGCCAACAAATACATTTTAATGGTCTCTAAAGGGGTTTTAAATGAGCAGAGTGAAATATATTTATTTGCATTTAACCACAGCAATACATCCAATATTGTCTCTTCATTGCTATTGTATCTTCATTGCTCAGAGATATGTTTTTTCTAATACAGCTTAAGAGGCTATAAACCTCAGGGGTGTCTATCTCCTGCAATGTAATTAATTTTAATTGTATTACAGACGTTTTCAGATTTGCTAACTTCTGTCTTCTTAAAAGAGAGAAACAGACAGAGAAAACATCATGTGTTTACTAATTAAGCCGCTAAAATGAAGGGGGGTGGGGGAAAGGAGCTCAGTGTTGGAAGGAAAATATATATATATATTTTCATCAGGTCATCTTTAGCAGTCAGAGGGTAGGAGTTTTTATTTTAAAACTCAGGAATACTATAGATATTGACTTTAAAAATATCACTTGAAATTTGAATTTGCCTTCAGCATAAAATGTTTTTGTGTGCCAGTCCATCTCTGACAAGAGAAACAGACTTTACTGAATGGTAGCAAAATTTTACTTTGTAATCGAAAAGTAGTCCCTTCCTGTGATCACGATGTCTTTTTAGTATTCAGCCCAGAGGATTCAGAAAAAGATTACATTTACCATAATTAACATATATGTAAATGGAGATCATGGCTATGAATGATAAATTTTCATAGCAATTTAAACCTTGTTCAAATTAATCAACCATACAGACACTTGATTAATGAAAGGCAGCATCACTTTAAAATGCAACATGTTAATATATATTTCTGTTATCGCTGATCAAAGAATCTTTAAACATAAACCAATTAAGCCAAGGTTCAATCTACATTTTTACTGGCTTAATTCCTACATAATTATAACCGTATTGGAGGGGGGGAGGAATAAAAAGCATTTTATTCTATTTCATATTTATTCACTAAATTGACTTGTAAAGCAGAGACTTGCAATGCATCAATAAAATGTATCCAAAAACTGTAGCAAAACATCAACAGATAATTTAACAAAAGCCCACAAATTTTACAACTAGAATTGCAAGTGGGCGTTTTCTTTTCTTTGCTTTTTTGTCTATGGTTGCCACCTTCTTCTTCTTCTTCTTCTTCTTCTTCTTCTTCTTCTTCTTCTTCTTCTTCTTCTTCTTCCTGCTGTTGTGGCAATATGGTATGCAGAAATTTATCAGTAGAAACGTCTCCCAGCATGGAGATAAAATGGAAAAAAAACCAGTTGCTGGAGTTCAAGAGTGTTAGCGTGTTGCTGTGCTTTATGTCCAGTTTCTTGTCTTCCCACAGGCATTTGGTTGGCCACCCTAAGAACAGAATGCTGGATTAGATGGGTCCTTGGACTGAGCCACCAGCCTCTTCTTATGTTCTTCTGCATAGGAGCAGGCCAGAAAAAGGTGGGAATCCTATGCTTTGTCATTTTCAGCACTGTAGCTAATAGAGGTGTAGGATAATAGAGGTGTAGACAGATTTATATAGCTTATGGCAAGTGCCGGAAGCTGTTTAAGAAGAATATCAGTGTGGCAATATATCAAGAACTGTCTGTCAAAAATAGCAAGCAAATACAACTTTCCACTAAGAGCTCAGATAGATAGATGATAGATATAGTCAATAGTGCAAACATTGTATTTGCCTGGTTTGCATGTCATAGTAAGGCAGACTTTGGGCATACTGTAGGTTCTCTGCTACAGGTCGTTATTAGTGAGGAGAGCACTTAACACACTTAGGACTCTGCTACATTTGTAAAGAAAAAGCGCTTTATATGCATTATAACACTGTGACACCAGATGGCGCTGTGCAGTCCTGTCTTTTGCCAACGTGATTTCCCTTTTTGAACATGTTTTCCTGAAACGCTTTTTGAATGTATCTAGATCCAGCCTACTTCAAACCTTGGCTAAGCTCAGTGTGGTGCAGTGGGAAGAAAGTGGCTGTTGACTCCTCTTTGGGAGCCTGCACATTTGCGTGGTCCCCAATATGCCATAGTTCGGCTAACCATGATATGCAAACCAGACCATTGTGTTATTATGTCCTTGGACATTTTCTAAAAGGTACTGGTGGAGTCTCATCATACAAAAGGAGTTAATTTTATAAGGTTTGTTTGGGAGAAGACATGGGAACACATGATTTTTCAGGACTGTTGGGCAACAATTCTATGAACACAGGGATTGCATACTATAAGTTAATGAGATCCAGAGTGGTTGTTAGAATGTTGGACCTAGGATCAAGGTTCAAATCCTCACTTGGCCATGAAGTGCACTTGGGCCAGTCACTGTCTCTCAGCCTAACCTACTTCACAGTGTTGCTGTCATGATAAAATGGGAAGGAGAAGGCCCAATATATTTTGCTGCTTGTGGCAAAGGGTAAGATGGAGTCCCCTTCTATTCTATGAAGCTGACTGGACTGGCAGATGAAACACGCCTAAGTATTGGCAATGGAATAGTGACCTCTAGCATACCTGAGGGCAGCAGGCTAGTTCAGAGGGTTCTTGACAGGCCTGCAAGACACACAACACTGATACTTAGCAGATGTGAATGTCTTGGGTGCTCAAAATGAATGTATGTGTGTGTGCGCCATTGCTGCTCCCTAGGACTTGCCACCTGAGGCGATTACCTCACTCTGCCTAATGGGAGGTCCCTCATCCTAGCTACGTTTTAGGGAAATCTTTTGCTTCAACACATGAAATAACATATTTTGTTAAAAGCTTTAGACACATACTGTTGATATCTGGTTCTGCCCACAAAGATCCATTTCACACTGCAGGTTCTGATAGTCTATCACCTACTAAACAGGGAGCAATGGCTTTTAGGAATTGGGATTGCATTGTGAACTGCCTCTTTTTATGACTGCCTGCCACTATTTTGTAAGAACTGTTTCAACTCTCGGTTGCCCTTCTTAAAACTCCTGCAGTATCTGCAACTAAACACTCGTGTAATGAAGAGTTTTTGAAACAGAAATATTGACAACTGTTTATACACAACCAGTCTAGATTACGATTTGATCCCATTGACAACACCCCAGTTGAGTACACCAGATGGAGAGGAAACATACATTTTTAATGATTCTTTGTGTGAGAGAGATATAGCCTCCAAAAATTGTTTTTGACAAAATTGGGAATATATGTCAATTTGTCAGGATCATATTTTGGCAAACATAGTATTGAAAGGTCACTGGTCAAACAAGTTTTATTTTATTTTCACATAGCAGCTTCAAAAATTCTGTCAGTTTGCAACATTAGCTCCACATTCAGTGTTTTTTGTGTGGAGCCTTGGCAAAATTTCGTTCTTCCCTAGCTCTGTGTTTGACTATAGAAAGCACTGGAGATTCTCCAGTAATTCCCACCTCCAGTATGTCTCACTGCACTGGTTTAACTGCTCACTAAAACACAGGAACACCATTCAGAGAGAGTAGCAAAAAAGGGATTGTGATTGTATCATGTGGGTGACCTTGCATTCGTTAGTATGGATATAAAAAGCAAACATAACAAACACGCTTAAAAACGCTGGCACTTTTTTGGGGGGGGGAGGGGCAGAGTGCTATGCCTTAATCTTGAATATATAGATGAGCGGTCTTTGAACCTTGCTGTGAATCTAAACACTTCCACCTCACTCAAATATCTTTGTTTTATAAAACTGCACACTTGTTGAAATGTGATCATCTTGCCAGAAGCTTCCTCTGTACTTGTCAACTGCTAACCAGTTCAGTTTACTTGTACTTGTCTCTATGAAACCCATATCCAGGCAAGACGTTTGGCATTTCCACAATAATGTGGAGAGGCGGAGGGGGTGGGTGGGTAGACAGAATACTATGGGCATGCTGTGGGGAAAAATATCGATGGTATATTGCCAGTACTTTTTCTTTCTTTTTTAAGTGTTGCAAACAGCAGCAGCAGCAGCAGCAACAACAACAACAATATCATTATTCCAGTCTGGCTGGGGTGCAAGGAGTTTTGAAAATAAAAAGTGGCAATTTTACTGTACAGCAGTTCTCTCTTGGTAGGAAGTTAGCTGCTTTGGAAATGCCTCTCTTTTTTTCTTTTCTCTCTCTCTCTTTCTTTCTTCTCTCTTTCTCCTCTTCTCCTCCCTCTCTCTCTCCCTCTTTTCTTTTCTTTTCTTTTCTTTTCTTTTCTTTTCTCTCTCTCTCTCTCTCTCTCTCTCTCTCACACACACACACACACACACACAAACACATTTTTGACTTATTTATAGCTCTCACATGAGAGGGGATGGTGGGGTCACAGCTTCTAGCTCCACAATTACAGCCTTGGCCCCCTCCCCACATGGTGCCATGTCTGCATGCACACAGGTTTCAAGGGGAGGCAAACAGGTGTGTATTGAACACGCTCTTGCTACAGATTCCTCCCCTTCACTGCATGAGTGGCAGAAGGCGGGGCCTTGCTTTCCCTTCCACGTGATGCTTAGTTGTGTGAAGAGAACACCTGACTGGGAATTAGGTAGCCAGAGTCCTCCTCCTGCAAACCCCAGACCTCACAGAAGGCGCCCTCCCTGCCCTCCCGGAGGGTTGGCATGGCTGGCAAAAATGAAACTGCAGTCAGATCAAAAGCAGCTGGAGCCTATTTGGGGTATGTCCGTGAGAAATGGCAGCTGGCCTCACGACTTTGCTGCCTCGCGGTTCGGGCATGAGGAAATGAGCTGAGAGGACATGCCTGCGGTTGCTGCTTCCACTGTTTGGGCCACGTTGGAAACGCACCTGAAATGGCCCAAAGTCAAAATACCTGTAACGTGACAGAGGGTGGAAAGGATTTGGCCTGTAAACTAGCAACCGAACCGGCCCTAACCAGACTCCTGAGGCTTCGTTGTTCCAGGCAGAAGAAAGGAAACCTATGGGGGAAACAAGCAGCTGCATTTGTTTCATTTGGTTTTGTTTCATTTCATTTATTTAAAAGCGTTTATGAGGCCGAAATTGGGCGGGGGGGTAATGCCTCAGTAAGCGGAGCAAAGAACGTATGCTAATCCCTGAGGGAACAGGCAGAAAGGCCTCCATTTTGAAGAACCAGCAAACCTCCTGAGGTAAATTCCCAGGTTCGTATTCTCAAAGCTTTATTGGCGTATGTACAAGATTTCAGTAGGGTTCAATATAAAAGGACCACTCATTAAAAGAATAAAAATAAAATCCTGCAACTTAACACTTAAGTTAGTGTTGCATAGCATTCACAAATCCTGAGGTAAACTCAATAGTGGATAGCAGTGAAGAGGCCATTGCTAAGAATAAAAATAAGAATAAGAAGGATAAAAATGTGTGAAGAATATTTTTATTCTTATTTTAATTTTTATTCTTATTTATTTATTCTTATTACTTTGACAAAATAATAATAAAAAATTATAAAAAAGAGGCCATTGCTGGGCCTAGCTAGCGAAGGTGTTGGAAGGATTTAATAGCTAGAAAATATCTTGGAGGGAGTGAGAGAAATAGGAAGATACTTAAGAAATAATGATAGTGGGTTGCTATTGTTTTTCTGTCACTTGCCCCAATGTTCTCTTTTTCTTCTGAATATTGAATAATAATAATAATAGGAAAAAGGAAGATACTTAAGAGATAATGATAGTGGGTTGCTATTGTTTTTCTGTCACTTGCCCCAATGCTCTCTTTTTCTTTTGAATATTGAATAATAATGATAATAATCATTATTATTATTGGCTGCAACCACACTTTTGGGTTATGTAGCAAAAGCTGCCTGATCCTGAGTCAGACCATAGCTTAGAATTGTCTGGCCTAACTGGCACTAGGGATTGCACCTGAGACCTTCTGCATGCAAGGCAGAGAGGCCTTACCACTGAACTACAGTCCTTCAAACTACTTCTGAGCATGCATATTTTGCAACTCCTTTATCTCTTTATGTTTATGTGCTTGAAGGAACCTCAGTGGTGGAAGTCAGTGAACACTTTATTCAATAGGGGGTTTCCTTGGTTAGCAAAGCAACAGTTAGAAGAACAGGGTGCACCCTTTAAAAAGAGGCTTGTGTCTTCAGCACACCCTGAAAGCTATACAGCGAAGGTGCCAGACACACCCCACTCTGTGGGGACAGAGTCCCACAATTTAGGTGTTGTTGGAGAAAAACAAATTTCCTTCTCTTGAGTTTGTAGTAAATGAATGCATTTATTTAAACTACCAAAGGGCACTGTGTAGCAATCGAGCCAACACCCTTTTTAGCTCTCTGAGTTAACTTCATGCCAAAACTAAGGCATTTTGTTCTTTTCCCCAGACGAGATGTCATCTGTTTCTTTCATCTCCACTCATCCTGCAAATAGTTATTGCATGAATAAAGCCTTTGAACTCCAGAAACTGTAAGTGATTGTTCCACTTTAATTTACCCCAGCTGCTTGGTGGGCTGCAACAGAGAAAGCCCTTTACTGGGCTACCACACCACAAACTTCCAAGGGCAGAAATTGAACTTAACTTTTGGTACAGAGTCAGCCCTAACCCTTGGGTGGGATGAAGCAACATATCTCAGGCAGTAAATTTGGGGATATTACTGAAGGACAGCATGGAGCCAATTATTTTATTTTATTGTTTAATCACCATTTGAATTGTTTGCAAACCACAAATACATTGATCACTTCTATTTTGGTTGTTCTTGCTTTGGTAACCAGTGTTGAACAAATTTGCAATGGTCTGCATTGCTTGTCATGGTCATATCATGAACTAAATGAGTTGGGGAGTACAGCTTGTGTTTTTAGATGTGTGCTGAACAGCCAGAGGAATAGCAGATCATATAAGGAAGTTATCTTGATGGAAGATGCTGGCAAATCCAAGAAGCCTAAGTTGCCAGCATCAATGGGAATTTGCAATTGCATTGCATTGCTGAGCATGATTTTTGCACACATATAAAATGTATAGGAAAACCAACCTAATATCGCTAGACTATGCCATGTTTTCCCATATTCATTTATGTGCTGTGATTAGCTCGTTCTTTTCAAATGCCAGGGATGTATTGCTCACTAGAGGAACTTCAGTACCCAGCAGTCTTTAATATAAAAGGCAAGCCTTCCCACTAATGAGCAGTTTGTCTAGTGTTCTTAACCTTATCAGCAGCTCCTGAAGTGATAAAGGCTTAACTATTATGCACTGAAAGGTGTTGTTAATTCTCAATCTTCATGGAGGAAAAAAAGACGCTTTTTGTCACTTAGGACTCTACTGTTAAACTTAGCTGGCTGCTTACAAATTACCTTTCCTGTTCCATGGAACAGTCAGTGGAACTTGCTGGTGGGTATGCAGCAGAGGAATCGTCCTCTTATCAGGACAAAACGATGCCTACTGTTTAGGAGAAAAAGAATAATTTGAAAATTAATGATGTGGAACGGTCTCAGGATATAAGTTGGTCCAAACATGGATGATGAAGGGAAAAAAGAAAGAGGAGATTATAAATAAATTGGTAAACAAGGGGGGGGGACCCCTTCTCCATACTTAATGGGCTTAAACCATAGATCCAATTCTGCCCTTCTCCCCAATAAAAGAACCTAGTTTAAGCTCAGTCTTTCTGTGTTACAGAATGAAGAGTTCAGCACATCATTGTCTCTCTGTAGCTGCAAGAGAAACAATAAAAGCATGATCAGCTGAATGCTTAAATATGGCTGAATGTTTGATGAGATGAAGATGTAATTTTGTCTATGTTCCCCAAGGATCTGGATTAAATACGACTACAGGGCCTAATCAAATAGCTAGTCACTGAACAACAGTCCCAACTGCATTTTTCATTCCAGGCATGCCGTTTGCCTTCTCTCTTCACCCCCCACACCCCCAGTCCATTACTTATTCACTGGTTTGTCAGCAGTGTGCATTATTAGCGCTTGAGAGATAAAACTTTAAGTGTTGCTCCCAATTAGCACAACAGTGACCATGCACCATGCTCTGTGCTTAATGCCTGCTCTCAGAGAGGAGCTGGTTTTGAAGGTCTGAGGTGGAGGAGGGAAAAAAATGAAACAGCTTAAGCATTCATTTTGAGTGGAGAGACAGCTCCTATTAACATTTAACAGCATTTGTGCAACTTGGTGCGGAGGTTATGATGCAAATGAGGAGGAATTAAAAGTGGCCAGGGGTTTGTCATTGATGGATTGCAGTCTGGCGGTGTTCACACTTCTGCCGTGTCCATCAGAAGCGATTACTGTGTAATTAAACCTTATTTCTCGACTCTTCAGTGCATAATTACTTTGTGAATGTAACCATCATCTAAAAAAGCTACCAAAACGCTTTAGCATTTAGTCTAGCAGTCATTTCCCCTTGCTTGTGTCAGATATAACCATCAGACAGTGCAAAAAGAACTGTCACTTTTAATAAGAGGCAAAAAATTAAATGAAACAGTATGCTTATTACAGGAAAATTAGGCGTTCAAGTGGTAGAGTCCTTTTCCGCTATTTGCATAATTTATTCTTTTTTGTCCCTCACACCAGAAGCTTCAGGCAATTTTCCCTCACATTTAAATAGATCGCACATTTAAGGCTACTTAAGGAAAATTATCACTTTGCATATTTTAATTGTTGTGAAGAAAGTGAATAGAAGAGGTCTGCAGCTTGGACTCTTGAGTCGGTCAGATGCTCAACTGTCTGATTCTGGAGCTCCCCACTGCTCCACTAGAGATAACCCTACAGTTCACAGCCATCCACTCGCATTTCATCAGCATGCAAATGCAGCTCCAAGCACTATAATAAGTGGGTCTTTGATATTTACAAACTAGCCGCTAATAACTAAAATGTAATTTGTTTGACATAACTTTAGATTCCCTTATCTGTCTGCTTAAAAAAAAAAAAAAAAAAACCTTGATAAGTCCTTTAGCATTACAAAAACCTAAGATATCATCCATTCAAACCACAGCTTGCCCTATTAGGTCTGGCAGCATTATGCTCAGGAAAATCATGTCAGGTACTGTCTTCACTTTCGTTCCAGCAACACATCTCTTCAATTTCATTTTGAATTCTTTTGTTTAATTTCCCCCTCCCTCCTCCCTACTTTAATCAAATGAAATGAAATTCAAATAAGATTACAGCGAGAAATTCTTTCCATTTACCTACGGAAATATATCTATTAGTCTGATGCCACACAGAAATGGATGTTTCAGTCACTAAGGGAAGGCTATAATACTGCAATTTGCTACTTGGTGTTTCATGGGGGAAGGCGGGGGATTTTATGGTACAGAACATTACAAAGCAGAAAATCTATAAGCAGGCTCATGATTGGTTTGGTTTATCATTATGCTTTATTATGAAGCTAGTGAAAAATTAAAAATGAGATCTAATGAAAAATTTGATCAGATGTTGCACAGATTATCATTACATTTAATTAAATAGACTGAAAAAGTGTTCCCCAAGGTACCATTTTTACCATATTATATTTTTCACAACTTACCAAATCTGGAAAAGTTAACCAAAAATGAAAGCCATGCTTTTGTTTCTGGAAGCCTAGACCCCGGAAGTATATCAACAAGAGAATTTGATTAGAGAGGCATCACTTGTGCTAAATTACAAACAATTATGTGCTGCCTTTGGCTGTTGTATCTTCAAGTACAGCTTCTAATACTGGAATGTGTCAGGTTGTTAGTATACATATGATGCCACTAATGCAGCACAGCAGCAATCTCTTTATTTGCTAAAATGCACTATCCATCAGCTTACTGGGACCGGGGCGAAATCACACACAAAAAATTCTAAAACCTGTTAACCATCAAAGTAGGTGGAGCTCTCCTCCTTCCACATATGATATTTAAATGTATTTCTAACAGGAGATAAAAGAAGCTGCTTACAAACACCATTTCCATGTGTCCAGTCAGCCTCACTTAGTACATACACAGCCAGGTTATAATGTGCAGTTGGAGCAATTGCACCAGGGCCCATGCCTGCAAGGGGGCTCAGACTTTTTTTTTTTTTTTTAAAGAAGATCTAGCCCTCCTGGAAAGAAACTTAGGAAGGAAAATGACTTAAAAGTTTTATTTACAATTAAGCAGTATACAAATTTTATTAAATAAAATAAATGTTGAAAGTGTGAGGAAAACTGTAATGTCTGTGATACAAGCACTAAGTCCCCTTTTGCAGCCATTTTATACCTCTTCTATATTGTCACAACAGTCATATGAGGTAGGCTGGCAAGAAATGAGCAAAAACAATGATGAATTAAATGAGTTTAAAATGTGAAACTGGACATGCTCACAGTATTTTCTTTTTGTTTATCAAGCTTGTCAAGATGGGGTTTTTTGTTTGTGTTTTGCTGAGAGTTGAGAAACTCTCCAGGGTCAGAATCCAGTAAAGCATATGCCAAATAAATCTGTTAGTTGTTAAAATACCACAAGACACAAGACTTTCTTTTTTAAAAAATACCTTGTTTCATTCATTCCTTTTGAGGGACCTATTTTGGGAACTCCAACAGGGCCCCCAACAACCTTAATCCAGCCTTGCACATGCTTTAAATTTAATCTCCATGTAGTTTATCTTATTTTATCCTTGTAACATCCCTGATAGATAGACTAGCTGTTAGACTGAGAACTACTGACTTGTTCAAGGCCACCCAGTAACGCATGAGCACATTTTCAAACCTACGTTTTGTCACATTCAACCACAAAATAGTTGCCATTATGTCACATTGGCTCTTAGGCAAAGCCTTGCATCTCACCCCCCCCCATTCCGTTATCAGTCCCTATCCTTGGGGTTACCTCTTACCACCTGGGCCTTCTGGACCTTATACATATGCACATTGCATTTAGGCTCCAACTCTGCCCTCCATTTAACCTCTAGGTGTATCGTTTGCAAGTTTATGTGGTTCTTTAGGTAAGAGACCTGAAATGCCCACCTTCCAGAAAAGAGTCACGACTGTTCCGAACAGTGCAGCATGAAGTTTGAATCACCTCTTTAATCCCACCTCTCTGGAAGTATTGAAATGGCAGTGGTAGGGGTGGACTGGGTATTCTTCTGGTTTGTGTGTGTCAGCATGGAAACCCCAGGGAAAAAAATGCTTGGCACCTGGCACTTGCCCAACTTTGTTGCCAATTGTGCACCTGCACCATGACAGTTGAACTTTCTAAATAATAAGTTATTATTTAATAGCTTTTAAAATACAACATAATTTACAACTTCTCATTGCCTATCATTGTACAATGTATTGGAACTGATGCTGAGAGATGGTAGAGCTCCTCCAATATGTGTCAGATGGGATTTCAATCAGAGTTAATTTCAGGGATTATTCATTGTCCTATGCTGGTTCCTGAGCACGTTTATCTTCTTTCCTGTGACTTGTTTTCCAGCCACTTTCAGGTGGAATCCAATGTTGTATTTCCACTCATGGAACAGCTTTTGTTCCAGCAAACTCCACTGCTAATATAAGAGAAGGGGAGGTAATTTCCTCCAGTTTGCCCTGCATTGCTTCCCCACTGTTATTCCCCTCCTCACTTTTCTGAAATATTTTTTGGTAGTGCAAGGGGCTGCAGCGCAAAGAAGGAATTGGCCAAAATGGCTCCCCTTACATTAAAAGAGGTGTCCACTGGAAAACAAGCCATCAGAAAAGTTGCATTGGACTCCATCCTTATTCAGTGGCAGGTGCAGCACAATATTATTATTATTATTATTATTATTATTATTAATTTATTATTATTATTATTATTATTATTAATTTGTTATTTATACCCCGCCCATCTGGCTAGGTTTCCCCAGCCACTCTGGGTGTCTTTCAACAGAACACCAAAATACAATAACCTATTAAACATTAAAAGCTTCCCTAAACAGAGCTGCCTCCAGAGTGTATATTTGCATACACTCATTCCTTCTCATTCACTCATGCTTCTTATTATCCAGCTTACACTGGACCGTAGAAAATTATCTTGCAAGTTTGAACTCACAATGAAATTTATGAGCTCTCACTTTACCGTAGAAATTCACAGAGAAGGATGTGCAAGTTGAACTTCTCTTCATCCACTTTTTATATAATATATGAATTGGCTCTAAGTTGGACATCATGTCCCTCCTGTTTTCAATAGTTTGCCCTCTCTGATACTTTGTCTCTCCCCTCCAGATAATTTACCATTGCATGTACCTAGAACATTGTATTACATCCTTTGTAGCAGTGAGCATAACAATGCATTACAAAGAAGAGGCATTTGTTTGGGTGGGGGGAAGAGAGAGGCAGTTTCACTGCTGACTAAATCTCCTAAATAAATCCCTGTGAAATTGCCTCCTGTGAATTGCTGTCCTACTGAGGCTGGAAGGGTAGTAAGTTCTAAGGCAGTCAAGTTCATCCTATAATTTTTCATCTATTTGGTGAGGCAAGGCCAAGGACATGAGATTTCCCAGACAACTTCAGCCTGGATTTTTGTCACTGTGCTGACACCACTTCTTAGAGTGTATATGAGCAATTTGGCCTGGCACATTCAAAAGCTGAGAGTTAAAATATTTGGGGTGGTAAGTGCAATATTGGTATCTAATGATAAAATAATTAGAGCTCCTGTGTTGTTGGGCTTACATTCCCCTTTTATATTCTCATCCATTGTAATCTCATTGAGGACTCATTTATGGAAAATGCAAATGAATTTATTATTTTAAGTGTAAAAGCTAACATAGATTGGGTGTCCAAAGAAAACTTACATAGCTTGGTCTATAAGAATGGAGGGAAAGATCAGTTGAAGATAGCAGAAATAAACTTGTGTGTTCATTGAAAGCAAATGTTAACTTTCATTGCACCATTCAGTCTACCCTGATCTAACTATGCTTCAGTATATGAGACAGTATATGTCTGCTGTGACAGTTGCTTCTCCTCACACTTGGTGGGTCCCTATTTGTGTCAGAAAGGTTATCTGATTTATTTGCTAAATTATGTTACCATTTCCCCCCACCCCCCGTGCAAGCCTTCTAAATGAACAGAGGCAAACAAAGTTGAAATTTGTGTTTACGTTTAGCTCAAAGAGAGTCTTCTCTGATTTTACCATTATTGTATGGTAAATATCTTGATAAATAGTTCTTCCATTTCACATAAGTAGAATTGAAAATCATCTAGAAATTATTGAGGAATATTTGCCCAGAACAGTATAAACTTTATAGGGTCAGCATACACACTATTGTGCTTGACATTTAATTCTATTTAAGCCATAGCAGGTGCTATAACCTTGCAACAGTTTGATTTCACCCTCAAAAGCACATTCCTTCATTGTCTGAGACGGATGGTTGCCAACCAACCATTTCCTAAATTGTGAACAAACGTATGGTTCCATTACTACTTAAGTAGTTCCATTCAAATTCCCCCCATGATCACATTATGATGGATGGGCTGCTTTTAAAAAAATATAAATATATTAGTTAACGGAAGGCTATATATAAACAATGGTAGTAAAACCACAATATCTATTACAGTAATATCTGTGATGTGGAAAAACAAAGACTGCTATGATGTAAAGCTTGGCGATAGATAAGTCATGTACAGTACAATTGGTCACTAAACAACTGTCTTTGCGGGTAACCACTACTGTCATCCCAGGTTTATAATGGAAAATCCCCATCCTTCACCTGCCCCTCAAGGTGAATGGCTTATATAAGAACAAAGATTAAGTCAGTTATAGAGGCTGGCATTTACCTCAGATCTTCTTGGGTCTCATTCTTCTGGCTCATCTAAATATCTGTGAAAAAATTCTTATTAATTTCACACACCTCATTTAGGATACATATAGAATGTTGTGATTCATGGTGGCAGGCCAGCAGACAGCATACATGGGCAAATGCTTTCAAAGCCCCCAGTAGGGCCCATAACCACCAGCTTGTAGCCACCATTGCAGCTAATGTGGTTCAGCTGGGTGGCAGTTGTGGGCAGTTGGGGATGGTGGTGGCCAGGTGCACATAGTATCCGTTAACTTGCAGGCACCATCATACTAATTATGACAGCCTCCAACATACACACATCCGTTGGAGGATAGTGTAATAAACATGGTGGCACCAACAGATAATGGTGCATAGCACAGGAGCTCAGTACTGCCATAGGTGGAGGCAAGCTGCCTGACCCCCCCAAAACCTGGAGTATGGCTTGAGAGGTAGGCCAAGCTGTTGTTTTAAAATTAACCAGTGTACCACATCACATGGCCAAACACCTAAGTACTCACTCATGCACACATTAAAGGTAAAGGTAAAGGTACCCCTGCCTGTACGGGCCAGTCGTGTCCAACTCTAGGGTTGCGCGCTCATCTCGCTCAAGAGGCCGGGAGCCAGCGCTGTCCAGAGACACTTCCGGGTCACGTGGCCAGCGTGATTAAGCGGCATCTGGCGAGCCAGCACCAGCGCCGCACACGGAAACACTGTTTACCTTCCCGCTATAAAGCGGTACCTATTTATCTACTTGCACTTAGGGGTGCTTTCGAACTGCTAAGTGGGCAGGAGCTGGGACTGAACGACAGGAGCTCACCCCGCCGCGGGGATTCGAACCGCCGACCTTGCGATCTGCAAGTCCTAGGCGCTGAGGTTTTACCCACAGCGCCACCCGCGTCCTAACTAATGCACACATTAGTTAGCATTATACACACATAACCTCCTGTATTTAGGAAGTGATGGAATATAGACTTACTTCTACTAGAGTGGCAAATGTAGCAATGAAGATAAAAGCAATATTCCCACTTATCCAGCATTCTATTTAGAGTAGAATTGCTGTTGAGGGAAGCTAAATAGGACAATAGGACCAATGATGTCTTTGGAACTGGGACAGAATCTTATGCTTAGGCAGTTGTTCCTCTTTGGGGAAACCCATTGATTCAGGCCCTTGCCACATACCGAATATGCGGTGTCTGTTATATTCATTTGCAATAAGGGAAGGACTAAATGGCAGAGCAATTGGTTTGCATGCAGAAGTTCCCAGGTTCATCGTGGATATCTCCAGGGCTGGGAAAGAGTTTTGTCAGCAAAGATTTCTCTGTGAACAACAGAACATTATCACCTTCTCCCTCCTTTGTGTGCCCCTTATATCTGTTCTAGGGGTCCCCCCACTCATGTGAGGGAGAAGGGGGGGGGGGAGTCTTTTTGCAGAAGCAGAACTTCTTGTACTGATGGGACTGGTTATTTCAAAACCCATGAACTTGGATCCAGGATTACAATACCTGACGTTTTGTGAAACAGGTGTGATAGAAGGCAGTATTGCCTACAGAACTGATGCAGACCTCTGGAGTATGATATTAGCACTTTTTCATATTAGTCCTCCTATTAGGCTAAGTGAAGTGATGTTGGGGGGCAGGTTTTGAGAGTCATTAATTGTAAGATTGTCAACTATTTATCTACTGTCGGTAGGCTGTCATTTAGGGTCTTCTGTCTCAGCCACCAAAATGCCTTGGGATGGCTATGACTATTGCCATATTTTTAGTATGGATAGCTTCAAATGGCACCACATGGACACCAGAATAATGTGAAACCTCTCCAAAAAGAAAAAAGAAAAAGAAAGCTGTCATGTGAACATACCTCTAGAAATCCCACAATTGACATAGATTTGATTTAAACTGTAAACTTGGCATTGGCCATTTCTGCTTCATGTTAATCAGCTATGCAACAGAACAGTTAAATGTACTGTTTCCAAATATTTACCATGAATGATATAATTTTGCCCCATTTTGAAAATATTCTGTGTTTGTAATTGGGGCTTGGTTTGTAAGCTGAATTTGAATTTCTGGGATGTGTGAAGAAATACTCAACTATGTGAGTCATGGTACAAAATGCACTCACCCTAAGATGGTAAAAATACACATCACACTATCAAATCTGAATGGCAGATGTCCTTAAATGGCTAAGTTTTCCCACAGTAAATTTGGAAATATTCCACACTCCTGGATTTTTTATTTTTATTTTTGGTTCCTGCTTTATCTTCTACACACTGACAGAAAAGGATCTTTTATGCTAGCAAGAAGGGAACTATTTGGCTTATGTTTGTGCTTCTGATGATTAACTGCACAAGAAATGCAATAGTAGCTTCATTCATTATACAATGCAAGCCAGACTCCAGATTCTTAGCAAGCAAACAAGACTCTCCGAAATAGTTAATGGCAGAATGTGGGCTGGTGGAAGCTTTTTTCCTCTTTGCTATACTATACATTACCTTCTCTACTGCAGTTTCAGAAAAGCTTTTTTAGAAAAGCAAAACCAGAAGAACACATCAGGAAACAGTTAAACCCTGCGTCCTTTCCTTGTAAATATTTGTATGCAGTATTTCTGAGCAGCTAATTTCATACATTACAAAAAGCTGCTCCTGCTTGCACAATATACACAAAACCATCTTACTTTCTGCAGTTTATGTGAATTCCTCAAGCATTAACTGGCAGACTGCAGAGATTATGGTCCCTAGGAATTCTAGTGTGAGGCAGCTTCTGGTGTCGAACTTCTGCCCAATAATTTCAAAAGCAAGCAACGCTGAGCTTCCCAAACAGAAAAGAACAGGCTTTAACAAGGCAATTTTTTTTGTTAAAGGATCCGGTCCCTAGCTTATTCTATTTCTATTGGGATTGTAAAAAAATGAGATTCACTACCCCTTGAATAGCAAATTAAGGTCAGGTTATTGGTGTTTCTGTCCTGTATCCCTGAAATAAAGAGATACCCCTCCAACAGTACACAGCAGGTATTTCTTGTCATAGACAGATCCAACATTTTTTCCTATGGAAATGTCTGCAGATTGGGGGAGGGGTTAGACTCCCTCAATGATAGGTGCTATAGTCTGCAAATAGTTTTCATGTCGGCAGGGCAACTGTGACTCATGCTGTCAGACAAGTGAAAAGAAAACCGCAGTCAGCAGCTATTCAGCAGCAAATCATTAATTAATTACATTTTAATGAACCTTAAGCAGCTACTGCGGGAGCCTTCAGAAGTTTATCAAAAATGAAGAATTGCCTTGTGTAAATCTTAAGTTGACGGGGAGAGGGCTTGAGGGTAAGAGCAAGTCTAGTATAATTTCCATACATTCACTAAAACTTTATAGCTTTTGCTGTTATATTAGTGTTTCATTCCAAAACCTATAAATTTAAGGTTCCAGCTTTAAACACCTGTTTGAATTGTTCTTGGAAATAATGGTGATTTCAAGATTATTTTTTTAATTAAAAAAAAAACCTTAATGAGAACCATTATTATTTCAGTAAGGGAAAAAGTTACAGTGAGTCCTTCATTAAGTCTTAAGAGATCAGACGGGATATTTCAGTGTAGTAACTACATAGAGGAATGCTAGGCACAAATGTACTGTGAACAGCCAATTAATTTATGTTGCTATTCTGTTAAATATTTATATTTCTGTTTTGGGGATAAAGAGTTGGAGGAGATGAGGGGAACGGCTGCAGTTCCATTAACTAAAAACTTTATTATTTATCCTCTCCCCCTAATGCAAGTCATGAAAATGCAGTATACCAGACTAGGGGAAAGGGGGTCTCTGTGTGCTTCCCAAACTGCCTTCCCACCCAACCAGTTAAGTTACATAACCTTCAAAAGCACTGGGAGATGGTTAGATAATGGGAAAGAGGAGAAACAGGGATCTGCCGAACCTAAGGACCCCTCCTCCTTTGCATATATAAGGATTGTGAGCTACATTTTGGTAAATAAATGGTACCAGTGTGTTTATTAGGGCATACTTACAATGTAGTTTACAATACAGTGGTACCTCAGGTTAAGTACTTAATTCATTCTGGAGGTCCGTTCTTAACCTGAAACTGTTCTTAACATGAAGCACCACTTTAGCTAATGGGGCCTCCCGCTGCCACTGTGCCGCCACTGCACGATTTCTGTTCTCATCCTGAAGCAAAGTTCTTAACCCGAGGTACTATTTCTGGGTTAGCGGAGTCTGTAACCTGAAGTGTATGTAACCCGAAGCATATGTAACCCGAGGTACCACTGTATTCAGTTCAGTATACATTTAGCGTTATTGATAAAACCCTTTGATTGTAGATTTTTATTGAAATTGACCTTAATTTGTAAGCCACTTTGGGAACCAGTTTTGCTATAAAAATGAGCATTTAGACTTAAAACCAGGCAGCAATTATTTTTAACTCAGAATTCTTTTATTTGAGGTATGCTTGTTCTTTTCATATTCCATGATAGTAGCATAGCCATATACAACAAATTTTACAATAGAGAAAACTTTTCATAAAAATATCTGCCTTGAACCACAACTTTTATTTTTAATTCTTCAATGATTACTACTGAAACTAGTTATTCTATATGAAAACTTAATTTCCCTGTGGTAGCAAGTATTTATGAAAAGGAATATTCAGTAGGGACAGTTAGTTACAATACTGAGCACTGGGGTTTTTTATATTACAGTGCTAACACCCAAGAAAATGAGATGCATGGATTACAATTGAAACTGTAACAATGAGGACAAAAAAGCATTTTCAGATCTCCAGGTTAATTGTACAGCAGCTTCCTACACACATATGATCAACCATATAATGATCCCATCAAAAAAAAAAAAAATCTAAGCAGAAATGTCTCATTTACATTAATAATGTTCACAAATTATATGAATTCATTTTGAAAGTGATGGATAATTTAAGCTTTCATCATCTAAAGCTTGTCATTTTTTTCCAAGAGAAATGGATTGTTTCATTTTTAATGAGTGCAATAATATCACATTTAGTTTCAGCAGATGCAAAATAATGCACAACAAAAATGATTTTGAGTTTGCTGAATAAATAAGCAAAACAAGTACCAGAAGAATCCAAAGAAACTTGTACTATAAAGGCTTTTCCCTCCCTGTGAGAGGTCAAAAACTGGTCAAATCCAACACATTGTTTCAATTTAAGCAAATAAAATCAATATGGCCAGGAAAGCAAAGTGCACCAAAATTTTAATTTAGTTGGGCTTTAACAAAAAACAATTTTTGTCCCCAGACAAGTACTATTAGTTGACAAGAAGTATGGCATCCCTCACCTAATACAGCAAACAAACAGAAATAATCCCCCCACCTCTTAAATCATTACATTAGACACCCTCAAGACAATGATACTCTTTCAAGAAACTGCAGTGGAAAGGATCTGATGCTACTTTTTAAATGGAACTTAAAGAACAGATTGTCAGGCATACCAAGAATTTTCAGATGCATTTCTGCATTCACATCTGTGAGAGTTGTGGATTGTCACAGTTCATTTGCTTTTGTAAAAAGATCCACAATTTGCTGACAAGCAACTAGAAAAGTTCATGCATTGACTGGGGTGGCTTACCCATTTCAGTATTTTCTTTTTATATATATATTTTTTAAAGCGAGAGAAAGAAAACAAATTGTATCCTTCCCCCTACAGTAATACAAAGCTTTTGGAGACAAAGGGGTGGGGGAAATGATGCAAAAATAAATAATAAAATGTAAAATACTTCATACAAAGTACTTCCAAATGTGCCATCCGTGTACAATTGCATCCAAAACCAAACACGTTGATAAAGCAGAATTAGCAACAAAACTATTTGATTACAGAACACATGAGCACCTTGATTCCATGGCTGCAATCCTGTGCACATTTGTGCATGTGTAAATAAATTTCAGTGGCATTTAGACATGAGAAATAGTGTGCAGGATTGAAGCCCATATTTTAAAGTCCTTTGGGAAGTGCCTCTTTTTTCCATTTTTGGTTTATGTTTAAACCTTGTAGACTCTTACAAATGTAGTTTGTTTCTTTTCAGTACTGTACACAGGGAATAGGAAACTTACAGACTTACAGTGTGACACATTTTTACATTACTGAAGATAAAAATAATCCTTAAATACTATCATTTGTTTCCAGTTTAAGAGCCAAGTTGTATTGTTGTCAGTTAACACGATACAGTAATAGAGTGTAGACAGATTGCAAATGCAAATAATGCTTAAGAAAATTGACAATTATTCCCCCTCCCCCAAATCAGGGTCCATCAGAATAAAGCTGCATTTTCCTATAGCATGCCAAAAAGTGGGACCTTGATAAAGATCTGCACAGTGCATAATTTCCTTTAAGTTCCTTTAAGCAATCTTGTGTTACAAGAGTACAATTAAAAGTCCATCAGTATCCCAAGTCCTCATGCATTATCTACCCTGCCACACTTTGCTAATGTGTCTTATCATTTCAGTTGTTAATACTGTTCAGTGTAGAGACAGTCTTTCTGAGGTAGACTGTTCAAGTTCAAGGACAAGTCTTTCTTACGAAATGCATGACATTCAAAAAAAGACAACAAATAAATACTACATGTACAATATGTAGCAATGAGGTAGAAATGGTTTTAAAGAACAATGTCTGAATGCACACCCAATGCGACGGTGGGGAAAATATATATATATATATATATAGATTTATAATATACATAAAAAGGAAGCAGAAAAAACCCTCTAGTGACTGCATATAAACCACAACAGAAGGAAAGAAAGAAAAGAACATACACGTGAAGTTTAGGTGTGAAAATAAACTTTTGCCTCTTTGTGTATTGTAAGACAACAAGGAGGAATGACTGCATTCCCAACCTTGGTGTAGAACAGGACCATTTTATAAATATTTAACATTCTATAGGACTGATTCATATATTCTCACACAACTCTGTAGCAAGGCTGACCCACACTGCCGACTTTCTACATATCACCGAGACAGGGAGGTGAAATTTTCCTGCTTTCAGTCTAATTGTCTTTGACAATTGCAGTGCCTAGTGCTACACTTCTTGTGTTGTATTTAAAAACAGGGGAAAGAATAGAGACTTGTTCATTAAAGATGCAGTATCCCTGGTTCACAAAAATGTATCTGGCAGGTTCAAAATCGAATGTCAACCAAAGGTCTTTGCAGAGTGGGAGATTCTGTTCATGTATTGACTAGTCCCCAGTACAGCTGCTTCTTTTGAGTGTAGGAATATTTCTGGCTCTGTGTTTACTAATGTGCTTCGTATACGTATAAATCTTCAAATGATTAAGGAACAGAAAGCTTTTTATCTTTCAAAGGAAAGTGAAAGCAAAAATACTTCGGGTTATGTATATATGTACAGATAACTATTGTATAAACACATGCACACATACAAGATGAAATGAAGTTAGTGCTGTAAGGGAAAGGCATGTTGATCTTCAGTTCTGGAGCATATGCGTACCAGGAGTTTTACCTACGTAAATCCCATTGAAATGCCTGGGAAGTGCAGAAGTGGGCAACACACATGCATGTCAATGGATCTTACGTAGGAGATTTTCCTAGTAGGCTAGTGAAGAAAGCTAACATATACAGCATGTACCTTAGAGATTAGGATAAGATAGGCATTTCTCAAATCAGAAGTAATTCAAACTGATGAGCGTGGGCGGCAATAAATGGTATGAACAAAATTTAAAGTCAACTTCAATGTTTTATTTTTGAGATCTCGCTTTAGAAAGGAAATATTTCAATTTCATAGAATGAGGTCTGCATTGATTTGAATGAAACACATAAGCTGGTCCTTATAACAGTCTATTCAAAGTTACACACATTTTCAGGCAGCAGAAACCTTTGTTTGCAGCTTTTGACATGTAAACACATTACCATCTACCAACATCTGTTGGAATTAATTGGGGTTTTTACACTAGATTATCTCCTTTCGAAAATTGCCTAGCAAAGTATTACGCCAGCCCATATAAAATGACCTTGTACTATTTTACAGAGCATAGCCCCTGGACAGATGAGCTAGCTTTCCCAGATGGTGCTTTGCCTATGTGTTTTACTGGGAGGTTTTATTTTCTCCTTGATGGGTTTGAAATGCACAAGAAAAACCATTTTACCCATCTATCTGCATTTGAATAGAATACAAATTGACTAATAGAGAAATATTTTGTGCAAAAGTAAATAGCCTTAAACTGCTTTCACATTCCATTGATCAGCTCAGTCAGCAAACTTTTCACTACTATCTTTAATGGTCTAAATATTTTGGGGAAAGAAGCATGCCAGAAATGTAGAGCTTTTCTGTATAAACTCATATAAAGGTCATGATGCTGCATTTTGAATTGGCCTTGATAATTTGGCTGGCATAAAATTGTCCCTGCTTTTTCTGTTCTTGGAATTGTTATTGTAGTTGAAGAAGAAGCCTCATCTTATGCAAATATTATTATCTCATCCCACACATTTTGATAGGCTACTACAGCCAGCATGCAATAGTTGTCTACCCCAAAGTATTCAAAGAACATTCCAACAAGCTATCAGGCAGGGCTTTGTTGTCCTTAACTAATTACCAGTTTTACAGAAGGAAGAGTTTGGCAGGTGCAGTTTCAATTATCATGTAGATGGTGGGAGAAGCTGAAACTATTAATATTCTCCCTTCTATGAAAGGCACATGAGATCTGCCCAATATGGAATCTGACAATTCTTGCCCAAAGTTTTTATTTATTTATTGTTGATACAGAACCCATAGTTCTGACCAATGGAAAAAGATAGCAGATACCTTCCTACAGAAGCCATTTTAAATCCGCAGAACACTTTTATACGTTGGTCATATTGATTCCCTCACAAAAGCTAGTCTTCTCTTTCATGGATCATCCAACACCTTAGAAGCTTAAGTCAGGATCCATTTCTTTTGTATTGAGACATATAGGGTACAGAAGGAAATGTAGCAGCATAAGAAAAGAATGGCCCTATTCACATGGGATGCATGAAAGCAGTTGCTTCCAACTAGCATAAGGATAGTTCGTTAAAAATGAGCAAATGGGGTCTGAGCACACTGGACAAAGGCTGTGCGATTCCATTTATCAGGGAACTTCCATTGGCAGGAACTGATAGAATATTATAGCTTGCTTCCAGTTGGTAGGAAGATAGGGTAAACAAAAGTATTTTCCTCATGTTATGTAAAGCATTATAGCCACTAGCTGCAGCTAGCTACCAAGTGGGATGAAAACCTAATCCCCTGGTGCTTGCATCAATGGATTCAAGTGGGTAGGTGTGGGTGTGTGGGTGTACACACACACACACACACACTTTTAATTCTTTCAGCTTCATCATTTTGCTTTTTATATTTAAAGCTAATTGAAATAATAATTACCTTTCCCAACATATATGATGTAAAATGGGAGCCAAAATGTGACCTGAAAATTCTATTGAAGTAGTTTTTAATTTTATTTAGTGGGCTATGGGGATAGAAAACTTTATACTTTATGTGGTCATGTATATGACATTATGTTTACTTAAGTTTAGTTAATAATATTGATTTAGTAGAAAGCATAGAATTTCTGGTGTGAGTATGAGTTAGTTCTTCAAAACATGCTTGAATCTTTCAAATGAGCACAGCTTGATAGCAAACACAAAATGCAATGTGTAAAAGATGAAAAACAGATCAGCAATCTGCATCAGCAAACCTGTCTGCAAGATCAATGTGACTCACTGGGAAACGGGATACTTGGGCTTCACAAACAGAAAGGAAGATATAATAGAAGAAATGTAAGAGTATTGAAAGGCAAAAAGGAAGGCATTCACTACTTGAAAATGCAAAGCATCTTACTTTACTATATCAGTGAAAGGCACTGTGTTTTTTTAAAATGCACCTTCTGCCTTAAAAGCAACAACACTAGATTTAGATTGAATAAAAGAATTGCTAGAATGTACATTTTGGTTTATTTGCTCTGTTCTTAGCCATGGATATTAAAAGAAATTTTAAGAAATTAAAAGGAAATCAGTAATCAGAAATAAAATACAATCTACCTACCCACTATTAACTTTCTCATCCCTAATGTTTCAACTGACTAAATGTCAAGTATGATAACTGGAAAGTAGCTTTAAAGATACAAAATAACCAGGTAACTGATTGGTCTTTTTCTCCTTAGGGCTTTTCAGTGCATTTATTTCATGTAATTGAAGGTACATTACTTAAAAGAAACATAAAATGCCAGTGCTTTGCAAGTGTTTTGCTACTCTCTCTTTAAAGTAAACAGAAAATCACTTCAAAAAAAGTGGGGGAGACTGTTCTGCTCGTGTGGCTGTAAAGGCTCGGATTGCTACAGTGCTCAGAGACATTACCAGCATCAGTCAGCTGTCATGAACAGAATTGCTCATAAAAGCATTAAAGAATAATAAAAAAGACAATGTGGAGTGGAAGCACAAAAAGAACAAAAAGCCACACATGCTAGCTAGTCTGCCTTTCCAGAAGGAAGACTCGGCAACATTTGCCCTCTCTGGACAAGGAGGGAAGAGGTAAAAGATATAGATGGGCTTCACTCCAGAACTGAATCTTCCTCCATCCCCTCCTTTCCCTTCCCTTCCCTTAGATTGAAATACTAAGCACACTTCCTTGGGAGTTAAATCTCCTGGAACTCTGGGCAACTTACTGAGTAAAATGTTCATAGGGTTCCATTAAAGTCATTAAGGAGGTTAGCATCCTAGATGTAATCCAGCTTGTCCTCATCTTTACTTTGCTTTCCAAAGAGGAATTTAACAAAAACTGAGGTAGAAATAAAATGGTGGGCACATTTACCCAAAAAAGAGAGAGACAAAAATGGAAGAGACAATGTACACACAACCCTCCCCCAGCAAAAAAGGCAAAAAAAAAAAAAATCATTCATCTTTTGGAAATGGAAGATGAGGAAGAAAATTGTGATTGGAGGACTTACATTTTTCTTGCTTTTTTGTTCGGTTACTATCCACTGCATTGCTGCCAACAGCTTTGCAACCCACAACCTTTCTTAGTGACCTAGAATGATTTTGTTCTATTGACGCGGTGAAATAATCAAGACACTACATCTCTAAACATGGTATAAAAGCCATTGTAGTCTAAGGTAATTTGCCTCTCAGAGTCCTAACTAGATGTTGCCTTTGACTGTCTCAGATGATTACTTAATTCGACAGGGTGGCTTTCTTGCCGTTGGTGGACTGTCTACCGATGTGTCACAAAACTGTCAAGGACTTAAGGACTTCCACACACTACTGCCACGAAAATTCTCTTGTTCCAATTTGATCCCCAATATTTGGGGGGGGGGGAGAAAACCATTTCCTAAACACTGGGATACCCTCTCTGGTTCTATTTTGAAATGCTGAAAGACTCATTTATAACATACTTCAGCTTGCTCCTGGATACATTCAAAATATTTCTCCTTGCCATTTTTTTTCAACTGTTGAGGTAAACATACATACATATTTAATATAAAGTAACATTGAAGCCTATCCTATTAACTCTCAGCAGTACATAGTGCTTTCAACACATTCCTTTGAGGTACTGTACAAATCACAATCACTTTCCTGAGTTTTTTTTCTTTTTTCTTTTTTTGCAGACAGAACATTAAAAGAAATGAACTGCAGAAATTAAGGTCCAGATTACCATTACCCTGTTTTACCTGTTCTTAGTTTAGTACTGCAGAACAGACAGGATTGAGGAATACTGTTGCTCTTAGTTTAGCCAAAAAAAAGAAAAGAAAACAAAATAAAAATGTAGTTCTCTGTCGCAACGCAACCATTCATTTCTTTAGTCCCATAACATTTTGAAGTTAAAGCTCTTTATATTAGCACATGCCACCAATGTAATTGTGAGGCCAACAAAAAAGAAAATAAAATGAAAAGAAGGGAGGGGGAGAAAGCACCACTTCAGGCACTTGACAGCAACTAAATCTTGAGAACAGCAGAATGGAATCAACACACAGGGTTCATGTCCTTCTAAAAATCAAGCCACTTGGCTCCTTGCTCCACGGCGAGAGTGTGTTGTCTAGCCTGAAGAGAATGGAGCATCAACAGATGCTTTCTATCATCTGTGGCTTTTCAGATCAACAGCTCTTGTTTGATGCAATATTCCTTCAAACCTACACCTGGCTCTTTTGATGCAAGGTGATCATTGTCCCCCCCTCCCCCGCACAGTACTCTTTCACAATTTTAACTCTACTGAAGAGGGGTTCCATGCCCTATGTAACAGGTTTGTGTGTATGTATGTGTGTGTGCACGCACCAACATTCATTACATTTTTTTTAAAAAAAAGACTTGTCACTGACTACAACCAAACATTTTGTTCCATTCAACATATGTATCAAGCTCTTTTTGAGATATGCTAGGCTGTATCTTGCAGAAAGCATTTTCAAAGTCTTGATATGTAATGGGCCTCAACTGGCTGGGCATAATGGCTGAAAGGTCTGTGGCTGGCATGGCATGGAGTGGGCCTACTACCGCTTCCTGACACAAATGAGCAACATCTAGTCCAGAAAAGCCTTCCGTGCGCTGGACAAGCAGTGCAACCTCCTTGTCATTGAGACAGTAATTGTGCTGTGAGAGCAGTTGTACTATTATCTGGTGCCTTGCTGTGCTGTCAGGAAGTGGGATTAAAAGTCGTTTCATGAAGTACCTTCGAAGAGATTCATCTATTTCTTCCGGTTTACTGGTGGCACAAATTACTACTATTTGGTCCTCAGCAGAAGTTAGCACAGTGTCCAGCTGCATAAGGAACTCAGTTCTCATTCGACATACTGGACTGTGTTCTTCATTCACTTGGGATGAAAGTAGCACGTCAATGTCACTAACAAAAATCACTGAGGGCTGGCGACACCTTGCCACAAGGAAGGAGGCATGAACAATTTTTTCTCCTTCCCCTATCCACTTTGTGACAAGACCGGAGCCAGTGATTTTGAAAAACGTGGCTCCCAGCTGGCTAGCTATACATCTGCCCATTAATGTTTTGCCTGTTCCCCGAGGTCCAAACAAAAGGATGCTCCGAGGTAGAGCACTCAGCCCATTGAATGCATCTGACCTCAATACTGGCCATAAAACCTCCTCTTTAATGACAGCCTTTACCAAATCTAGGCCAGCAATGTCATTCCAGTCCACAGGAGGTCCTTGGTTGATAATCTCATTGGTTACAAGGTCAATGAGGTGTGCGTCAGTATTTTTCAGTTGCTCGTCAACAGAGTGGTTGGATGAGGTAGCTGCACGAAGTCCTGGGCCTTGCATTGGGTGAGGAAGGAGTTGTCTATGCTCATCACTGTGTTCATTCATTACTGGAGAGCTGTACTTCCCAAATGGTTCACTTGCTCTCGACCCAAGTGAATTTTTAGCAGTGCTGTAGGAAGGGGGTGTCAGAGCCCTACTGGACTGGCTGAATTTCCTTTGCTGTTCAGAAGCCATTATCTGTTTTGTTGGCTTAAATGCTAAGGATGGTGGTTCAGCACTCCTGTCAAAGCCATTCCCTCTGTTGGCATTTGAAATGCTGTTGTCGGGCATCCTGTACATAGGACTTTGTGTAGATCTCTGTTGGCCATAGCTGTAATTTCCATAACTGGAGTCCATTTCTCCTTGTCCTGCCATATAGAAAGCTTTTCTTTTCAGAGAACTTGCTGAACTGTTTGTCAGGGCAGAGGGTGCAATGGGTGTTAAACCATGACTCTGGTAGCTGTAACCAGGTACTGTAGTAGGGGGAAGAGGAGTTGGAGCAGGGATTCCTGAAGGCAGATATGCTGAAGGAGGAGGAGCACCACCAGGGCTATATCCAGGCCCAACAGCACTTTGAGGGGGATAACTTGCAGATGGATAGCTATAACTGGAAAGATTAGACGTTCCATTGTAGCCTGGTACTAGGGCTGGAGGGGGTGGTGGGGGTGGGGGTGGTTGTAAAAGCCCAGAGCTATGCAGAGGGGATGGATGAGGTGAAGGAAGTGCAGGTGTTGGCTGGCCACTATAACTTGTATGCAAGTAAGATCCATTGTATCCTGTGGCATATTCCTGAGATGGGAGCCCTGAATGCAGACTGGGTACCGTATGACTTCCACATGTACTACTAGAATAACTAGATTCTGTCAGGTTACTAGCCACCCCAGGTGAACTCCCTATACTGGCAGAGACATCTGCTGGAGGGAGGGCAGTACTTACTCCAGCTTTGCTGGCAGTGATAACATCTGGGACACAGTTCATGGGATACACACTCTCAGAGTTCAAAGAAGGCTGCCAGGGTTCACTTTCACTCTTGCGGCCATTCACCAGCCCTGATGGAGGCTCTGAGTAGTTACTTAGGATAGGCCGTTCAGCTGGCCCTTCCAAAATACCAGAATACTTTTCTGCATATTTTTTCAGCAGATTTGAGGCAGTTAGAGCAGAGATGTCATCATTAGCCCAAGCATACTGGTAGGTGCGTTGCAGGTGTCCACGGTAAGCTTCTACCTTGTGGGCAGGAGACCGGGTTGTTGAAGTGATGTCAAAGTGCTGCTCTGGCCACTGGGCATGCTCTGGCGTCCACTGCATCTTCAAGCCTGAGGATTGGGGTGGGGAGAACAAAAAACAAAAAAGCCAAAATTAACAAGCGGAAAATACTGTTGCAAAGGCATCTAAATCCATCCACTTGATTTCTTCATTTATAGATATAATGACTGCTGTGCTTAAAGTCAGCAGATTATTTATACATCCAACCTGCCTGTAAAAAAAAAAAAAAAAGATCACCAGTGGCACATTTTCTTGAAAAATATATACATGCCCCTCTCTAAAATATTCTACTTACAGTGCAATCCTAACCATGTCTACTCAGAAGTAAGTAATAGTGAATTCAGTGTGGGATACTTTCACGTAACTGGGATTAGAATTGCAGTCTGATTAGTTTGGGGGGGGGAGTGTGTGATTTAACCCAGCTGGATGTTTTAAAAGTGTAATTTGGTACATTTTTGGTATTCTGAGCATGGATTCAATGTTAAGTAACATGTTTCATACCACAAACACTCTATCTTCCCTCATCAGTTTCAGTTTTAAATTTTAACATTTTTTAAAACACACACACAGGGCGAGAGAGAGAGGAGAGAGAGAGACACGACACAGCTGACAGATCACATCTAGGATACCTTTCTTATTTGGTACTGAATACCTAGTTAGCACAGTATAATGCACCCTGCGCAGAACAATATGACACAGACATAGCAGGTCATTCCATAATCCAACTCTCATCTAAAGTGGTCCACGACAGTTTCAAATCTGCTTCGTGGAGTGCAGCAAAGCAATCTCCCAGGCAGCGCTCCGTTGCTTTCATCACACAAAGCCTACAACTCGGTATGAATTACAACTGGCTGCTCTCTGCCTCACAGTTCTGTTGTTGAGGCACTGGGAGGAAGGGTGGGGGGAAAAGAAAAGAGCAAAGCCCAAGCATCACTTGTCTGCCTGCCTTTTTCACTTGCTCTCCCTTTTCCCTCCCTCCCTGTTCCAAACTCTCCCTTCCCCTCCCTGCCTCTAGGGTACATAGCAGGTGGGGTGAAACGAGAAAAGGAAGAATTAAGTGTAGTCCTCTTGCTAAAAGTTCAGCAAAAAAAAGAAGTAGTGCTGGCTGTAAACAATCAGACAATACTTAAGTAACACGGTGTGACCAATGCATTAGCACAATTAACCATGCCAGGGAGAGAGAGAGGAAAGAGATATTTCTTTAGCTGTAATTTGGTAAGCCATTCCAAATGGCAAATAGAGTTCATCAGCATTAAAAAAAAAAAAAAGCTTCTTCAACTCTTACCTGTGTATCGCAGGCAGCATGAAGGCAAGCCTCAGCAATATCTTGCTCATTTTACAAAAAGTGATTTTTATTTTTTCCACCAACCTGTCTTGTACCCTTTGGCACAGATTCTCTGATAAGAAGGCTTAGAGTAAACGAAGCATTTGTGTCACGGGTTCTCTTATGAATTCTGCAGTCTATTTTTGACAGCCTGTACCCTCCTCATCTTGCTTTTCTTCTTCCCAAACCCCTTTAGCCCTCCTTTGCCTGACTCCAGAATCTTGACATGACCAGTTTAGCCCCGCTGAGCTAGACCTAACACAGCATACAGTTTGGTAACAGAATGGCATGTTTATTCCCTTCTGATTCCTTCTTCCTTGTTTGCACATCCGCTGCACCAGACACAGGAAGTTAATTAGCAGCATGATGCTGTGCTAATTGTGTTAATTTACAAGGTTTTAGTCAAAGAGAATCATGCCAGGGCTGGCACTGCTGTCAGGCTTCCAGCTTAATGATTAAGAAATACTGAAAACAAGGTGGGAAGAATTGCAGTAATTACACAATAAATTAATAGAGCAACAGGATTAATTTGTAAATATATTTTATTGCAGTTGTGCTCATTTGTATTGGGATTATTTAGGACAGAGTTTGTTATTAAAATTCACATAGGTTTTTTGGGTTTTTTGCTAACCCATGCTGCAATTTGATCTAAGAATTTCAAAAGAGCACTTGAGGTTTACCAGTTAGTATCCAAAATCATACTTTGCATAAGAATGTGTAAGATGTGCTCTAATTTAGTTTTATCTTGACAAAGATGTTGCTAACTGCCATACTTTCAACCCACATTTTCAAAATCAATTTTAATTCATGACAGTTGGATGTTCACTCCTTCATTTTAAGATAAATCAGTAAACCTATAGTAAATATGAGGATTTAATTTCACCAAGAAAAACAGGTAAATAAATATGACAGCCATACAAAACAATTTAACTTAAATAAAATAATATAGCCCCCCCTTTTAAAAATGTTTTATGTTTTTGATTTTGAGAGACTACAAAAACAGAGAAGGCTTCTGATTCCTTATGCATAAGCTCAAATATTTGAACAGATTAATGCTTCAGTAGTTATGTATGGAGGGAAATGTTTTTTTTAAGAACTTTAAAATTTATTCATCTGCAACCTGCCAACCAAATGATACAAATGGTATGTAATCATGGGTATAATTTACATCTGCAAAGCTTAATTGGTAAAACATTAATTCTGGAGTTTAACACAATGGCTGCAGTCTTCCATGCATTTGTGCACTTGCCCCATTGAGGGAAGATAATCTGAATGCAGAACACAAGTTACTACTAATAATATATGGCATTTATGTAGCATTTTAGGGCGTCCAAATTGCTTCACATGCATTAATTTCTTGCAGTTTTCATTACTGAGCTATGTTGTAGTAGTAATAACAATAGCAACAACAACAACTGTAATAACTATATTATTATTCCCATTCTGGGGCTGAGATAGTGGCTTACCTAATGAGTTCATGGCAGAGGTTAAAATGTGAATCAGAGACTATCTGATGCAAACAGTATGCTGCACCAGATGCAGTGTGAGCACAAAATGCTATAAAGCAACTGTGTGGGGATGCATTGAAGCCACGTCCTCAAATGGATCAGTGCCCACTATATTCTTGTACTACTCTCAATGCATTGCTTATAAATGGTATCAGTGTTATGAACCTGAAACTTTTGAGAGTTTTGTGCACTTCTTAGGCAGCGTAGGAGCAGCAATACAGAACACCACCACCCCTTAAAACGCATGCCAGCTTGTACTGTCAAATATACAGTGGTACCTCCGGTTACAAACTCAATTTGTTCCGGAGGTTCGTTCTTAAGCCAAAACCGTTCTTAACATGAGGTGTGCGAAAGCTAATGGGGCCTGCGGCTGCTGCTGCCTCACGACTTCCGCTCGCATCCCAGGGCAAAGTTCACAACAAGGGGCATCTACTTCTGGGTTAGCGGAGCTCATTACCCGAAGCATTCTTAAGGAGGACGGTACATGACATGAGGTTCCACTGTACTGCCTTCTGGTGCAATATGAATTAGAACTTCTGTGCATTTGCACAGATGTATAGGCATAATCTGCATCTTATAGTAGTCATTGGTAAAAAAATAATCTCATTGATTTTAATGGATATATGTAATGTTGTTTATCACACAGTAACTATGGGGTGGGGTTGGGGAACAGGGGAATGCAAAAGTTATTGTTTATTGTGGAAACACTCTAACAAAGTGAACATGCAAGCCTGTATTATGTTAAAATGTTTAGTATGACATATCAACTTTTAAAAAACTGATCTTGAAAAGCAATTAAGTTTTTTCTGTGTTTTCATTCCTCTGGTATAAATAATCACATGCATCAAAACTATTTATTTGGCATAATTACTAGTTAGCCCACTGGTTTCAGATTACTATCCTAGTTGTGAATCTGCTCACTGCACAATAATTGAAAGTTTATTTATTGGTGCATATTGAGTACCAGTACATTTAACACAGGCTATAAAAGCAGCATTTCAGAATTAAAATATGAATTTAAGGAAACAGGACTATCCTCATAACCTAAACGTAAGCATTTGTTCAACTGCATTACAATTATTAGTGTGATTTGTAAATTAAGAGTTAACTATAAAGCTATTATCCATAATAATATAGAGTGCACTACAACTGCCTTATCAAGTTCAAAAATAAGAAATATTACTGGTTATGGTGTTTGTTTCGTTGGCCTCTATGAAGTTGTACTGGTCAGATATTTTGGCAAGCAGCAATATTCTTTAAAAATAAGAGACATCTGGCAATCCTTTTATTAGCATGGCAATTGTGTTTCGGATAGAAAAGGCAAGCTAAGTAAACCATACTAAGGAAAAATACTAAGAAAGAAAATTAAGGAAGTGTTATTATAAAGAGCAAAGATATGCAATTGTCCAAATCTGGACAAAGAAAACATTCAACAACAGCTTTTCAGATATTATCAAATTAAAAAAAGATTCTAGGGGTGTGTGTGTGTGTGTGTGTGTGTGTGCAGACAATAATGTTGCAACTTCGTTTTTGACTGTTGCATACAGTATTTTGTAGTGTCCTGAACTGTTGTCTGGATTATGCTTAGACCAATCAGGTTTTTTAAAAAATATTTTACTCCCTTTTATTTAATTTTTTTTTGGGGGGAGCTATTTCAAAACACTTCATGCTTTTCAAATATCATATACCATGTGCAAGCAACTTCATAATTCTCTCTCTCCCTCCCTCACTGTGTCAAAATTAACTGAAAGTAAGCGGGGGAGGGGGAATCACAGTTAAAGGCTGTCAAGGCTTAACACATCCCTACAGTACTTGTTTCAGAATCACAGCACATATGGGACCTAATCCTGCAAATGCAAACTGTCAGTTTTTCAGCTCCAAAATGACTGAACCTGTCCAGAATTTAATGTGAATCTAGAGAAAAAAGCACCTTGGTGATCATTCCGTTCAGTATGAGGCATAACAAGATAATATTTATTTTGTTGTTTTAAACTAATATAATATAATACAACACACTACTACAAAAATATGTGTTATTTCTTAGTGTTTCTATTCAATTTACATGATTCAAGTGATTAGATTTGATAAGAACAGTTAACATCACTTAAAATATAGTACAATAGCCAAACAGAAAAATGCAGATATCAATCGTGTTTAAATGTAGAATGAAGGAGAGAAGGAAAATGGGAGGAGAAAATCAACCTGCATTTCTTCAACTGCATTTCATGCTGAGGGTGTTCAAACTTGTTTTGAACTGTACAAAGTATCTTGACTAGCTTTTCTGAATATGCCTTCAGAGCAAATCAAGGCAAAATAAAACAACTGCTTTTCTGTGTTCTATCCCCTGTTAAAGGACTCTGCTCACCTGTACATTCCATTCCTTTTAACCATGTATACAAGTGTTGCATTGAAAGAGCTGGCCCATTGAATTAAATGCAAACTAGTAAAGCTGTAAATAAGATACACATCCATCATCCATTAGAATACATGCTTTGTTCATGAACATACCTCACCAAAGCTTTGATGTCATCTCCAAGACCTAGAGTTACCTGACCTCTGATCTCTGGAAACAACACAAGCAAGTACAGTGGTACCTCGGGTTACAGATGCTTTAGGTTACAGATTCCACTAACCCAGAAATAATACCTAGGGTTAAGAACTTTGCTTCAGGATGAGAACAGAAATCGCACGGTGGAAGCGGGAAGCCCCATTAGCTAAAGTGGTGCTTCAGGTTAAGAACGGACCTCTGGAATGAATTAAGTTTTTAAGCCGAGGTACCACTGTACTAATTTCTGACAATGTGCTTCAGGTTAAATATCCACTAAAAAGTAGTCACTGGAAATAGTTGCTTCTCATGTGCACTCTTGCATGTGATGTGGGACATGAAACATATTGGGTGGAATTCAGTGTAGTGCTATGGCAATAGCACTTGCCCGATGCACTTTCTGCTTGCCCGATGGAACAATCTCCCCTACTTTCCTTCTGTGTGCTGTTCTGAGCATTCTTCCAAAACTCTACAGCGGATTTGGGGGAGGAGAGGAGAAAAGCCCCACTGTACTACTGAGGGTCCTTTCACTCGCTTCCGCTAGTGGAATGGGTTAATTACATCTGGACAATCAAACTCGTACACTTCAATATAATGAGGAAATGTGTAGAGCCATTGTTAGATGCAGATGCATATCTAACTGCACATCAACGCTTCTGTCTGGATTCAAGCCTATTTAGAAACTAGCAGATATTGCTCAGTTTTGGACCCATGTTTAACAAAATGGCACACTACACTGATGTAGCATTCATTTTGTTCTACTAGACAGCTGTACTCTTTCTGTTCTTCAAGTATTGGGAACTATTGAAAAGACTGTACATCTAGAATACTTACTGTAATAATTACTCTGAAGTGATTGAATGCAGACACCTGATTCTATATCAAAGGCGAACATCCATCAACTCAGATGAGGTCCCAGCGCTCAAAGATGTCAAGTACTCTTAAGTGTTAGGCTTCATTGAGTTGAAGATGTTCAAAACCTTTAAGAATCAGGTCCTTAATAGAGACAACTCTGGTTCATAATCCTGTGCTACCAGAAGACAGGGACCAAGTCTTGCATGTGATATTTCTCGCTACAAGGTATATATACACCAAAGAGCAAAGAAAAAGGATATACTTTCCCCAAGGATTTGGCAGTTGAATGATTACCAACAAGAGTGCACTCACACTTGCAATTTGAAACAACTATAGTTTTCTCCCACACTGACTTCTAGCGTAGCATAGTCGACTAGAAAATGAGTGATGGACTGGAAAGTCCCCTGGTTCTTATTTTAAATCAGTCATGAACTTGGTTGCCTTATGTCAATTTGTAACAGGTGGGTAACAATACAAGTTTGTTGAAAGGTTTACAGGACTAATGCAAGTGAAGCATTTTGAGCAATTTGAAAAAAATACTGTATAAATATGTAATCAGTACTAATACAGTTATTGTTAATACTGTGATGGGTAATGTTTATGCAGCCATGTCTGCTGTAAAATTTCCTTTGCCCATACAAGAGAAAATATAGTCATTATGTTATGTAAGTAGCCACGGCTGCCTTTGAAAAGAATATTCTATTAAGCTATTTGTTCTACCAAAAGGAGACCCATTGCTGCTGGCTCTTCCAGCACTTAAATAAATGCTAAAATTCTGTATGTCACATGGAAAGCTTATAAGAGCTGATGGGGAAATCCAGCAGTAATTTTAGTATTAAACTGTTAGTATTTGATCGTTTCGTCCAAGAAGGCATAAGAGGCCACCTTGCTGATGCTAAGCTGGTTTGGGCCTAGTCAGTGGCTGGATGGGTAACTACATGTCCCCAGCTGTGCATTCTGTGATGGAGGAAAGGAAGAATCTAAACGTATAATAATAATAATAATAATAATAATAATAATAATAGTGAAACTAAGTCAAAATAGTGTCAAAATGCTGTGGCGACAGCAGTTGGTGAAGGATTAGCTCTGCTGTGGCATCTGCCCACTCCTCCCATTTTCAGTAAATTGTAGCAATGCTTGTTTTTGGAAAGCCAGATGAACAATGCCCCGTCTATGCCACCCTGTCAACCGCTACTGCACTGTGGATTTTTTAAACTGAAAATTGAAATAAACGCATCCCTCCTGAAGGTTAACTATTCTGGAATTTGCAATTTGAGTTTCCATCAAAGGTATTCATACATACCCACTGAAGATAAGGAGTCTAATCTAGACATGTGTGACAACATGGGACCTCAGTGGCTTTAAAATGCGCATGTTGCAGGCTTTATCCACTTCAACTTAGAAGGCCCTGTTTGCGAAGTACATGTGAAAGCAGACATATGTTTACAACAAGTAAATCTCTCCAATCTGAAAGGCATTTACTTGCATGAAAGTTTTTAGAATTGTAGACTTCACATATTGTTCCTTCCCGCTCTAACATATTTTAATATGAAATGCACACCTTATTAACATTTACTATAATGCTGTTCTTCATTTTGTGTGGTGTGTAAAGGGACAGCTTAGAACACTATACAATGCAGACCCTCCAAGTGTCCCTATTTTCCAGGGACACTCATGATTTAGAGAAGCCGTCCCAGTTTCTGATTTGATCCTGGAATGTCCCACTTTTCCTTAAGGTGTCCCTATTTTCATTGGAGAAATGTTGGAGGGTTTAGAGTTATCCAGCCCCCAAGGGAATCCTGTATAGGGAAGGTATTTTTAAAATGTTTAATGTTTTATTACATTTTTATGTATGTTGGAAGCTGCCCAGAGTGGCTGGGGCAACCCAGTAAGATGAGTGGGGGTATAAATAGTAAAATTATCATAACGGTATGGTATGTCCCTATTGTCATTGGAGAAATGTTGGAGGGTATGTACAATGGTGTAATTTCACGAACACGTGCAGGACCGCATTCATGTAACTGGCTTCCTTCTTCTACCATGCTCTAACTTTACAAAAGTTTTTCATATTAATATTCCCCCCCCCCATTTCCCTTAAAATATTCTTAATAATAGAATACATCTTCAACTCTGTAGCCCTTCTGAATGCCAAAGGACTGTAGTGCAGTGGTATAGCATCTACTTTGCATGCAGATGGTCACAGGTTCAATCCCTGGCATGTCGTGGAAGGGCTTGGGAATTTCCCTTATCTGAAACCCTTGATAACTGCAGCCAATCAGTACAGATAACACTGAGCTAGATGGACCAATGGTCTGATTCAGTATAAGGCATCTGTAATGGTTCTATGAAAGTTAACACTGAAATTTTAAAATTATTTTCCTCTCCGAACCAAATAGTTTAACTCGATACTGACTACAGGGAACACACATAGTATAATATCAAAGTGAACCAATTGGGAGCTTGTAACTAGTTGCAGAACAATTTTGAAACCTGTATACTCCACATCCCAATTATCTAATTTAAATACTGTCAAATGATTATTCCTTTTAAATCACACTTTCACACCTCACAACTGCCAATTACAATACAATTGCAGCAAATTACTCTCATCCCCATCCTCCAACCCCTTTCTTCTAATATACATGGCTGAAGTTCTAACAATCACAAAGGCAATTCTGCCTTAAACGTGTTTAGCACGTATTGTAGTAAGTCTCATACTGCAAAAAAATCTCTATCTAATGAAGAGAGAGATTGACATAAGAACAAAGTAACAATTGAAACAAAGTAATGGGATTAAAATGTACCTCAGGCATTGTTGATTTGTCTTATTGTGAGCCAAAGTTACTGAGTTGGTATATATGGATACAGGCAGTTACTTATTAAAATGATAATTTTTATTTAAAGACGGCTATAGAAAAGGCAATGTAGTTCCCACCCAAATAAGTTCTACATGAATACAGTGGTTAAGTTGCTCATGTTTGCTACATGGAAAATTGTTGTGTGCATTTATACATTAGGACCATTTAATATGTTTATTGAAAAGTTTTTTTGCCTTGGACATGGCCTCCTCATTTTCTCATAATCTAAACCTTTCAATTTATCCAGTATTTGTTATACATTGACCCGTGAGCCAAAAAATGGCACAGCCTATACACTATTAAGCGCTTTTGTCCCATTGATTTTAATTGGAGTGTTAAACATGTGTTTAGCATTCTTCCATTGAAATCAATAAGAAGTGCTTAATTTTGGCTGATCCTTCCCACATATAAGGCAAGCTGTAATAAATAGGATTAAAAAACAACAATGGTGTAGAGGCTAAAGACAATTAAAACCTCAAACAAAGTAATAATGTTTGGGGTACAATATCATTCAAGATAAACACTAATTTTAATATTTGTGTACCTAATCATACTGAAAGGAAATCAAATTATTCACAGTTCTGATCATTCCGTAGGCCAGTGGTTTTCAACCAGTGTGCTGTGGCACCCTGGGGTCCCTTAATGATGGCCGGCGGGCCGTGGGCAACACTGGCCTCTCATCTCTCGTTCCTTCCCTCCCTCCTCTGATGCTCTCATCTTTGCCTCCCAAAAGCTTGCACAGTTCCCCAGGCGGATGGTGCCTCTGGGGCTGGCCAGAAGGTGCTTCCCAGGCCTATGTGGGGCAGTGTGAGGAGGGGGCAGAGGAGGCAGCTCAGAGACCAGGGCAGGAACTGCGGCTGCCCAGAGGACTCCCAAGGAAACAGGACAAGAGAGGAGGCTGAAGGAACACTCCACAAGGGAGGGTGTTTGAAAACAGGTGATATAACTGGGGTCCTGAGCCCCACAGAGGTGCTGCAGAAAGAATGTGGTTGGTTAAGGGAGCCATGAACCCAAGAAGGTTGAAAACCTCTGGCCTAGACTATCTCATGGTATCTTTGGTGGCCTAGATTGCCTTTCCCCAACTTCATTTGGTAGGACACCTATGACCATTGATGGATTGGGATAGTTTGACCACAGTTGTACATGCTTTCGTAACCTCATGGTTGGATTACTGTAATGTGCTCAATGTGGGACCACATGTGGGGTTGGACTGGATGCTGCAGCTGCTGCAGAACATGGTGGTTAGGTTGCTTGCAGAGTCCAACTACCACCTACACACCTTCTTTGTGGGATATGCCAGTCTGCCATTCTGTGACCAAGCCAAGTTAAAGGTGTTAGTACTAACATATAAGGCTCTATACAGCCCAGGAATGGGTTATTTGTGAGACTGCCTTATCTCTTATATAGCCAGTAGATCCCTAAGGTCTGTGAGAAAGTTTCTCCTGCAAATTCCAAATATCTCAGAGCCTGCTCTTCAGTAACTCAGAAGAGGGCTTTTAGTGTAGCTGCCCATGTTCTGCAGAAGGGCATTCCTGTTGAGATATGACACACACACACTTTCTGGAAACAATTGAAGACATTTTTGTTCTGGCAGGCTTTCCCAGCTGAATAATTGGATGTCTGTTTTTTATTGTTTTATTTTTGTTTTAAATGCATTGACTTTTTTGGGTTTGTTTTTAACTGGGTTTGTTTTTTTGCTGTTTTTATTGCACATCTCATTGAGATGATTGTGTATTAATAAATTAATGATAACAACAATAACAACATCTACTGGCGACAATGAACATTAGACTGATTTAAATCATTTCTGGAAAGCATTTCGTTAGCCTTGGATTCTACTTGCAAATGTCGACAGGTTTGTGTCATGACGCTTATTAATGACATTTGCAACTTGCCATGATAAATGTCAATATTTATGGGTAAATTATGGAAATGAGTATAAAAGTTGTTCTTTTACCAGACACTAAGAGCACTGTCCTAACCCCCTGAGCAATATAGCTGGTGAGGGTTATGAACTGCTGGTCTCTACCTGCAAAGAAGCACCACCACTAGAAACCCCTACTGTGCCTTGGTGACAAGCTACTGCTGGCAGTGTTCCCACTTGTGGCAGACAGCTAGTGGTGGGCTAGGAGCGGGACAGGATGCCATGCTGAAATGTTTCCTGGAAAAGGGCTGTTGCACCAGCCCAAAGCTAGTGCATAAAAACTGAAAATCTCCCTTGCGTTCTTGTCCTGGCTGCCGAAGCCAGCAGGGCTGCAGAAGCAGCAGTGGATCCACTTACTGCACCTCGCAGGCCCCTCTTAAGATTGCAGTGCTTGGCTAAATGTATACTTAGCTGGGAGTATGTCCCAATTGAACTCAACAGGGCTTACTTCTGGAGTAGAAATGTATAGGACAACACTGTTAAATAAGAACAAGAACATTCAAGGCAACATTACCTTCTGCAGAAAATAAAATAAAAGATTCACAGCCTAGTTTACAACCTAGTTTATGAAGTTTCCTTGAGTGCATCTAGTGCAAGGATTATTTCTCTTCTATTATCTGATCTATTATGGGAACTTCTCTCCCCCCCCCCCCATTTTTAACATTGATCTGAGAGTTGATGGATTTTATCACCTAAACCCCAAATATACATTGGGGCAATATGTTCATTAGGTCAATCAGAAACTCTCAAAATAAGAAGCAAGCTTTCAAGTTGTCCCAAACTTTTTTTCAGACCTGATGGTGAACAAAGTAGGGGGAGGGATTTGGCTGACCTTGAAGCTATGGAGTCTGCATTTAGTCACAGACTTGAAGTAGAATGTGAGAGAAGGTAGCAGACATTATGAAATTATATTATTATTATTATTATTATTATTATTATTATTATTAATTCTAGTTATTTCACTTTAGCAAATATTTGGACATTTTGATTTTTTTATCAGAATATAAACAAAACAACATTAAAGAAGTTTCTGATATTTAACATAACATGCACACACCCTCTGTGTACATAAATTGAACATATGACAGACAGAAAAACAAGGGGGAGGTGTGACACGGTAATATGCTTACACAGAATTAAACAGAACCACTAACAAGGGATCACAGGGGCTATGCATGTGCCAGGTCCTGACCCAGAAGGGACTCCAGCATCTTAGCTTTATTTCCTTTTTTAAAAAAGTAAGTCATCAGACATTTCTGAAGAAAGTTTGAGCATGAAATGCAGAGGCACTTTGAAGGCTTCTGTGCCATTGCTAAGGACGCTTAATCACTTAATCACTGTTGCTAGGCTATCAGAGGAAGAAATGCAGACCACTCCCACCTGGGTATCAGTGGGGTTGCCCTTTCAGAGGAGCAGAAAAAGCAGGAGTGGATCATTGTTGCTGACGCTGGATAGAGAAGGATGTTAGGGTGTGTTTGTTTAAACAATTTCCTTGGTGTCCAAATTATTTCATTCTCTGCCCAAGTGTGCTGCCTTTACAGAATAAAACAACTGGGTGGTTTCCATATGTTCTACTAAAAACCCTTGACATAAATTAGGCTTTCTTCCTGTCAAGGAAGAAAGGAAGGAAGGAAGGAAGGAAGGACGAGCAATTGCAACCCCTGTTCTCGGTTTTCTATGTCCCCCACCCAGCCGTTACTGGTCTGCTTGCCATCATTGGGCTGTTATTTACCAGTACTGTATACAATAACCAGACGGAAAAATATATAATGAATCAGCAAGCACCTTACGGCTGCAGGTAGACTGTACTTTATGCTTTTCTGTTTATATGAGCTTTGCTGAGAGTTCTGAAAGTGCACATATTTGTTGCATATTGTGGGCTTTACTCCCAGGAGATTATATCTGTGTGTATTGTTTTCCCTCTTTTATGTTCACAACTAGGTAGGCAGAGAGTTGGTAGTTCAGCCATCAAAGTTGTGAATCCACACATACTCAAGTATTTTTTGCTTGTTGATTATTTCTCAGGTTTGGCGCTCTCTCTCTCTCTCTCTCTCTCTCTCTTTGTAAATATCAGGACTATGAAATGTTGCAGCTAAAACAAGGGGGCTGCTGTGACTGATATTATATATTTGTATCTTTGTTTTCTACTCAGGAGCTCAAGGTTGTGCACACTATCCTCCCTGCCCTCACTTTTAGGATTAGCATTAGGATCCACCCTATTTCTGTAACTGTAATTTGTTTTTAACCTGTTTTTAATAAGGAATTTTATATTATTGTAACCTGACAAGGGACGTTATGGTAAAGGGTGAAGAAGAAATCAAATAAGTCTAACATCCCTGTGAGGTATGTATGTATGTATGTATACATACCCCGCCCATCTGGCTGGGTTTCCCCAGCCACTCTGGGCAGCCCCCAACAGATTAATAATAATAATAATAATAATAATAATGTGATAAAACATAAACAGCACTTAAACAGTAGATTATGGGGTGGGGCGGCAATCCACATACAACACACCAGACCTAGGAAATCCTGTTTGCATCCCTGGAGTTAAGTCCACTGAGTTAAATTGGACTTATTTTTATGTAAAACTCTGCAAAGGATTGCAACCAGAGATTTAATCTGGATAGTAATGAAGAAACACATAATTTCTATCTGAAGTAAATTTCTAAGATTTGACTGTTATTTTTTTCTCTTGGAGTTATTGCTCTTGCAAGCAAGCATGCACAACTAAAGCACACACAGCTATAGGTGAAACACAAAATACCTTGATTTTTAACAGCTAATTAGGGAGATGGGTTTGGAAATCTATTTAAGTCCTCCCTCCTGCAGTGTACTAGACACGCAAATTTCACATTTACGCATTAATAGCATTCTGTGACTCATAAAGACCACATACCACATGTTACAAACATTCTTGTTTGTCACCATCAACATTCTCATACTTATGTAAATAAAAGGGAGACATTTAAAGAGGGAAATAAATAAGGATAAATACTGGTATGAATATTGAATGACCATTGTTGATTCAGATCAATGGTGTGCTCAGCTTTAAGTGACAGTGAATCTTAATATTTTCTAATCAATGGGAGGATGCATTTTCCATGAATGCAAAAAGCAGATCAGATTACTAGCCAACATTCTCCCTGATCCTATGCTAGAAGCTACTCTATTTGCACATCCTGTACCTTCTCCCTAATAGGGGAGGGATACAAAAAAATAAGCACACCCTCTACTGACAATTTATTTATTACAATTGGGAAAGCAGATATGCTTCTATTGCTCTGTTCACAGATCTGTGGAGTATAGCCAGTGCTTTCTTTCTAAAAAAATAAATAAAAATGTTTAGCGGTACTCGCATTTTGACTCAACCATATCACCATTTTATAGTTCAAATCGGGAAAAATAAATACAGTAAATGGACAAAAGTACAAAGATTCACAAAATGTTTAGGGGTATGCGTACCCCTGCGTCCCTCCAGAAAAAAAGCACTGGAGAAGGCTGTGCATTTTTGTATATATTTTTTTCTGAAGAGTATAGATATAAACACAGTAGCCATTAACCTTAGTCTTAAGGTTAAATCAGTAACATTTTTCATCTGTCAAATTGTGTTGCTTCAAGAAATAGCCTTCCTTCTTTAAAATAGCAAAACAAAATTATGAATGCCAATTGCCTACTTTTAATCCTTAAGATTCATCCTTTATGAACACGAAAATATGTATTTTACAGATACAGTTGGGTTAATCAAAGAGACCTCTCTGCACAGTCCTGTTCTTTTTAAGCATATGAAAGCAAAGATCAATTTTGGAAAGTTTGAAATAAATGGTCAATCTTGAACTAATACGGGTCACCATGCAGATTTAGTACCTTCATCTAAAATAAATGACATATTCCTCTCAATTTCCCATTCCTAATGCCATTGCATATCCCAGTTTAGCACCCACCTATATAATCAAGTTATGCAGTTACTTTTATTGAGATCAGAGTACCTCTGTGCTAATAAGCTAAAGGAGAGTAAATGCATTATATGTATATTTGGAAGTAATCTAATACTATCCTTGGGGAGGAAATCCTTCTTAAGTTGACTGCAAAACATAGTCAGACTTTGCAAAAAGAAAAAGAAAAGAAAAGAAAAGAAAAGAAAAGAAAAAAGAGGTTAGTTTATGCATTTTACTTACTTTGGTAATCTACACATTAATTTTTAATGCAATTGTACAAGCTGTTGCATTTCAGACTTGCGAAGGGGGGGGGGGGGGAATCTATAGCCATGACTGGGTGACATGGTGCATTAATTCAATGTCCTTCACTCCCAGGACCTTTTTAGTTCAGCTTGAAGAAAATAACTTTGATCTGAATGCCGTGGAGGGAAAGAAAGCTACATATGAAATGAGTTTTGCTGGGTTTAGTGTTGTTTCTTATATACAAGACAACATATGACGATAAACTGCTTTAGCATGCTACTGACGTGGCCGAGGATTAACAGCAGACTACTCTTAGCAGCAACTGCAGTCTTACATATACATACATACAGAATTCCCAAACTACTGTCTCTTTTTCCATTGTCACACAGAAGTTGCACATAACACATCCCTTAAGAGTTTAGCCAGGAAAGAGGTAGCTTCTGATACTTGCTTCTGCTCATAGGAGCATCAGTGGTCTCACACTTTCTTTGGTTTTGTACAAAAATGAAACACCATTTTCTTGATCATAAACTTGGGGTACCAGAGTTAGAAAATAAGTACATAATCTTGCAAATAAATGACTGGCTGGGGCAACCCAGTCAGATGGGTGGCACAACAACAACAACAACAACAACAACAACAACAACAACAACATGTGCTATTTACATCAAACATTCAGTGTTGCACCAACTAATCTGATGACAGGCCACAAACTTAATTTATGTAAGGGCAAAACACAGGCTAAAAATGGACTGATTCCCTTGACGTGGCTGTTTGCAAAGCCTGTCTCCTTTTCTTCTTGCAATGTATCCTCTCTCTACCGCAGAGAAACATGATTAGTGGCAAAACAATGACTAAACAAACTGAAACATTGGAACACCAGGGTAATATTAACATTTCCTCTGCTTACACCTCTGAGTTATGTAGTCCATCAACAAGCTTCCTTCCTTGCTCATCCAATTAAAGGTCTTGAAATAAAATATTTAAAAATGTGAAATAGCTCATTATTTGAATGCTGATGCATTAGGGCAAGTGTTGTGGCATTTTATTTATTTATTTCAACTGGAATGTTATTGTTTTGAGTTTTGAAATCTATAAAATGGCTGATTTTGCATATCACAGCAAACCATGGTTTATTATGACGGGAAGCCACAGTGAGCCTTAAATTTGTGTTGCCCCCTTCTCTCAATGTGGAAGCTTTTACTTCTGTTTCACATTAACTATATTTAGTTCAAACTTGGTAGAGACTGTTTTTAATCTTATGAAATCACTTGTTCCAACAAATTATTTAAGACTAATAACATGGTTCTGATAAAGCACAGTAATGCTAAACTGTGGTCAATCAAAAATAGAAACGAAAGCTTCTGATCACCTCACAGCTGTGCTGGACAATAAGTAGGCAGGGGGAGTATATATGGCGCAAGGCGACTTGTTCGCATCACAATAAACCCTGGCTTATTTTGACATCCAAATGCACATAGCCATTATGCTAGTAAAATAATAAAAAAGTGAACTCTAGTCAACTGTTCCTATAACAACCCTATTTTTAAAAGGGAGCCACTGATAGTCTGTATAGGTTATTCGTAATGTCCTTAAAAACTAACTTCTCCTGTGTGTTCCCTGTCCTCCAATTAATAGAAGCAAATGACATTTCACAGCAGGAGCTTTCTCTGGAGGAAGGCACAGAGTGAGTGACCGACTAAAATCTGGACTATCCCTTTGAAGGGGTGGAAAATTAAGACACTTGTAAGGTTTAAAGAACCCAGCTCTACTTCAGAGAAAACTACATTTGTTTTCCAAAACTTAGCATTCATTTTTCCTTCTTCCCATTTTAGTAGCTCCAGAGCTTCCCATATTCTCAAACCAAATGACAGAGATAATCAATGAATAATCATATCCAGAACTGTATAAACTATGCTGATTGTGTTAAAGCAAATCACTGTTATAGTTTTGTTTATACGAATGATGCACAATGATAAAACTGTCTAAATACGTTCTGCAAATTATAGCATTCAAGGTCGGCCAATTGCACTCTCAAAACTAGCAGATAAATAAATGCTAGTTGATCTGTCTGTGAATGACCATTAAGCAATGTGAGCAAGCATTTCTAGCATTCTGCTATCTGATTTAATAACTTGCAGAAGTCATTATTAATAAAGGAGTATACATTTGACTTGCAAATACCATTTAATAAAATAGATAATCAAACCAAATTATTGCATTAACTCTGATATTTTTAACAAAGAAAAATGGCCTGAAAATTGATTTTCAATACAATAAACACATGAAGGGTTGCTTTGCTAATAGTGATACCTTCCTATTCACATTATTCTCTTCCCATGGGCATTATTTTCCTCTCATGGCAGGTAAGCATTATCTAAGTAAGGTTAGCCAATCAAAATTGCTTTAAACGTTTGTTAAACAGGACATGATGATGTTTATTATATAGTGCTATATGGCCTTTCAAGTCGTGAGTTGTAACATTTGATGCTGTAATAGTTGGTCTTTCATGCACTTACTATCTATACTGCAGCAAATTCAACTACATTAAACTCTCATTACTGTTTGCAATAGTCTTTTAATCTTTTTATCATGCTTTTCTCCCCAGTTTTACACAAAACAGTAGTATAAAAAGCATCCACAGATCTCAGACATCATAAAAACAAGGGCTTCTATTCACTTCACATAGATTCATTAAAATCTTGCCACAGCAGCTAAACAGCAGCAGTGACAGCTAATCACTTAAGGACTTATACATTAACCAATCTCCCCCCCCCCAACCCCGCCTCCCCACCCTATTTTCGGTAATAATGTTCAAGGCATGATTTAATAGAGAGACAGTCATTAAATACAGTTAACACATTTTACACCCAAGTTAAGCTTAGAAGTGAATGAATATTCACTTAAACATTATAATCAGCTTGGGCATTTTAAAATAATTTGCAAGAATACTGGTTTTAAAAGTTGAATGCTTCCAATTGCCTTGGTAATCAGAAAACCTCAATAGCTGGATAAAAGATTTGCAGACAAAACAATTGAGATGTGGAGTATGCTAATTAGAGGAATACATAAATTTTACAAATCATTTTAAGAGCAAAGAGCTATTATTTCATTTAGACCTTTACTTTGAAATAAAAGATGCAGAAGAATGCTTTTAGGAACCTTATACACAAACAAGCATGTGTATGGAGGAGGCATTGCAGATTTCAAGCAAACAGCATTATATACATGTTTCTGTCCCTCTTGTTTCCAGTGTCAGTTGGACAGCTTCTTAGACAATTTTCTATTCATTACTGAACTGTGGAAAAGAAACACAGAGGTAGCATTTTCTTTTTAAACCATGTAATGTCTTATAGCCAGATTCCAAAGCCTCAAGGAAAAGAGGGTTTTTTTTCTCTGCCTGCTAGACAAGCTGTCGTAATTGAAATGAAGTCTAATCAGACTCATTACTGTTTTCAGCAATTTGCACCACCAAAGATGCTTATTAGGTAACAGTGTTTAATAAACCGCTCTTTAGAAAACTACCAGTAATGAGCTCTTAACAGCCAATCTTTAGCAGGAATGTAATGTGAAAAGTGTTCCTAGCACTGAATAGATTTTCACATTTAGTAGTGTCATAATTAAGCTCGAGGAATTGGTGGCTGCAATGTTAGATTTACTGCAAGATAATCTACAATCTCTGCCCACCCCGCAAGTATATTTGAGAACACAATCTTTATATTTAAGCAAAATTACAGTTAATGTTTCCCCTGCAATTTTTAGAAGTATGTCAAGCTTTCCTAGAGCATGATAAACAACATTCACTCAAAGGATTAAGGGGGGGGGGAATGAGAAAAGGCATTCAGAAGGCAAGTTTGAGACATTCAGGTTTCACACATGTATTTCTTAATATTTATTTACATTTAAACTAGCTCTGCATAGCCCTGTTACATGCTGAAAAGAAAACCCAGAAATACAAATAATTAAGAAATAGTCATGCCATTGTACTGAATGAATAAAACTTAAAATTTACTTAAAATTTTAATTAACTGAGCAATACCTCAAGTGCTATCAACCTCTAGCGGTTATTAAGCACCTAATAGCCACACTTGTAATACTTCAAAAGTAACATGCCAGCATATATTATTCATAAAAATATAGCTATTAGTGAGATGGAGGGTTTTTAATCACCAGAAACGCCATGCAGACACAATGCTAAGCCCATAGCGAAAAAAAAGCTTAAAAAGAGAGAGAATGACTGTGTTTGGCTAATTAGAAACAAGAGAAGGGATCCCAAACAAGATCCAGTACTTTCATTTATCTGTTTGGATGCAATGCTAACCCATAGTTTTGTATTATTAAAATGACCCTAAGTGAACTTTGATCCCCTTTCCTCTCACAGAGCAATGAGAAGTTTGGAAGCTTTCACTTCTGTTTTTGATTAACCATAGATTGCTGCACTGTCCAAACCTAACAAACTGTGGTTAATCTAAAGTGGAAGTTTCTGATCATACCGTAGGAGCAGAGGGGAAGGGAAATACGTGAGCCCAAGGCTTGCTGTGGCTTATCCCCATAGCCCTAAAACATGGTTAACATAGGGTTGCCATACATCCAGGAAATTCCCGACTGTCTTCATTTGGGGGGCCAACAGGCCCATCCGGGGGGATTTTCACATTTTAAAGGAAATCTCTGGGATTCGGGAGTATTTATTCAATTGTTTTTTTCGGGGGGGGGGGCTTGGGCTTGAGTGCAGGCAGCTCGGGTGCTCTGCAGGTCGGGGCCACTGCCAGCCCGAGCCAGGGAAAGAGAAGTGTGGGCGCAGCCACTGCCACCCGTGTGCCTCTTTCCCTGGCTCGGGCTGTCTGCTTTTTTGCTTTTCAAAATGTGGAAAGCATAGTTTAACATTATGGAGAAATTCTCCTGGACCCTCATTAGACCAATTTGTTCTTGGCAAAGTATGTTTATGCTGGTGGATAATAATGTGGAAACACCGAATAGACTGATTCTAGAATCTTTTAAGATCACCGTTTGGAGAGCAGGTACTCATAAAGATGTAGATATTTTGTTTCCTTAAAATAGAAAGAATATGCTTGAGAGAGCTTTGGAGCTGGATTCTGTTTTATAAAGAGGACTATATATAAATATTGGAATCACTGGAATGAAGAAGACTACAATAGACTTTTAAATTCCCTTGAAACAGAACTCCATAATATGATGTTAAGGAGAATTCCACTACTGAGCAATTCTTGGAACACTTTTTGAAAATTCATCTTAGTCTCTAAATTTGAGTAATCCTAAATTTATTGAAATAAAAAAATTCCTTCCTGTAGCACCTTAAAGACCAACTAAGTTAGTTCTAAGTTAGTCCTAAATTTATTGGCACCAATAAACTTCCATATCTGTTTACAGCTTTCAGAATCAATATGGCTATGAGAACTGAAGCGGCTAGAATAATGCCAGTTCTGTCTGATTTTTTGCAGTACATATGATTTTCACCTAAGGAGCTGCAAAATCAGAAACCCTACTCCTACATATGGGTTTGTATAACTATCAAATCAAACTTTCTTCCAGCTTCTTAAATCTGGACTGAATTTATACACAAACCCAAAAAAGATTTCTTATCAAATTGTTGCATAATCTCAATTACCACAAGGCTCACTTCTTAAGATTCATTTTGCAGACAACCATTCAAAGATTCTGCAGTGGCTTTGGAGGGCATAACCTTGCACTTTTTAATGTGTGAAAGTGTTGAGCTTTACATCATGTATGAATGATAGCCTAAACATCTAAATTGCATTACAAATGGTTTATATAAAGGATTTATCCAAAATAAAACAGATGCTTTCCGGTATCAATTGCTTATTGATAACAAAACCACTCAAATTGTAGTTCACTTGAATTGCAAGGCTGCAATCCTACACTCAGTTACCTGAGAGTAAGACCCATTGACCCATTTATCGGCTGCCTTTCCTCCTAGGCTAAAAGGTGGTGACTGGCACAAAGTCACCAAGTGAACAGGTCACTTAACTGATGAATGGAGGAAAGTCCTAGTGTACCATTACCTGTGTTGATTTTTAAAATATAGTGGTACCTCGGGTTAAGTACTTAATTCATTCAGGAGGTCCGTACTTAACCTGAAACTGTTCTTAACCTGAAGCACCACTTTAGCTAATGGGGCCTCCCGCTGCTGCTGCGCTGCCGAAGCACAATTTCTGTTCTCATCCTGAAGCAAAGTTCTTAACCTGAAGCAATATTTCTGGGTTAGCGGAGTCTGTAACCTGAAGTTTATGTAACCTGAAGCATATGTAACCCGAGGTACCACTGTACATGTGATCTTTTCAAAATAAAAGTTATTGTAGGGTTCAAGTTTCTTCATTTTGGCTCTTCTCAAAGATCACCATAATATGCCTTCTCAAGTTGACCAAATATTACCTATTGGTGAGAACTCACCCATGTTTCTGACATGGAGGCATTATGAGAGGAAAAGAAATCAGAATCTGTGAAATGGCTTATAATTTCAAAGAGAGGAGTATCAAGTATGAAAAACATATCACTATAAAATACTGAGAATTGCTCCACTGAGTCCCTGCATCAAACACCACAAACAGTATGAACACACATGTTTTTTTCTGTTTTTATATGTTGTCATGTTTGTTTATATCATCAAAATATTTTTGTGAGGCCTAATTGCACACAATACAAATCATGTTAAAGGCTTTCAGTAACTACTAGCCCTGATCACTATGTTCTGCTTCCACTGTCAGAGGCACTATGCCTCTGAATGCCAATTGACTGGAATCACAAATGATTACTCCTATAAGCAGCTGGTTGGCCCCTGAGAGAACAAGAGGCTAGACTAGATGGCCCATGGACCTGATCCAGCAGGCTTTTCATTTGTCATTTGTTATATAGTCATCTGTGTATCTTCCTCTTAAAAAGGTAAAGGTAAAGGACCCCTGACAGTTAAATTGCCCTCAATGATATCATTACACATAAAAATTTGGCTAGACATCCTATTCAATGCAACACAATCTCTGACTGAATAGGACCACCAATATGACTAGTACAAGAAAGCAGAAACAAGCAAAGACCAAAACTGGTGCTGAAGTAGCAGCAAGCAGGGAAAGCAATAGGATTAAACAGTTAAATATTACTATTTTGGGAAAATATTTCTACCCCACTAAAATTGCTGTTTTTGAGATGAAACTTGGCTCAGTCCTAGTCCTAACTAGCAGATGGGGGAGGGATATGCTAAATGTGATGCAGTTGCTGTTGGCATCTATTTGTGCCTCAGGAAACAACGGAGTGCGTCTCCGGGAGTGAAGTCAAACCTCTGGAGAATCACGATGCCTGGTATGTAAGTCATAACTGCCTTCCCTGCCCCCCACGCAGCTATTTTGTGTCTGGTACCCCCAGCACCCTCAAAATTCGAAATGTTTCTACTGGTCCAGAAAGGCTGGTGATCCCTGCATTAGAATGATCAAAAGGAACCTGCAATTTAATTGTTGAAGTGTTAGGTGCTTCTCTTCAGTGTTCTAGCCAGTCATGTTTTCATTGAGGATACTCCATTCCATTTCCTTTCCTCACCTTGATTTTCTGACTTCCTCCTGACTCACGGCATTCTGTGGCCACTAAACATGCACCATCATGTTTTTTGAGGGGAGTTCCCATACATCTCTCTCTCTCTCCCTCTCTCTCTCTCTCTCTCTGTGTGTGTGTGTGTAATGAAAGAAAGATAGGCTTCTTAGTTATCTGCTATAAATCAGTGAAATATTTTCAATACAAAGGTAAAAAATTATTATCAAACATGATAATAGATGCTTAGTTTGCTTTTAGGTGCTATAGAAATATGTTAATACTAAGAAAGTGAACAAATGCAATTTATTGAACAAACTTTAGCCAATTAAAATTCATTACACCTTCAAATAAACCTCATCCAGAAAAACTATGAATGTGTATATTACTGTGGTAGATTCAGGCTGAAAGAATTTTATTTATAATACATTTCTTTGCTAAGCGAAGATGAAACCAGAGAAAGGTACAAAGCTGGGCTTTCCATGATACGAACCCTACCATCCAATTCACTAAAGGAATTGGAGTAGGCCATGGGATTCCCTCAAACAGCATCACATAATCTACCAGATGCAGCTGTCCTCTATATCTGTATTATAGGATCTTTTTTCCTTTCTTTCTATTTGTATCACCTTGATTGCCCTCTATCTCAAAGTTGCACCAAAGCAGAGAAATCGAGATTGGAGAGAAAAGAAAAAAGGAACTACTACAAAATTGAATGGAAAAGAAGCAGTGGTTGGGGGGTGGGGGAGAAGGACACAAGCAAGAATAAATTTCTATTTTATATATAATATATAAAATACACAAGGATTACAGTATCTAACTCATAATACACATTCATACACACGCACTCACACATACACATATATATTCATTCAGAGTCAGAGTGTGTTGTACACTTACATCAAAGTTCTCTACTCCAAGCATAAGTTGTAGGAGGAACTTTGTGGAACTTGGGAAATCAAAGACCAAGAAGGCGTTATATTTAATGTATGGCATTTTATTCATTTGCATTTTACAGAGTTTTACCTGAATTGATTTAGAGTAGAGTGAATTAGCTGGAATCTATGTAGGCACCCAGTATCTATTTTCTAACAAATACTGTAAGCATTTTGGAAGTCTCTTGTCTACAGAATTTAATGCAAAGAGTAACAAGCATGAACCTATCTGAGTCCACATATCTAGATGTAAATTTACAGTCCGTTGTACTTCAGCTGATCATCCTAGCTCTAAATTAAAGAGTGGTGCTACTCTATGCCTCTAATTTCACCAAGTGCATATGAGTTTTCTTCGGAATATTAAATTTTTGTTAAGAGTGACTGCTGCCAGGCTAACCATCACTCAATATGCCTTGGGAAAAGCTGCTTATTTGCCCCCTCCCTCCTTTCTTTACTTAGGAAGGCTCATTATACTTTAAATTTAGAACAGCTTCCGTAACTGACAATTTATCTCAAAACCACTTTTAAAAAGGTACATTTTTTTTGCATCTCTATATGTATGCATTCCATGCTTATTGAAGGGGATGAATTCTAAAATTCAAAATTTGCATCATGCAAATCCTATGAATTTATTATTAAGTTGTCTTCTGACAGTTCTGCCATTTGAATTATTATTCTCTAACATTTATAAAGTTGTTGATTGTGTATAAACAAAAGTCCTAACGGAGCAGTTATTTGCAGATAGGATTAAAACACAAAGCTAGTCTTGAATGAACAGAAAGGTACGTGATATAACAAATGGTTGGAGGGTATGGGCTGATATTTAAAGAGGTAAGGTTGTACAAAGGTACCTTTGATGGGCTATTTTATGATGAGTATAACCAGCTATGACATTTCTTTTAAAAGGTCTGGATTGCTAAAGAGGGAATGCCCTAAATTCATGGATGAGAACTACTGCTGAGCATGAATGCTTCTTTAATATTTTGACTATTTTTGAGGGAAAGACATTCATGCTAGAAATGTTTTTTCACTAAATCTCCATTGAATGCTGAGGACTTCCAAGATCATTTACAAAGCATACTCTTCTTAAAATGATTAAACTGCCTTTCGCCATGCTTTCAGTGATATAAAGGCTCAGCAAGGCTCTAGTGCCCCACAAGCTAAGAATTTTAAATGACAAATAAGAGAACAGCATCAGCTCCAGGTAATTACAAACTATGACTTCACCTAACCTTACAAGGTTGGCTGTTATTGGGCACCCTCTTTCCTAGTGAAAGTCCAATTATACATTCCCTTTGAACTTTACAGACCTATCTAGCCTTGGTTTCCAATATGCTATCAAGTTGAGGCCAGAGTTATAAATCCATTTCCTATCAATCATTTTATTTTACGGAGACCGATCTGCCTGACCTCATGTTGTATCTTGAGTACTCAAATTAGGGAAGCCATTTCTCCCAAAGTAAAGAGCTGCCCATTATTTGTATATGTGCTAATTCTTTTAAATAGATGTAAATGAGGCTGGCATGACAATTCCTAGTACTTTGTTTAGGAAGGAGAAAAACAACTAGGAATTTGATCCAGAATTTGCAGCTTGAGTATACACTATGGATTTATATCATGTTTGGTCTCTAGGGCTTAGATTAGTTGACACTGATATTTTACGATGTGTAATTTTTAAAGAAGCAAATAAATATTCCATAAATAGTCCTCTTCAAAAGTTTTTGAACTCTTCCCAGGCAGCAGATGCAATAGGCTAGTAGCTGAAAGGATCAGCTGGTTCCTAGCAGGCATTACTTTTCTGGCTTCTGTATGAGTACAGGCTGTCCTTTTTTTCTACAAACCTCTCCCCCAACTGGTTGTATCAGGATAGCAGCAGTTTTCTTCTGCTCCTTAAATAAACTTGCAGCTCAGTCACACATGCAAGAAAAATGGAAGCAATGTTCACTGTGTTTTGGACTAGGGTATCAAGGTGCACTCCTTAGCTTTCTTGTTTGACAATAAATTGTGTTAGAATAAGTGGGATTCAATTCTCAATGAGTGTGGTGTTAGCATCAGGAGGTATCTTAATTTTAGTCAGAGTTCAGTGTCATCATAAAGGTTTGGGCTGAATGTATGTGCTGGTCTCTAAAGTAGGAGTACAACCTTTGTGCTAACAAACTGATGCTTTCTTGTTCACATTCTTTAAGCCTTTCTTACAAAAGACTCCATTGACAATTTTCAAACTTCCCAAAACAGATTTGCCTAGATAGTCTCCTGTAACAAAGGAAATCAAATTGAAATAAAGAATCGTTCTCGGTGTTGACTGCAGGCATTTCAGATTTAATGGCAGCCCACGTCTTCTCAGTGCCTCTCACAGAGAAGAGATAATGCATGTGAAGAGAGGCAAAATTGCAGGTTTAGTCATGTCAAAACTTGATATATGCCAAAATAGAGATCTGAGATGTCAGCAATAGCAAAATAAGTGACAAGTGTTAAACTACCCAACAGAAGTAAATTCTGTAATTATTTACCTCTGTAGCTATATCAATGTGTGCTAATCTGTTGTGCACACCCATAGTTAAAGCATGCCAGACACCAAAATAAAATCTCTTTGCTCTCTCTCTATATCCAGGGATATGCTAATAGTGACTTGTCATTCATCGAGATCTGACTTTTGTCAAGGGGGAAAAAAAAGAGTAATAAAACTGTGGTGCCACAATACTGCACTGCAAGTAAACACAGCACCAGCAGAGAGGGCATTGGCTCAATATGCTGGGAGCTCCAATATACCATCATCTGCAAATGGACAACTTTAATTCGATTCCTGGCACTGTTGGCCATGCTGAGAACTCTCTCTCTTCCCAATAGGGGTTTGCTCTTTTAAGCATTGCTCCCTGAAGGGAAGGAAAAACCAGAGAAAGGATTTCCAATGACCCAGCACAGATGAATGGATGTGTCAATGGTGAATATTGGTTAAGCTTTGAAATAGGGAATCCTGCAGTGGTCTTTCAGCTTCATTCCCCCACTAGTGACTGCCACTGTGGACTTCAAATGTTGTAGGAGCCTTTAGGGGACAGGCCATAAATGAAAAACATCAATAAAATTGTTTCATTAAAAAAGAAGAAAGAAATAATAATAAGGGCATTTTTCTGACTCCATACTTTTGAACATTTTTCTGGATAATTTAATAAGAGATGTTCATCTTCAGAATAGTCTAGGTATTCTTACAATTTACAGGAGATATAGTGGTTCTTACCTAGTCTGTCTGCATTAAATTGCTTCATTAGTAATTAGTGTATTCTCCTTTTTTTGTAGCCTGGATGTAATTCTAGTCATGCAGTTCCCTGGTCACATTCTCTTCCAATATCTTATTAATTTCTCTTTTTATTAGCTTCCCAGAAATACACAAAATAAAGTAAGCAGTAGCGATTTTCATTTTTCCAGACTAGATCATCTTGCAATTGGTTTAAGCACACAAAATATACTTCCTTTTCAGCATGCTTTATGGTTCGCTTTCCTCCAGTTATCAATCAATCACTCAGTGGCATGATATAATTTCCTAATCATACTAATATTCATGCTTTTATCACTATTAAACCCAGAGCACATGCAATTCAATAAGACAGAAGTCTAATTATTTAAATATGGTGTAGTACAGCATTTCTCTTAAGGCCATTTATTTTATGAGTTTTTATCCCTTTTTAAAAATTTGGTCTGCAAAGTGAAATAAACAAATATTATCATAACCCTCCAAGTAAATAGTGCTTGCTCTTTCAATTTCCAGTAATGACAGCATTTTGTATATTTTCATACAAATTGTTCCCCCAATTGTTAATGAGAAGAATTCTATTAAATAAGTAGTCAGAACCTAAACTGGCATTTTATTTGTAAATAAACTAAGGTAAAATCCTGTGCTTCCTGGAGTCTTTATGTGATATAGAGCTAAGAGCTTGCTAAGCACTAAGAGGATCACCTGCATTTCTTCTTTCCACACTTCCATTATAATGTGTGTAGTGAGTTCTGTGTATCTCATTTGTTATTATACTTATGCAAGGGAGCGGGTGGCACTGTGGTCTAAACCACTGAGCCTCTTGGGTTTGCTGATCTGAAGGGCAGCGGTTCGAATCCCCACAACAGGGTGAGCTCCCGTTGCTCTGTCCCAGCTCCTGCCAACCTAGCAGTTTGAAAGCACACCAGTGCAAGTAGATAAACAGGTACCGCTGTGGCAGAAAGGTAAATGACATTTCCGTGTGGTCTGGCTTCTGCCATGGTGTTCCGTTGTGCCAGAAGCGGTTTAGTCATACTGGCCACATGACCTGGAAAGCTGTCTGTGGACAAACGCTGGTTCCCTTGGCCTGAAAGCGAGATGAGCACCGCACCCCATAGTCGCCTTTGACTGGACTTAACTGTCCTGGGGTCCTTTACCTTTGCCTTATACTTATGCATTTTAGATCATAATGAGTGTTCTAATAGCTTTCATGGAATTGCTAAAATACTTATGTGAGATCCCAAAGATCTGTAAATGCTTCCTAATATATAACTACACCATGCAGTGGCAAAGATGGCAGGAAGTACTATTTGTTTGGGGTTCAATCAATTTGTGTCACTGTTAAGATGCTATTTCTCAATCCTCTATGCTGTTGTGCCTGCATTATATTTATGGAATATAAAAATCTTTATAATTTCCCAGAAAAAAATAAAGTTTACTATACCAAATAATGAGCTGCATAAAACAATTTTAAAATCAAACAATTAAACATATATTTGTAAATATTTAGAAATGGTAAAGAGCTTATTGTCTAGGCCTGAGCCATACTAAATTCTAGCACAACAAAACTTTATACCAATATAAACTTACTTTGCTGGCATACACCAATTTTCTGTTCTTTTAAGGGTCGGTGCTATAAGAATATCAAAATACTGATGCACTTAAATGCATAACTGCACCTGCTGAGCTCCCCTGCTTCTTTGAGAATAAGAAAGGGAGCATGCATGGAAGGGGTAGGGGTTAGATTATGCTAATCTGCAAAATGGATCTCCTTGGAGAAGAGATCACATAGTGGTTCACAGGGCTAAAGTGAACTAGTAAAGGGAGACCTTATTTAAGAAATACTAGGCAATCAGGCCAAGATCCAATTAAGCAGTTTTGGTAAGCCCAAGAGTTTGGGCATGCCCTGTGACATTTTAATTCCCCGCCCTTTAACAGAAGACTTCAATTCCATATCACAAACTGAAGTCCATTTCAATCTAGCTTCAAGCCTTATTTCAGCACCAGGACAATCAGGCACCCTGACTGATAACCTTTATCTCAGGAGAGAGAAGGGTGTGCAACCCTCTTATTTTTCCTTTATCTCTCTGCATCTTTTGATACTATGGGGTCCTTTTGGAGTGGTTCTGGAGGTCTGGAGCACCATGTTATGACGATTCTGTGATCAATATCAGAAAGCAGCACTGGATGACTTCTGCTCAGCCGCCTGACTGTGGTGTACTGTGGGGTCCTTTAAGGTTCCATTCTTCCTCTTATGCTATTTAATGTATATATAAAACCACTGGAATATGTCAACCAGGTATATGGAGCATCGGGTCATCAGTATGTAGATGACACCCAAGTTCTTCTTTCAATTCCATATGAATTGGGAGAGACTTTGCCCAGAAGCTGGTCCAATGACTAGAGGCAGTAATGGACTAGATAAGAGTCAGTAAATGGAGACTAAAGCCAGGTATGATGGAGGCACTGATGATCATAAGATGGAGGCACAGATTGTGGCTTCTGGGTCCAGGAGTTGACCTGTTGGGGATTGTTTTGAACTTGCAAACATGAAGTAGCAGCCTGGGGATGCTCCTTGAGTAAACATTGTAATTTGAGGCTCAGGTAATGAGAAGTGGCTATTTCCAGCTTCAACTGGTTCATCTGCTACAGCCATCATTGCTGTTTCTTACTGTTTCCAAACTATAATGCAAGTAAGCTGTGGGACATCTTTTTAATGTATTGTCCCTGGATTTCTGGGTGCCAAAGTGGGTGCCACAGTATCCAGAGATCCTAGTTGTGCGGTTCTTTAGTTCAAGATCATGGGTTTCCTTCCTTTTTGAACATCATGCAATGCACTAAAGAAATGTTAATTTTCAGTACATACACATTATTGTTTTGCAAGTTATTATTAGAAGAAGCTCCATGGGTAACCACCAGCACTTAGGTGAAGTGTTATTACTCACAGAAAATATATGAAGTGTTGCAGAGCCTCAATATTTTTAGAACACAAAGATACATTATCGGGCCTGACTGATTATCCTCTAACAATACCCAAACAACATAAAACCCTTAGGGTGCACTGGTGTCAACAGAACCCAAACTGCAATCTTAGAGGAAGATCCTTCGATACTGAATTAACATTTATAAATGTAATATGAAGGTTTCTTGATATTAATTGAAGCAAGTCATGCATTGGAATGGTCATGGACACATTTTAAAAAGGACAGTCAAGCTCTGTTAATACTATTTATTGAGAACAATAAACAGAAATTATTTGAGCCAGGAAACATGTACTTGAGCTAGCAAATATTTATTTTTATTTATGTGTTTATCTATAACATGATTTCAGTTGAATATCTTAAAAATAACCTGCACTATCTTAAATGACAACATATACACTTGTTAAATGCATTATTCAACTGAGCTGTAGTCCAATCCCAATGACTGACTTTGAAATCTTATTTCAGCGAACACAATTCCAATAAAATTCATGGTTCTAAAATAGTAATATAAGGCTGCATTTACCTAGGAGTAAATCCCATTAAATGCAATTTCTGAGTAGACATATATAGGATTGCACAGGATACAACTGCTGCTCAGACACAGATATAAAATTTCTAGAAATTTGAAGCCATGGAATAATTTGTTTCTGACAAAAATTCAATTTGGGGAGAATCAGTTTCTGAGGCATACCTACCATGAAGGAACAATGCCACCTAAAAACAGTGTCTCCCAATTCCAGAGATACTGTGGCAGAAGGAAATGAAAGCCACCAAGTGGTCCAGGAAAATCAATAGGACTTTTCTCCCCTGCCCATTGCCCAGCACAGGTAATCTACCCTAGCAACTAAGGCTACTTAGTCACAAAACAGAATTGGAATTTGATGGGAAAGGAGATAACTAGTGGCTGAAGAACTAAAGAGCAGCTAACCAAACATTACAATATCTTACCTCAAAAAGTGATGTACTCACTAATTTAAAAGATAAACTCTTTCATAGGCGGAGTTATTCAAATTTCCAGAAATTTCCATTGAAAATATTGAAAAGGAAAGGTCTCAGAACAAAAACATGAGGGGAAAGAGAATTCCCTCCTCTCCACCCCCCCAGGCCTTCACATCTCTACTCTGTCATCAAATCAGCAGGTGACTTTAGACCATTCGCACACTCCACAAAGAACAGGAAAGCCAAGCACCTCAGAAAAATATATAAATGAGAATAATTAAATAAATCATTACCTTGAAGCACACACTATAAAAATCAAATCATGGAGATTTCAAGTAGGCAAAAATAGTTACTGCATTGTTTTTTTCATCCTACACCAGAAACCATTCAGTGGACATCTCTGTCCATGCATACTTGCATACCTCTCCACTTCTCTTTATTGCACATAGTTTGTAAAGCTCAAATCAGGAGCTCCTCCATTTATTTGAATGCAGCAGAATCTGCCTGATCCTGTAAAGCCCCTTCCTGAAAACAGGGCCCAAAAGATCCCATTCAAACAAACACTGAAATCCCAAGACTGAGTGTTGTTGTTGTTTTATAATAATTCCACAATTAGACACTCAAGTAGAGTTGAGAACTCTTGTTAGAATTATTGCCAAGGCTAGGCTTCTTCTAGGGCCTAAGATTAACTACCAAACAAAACAGCATAAAGGAAAATGAAACTACAGTAACAGCTCTGCCCCAAAGGGCCATCTCAAAATGGCTAAATAGTTAGAGAACCTCCCCCAATACCAACATGTGCGTATCAGAATATAAAATGATGTATGTACTTTGAGAGAGTGGAGAAGGAAAACATAGATACCCAGGATCTGCCTTAAATCTCAAAGAGCATAGGAGTGCCATGTGAGTGGGTGGGGGAGCACCAGCCTAACAGCCTTTTGGTGCCATTCCTTTGCTGTGTGCTACCTTTAAAAAGAAATGCCTTCACATGGCAGGAAAGGTGATTTGCTGTGCTTTGGATAGATACTGGGGCTAAAAGGTTCTTCTCCCACAGTTCCTTTCTGCAGAGTGAATAATTCAGGAAAATTCAAATGAGATGGCTTCCATTTGTCTTCTACTTCCTCTTCAGACTGCTTGACAGCCACTGCTTAAGTGTCACAAACCCTCAGTCATTAGCTATAACAGTGCACAGATGGAACAATATTTGCTCTGTCATTGGCATTCAATTAGGATGATGCCAGCTCTAAACATTAAGCCAGTTAAACTACGCTTTAGGCAAAGCACAGCCCATAATTTGAGCTTGTAAATTATCACTTGGAATCCTGATTTATCTGGGGTTTGATGTAAGGTACATATTATGTTTGTATATATAATTACATATATAAAAAAGAACTGCAGTCGAGTTTTTGGTTTTTCTACCAATAAAAGTGACACTGTGCTGCCTTTACCATCATGTAGGTATAGTCCAAATTCAAATAACAAGCTAGAAACTACATATCAACAATTTTATTTGCAAAAGTAAATAAAAGAGACCTGCCCACATATATGCCTCTGACTGGCATTAAGGACTACCGTATTTTTCCATCTATAAGACACCCCCATGTATAAGACACCCCTATTTTGGGGGACTCCAATTCAAGAAAAAATTGTGTATTTTACTATCCGTGTATAAGACGCCTCCAAATTTTTGACATTATTTTTAAGGGAAAAAACCTAGTCTTATACACAGAAAAATATGGTAATTCCTCAAGTGTCAATGAGTGATTTTATTCACATTACTACAAAATATGTAGGTTAAATTTCTATACCACCCTTCATTTGAGGATCACAGGACGGTTTACAATATACAAACACAAAAATACATACCATAGTAATAAACAAATCAATACCCTCTCCCCACAATTTCTCGGTTTCTGGTTATACATTCTCAGCCTAGCACCTATCTTGGAACCATTCCTAAAAGCACAGGCCTAGAACAAGGATGGGGAACTTTTTGGCTCCACAGGCCAGATCCTTATCAGCCAGTTCTCACCTGTCGAAATCCCTTTCCCCCTGAATTTAAATTAGAAGCGGGGGCGGGGGAGACTTGCAAAAGCCTTTGCCCCTTTATGATTACAGTGAGATCAGAGATACGAAAGGAAAGGCAGGAGACTCAGCCAGGCTTTTGCAAGCCTCCTTTCTCTTCCCTTTTAACTACCCAATCTCAGGGATTTAAAGGGGAAGAGGGAGGAGGCTTTATGAGTCTCCTGCCCTACCCAATCTCCTGTCCCCTCCTTCTGTCCCTATCTCAATCTGAACTCACTCTGATCTTTAAACTCTGCTCATCAGCTGAATGAAAATTAAATCCTTCTGCCTAGGCTGCACAATCCTGTTCCATCCTGAGAACAGGGTGGCACAGGCAACAGAGCTTTACACTCATTGGCTGATAGGCAGGTGGGCGTAGTTTGGAGAAAACAGTATGGTGGGCCAACTTGGATCCCCTGGCACGCCAAGACTGGATCATGGACCAAAGGTTCCCCACCCCTGGCTTAAAGCATGCTCAGTTCAAACTTTTCTAAAGAAACGTTTTTGCCTTTTGACCACTAGGTGGCAACCACATAAACATATCTTACTGTTACCACTAGCAGTACCTTTGTGCACACATGGGAAGCCTGAATTCTCCTTTTCTCAAAGCCTCATCATTTGGCGAAATGAATGATAGATTAGAAGCATCTCAAACTATGGAAAATCCAACATTCATTTCTTTAATTAGAAGCCAAATCATCTCTGGATTGTAAGCGGGTCTACTGGTCACTAATTTAGCTTCATTTGTTAAAACTATTAATATTCAAATATGTATTCATGCCACAGCAAGGAATACACACAATAAGCATTTAGGACTTGAGTTCATAGATAAGCACCAGACTTCGGACTTCCGGGGTGGCGCCATCGGTAATGGCGGATTCCCTCTGATTCGGAGGGACCAGCTCCACAGAAAACGGGTCTTTCCCGCTACGGCGAAGCGGGGACCCTTTCAAAAATCACAGGCGGATGAAGCCTGTGACCATGGGACTCGGCGGGCACCTTTAGTGCCCCCCCAACCCATAAAGGAACCCACTTACGGGCTCCGGAGCGAAGAGGGGGAAGTGGCGCGGTGCTGAGAGTCAACTGCTTCTTCCGTGGAGCGAAGCCGCACAGCCGTTGCCGGAGAGCGCTGCCTTTTTCCTGGGACAATTTGGCTTTTAAAACAATCACCCGTGAGTACTTTAATTTCGGACAATTGGACTATAAATAATGACCTGTGAGTAGAAAGGAAAATTGGACTAAGAAATTCATCTCAATTTGGCACTGAAACGGGAAGGTCGAAACAGGAAGTCAGCCTTCCGTTTCTTGTAGATAGATTAAAGCAAAGACATGGCAAACTAGAGTTCAGAAAGTCGCTTGTAAAGGATTAACTTTCATCATTTAAAATTGTTGAACCCCCTTCGGAAGCAGGAGAAGAGGGGGGATTTTTTCTAGACTGTTTAAACCTGCAGAAGAGAGTGTAAAGTAAAGTAATTTTCCACTGTCTTGATCCTGGGAGCAGGGTGTCAGGACTGACGTTCATTGGAGCTCATTGACCAGAGACAAACGTCTTTGACAGATAGTTAAAAGAAGAGAAACATAGTGATTCCATTGTTCTCCTTCGCATTTTAAAGGAACAAATATTGACAAAATATCTGAAAAGGAAACTTTGTTGCTAGATCTGCCTTTAAAAGAAAAGAACAAATAGAAGTTCTTCCCCTAGAGGGAGCCTGTGAAAGTGTTACTAAATCTGAATCGGGGAGCTCGGCAGCTGCAACAGATTACGATCGTGGGAATAGACTTCTGACCTTGCAGAACAATGTATCCAGAAGCTTTGGTGCGTGCTTTCTGCAAAACAAGTGCCCTACTGGAACAGCTACATGAGAAGACGGACTTGATGACTGCTGCGATCAGAAATTTTGGACAGGTAGTGGGAAACTATATAGAGCCCACCCAGGAATCAAATCAGGAGTGTGCTCTGACAGATCAGATGAGGGAAGAGGATGTTGCTGAACCTCGGGCGCCAGAGATGGAGGGAGATGCGGCCCAGCAGGAACATGAGCTCTTGGATCTGACAAATGAACTTGGAAAAAGCCAGATTTGGAAAGATAAAGTTTGGTTTGGTTTGGAAATGGGGGGTTGGATAGACCCCCCTATGTAGGGATGTTTGGACTTTTCAAGTCTGGCAATGGGCCGTGAGATGTTTGGGGTTGTGGGGGCTCTTAATTCTGGAGGGACTTTGAAACATGCTTTTAAATACCACATGGAGTTTAGTGTGGAATATGGAAAAGGGACTGATTTGTTGAGAAGGGTCAAAAACACTGTCAAGTTGGAGTTCCCACGAGTGAAAGGAGCAGGAGACAAAGTAAAGTACAGGTATAAATATGAAGAAGAGCCATGGAAGAGACTTAAGGGCCTCGGACATAAGATTACCAGGTTAATGCGCTAGATTGATGGGATAGAAAGGACTGACAAAACCCGGGACCAGGAGGAAGAGACGCTGGATGAAGATTGGAAGAAATTTTATTTTTATTAGGATTGCTTTATAAAATTGATGAATGTTAGAACGAAATCATCTGGCTTTAGCAAAAATGTTAAAAGAATTATGTAAGAATGTGTTATGGTTATGAGAAATTGGTATAAATAAGATCTAAGTTTCAAGTTTTAGGGTCTTTTATAGTAAGATAAGGTTAAAATAGATTAAGGTAATGTAATGACAGAATATTATGAAAAATGGAAAGGATTTGCTGTGACAATTAACAACTAGGATACAAAAAAAAGGGAGGAGTGAGGAGGTCAAAGAAAGAAGGTAATGACAGTTAAGGATTTGAGAATATTGGACTTGTTTTTTAAATGTTTGTGGCTTATTTTTGTTTTTTGATTGTGTTGTGTTACGTGCTTTGTTCTTATTTTTTTTATTTTGATTTTTATCAATTTGTATTGTTTGATTGTGGTTTGTTTTTCTTCTGTTTCTTTTTCTTTTTCTTTTTTGTTTTTTCTGTAACTTTAAAATTCTTAATAAATATCATTTAAAAAATAATAATAGATAAGCACCAGACTTCATAGATGAAAACTAACAGACTCCACCCTGAAAATTGTTTAATGCATCAGACCTGGAGCAAGTTAATGAAACTTTTATCACCTGAAGGAATGAACAGTCTGAGAAGCTGTTGGTCTCCAGTATTCCTATCCATCTATTTTCCCCACTTATGTGGGCAATAGGCCCAAGAGAAGGTTGTCGTTTGGGAAATACTGTTCTTTCTCTCCCTCCTTTGAGTCCTGCTAAGCACTGTTGCAGAAAGTGGCTAACATTTATTTTTGTACAACCAGGAGCATTTCTTCTAAACAACAGTTTTCTTACAGTCTGCAAGTATATGAGAAATCATGATCTGCCTTCACACTAGGTTTGAGTAGGTTGTCAGAATAGTGCTGCCAACTGACCCACTGTGGCCTTCCTAGGGGAACTGAGCAGCTGCTTGGCTCTGGTGGGAGCCATTTAATGATTTCCCACAATGCAATGCCCTTGAGCAACTGATGGAGTGCTGCTACACTGTACACATGCATCACTACTTTTCAATACTTGTTATCAAATTAGCCATATAATCATCTCCCACATGGAACCAGTGTTTCACACACAATTTTATTGTCATACTTCTGTACCACTTTTCATCACACTGTGAGCAAAAGTGGTTCCAACATCACTTCAGATTTGTAAAACAGTTAAAAGTGCAACAATAATTTCAGAACAGAAACAAGAAGGAGCCCCAAAGTAAAAACAGTTCAAAAACCCAGAGCAACTTGCATCAATACTCAGGACCCCGATTATTCAGGGATTTATACCAACACCATGAATACCAACACCATGAATATAGCCCGGTAACATGCATGTAGGTTAGGTCCATCATCCATAATCGAATCATGGGATCATGGGACATTCATGAGGGCAAATTGACATGGCTACCTAGGGGGATAGGGACAGATAGAGAATGGTCCAACAGAGGGGATAGCTTTGAAATACCGTATGTATCTCGATTCTTGAATGCCATATCTTGTTTAGTTTATTGAATTTAATTTATTAATAAAATATTATATTTATATCACTCACTCATGATATATCAAAGCAGTGTGTGTGTGTGTGTGTGTGTGTGTGTGTGTGTGTACACACACACATTTTTCCTTAAAAGAATACAAAATAATCGCGTCTGGTTCATCTTGGGGGGAAAAGAACAACTACTGAATAGGTCTGTCAATATCAAAAGTCTTCCAAAGATATTAGCACCAAAGATGCCTGCCAAATCTTCTGGAAGGGAATTCCACCACATTGGCCTAGCAACACTAAGTGCTCAACTTCAAACTGAAGACAGCTGAGCTTCTAAGATGCAGGAGACAACTAAGAGCACTCATTTGGATGATCTGAATAATTGAGCTGGGATATATACACTCAGGCAGTCCTTAAGATATTTAGCACTGTTGTTCTAGGCACTGTATATATAAGAAACGTGAACCTGGCTCAGTAGCATATGTGCATATGTTTTAGCAGAGGTATCACATGCTGCTGGCCATCTGTACCCATCTAGCCATTGCATTCGTCGCTAGCTGAAGCTTCCAGACCAGGCCCAAGGGCAGCTGCACGTACAGCACTCTGCAGTAATCTAGTCTTAAAGTTACCGATGTGTTAATAACAGCAGCCAGACTATTCCCATTCAGATACAACATAGCTAGTGTACCAAACAAAGGTGGTAAAAGGCATTCCACAGAATGGGCTTGAAATGACAAAGATGTATCCAGGTGTACCTCCATGCTATGTACCTGCTCCTTCAAGGTGAGCACAACTCTGTCCAGAAGTGGCAACTGGCCTATATTCTAGATATGGAAACAACCTACCGACAGAGTCTCCATCTTCCCAATGTTCAAACCCAATTTACTGGCCATCATCCAGTCCACCACTGCATTCAGAGCCAATGAGAGAGGGAGACAACTACCTCTAGTTCTGTCCCCATCCTCTCTGCTGAGTTCTACAAGGACAACACCAAGGAGGAGGAAGCTGACAGGAAGTCCATCCTCTGGACTGGATGTAAGAAAGAAGGCAGGCAGGTTGAAGGGTGGGGCAGAATGAGTTTGGTGGGGCAGTGCAATATTTGCCCTTATAGACCAGCCTTCACTGCACTGGGGCAAAAACAGTGCCCTGCGAACCTCATAGCACAAGTGTCGTAGAGCCAAAGAGGACTCTCCCATTACTACTCTGTTGGTTCAACCGTACAGCTAGGAACAAAATCATTGTAATACAGTGTGTCTAGCACCCATCCTGAATGGTCAGTCCAGTGGCTAGAAAAGTAAGAATAGAAGGGTTGTACTCCCCCATCCCACTTTCAATTTTAAAGACCATTAGGATGACCAGGACTGCTTCAGTCCTGAAATCAGGCCTTATCCCATGTTAAAATTGCTAAGAAACTATCAGGATGTCCTGGTCCTCCCTTCTTCCATATTTGTATGAGCTCAGCTATGATGGTATGAGCTCCTAAAGCATGTACTGTATGTGGTAGCTGCGGGCAATTATTAACCAGTCTAAAATATTTATCACCCCCACCACATATTTTACAGGTGCATGACAGGGATGTATGAGGATTTTTAGAATAGTTGTAATATTTTTATTTATTTTTAAAATTACGTTTATATGCTGCCCTTCACCCGCAGATCTCAGGGCAGTTAACAAAATAATAAAAGGTTGTTTTCAAAATTCTTAAAATACCATCGAGTTGCATCTTACACGCATGTAACTTACGCAACTGCAGTTTTTCCTGCTTGGTGGCTGGTCAGCTGACATTGCACAAATTAAATGCATGCAAGGCAGACAGCTTAAAAGCTCTTTCCGTGGCAGGATAACCCAGTGCAGAAAGAGGTTTTAAGCTCTCAGGCTTGCTTACTGGGCTCTGGAAGGCTCTTGTGAAATCTCGGGTGGCCCCATGAGATATTGTAGGTGGTAAGGCCCATTTGGCATGCTGGCTTCACAAAGGTAAGGGTGCTCATGTGGAGGAAGTTCCAGGGTTGTTTTGACTATACATGGTTTTGGCTTTACACACAATCCCCAGAACACAACCCCAACCAAAGCTGCAAGTTGATTGTATTTAGTTTACTTTATATTAAGTGTAATTTTAATTAAAAAGTGTAATTTTCATGTTCTATCTAGTTTATGCACATAGGTACTCTTCCATCCTTATTAGAAGCCATACTTCTTTATTTCTCTTTGAGTTGCAACATACAAATAAGAACTGGATAAAACATATAATAAATTATCAAGTGTAGCATTTTTGTTACTTTTACCTAAATTCTGGCTTGCGGTCATACGTGTGTGTGTGTGACTAATCTATTAAAATCACATTATGCCTGATAAGAAAGCAGTAAGCCACTCTGATTGCTGAGTGACAGACTTAAGAACAGTCTCAACACATTCTTTATGGCATTCAGCCAATCTCTCTAGGAACACAATGACCCCAACTTTATTCATAAATCTTAGTTTGAAAAATACTCTATTCCCTAAAGCAATTCTCAGCACTCCTTTAAAAGCTTTGGTGGGGCGGGGGGGGGGGGCGGCAGGGAGAGATCAGATTAGAGTTAAACAGGTTATGCAGATGTTATGAGAATGTAACTTCTAAAAATAACTTCATAGATCAATTTAAGTAAACTTCAAATAGAAATCTCACCTTCTGCACAGCACACCACTTGTGTGTTACATAATTCTGCTCTCAAATTATCAGATTGATATAGTAACTGTGAAAGAAAGCCTTAGACACAAAAGGACGCTTGTACTTTAAATGGATTTCTGTCTTGAAAGTTTTATGCCAATACATTATGTACAGTATCGGATGGAGCTATTATGCTTGACATTGTTTTTTTAGAATGCCTCCAGGTGGACAAGAAGAGAATAAATCCTTTTAATATATATGCTCACCAAATGCATTCATAAAAGCTATATTGGGGAGGAAGATTTTGGTATTATCTCCTAACTCTTAATTGCAATTTTCTATAGGAAAAAATAAAGTACAACTTAGACATATTTGATGAAAGAACATACAAAATAAAAATAAATAAATACCAGGTACATTGGGTTGGATCCAAACCTAGACCCAATCCATGCAGTGTGTCTCCTGTTATTCTGCAGTTGCCACATTATCTGAGACCAAGGCATGGTTTGGCTTAGTGTTATGTTTGAACCAGCCTGTTTCATCCGACCACAAACCATTATTGACAAAAAGCAATAAGGATTGTGTCACATTTTTGTCTGATGTGCATAAAAAACAAGTTGCAAAACTTTGAAATGTCAATGAAAGAAAGAAACTTCAAATATATAAATCTGAGGCCCCCTTTGCGTTTAAGGACCTGGGACTAATAGCCCTCCTGAACACTCCTCTCCCATACGGCCCGCCTATCTATATCCCATACTCCTTCCACTGCCATGAAGCTGACCCTCACTGACACACAGCTACTGAAAGCCAAACATAATCACAGAAATAGCACTTAGGTAATGCCTAAGAGAAAGTGCCATAAACTAACAGCTGTGACATATAATCAATGGTGCTCCTGGTAAAACAATATTCAGAATAACCTTGCTTATTTAAAACAACATCCAATATGTACACAGAATGTTCTAACCAAGCCATTTAAAAAACGATCACAGGTATCCAAAGAAGGTGGGTGAATCCTTATGTACTTCAAAGAGAGTTTCATGCTTTTACTTCAAATGATTAGTCTTGAAAGCCATGTAACTGCGATATATATTAATCCACTAGAGTACACATTGAACACATTGCTTCCAAGCACCACTGACTAAGTGTCTCAACAGAATTGCTTCCATGTTATAACAGTAAACTGCTCTGTATATTTAAAGGGAATGAAAGTTACTCCTTTGCTGAAATAACATTTGCAATAGGAAACAGAACTATACGGGACTAAACAAATATCCAAACTGGTTTGTTGGTACAGATCAGTGCAGGTGAATACAGTTGCTTCAGGTTACATATGCTTCAGGTTACAGACTCCGCTAAGCCATAAATATTACCTCAGGTTAAGAACTCTGCTTCAGGATGAGAACAGAAATCGTGTTCCGGCGGCGCGGCAGCAGCGGGAGGCCCCATTAGCTAAAGTGGTGCTTCAGGTTAAGTACAGTTTCAGGTTAAGAACGGACCTCCGGAACGAATTAAGTACTTAACCCGAGGTACCACTATACTTGCAAAACATTCACTTGTTGAAGCACTTTGAGATGAGTTTGTTCACAATCAGAGTCCAAAACAGAGACATTCTTAAGCTTTGCAGGGATAGAGCAAGGGTTCACATCTTGAACAAAGGACTTGTTCTGTTTGTAATTCTCATATGGGTATTGAGATATTTGCATTTTCCACAACAGATTCTCTCACCGCAACTAGTATGTGTCAAATTTGAGTGAATGTATACTTAAAGAAATACAGTAGCTCAAAGGCTATCCAATATTGAGTTAAAGTAACTACTAACACATACCAAAATTGTTAACAGATGTTGCAAAGATTTATTATCTCCCTCAGTTTGACATACAGGGAACGCCGTGTTTGCATGGGAGTTGCGCTCTGGGTCAGTTTGTGAGTCAGTGGCCATGCATAAGCCTGTTCCACTCCTGCTCTGCCCCCTTCCAGAGCCAAAAGCAGCGCACATGTTGGCATGCACAAAATGGTTGCCACCTGTATGTTTGCCACTAGGAACTCTGAAAATATTGCTGCTCTGCCACCTAAATCTAGAAAATTGATGGACACCCACCAACCTTTGAAAAGGAAGGTAAGTACGGCTGCTATAGCCACTTGGCCAGATATGCTTCAGGGTTGAATAGAAGGCTCCCCACAATGCTTGGTGTTTATTTAAGAAAGCACTAAGGGAAAACTGTTTTCAATTAATAGAGTCCTTTCTACAGATCAGTTACATTTGATGCAAGACACTACTGTTATAGGCAGTATGAGGTATGGGGAGAAGAGAGGTGGGAAAAGATAGTGGAGAAGAAAAAAGGGGGATAGTAAACGTTCATTGTTTTACATAATGTGCAAGGTTTTTATGTCAGCATCATGTGGCTGGGTTCTTCAATTATTCATTTGTTTGTTTTCATCGGCAGTGAAAGAGATTGGGGAGCCCAGGGCATGGTTGGTTGCATTTGGTTGATTGCAGTGAGTTTTGTTTGTGTGTGAGAGGAAATTTTTTTTGGGGGGGGGGGGGGGTTGTTGTTGGGTCAAATTAGCCATATTGATTTGTATGCTGTTGGGGTGGGGGTTATGTTGTCTTGTTGAACTGTGAAGAGCCACATCGGGGTGAAGGCATCCTCTTTTGTTTGTCCCCGTGCTAATTTCAGTTTGTTGGTTAGCTTTCCTAGACGGGCTGTTTCCCATGCAGTTTGGTACCATGTTCACTCCTGACAGGTCCCTCCAGTGTCTAGTTATGACACTCCTAGCTGCTGAGAGTAGGAGTCTTATTTGTGCTTTGTTAAAAAAGTGTGCGCTGTTGTCTTGGAAAATATTTAATAGGCCCAGTTCCGGAGTTGCTTTTCATATCTGTTTCGTTATTTTGCAGATTTCTTGTGGGACTGATGTCCAAAAGTGTTTGATTTGGAGGATGCTGGAGTGTTGTTATAAAATTCAATGAGAGACAGTCTATTCCCCTCCACCCCCGTTGTATAATAATTCTTTGTCATACTGTGTCTATGTAAAGAAAGGCATTTTTCTCAGTGTGATCCTTAATGCTGTGTTAATGATCAAAATGGTTGACTCTGTCCTATAAGGACACTGACAATTACTGTCATCATACCTTGCGTGCAGCAGTTCAAGTTGTTTAAAACTTTGATAATGACTACTTTACTGCATTTAAATGAAGGTCATTTATCCTTCCATTCCTTACTTATATAGTGCCTCTCCAAGCAACTTGCCTCAAGGCCCTTTTCAAAGAACGCTAATCAGTACACAAAATTATATTGGAGAAAACAACCTTGTCACAAATGCCATAGTACTAATACATAGTAAAAGCTAAATAAAAAAATAGTAGCTTTCCTCTCTATATTTAAAAATGTCAAACATTTCAAGTAGATAGGAATGCAGGAGATGAGAAGAGATTTCACAGTACATATTAGGAGAAAAACTGTTAGGCGATCAGAACATTCACATGGCCAATAAAAGAAAATTGGAGACATTTGCAAAAGCACAACATTTGATGGGCAAAGCAGTGCCAAAAAATGTCATAATTGCAAACTGTTTCTGGACTTTACATCCTATCAACCTGACCAGCCAACTGGGAAGTCTAGCCATATGATAATAAAAAACATCTGTGACTATTTTAAGGTTTGATTGTGACAGCAATGCCATCAACGTGACAGCATTACTTACTGAAAACTGGAACCACTTCATTCAGCTTGCCAGTCCAAAAAGGTAAGAAGCATTTCTTACCATGAATAAGGGTAATGCCTTATCAGTACACACATACAACCATCCCAGACTAGCTTAGACAAATGAATTTACTTCCACTACCAGTCTGTGAAGACTTCACAAAAGATGCCTGATAATGTCACTCCTATTGTGTGAGGGTTTGCTGGCTACTTACCAGTAGCCATGCTATTGGCTGCAAATGAAATAAATGTCCCTGCTCCTACAAAAGGGGAGGGGGAAGCAATCAGGTGCTATCTCCTGGTGGTTTAGAGGAACATAGTACATGATAAATAGGTTTGAAAACAGCTTTCTCCCACAAATCAGACTCTTATGGCAGTGCCAAAAGTACATTCTTACAATGTTTTGATTACAAATTCCTTAATCTGATAGAGGCAACAGCTCCACCTTTCTTCTATCTTAATGATTATTGGATCTCCCAGAGAAGCAAAACACCATCAAGCACTGAATTATCTGAAGATGATATCAAAAGTGAGGATTAAGAGGGTGCAGAAGATCTTCATTGAGATCAGAGGGTTGAATCTGGTGAGCTTGTGTGCTCTTTGCAGGGCAATGATGGCTCATTCCTGTTTATTAACCATATGATTAATTATTATTATTATAGTGTAGCTAATTTAGTTTAATCATTTGGAGAATGGAGCTGTGAGTGCAGAAATCATTGTCTGAATTAAGCACTCGGGGTTAAGTTTAAGATGTTAGTCTCAGTTTCTATTTGCAATATGGCATTTATAATACTGGACTCCCTTACAGTGTTGTTGTGGTTGCAGAGACTGTTTATGTGAAACCCACATTAATCATTTCCATTGGCCAATTTGTAAAAGCATTCAGTTTACATCTGGAACAGGCAACAAAGTTCAGCTACTTAACATAAGAGAATTAATATGAGCTGCAAGAAACTCTATGATTCCCTGAATTACATTTGTCAAGCGAGGTACTTATCATCCCTTAAGTTTGCATTTAATGTGCCTAGATGCAAGCTAGGGGTTAAATTGAGTTAAAAGGTTGTGATAAAGAGGCATAAAGCTGAGAACTCTATTCATTCAATCATTGTGTATTTATTAATTTAAGATTCTTCCACACTAACAATTTGTATATTGCTTAATCACAGCCATCTTTAAATGGTGTACGGAAAACAGAATGCAGTAATACTAAGAATGAGTTAAAATTATCTACACACACACATACCCCTACCTTGCAGTTGTGGCTTTCCTCATGACTAAAGCCATGTGCTGTGTGCATTTCTACACAGAGTTAGTGAGCTGAGGCTATCTTTTGATAACACTAAGTAACATGTGAACTCATTTTTGCCACTGGTACATAAGATGAAAGTAGACATTACAGAATGTGGGGAACAGGAAATACAAGCATCTTATTCCTAGATGCTTTGAAAACAAGATCTGTACACAACAGCCCAGATGTCTGCCTGCCATCACCTTTACCCCTGAAGCATAGGAAGTCCAAGAATTACGGGTCAATTTGCCTCTTGGGAGGGGAAAACTACCAGCTAACTCCACTGTCACCAATGGGCAAATACAGACTGTTCTACCACCACAACCTGCCTCCCAGTTGGCCAACTACGTAATATTTAATATTCTTAGGTTGCCAAAATATACAGTCAAACTTCAAGTTCCAATTTGAGAAGCTTTATTACTATTTGGTATATGGAGGCATATGGAGTGAGAAAGGAAACAGGAAACATAAAAGGAAAAATAACAACACAGTTTATTCTTTCTCTCTAAACAGCCAGCACTAGACAATCATTTTTAACAGCAATAAACCAGTGGAGGGTATTGGCAGGTGGGGAGGATTCTCCCATCAGGTATGATGATGTCTGTCTGGAACGTGGTGTTTCCAGCATACAGAGAGAGGGAGATAGACCACTGGCACCTTTCAACTGAAGTAAAAGGTGAGAACTAGAATTGATTCCTAATCTATGCCTGGTACACAAAAATTAGTAATTCTAGCTTGTGTGCATGGAGAATGTTTGAAATGTGACAGGTAAGTTGCTATGTAATGGAACCTAGGTTTATTTTTTTTTAAACAGGCATTTCCCCAAAATATTGTTATCACAAGATAACTATGCTGAACTTTCATTGCATAAGCAATCCCTATAAGGAAGATTAGTTCTTACCCTACAATTTTACATAATGCAACTAAAAGCAAAACCTAAAATTGCAATAGTAACCAGCCCTACTGTGCATCAGAATGTTAAAACAAACGGGAGGTCACCATTCGCCAAATAAAGGGGGAAAGCAATGCTTTCCCCTTTTTGATGCTAAAACAGAAAGGCAAAGTATAAGAAGGGCAATACAAACAATACAAAGGGAAAGTCAGAGATAGCAAGAATAAGGATAGAGCAGCAAAGGAAAATAAGACTGATATGGCACATCTATTGCATTTTCTGTTTTAATTGTTGGAATCAGAATAACATATCAGGCAGTAATGGAGCTAAAACTCAATAAAGGTAAAAATGTAGTAGCTTTATTCAGATGCATTTCTTAATCATGGCTTAGCATTACTGTACAAGAGCAAGCCTTAATGAGCTTCAAGCTTGTGTGCTCCTCTCTCTTCCGCCTGCATGGTTGCAAGCAGACGACCAGAAATTTCCATATCAATTTTAGATGAGCCAGTTTAACATGATGTCTGAACGGGGTTCAGTTTAACCAACTGTGGTTAATTGAAACAAGCCAGTTTCATAAGATATGGCTTAAAATTGTCCAGGTTTGGATCACAAAGAGAAAAGTTGGGTGCATGAGCTCAGGGCTTGTCATTGTAGCAGTGGTGTTTATGGTCAAAGGCTCACTATGGCATGTTCTCGATACACTAAACTGTATCAAGAAGTATTTTTAAAGAAAGTTACTCCAGCCAAAGTTACAGGATTCCACAGCATCAAACCAGGCATGTTGTAGCAAATCATGTGCATTTGCTCCAAGATACTTCTTACATCAGTTTGTCTTTGTTCCTGCATGTAGACTCCTCTAATGCAGGTGTACTTTTCATACCACCAGTGAACAAGTTTCTTAGGTATGAATTAGTTCTATATAACTTTCTAAGTAGATGGAGAAACACTGTCTTGGTTTTTTTGACAAGGAATAATGTAGAATTAAGGATACAGCCTTGACTTTAACTGAAAAACTATATCCCATCATTCTTTAACTACCTTATCAAATGAACATTCAACATGGCAAAACAGTAGAATTCCCCCACCTTTTAAATCATTCTTATGGGCAGAACTGAAATTATTCTAACGCACTTTAAAATACTTTGATTACCAAACCAGGGGGTGGTCATTCAGTTTAAGAAGTGGTACAAGGGTGTGATCTGCTGAATGTGGTGCAAGACTATAATTAGTTTGATACTGTATACTACCGAGACTTCTGGGTTAGCACCTCCGGCAATGGCGGATTTCCTCTGATCGGGAGGAATCCGCTTCATGAGAATTAGGGTCTGGACCGCCGCGGCGAGGCGGAGATCCACTAAAAACCACAGGCGGGAGAAGCCTGTGGACGTGGGATTCGGCTGGCACCTTTTGTGCCTCCCCTACTCGCGGGGAAACCCGGTTTCGGGGATCCGGAGCGACGTGGGGTGAATGGCGCGGTGCTTCGAATCGACTGCTCTTTTCACGGAGTGAATCCGCATTGCTGTTGCCGGAGAGCGCTGACTTTTTCCTGTGGACAATTGGATTTTAAACAACTGCCCGTGAGTAGAACGGAAAATTGGACTATGAAACTTCTTAATTTGGCACCGAAGTGGGAAGGTCTAAACAGGAAGTCCGCCTTCCGCTTTTGTAAATAGATTGAAGCAAAGACATTGCAAGCTAGAGTCTGGAAAGTCGTTTGTAAAGGACTAAATTTCCATCAGTTAAAATTACTAAACCCCCCTTGGAAGCAGGAGAAGAGGGGGGAATCTTTTTAGGCTGTTTAAACCTGCAGAAGAGAGAGTAAGGAAAGATAAATTTCCACCGTCTTGAAGCTGGGAGCGGGGTGTCAGGACAGACGTTTTGGGGAAGTTCATTGACTGTGGATAAAACGTTTTTGACAGATAGTTAAAAAAGAGAAACATATTGATTCCAATGTTCCCTTTTGCACTTAAAAGGAACAAAATATCTGAAAAACGAAAGGGACTTTGTTGCTAGATCTGCTTTTAAAAAGACGGATACAAATAGAAATTGTTTCCTCTAGAGGGAGCTTGTGAAATTGTTGTTAGAGTCGATCTGGGGAATTTTGCAGCTGTAGAGATTAAAGATCGTGAGACCAGACTTTGACCTTGAACAAGAATGTGCCCAGAAGAAACTTTAGTGCTTGCTTTTTGCAAGACAAGCGCCTTACTGGAACAGCTACATGAGAAGATGGATTTGATGACTGTTGCAGTTGGAAATTTTGGACAAACTGTGAATACCTATATAGAAACCACTCAGGAATCAATCCAGGAATGTGCTTTGACAGAGCAAGTGGTGAAGAAGATAAAGGAGGAGGTTGTTGCTGAACCTCAAGTAGCAGAAATGGAGAGAGCTGCGGCCTTGCAGGAACATAAGTTGTTGTTTTTGACGACTGAACCTGGAGAAAGTCAGATTTGGAGAGATGGAGTACTGTTTGGTTTGGAGATGGGAAGCTGGATAGATCCCCCTATGCAAGGATGTTTTGGCTTTTCGGATCTGGCTTTGGGCCAGGGGGAGTTTGGAGTTGTGGGGGCCCTTAACCTTGGAGGGACTTTGAAACATGCCTTTAAATATCTTATGGATTTCAGTGTTGACTATGGAGAATGGGCTGACTTGTTGAGAAGGGATAAATATATTGTCAAGTCGGAGTCTCCCCGAGAGAAAGGAAGGAAATTAAGAATAAGATCAGCAGAAGACAAAGTAAAGTACAGGTATAAACATGAAGAAGACCTGCGGAAGGGACATGGAAAAGACTTAAGAGCCTCGGATAGAAGGTCACCAGGTTGATGGACTAGATGGATGGGATAGAAAGGACTGACAAAACCCGAGACCAGGAAGAAGAGACGATGGATGAAGATTGGAAGAAAGTTTTAAAAACTCATTTAGAAAATCATTGTAAAATTAATGAGTATTAGAAAAATGTTGGAATGAAACTATTTGGCTTTAGTAGAAATGTTAAAAAGAATTATGTAGAAATATGTTATGCTAAAAAGAATTAGGTATAAATAAGACTTAAGTTTTAAGCTTTAGGGTTTTTTATGGTAAGATAAGGTTAAAATAGATTAAGATAATTTAATGACAGAATATTGTGAAAGATGGAAAGGATTTGCTGAGATAATTAATAACTAGAATACAAAAAAGGGAGGTGTGAGGAGGTGGATGAAACAAGTTAATGAAAGATAAAGATTTGGTAATATTGGATTTGTTTTTAAATTTTTTGTTTATTTTTGTTTTTTGATTTTGATGTATTGTGTGTTTTGTTTTTTCTTTGACTTTTGTTTTTATTGATTTGTATTGTTTAATTTCTCTTTTTGTCTACCTTTTTTCCTTTTTCTTTTTTTCTTGTTTTTTCCTTTCTTTCTCTGTAATTTTAAATTCTCAATAAATATCATTTTAAAAAAAAAGATACTGTATACTACCTACCCTGTAATAATCATTCTTAAACTATGCAAGTAGCAAGGTGGTTCATAGATTCAGAGTTGGAAGGGACCCCAAGGATCATCTGGTCCAACCCCCTGCAATGAAGGAATCTCAACACATGGTTCCCCATCCAATCTGAAACCACATCACACCCTGCTTAGCTTTGCAGATGTACTAGTAGTTTTATTCTGCACCACTAGTTCATGTTGATGAAAGGGGGAAATTAACAACAACAACAACAACAACAAAGCCTAACAACTGTGCAATGGCAGTGGCCGTTCTTCCAGCTACAGATTCAAGCACCTTTCATGGTTTCCCCATAAGTAGTGGGAAATTATTTTGCCCAAAGTTTTCTTCACAGTGCACTTGTCACTTCCCATATCTTTGGCTAGCCATAATGGGCAAGAGGAAGAGAAAAAGATTAGCAGTATGCCTGGCAGTAACGCAATTATTCAACCCAGGATTAAAATCATTGGGGCTCAAGAGTAACTGAGATTGTAGAAGAAGGGGTATGGTATGGCACCTAGACCAATAAGCAAGTGCACTAGGGGATACATTTGATTATTTGCAAAGTTATGCATATAAAGTCTGGAAAGCACTGGGAACCCATGTCCTAAATATAAAAGGAATGATCAAATACAAGGTGTTTCATATGCTCTGCCACTGAAGAACAGAATAAGAAGTTCGAGAAACTATTAATGGCAACACAATAAAGCCACTGGGGGAAATAAGCAATAAATCAGTTAAGCACAAAACCTGAAAGAACAAAGAGGTGCTCAAGGCTATCAAGCACCTGATAGAGAGGCTGCTTTCTGCAGATATCAAGCAAAATCAAGCACCAAAACACTGAGTTGGCAAAAAGAAGCATAATTCATTATAGGCCCTTCTGGGTTTTGTGTTGTGTGTGTGTGTGCTAGGGAATGGCTGGCCTACAGCCAATCTGGAATTTTGTGAAATTTATTATATTGTATTTCTTGCATTTATATCCCACCTTTATCTCCAAAGAGCTGAGTGGGGGTTTGAATGCTGGTCTCCTAGGGTTCAGCACTCTAACCACTACACAACACTGGCTGATTGTGTGTATGCACAGGTGTGAGAACAGTCATAGAACAACCATCCTGTTGTATTTTAATTTGCAAATTATAAAGCAACTGGGAAAGCCATCTCTATAGATTATTTTCACCCTTTAAATATTAGTCAAATTTCTAAATCTGTCGGACATAAAATTCACTAGCCACATGACATTGTAAGCCATAGCTAATAGTTTACCGTGCAAGAGGTCTTAGTGCCCGCTCACATAGGGGAGAAACATCCCATTATCCTTGGTTTAGCATTACATTTGAATTGGGGATTATAGTTTGTTTAGTTCCAAACAACCCATTATGGTAAACTGTCACATAAATTACTCAAGATACAATCCAACTATGCACACTTACATGACAGAACACCCCATTGACCACAGTGGGCCATACTTCTAGGTAAACATGCACAGGAATATGCTGTCAGTTGATCAACTAACTGATTCATATTTTGGTCAATAACCTTTATGCAAACACCCTCCCTTCAGATGTCAAGGAAATAAACAACTATCTGACTTTTAGAAAGCATCTGAAGGCAGTCCTGTTTAAGGAAGTTTTTAATGTTTGATGTTTTATCGTGTTTTTACTACTCTACTGGGAGCTGCCAAGAATGGCTGGGGAAACCCAGCCAGATGGGCGGGATATAAATAATGAAGTAGTAGTAATAGTAACTACTACTATTACTATTTAGGGGAGAAAAGCCATGTTCACCACTGATAAAAACAAAACAAAAAGTAGACACAACTCACTTCAGACAGGAGGCTTTCTGACTATTAAATACTGGGTACTAAGAATGCAAAACAAAACAAAGTTCCCTAACATACCTCGCATAAGCCAGAGGATTAAAATGCAGTGCACATGAACAAATGCTAGGGTTGCCATACGTCCAGGGAATCCTGGACATGTCCTCTTTTGGGGGATCAACAAGCCCATCTGGGAAGACTTTCACATTTGAAAGGAAATATCCTTGATTGATTGATTGTCAGCCAGTGTTGATGATACTGAGCAAGACGGAGCAATGTATAAAGTAGCTTACTTTGTGTTTTTGGTACCATACACAGTCACCTTCATGAAGAAAAGATGCTTTATTATCATATATGCCTCTATTATATATCTAACAAAACAATCCGTTTGTCTATGTATATACACACAGAGGGAAAACTGTGTTGAGTGGTTAATGTGCATACCACCAAGGCTAATGTGAAACATGAACATCCACAAAGAGAGAATTGTTGACAAAGAGGGGATTTTGCACCCTGTCCGAACAAAATACATACTCTCCTGGTTACAAAGTTCTGTTATGAAAAATGGATAAAAGCTTTCCTCTACCCGCTTTTTCCACAAAATGCATAATTTTAAACACTTCTATCATGTCCCCTCTTACTAGTCTTTTCTCTAAACTAAGATGTTCCAAATTTACTCATCTCCTTGAGCACACGTGCATGCATGCACACACACACCATCCCCATATATTTATTCACATAACTAACCAGTGGCAAAGCAGCTGGATATTGAGGAAGAATGGACATGACTTCAGATAAAAATTAGTAGCCCAGCTACCTTTGCCCTATTATCAAGGGGTGGGGGGAGGGAGGGAGGATCCTCACTTCAACTGCTCAATTCACATTCAGTGTATTTAACCATTTCTTTGCAATTGTAAGAATGCATGTTATGAGGTAGTCAATTTATCTCAGTATGATCTATATTGACTGTTGAGAATTTAACCTGGGACCTTCTGCATACAATGTACTCTACCAATGAGCTACATCACAGAAATGAATAGTACAGTGGTACCTCTGGTTGCGAATGGGATCCGTTCCAGAGGCCCGTTTGCAAAATGAAAAGAGTACAACCCACAGCTGCGCACGTGCGGGTTGTGATTCGCCACTTCTGTGCATGTGCATGACATTTCGCACTTCTGCGCATGCGCAAGTGGCAAAACCCAGAAGTAACCCTTTCCGGTACTTCTGGGTCGCCGCGGGACGTAACCTGAAAGAACATATCATGAAGCGGACGTAACATGAGGTCTGACTGTACCTACTTACTTCTGAACAAACACGATCAGGACCAGGCTGCATGTTTAGTGTCTGTGTGTATTTCAATAATCTCAGTGTATCTTCCGATTCCAGCAACACTTAAGATGATTCCTCATCCCTCAATATAAAATGCACCAAAATAATATCACGCTTATTTCAACAGCTTGGGTGCTTCATTGCTATCAAGCATTTTTTCATTCTAAGATTGCCACACAGTACAGAATACTAAGGTTCATGTATAAAACAGAACATACCCTGCACACTGTGCGCAGATTCAAATATATTAACTCTGGCTGATCTGGGCTATTTCTGGGATACCATTTGGCTTTAAAGTAACCTGGGTCAAGGAGGTAATGTTAATGTAAATAGAGACGAGACACTGGTAAATGTCATATTTATACAGCAGCTTCCACAACCTCATTCATGCTCGGCATTGGATTGCACCCTGGACTAATCTGGATCAAGGCCATAGAGGATACATTTGAAAACATTCTTCAAATTAGAGTAAGAACCTAAAAACCTGTAGCTCCTTAAGGAACTCAAAGGAAGGTCAAAGATCTCCATCTGCAGCTTCTTCCATCACAGTGATGATGATGGTAAGAGCTGTATTTCAGAATGAAGTAACTGCTTATGTTGTATCAGAAGAAGGGTGTTCTTCCAAAGCAGCCTATCAGATACCCCTGGGAATAGCCACAAAGCAGAGCAAGATGGCGGCAACTATCCAAATAAGTTTCTTTTGCGCAGAATCTGGTGCTACTCAAAGGAACCCTGTCTTTTCTTTTTCAGACTATTTCCTGCAGTGACACAATTCAGAATCTGGATAACTTTTAGCATGCCATTATAAACCAGTTTCCTTACAGGATCAAACTGTTAAAAAAAAAAGGAATTGCTGATCTATGAAGTGATAATCTAGTTATTCATATGTTTTAAAACCATGAGCATTTCATATCAGATTGCATCGGAAGTGATGAAATGTGACATGCGATATGCAAACACTTTTGAGGGAAAATGTTGACAAAATTTAGTCCCCCCACTCGTTGAAGAAAAAGTGCTATGAAGTCATTTGGAATATGAGATACAAAAAGTATTTCCAGGAAGAGAGTGACCACCAGCATTAACTGGTTCAGAGTGTTTCAGTAATATGTCAAATGTCTGGCCTGCTCCCCTGTCAAGATTTAGTCACCATTAACTCAGAATTAATTAGTTCCACTTTAACATGGAAGTGGGGTTTTTAGCTGGCAAAGAGCCAAGAAGAGACCAAGCCAAACAGGCTACCAGTAATCCAAAGATTAGAGATATTATCCTCGTGTGAAAAATTGTCTAAGCAGCAATAGGCCAATAGAAGACAGGGTGATGCATCTCCTTCTATTTTTTGTCCTTGGTTAATCAGGCTACAGCTTGCCAAGGATTGTGTCAGGGTGTGTGTGTGTGTAAGGAGAAGAGAGAAAGACTGGTATGGCATTAAACTGAGCGTGCATCTTTCAAATGACAGTTTATTCAGGCAGTGAAGTATTTCTCTGCAGACTGCCGATGCTTGTTGGCTTCAGTGTATCTGTACACTGTATCTGAAGTAGGGCTGCCTCTGAAGAGAGTTTGAAAACTTCAGCTGGTACAGAATTCAGCAGCCAGGTTGTTCTCAGGGATAAGAAGTATATTACACTGATCCTGGCCCGACTGCACTGGCTACCAATTAGTTTCCAGGCCCAATTCAAAACTATAAAGCCTTCAATGGCTTGTCACCGCAATACCTGAAGAACCGCCTCTCCACATATGACCTTGCAATCATCATCTGAGGCCCTTCTTTGTATTTCTCCTCCATGAGAAGTCACTGGAGAGTGGCAACAGAAGAAGGGGCTTTTCTGTGGTGGCTCCCAACTTGTGTAATGCTCTCCCCATGGATGCTCACCTGGCATCTTCATTACATATCTTTCGACACCAGGCAAAAAACGTTTCTCTTCAACCAGGTGTTCAGCTGATTAACATTCTATGGCTTTTTAAATATGCTTGTGGGAAGGGGGTAGTTATTGGTTGGTCTTTGTTTTATTATGGAGTTTGTATTCTCATTTTGTATTTTTCTGTTGTGAACCACTCTGGGATCTTTGGATGAACAGCTGTATACAAATTTAATAAATAATAATAATAAACCATTTTACACTTGACTAAACTAATGCTGCCCAAGAGAGAACAGGTGCCCATACATGCTAGCCCTGTGCACACATAACCATTAGCCATTGTTATTTTTCCTTCACTATTGTTAAGCATTACATGGGGATATACTGCAAATCAGTTTGACTCGGCTTCGTACATGATGGTTTGCATTATCTCAGTTAACCATGGTTAGCAAACATGATGCTCAATACAGCTTCCCTACTCTATGTTTACAAGCTGATAAGTAGGTTTCCACATATGCTTCTGAGGGCAAGGCTTATCTCAGCAAGCTAAATCTAGGTGCGTCCTATGGGCCGGTGCGTCCTATAGGGTGAAAAATACGGTATTTTAAATCAGTAAAATGACAGAGGAAAGGACCTGCCTCCTCCAGCAATGCAGTCTTAATTCAGTTTGAGGATCTCTACAGCTGCAAGAAAGGAAGGAACAAAGTAACTAGGGAAAACAGATTTGTGATTGGAGTTTAGGTTTAAAAAATGATGGTAAAAATATACATGAATCTTTTAAAAGTGATTTCCATAGTCAACATGATGGTATACTTTGCAAAACAAACACATCAAAAGCCAAGCCAGAGATTATTGTTAGCTTGGTGGCCCTACAATGAGTCTGTCGTGATGGAGACAAATTACAGGACTCCATTGGGAAAGGGTCATGTTGAAGACAGGCAAGATTCATTTATTGTTCAACTAGCCTAGGTTGGTTAAGGCAGTTCGTTTGATAGTAGAGAATACTTCTATGAGAGCCAACCTAAATAGACCTGAAGATTTGACAAAGAGTTTCCTCACATATTTGAACATATCTAATTGTGTTATCAAGTTATCAGCAAAAACTCTGGATACTTCAGCGAGGAGAATGTCCATCAACTTTGTGAAAACACAATATATGGAAGAGATAATGAAGGGCACTGCCCATAATTGGTAGCGGTCATTCTCCAACAGCAAAGCATTGTTAAGCTTTTACAATATAGTTCTAGCAGAAAAATGAAGGTAGGTTTGAAAGTTGCTAGAGCAAAAGCAATCCTGTGGAGTTATTATTTTAAATTGCAAGGCCAAAGACTTCAGGTGTAAAGGTCCTTGTGATCTGAACTCCTAATTTCGAGTTGGGAAGGTGCAGCAACTGGTTAAAAAAAAGTGTTCTGTGCTATGAGGAATTCTGACTAGAAACCATAAGAACCATTCTTTGACAGGAGTCCCCTGAAGTGAAAACACTGTTCAGGCTCATCCTGTAGAAAAGGCAATCTGAAGAGGATAAGCAAGACAACCTTATAAACTACGTATCAAAATTTCCATCACATAGGCACTTGAGGAAAATCCACCATGTGGAGATAGCATTCAGACTGAAAACATGGAAGATAGACTCTCAGAAGAAGTGTCATGAATTCATTCCTTTGAAAATGGAGAAGACTCTTGTTATAAAGCTGGTAGGATTGAATTTATGCTCTTTTAGCTTAGCAAAGGGTCTTCTGTTTGAGCTTTTACAAGCATCTTAGTATTCTGAGAAAATGGGGCAGTGGTGCTGGTGGGAACCAGAGCTACAACGTCCTTGACTTCTACTCAACTTGTCACTTGAAATTTACATTTATTTTACATTCTAATCTCTGGTACACATATAGGTACTAAAATACATAAAGACTAATGATAATTCAGTAATATAGAGATTAAACTATTAATTGTGTTATGATTTTTTAATGTTCCACTAAACTGTTTATAGTGCTCATACTTAAGACCTATTCTATTAAAGTATTTGTCAACCTAGGGAGACATACTCCAGCATGCTAATAAATTCATATTGCAAAAGGAATTGTGCAAAAAAGTCAAGGGTCTTGAGGCTTGCATACCAAAACAAAGAAAAAGCAAGGATGTTAACTAGCCCCCTCCACACTATTTTGAAATGTTTCCAAACCACCTATGATTAACACACAATTACTGAATTAATGGATAACAAGGTTATCAGCCATGATAACCTCTAGTATCAGAGGAAACATGCCTCTGAATACCTGTTGCCAGAAAACAACTGAGGGAGAGGGCTATTGCCCTTACATCCTACACATTTATTTATTTTCAAGATTTTTAGCCAATATTACTGTGGCTTCCATCCCAATCATGTAAATTTACATAAACTAAAATCACAACCACAATAAAGCATATCAGTAATACAATACTGTAATATATGAGGAAGACAGGTGTGGCAAGCTAAAGCAATGTAGCAAAAGCCTACATGTGAGCTTGCCAGTCATATGGGCATCTGATTAGGGACTGCAGAAAGCAGGATATTGGACTAGATCATAGAATCGTAGAATTGTAGAGTTGGAAGATACCACGAGGGTCATCTAGCCCACCCCTGAAATGCAGGAATATTTTGCCTGCATATGTGGGGCTTGAACCCACGACCCTGAGATTAAGAGCCTCATGCTCTACCAACTGAGCTATTTGGTCAAGTAGATTGGTAGTGAATGTGGACAAGCCCCATATTCCAGGGAGATGCCTTAGAAGGATTTTTATCTGAAATGAAGTGGGATCTACATGAGGTGCCCTGACTGAAGCAGCACCCCCAACCAAAGGGCATTGTGGAGAAGTCTGTTGTGGCTGACAGGTCAGGCTTGTAATCTTATTTTACAATTTACCTGGATTCTCCAATCTCAATACTTTGTGGGATAGATGTTGAAGTGCATAAATAGTCTTGGTCTCACATGTGTTTTGGAAGATCTGTCTCTGAACAGTAGGAAAGTTATAGTGGACTAGTTCGTGTGAGCTCAGCTCCCCCCCCCCCCAAAAAAAACACCAGAATCCTGAGCCTCAATATAGCATGAGGATGCCACTATCCAAAACAAGCTGAAAAGAAAGTGACTGAGTATGAAGGCAGTGAGGGTGGGGTGAAGGCAGCCATCCATTTCTCTTCAATGCAAGGCTCCCATTTGGGAGGCCATGGTTACTGATAGCTCACTTTTCATCAAGGATATACAGTACAAAGTGTCTTAAAAATGTAAAAATATGCAATGAAACAAAACACACAGTATGTGTCTTAAATACTAACAATATATTAATTGGAATTACTAAAGTCAACTGGAAGATTAGAAACATAGCTGTCAACGTTTCCCTTTTTTTAAGGGAAATTCCCTTATTCCAAATAGGATTCCTCGCAAGAAAAGGGAAAAGTTGACAGCTATGATTAGAAACCAAGCATGCCAAAATAAAAAGGTCTTCTACAAATGCCTTAAGACTAAAAAGAAAGGTGTGCATCTTATGTCCACAGGCATGGCATTCCACACTTGAGGTACCACCACTGAAAAGGCTCTGTCTCAGAGACCCAGCCAGCCAATTTAATCTCATTTAGGGAAGATCCTCTGTTGCTGACCTTTCGAGGCTTATGAGGGAGCAGATGCTCCCTGAGGTAACTTGCCCTAAAGTCATTTGCCACTTAAAAGGCTAAAGCCAGCATTTTAGAGGCTAAAACTGTACTTTAAATACAGCTCAGTGACCACTGAATTGAGCAATCTGATCTGGGGCTCCTAAATGCCAATCTGTAAACTGCATTTTGAACTGAACAGCAAAGAATCTTGTAGCAACTTAAAGAAGACTTTATTAAGACAGAATTGTTCATAGACTACATCGGAAGAAGTGGACTGTAGTCCACAAAAACTTATGCCGTAATAAATGTGTTTGTCTTTAAGGTGCCCCAAGACTCTTAGCTGTTTTTAATGCAAAAGACTAACATGGCTACCCCTCTGGAACTAATTGAAGTTTCCAGACTGTCTTGAAAGGCAGTACCACAAAGAGATGGTTGGCTGCATTGGGGGTCATGGTCAGCTGCACTCTCAAAGCAATCTGACTCTGTATAAGGCAGCAGTTTCTGTTCCTTATGCATTCCAATGAAGGACCCACCTACTTCTTTATCTCCATAAACTCCCTCCCTAAAACTATTAGGCTTCACATAATGCTGCCTCTCCCAGTGTACTAAGACAGCTATCTCACTTTAGCCACATAAAAAAGCCCCACAAACACAAGCCAGAACTTCATAAGCCATATTATCTCCCAAAGCCCTATTAGTTGCAAGGCCCAAGAACTTACTGTTATTTTGTTTATTTAAAAAAAATGTATTATTAAGGTTCATTTATTATTCATTATTAGGGGTTCTGAGGTCTAATTCACACCTGTAACAGTGACTGCTTGATATCGAACCGGGCATAAGCTCTTTCATTAGGTATGCCAACACACTCCGACATTTTTTTGGCATAGCAGCACACCACCACAAAGAAACATTTGTGGTAGCATAGGCTTGCCATATGTCACGAAAACGTCCTAACACGTCCTGGATTTCAGGTGAAAAAAATGGCGTAAGGGGAGAATTTTACTGAATGGGCAGAATGTCAGGGAAAACCCATATGTATGGCAACACAATGGAAAAAGCAGCGGAAACCGCTCCAAAAGCTTAAAATCACTGGGGGGGGGATATTTCTCCCAAAAAGCTCAACAATCTGGGTGTCAGGAACTTTACTTTTTGAAATGTGGCAACCCTATGGCAGCATGGCAAAAGGTGTCCTAATTGTCATAGCAGCCTACCTGACACAAATGTTTCAGCACTCAGTTCTGTTTCAAGCACCTACCACACCACAGTCTGCATATGTGAATGAGGTTTAAGGACTGCGGTGATCTCCAAAGGCAAAGCCTCACAGCTGGGATTTCACAAGCCTTCTCTAAAGCATGAAATTAAAGGAGATGGCAAACAAAGCAGCATGTAATGATTTATTTTTACACTGTGTGAATTAAATGTAAAAGCTCAATTTAAACACGAAGCTACAATTTGATAAACGAGCTAAAAATACCAGCTTGTAAATATACAGTGACATGTTAATTTCATTTCTGGCAAAAAATAGCACCCAGTTGTTTTCAACAGACATACTATGCTAACAGGAATGTGTGTGCCATAAAGAAATAGCAACTATAGTTTCCTCTAGGCATGCTGCAGCTCTCTCTTTCCCCAGAGGTCCTAGAAATATGAACTGTAGCTCTTGTATAGCAGTCCAGGAAATAATTGATCATTTGCCAGTGTCCTGTTGGCGAGTTACCACTCTTGGGACCCACTTTCAATTTCACACTATTTTGACTTTCTGGACACTGTGGGTTAATTTCTAGGAGAAAAGATGATTACGTACTTGAGCTGTTGTTACAATAGCTGTTCTACGTACATCGTGCATGTGGCATTTGTCTGTGTCATCTAAAATGCAAGAACAAAAACCATACAAGAGGGTTTTTGTTTTGCTAGAACAGCAGAAGTCTTAAAATTTTAAAATTACATCAATTTCTTACAGCATGGAACAACAGGGCCCTGCCACCCCTTCACCTATCAGATGCAGCATGGGGGGGGGGGCGTTGTTCCAAACCTACGGCTGTATACAAAAAGGGAAAGGATAGAAGACACAAAGCTCTAGAACTTTGAAGAATCCAGAGAAGAATAGCTGTTTTGTGGTAGCTTGAAATTCAGAGATGACAGGTGTATTTCTGTTAACACTTCATGGATAAAAGTAATCCAGAGCTACACAGAATTGCAGCCTGACAGCACAATGCAACTGCTACTGAAGCGAGACCCAAATTGGTCTCCTCAAAAAGAAGCTTTGCATCTCTATACCAATGTGCCCTCAAGCAGTAAGACACAAATCTTTGTTCTAAGTTGGAGAAAGTTTCCATGTTGTGCTGCAAATGTCTCACAATTCAATGCGCGGCCGCATTCCCCATTTACAGTAAAAACCTGAATAGGGGAAGGGAAAGAATGCCCAATTCACTATCACTGTGAGAAGGTAGGGCAGGCAGGAGTGGTAAGTCTCCAAACAATCTATACTCACAATACAGGGTTTTCATTAACAAAGATACAGGTTCAATAGACAACAAGCTGAATAATCACAAACAGAGGGGGGAAAACCTGATCCAAGCATTAATAATTCAATTAGTATTCATTGAAATAACATTGATTTTAATGAATTTATTTCACAGCATTGTTGCTGCCCTATGTACTTTTTAAACTTTCCATTACAGTTTGACATTCATTAAGGCTTGGGCCTTAAATATTTCCTTTTCAAATGAAAATAAAAGGATGAAGAGAAAAATCACTATAGGAGAACATTATAATGTTTAAAAACTGTTTAGCAAAATTAAAACAAAGGAAGCATAATCAATAACGGAAAAAGCACAAACCTACAAAGTTATGTAATACATGCATTTTTCTCCCCTCCCCCATAATTAAAAAGTCATTTTCATTAGAATTTAAATTTGTAATAATTTATCTATAGGCAAATTCCATGAATGTGATGCAGTAAATTAATCCTGCTATAAGATTACCAATATTGCTAGAAGATAGTGATCTTTTATATGAGCTGCAGTCTGCAACCTATATAAACAAATGACACTCTTCTGCCCAGCACGTCTAAAAGGTGCCCATATATTGCTTTACAAAGTTTTTGCTGATGTGCGAATGCTTTTCCCACAAATTGTGAATGCTTTTTCCACATACCAGAATAACTTCACTTAGAATGGTATAGGCATCACTCCAGCATCCCATAAACTGCAAAAAATCTCACGTTTATCTTGCTACCCATCATTAGAGGGCAACTAGATGCTAGATACTAGATACTAGAACTGCCAACCTAGCAGTTCGAAAGCATGTCAAAGTGCAAGTAGATAAATAGGTACTGCTCCGGCGGGAAGGTAAACGGCATTTCCATGCGCTGCTCTGGTTCGCCAGAAGCGGCTTCGTCATGCTGGCCACATGACCTGGAAGCTGTACGCCGGCTCCCTTGGCCAATAAAGCGAGATGAGCGCCTCAACCCCAGAGTCGTCCACGACTGGACCTAATGGTCAGGGGTCCCTTTACCTAGATACTAGTATATGTCTACTTTGTGGTGTCATATGCAAGCTAAATGAATTAAGTACAAGGTATGTGAGCAAACTGCAATTTAAAAAGCAGGGAAACCCAACATGCAAACAAATCCAAAATGCACATACAGCGTATTGAAACTTCTTAGAAGATAGGTGAGAGGATCACCTCTATATGGGTATGAATTTTTCCAAAAAAATATGTTCACCTGTGCTTTCACTTTCCAGTAGTTCACAGAATTGTAGAGTTGGAAGGGACCCTAAGAGTCATCTAAGTCCAATCCCCTGCAATGCCGGAATCTCAACTAGATCATACATGACAGATGGTCATCCAACCTCTGCTTAAAAAGGAGACAGGAGGTAGAAATCTCTATAAAGACTGCATTATGAGGCACATATTTTAAAGATGACTTTGGATTACTGTTCTCATTCGATAGCCTGAGACATATGGCCTGGCATTAAAACATTGCTTCATTCTCCTGGCAATTAATTTTTTGGCTGGGAGCTAGCATAGCATAGTGCCAACAAGATCTTGCGTAAATAGGATTTTCCAGTACTCTGTAAACCTGTTATGAGGGATCAGTGACACTTCATAAAAACTACTTCAGTTGCAAGATTGGTTGCAAGACTGAAACACACACTAAGTAAACAAAAAATTCAATAGCTCTTCTCCAGTACATGCTCAAGAACACTTAGCCTCTCAGAACTCTGGGGAGCCTGTCTGCCAAGCCATCCATGGAGAGGCTAAAGCAGCTGCTCTACTCTGAACTTGGATATGGTCTTCACTTTTTCTCTCTTTCTAGAGATTCAAGCATTGGCCCCTTGTGCTTTGTCCTCTTCTATAACAGGGAGCACCCACAATGGGGCATGTTGCAAATATGGCCCTCTAGGATACAACAGAGTTGTACACATCTAGGTACTTTTGATGGACAGCAAATCTTGGCATCAGCAAAGCCTACTGGATTCACTTCGGTGCACTGCAATAATTTTATAATGATCTAAATATAAATATGATCCCCTTTACATTTCTGCTGTCACACTGAATCGTGTCAAATATTTAAAAAGTGATGCAGAACTACACTGCTGTTTTCACCATTTATTTTAAAAACAAACAATAGAAATGGTTATTGTTAGCAGCAGGGTTAGAGCCAATCCCAATGATCTTGTAGCCTGCCTTTCAATTACAATTCTGCATTGTGAAAATTTGTCAGATGGTTTGTTATTTCCCTTTTAGAACCATATTTTTCCCTTTCAGTGCTCTTATTAAATTATTAGCTTTCTTAGGTTTAGATTTATGTTCAGAGAGTCAAATTATCTTCCTTTTTAAAAAGCCTCCCTGAGCCGCTTTCCCAGCTTAGTTCAGCTGCAGGAAACTACAGCACTCCAAATTCTTACTTTCTTCATAAACCACACCTGTTATATTTGATATTGCTTTCAAATGAACAAAAACTGTTAATTCCGTATCTATGCAGAGTAAGGCAGAATTTAGATGGTTAAGCAAAAACTTCTCAATTTGTTTAACAGTTGCCTGTTATACAATCGGATTTGAATTGTTCCACACTAGTTTTTTAGATACATAGACGTAAATGTACACAAATCTCAGGAACATGCAGCAACAACTAATATACATCATCCACTAATATACATAATCCTTTCAGACATTCTGGTCCTTATCTGAAATTCAACTTATCTGGAATATAAATGCAAATTCTGCCATTAAAGGAAACTATGGAGGGGGCAGTCTAACTGTCCTCCCCACCCTGTGTCTCAGGCCACATTTGATCATGCCTCAGGAATGCCTAGATCTCTGACTGACTCACAATTTCTACAATTGTGCAAGGCTTTTATTATTATTTCAGCAGTTCTGCGCACAAACTGCTTTGCTTAAAACAAATGTAAGAGATTTAATTATATTTCTATAGTTATGAGACATAGTATTATTATTATTTAAATTCATATACCACCCTTCATCTGAAGATCTCAGGGTTTCACAGCATAAAGTACAGGATTAAAACACAAAATACATACTAAAACTAAAATAAAACAAAACAATAACACCCCCCCCAAAAACACATTTAAAAGGATATATAGGATGTTAATAAGCCAAAAGCCTGGTTGAAGAGGAAAATATAAAAAGATGCACAAACCCAGTTATAAAACTGCCCAGTTTGAACAGACAGCTATAGAGATTCAAATATTTTGACTGATGAAACTTGCATTCTTACTGCATATTGGTGCAATAAGATATATAAAATTTGCATGCCATGTCATGCCAGCTGGGAAGATAATGCATCCAATCATGAGACCATGGGCAAATTCACACAACTTCACACAAGAACAGGCAACGTTGATAAGATAGTTTTACCAGGCTGCCCCAAAGCCAAGCACACACACACACAAACCCCCCACCATTTCTGGTAAGAAACATCACGGTCTCTCTAGCCATTGGCTGAGCTGCTGTGATGTCAGCCAAATTAGCTGATCCAGTAATTGTCATTGAATGATCATGAACATTAAATTTTAAATGAATAAATTTGCAGCATAAAGAGCATTAGGACAGATGGAGCTGTAAGCTGTTGGAGGGAAACGCTGCAGAGAATGTGTTATGAGCCCACCAATAAGTAATGGCACGGCAAACAAACAAGATGCCCAAATTTTTTTGGGGGGGGGGAGTCCCCGCTTTTAATATATTGTTATTTCTAGCCTTGCAATTTGAAAATGTTATTTCTAGAGGATCTCAGCAGTAACCGTGGTCTTTAAATCAAGAGGATGCGCCACACAAGCTGTACTTGAGTACCTATTAGAAGATACTGAGGAGGGACAACTTCTCAAGGGTTGAATATATTGGCTCAGTATGATACAATAGCAGAGTTTACAGTCTTTTCTTTAAAATGCTGTAATTGGCTTCTCAAAGGTACTGGAAAAGTCGTAATAGAAAAGGTCAATGGCAATATATATTTGTACAATAGTGAGATGCATTATCTTCCCAGCTGGCATGACATGGCATGTAATTTTACACACCATGCTGCACCAGCATGTGGTAACTAAGAGAGACACTGATCTCTGCTTGCTAAAATCCCAAGAACAATTGCATGCCATCATTGTAAATGACCTGTGGATGCACAGCAGTTTACATTCACATAGGTTTGCTAATCTTTCTAACAGTATATGCAAACAAAAAGACTAATGGCACTACAGAAGTCCGGAGACAGAAAATGGCATTCTGTTTATATAGAAGTTTACTTTTCTTGCTGTTTCCCTCAGTTCAGACACATGGTTCTGGCGTGTAACTAAATGCCCATGTATTTCCATGAATTCACACTGTCTTGCTTCTTCTTGTTTTATTAATCTGGACCTGTGCATATTAACTTCCTGAGTCAAATACTCACAGCAGAAAAACAAAACAGAACAAAACAAAACAAAACAAAACAAAACAAAACAAAACAAAAGCTACATACATGATAATATATTTTCTGTATAAGAGAAGAACATTGTAAGAATTTGTAACTATGATGGAGTCCTGTGAAATCAAGCACAAGATATTCTAGGACAGAAAAGGCACTGGTAAAAATGGCGCAAGGGCCATGCCTCAGTTGTAGAGCATACACCTTCCTTGTGAAAGGTCCCAAGTTCAATCCTTGGGACTGCATGTTTAAAACATTGGGTAGCTAGTGATGAGAATGACCTGATGAACCCTAGATGCTGGAAAGCCACTGCCCATCACAGAAACAGCAAATTGGGTATAAAGAAAATGAGATTAAGCTAGAGATAATGGTGCAAACTGCCATGCCTGATCCAACAGTTTTAAAAATAAGATTAGGCTACAGATTGTTCTAGACTTGGATCTGATCCAAAATGTATCAAGAATTTTGAGCATCCCACACCTGACAAAGAGCATAGGCCCCTAATCTTAGACCATTGCCCTTTGACCCTTCTTCACATGTATTTGAAAGGAAGGGGCAGTTGGAAGGGCTTCATACTTGGCAAAAGAAAGGTTTTACATCTCAGATCTTGCTATAGATATACAATATATGTAGGAATACTAGGAAGCAAGGGATTTGAAGTTAATAATAATAATAATAATAATAATAATAATAATAATAGGAGGTAACAAACAGTTATTTACCAATGCTGAGAAAAGGCCCAATCTCATGTGACTATTTACATGGTAAAGGTTTGTTGGTTCACATGTTTACCTAGCCAAATGGACTTTTCACTATCATCTTCTGGGGCTCACATATCTGCTAAAATATGCCACATCTCATAGCTTCTCATAGCTCTACCAAAACTAAAGTATCCTAAGAGATGAGAAATTTCACATTGTCTTGCCTACTGAAGGCTTTCTTGGTGTATAATTTTTTCTTAATTCATTCCAGATCCCTTGTAAATTGTAAAACTGTCATCACATTCTGGTGAATTTGCCCCCCCCCCCATTTAAGAATTATTATATCACTTCCATCTAATCCTGGAGAAACACCACATATTAATGAAGTACTATAGTGAAGATGGTCTGTTGCGGCTATCAGAGCCCTTCAGTCTAGTGCAGCCTTTTAGCAATAGAACAGAAGTTCATAGTTTGCCTCATCCATTTGGCCTTGTAGAGCTCATCTGTGGTATTTCAGCTTCTCAGGTTCCTACACACGTAGGTTAGAGGAAATGTTGCTGATGATCAGCAAAACAGTGAAAGTGCCTATACATAAAATGTTAAGGTAGAGTAATTTCTCATTGCCATAGTAAGTGAAAACATTTTCAAACTGACAGTGTCCTTTTAAAAAACAGGCTGCACAAGGATTTTGCCCAAGACTGTGAAAAATTGGTTTTCAAACCATGATAGTTATTTTAATGCTTTAGTGTGCATTGGTAAGTACTGCATAATCTGTCTCTAAACAATAATAACATGTTAAACAGTAACCATGTAAAAAGTAAAAAAAAAAGGTGACTTAAAATATATTTTCCAGTCTCTCTGAAGCAAAGCAAATTTTAAATAACTTGACATCCACATTCAGTGTTAATACCCCCATAAAACACAAGCTAGTACCACCCCAGGTGTGTGAGTGGCACCAGAGATGAAATTTTGTTCACTGTCTAAACACACCAGAATTGTTCCTTGAGTAATATTTTGCGGTTTCAAAAAACAAAACAAAAGCAATAGTATTAGCTGAGAGGCTTTTTTTTTTTTTTTAATGTGGCTTATTTTGAGAATCCCCCTTTTTGCAAAAATCTTCCCCTGCTGCCACCACTTTGGCATCAGAAGCACATATGAAGGTAGGATGTTCTGGGGTTGTATCCAATGAAGTCATCCCATTCATGCAAGGGCTTACTCAATGGAACTTCTCCGCCTCTCCTCTCCCTGTATCACCCAAACTGCTCTGGAGGTTTGGAGAAAACCCCAGAACATGGAGTGAAGGACAGGGAGAAGCAGCTCCATTATGCTAGTAGAAGACCTTGCGCAAACAGGACAACTTTGTTGGGTACAACCCCCTATACTTTCATTTGGATGCAAACAGAAGCAAAGACAATCGCAAAATTCATAAAGAACAGTTTTATTTCTCTAACATTTTGTTTTAAAATCTGTATTAGGGCAATACCTTTACTAGGCCAACCAAAATATCACAAAATAGTGTGGAAGCTTTCGAATTCCCTGGAACTCTTCATCAGGGTAGGTGGTAAACAAAGCACAGGGCAGGAGACTGGCTGCGGGTGAAGCCATTGAGTCTGTGTCTAGTCAAAGCCTTAAGATAGAATTTGAGCAAACACTCAAATGAGGCATTTTCATTTGTTTTCTGTAGTAGCACAGTAGTACATTAAACTTCTTCATACCATGCACATTCTGATATTCTGGACAATTTTCACTCATACTTCAAACCACCAAAATGTTTTAGTAAATGTCCTAGTAGAATTTTACATTGTATTTTTAATTTCTATTCCGCCCCCCCAATAAAAAAAAGTCACCAAACGGCTACAGCTATTCTAAAGGAAAGGTTATTAAAATCCCTCGTGATATCTGAAAGCAACAGGTTTTATATTTCACTAAAACTCTCTTCAATAATGCTTTAATTGCTACAATGCCGGAATTCACAGGCATCATGTACCGAATCCTTTAACATTTATTTAACAGGATGTCGAGCACCCTGACCTCAACGGGAGCTCTCAGATCTAAAATGTGTTTGTCAGAACATATTAAAATTGCAATGTAGACAGGGCATTTAGTATTTAACATAATGCTAGTCAAGATGGACTTTAGCATTCACAATATCACACACTGAGTGCAATTAATCTGAGGTGCAGCAGGGATAGGAACTATTACCACCCCTTCAGCATGTCTTCACAGTCACTATTACAGAATATGCACAAGCTGTTCCCACCTCCCCCTAAAAAAACAAGACCAAGATGGTGGAAAAATCCACTGCTTTTTAGCCACACAAGACTGATCAGAGATTGTTACACTGTAAATTATAAAATGTAGCTTCACACATACAATGTTATATTGCAGTAACTTCCAAAGTAAATTATGTTCATTACTTAATTTCTTTACCAGCCTTAAATTTCCAATCCAGGTGGGATGGGGTTAACAAAACAATGTTATACCCCAGCAAAAAAGAAGAAGCACAAGCTCACTCTCCACTTGCACCATTCCTGGAACTTCCCACAGCACTGTACTACATTTTCTCTGTTTTGGAAATGCAATGCCGCCCTTGGCTCTTTTTGCAGGAAGGGCAGGATCAATAATAAATAAACGTGGAACGGCAATAGATCACTAGTGAAATGCATATTTTGCATACCGAAGTTCCCATGTTCAATCTTTGGCATCTGGTAGGCCGGGGAAGACATGCAACTCTGGAGTGCTTCCAACAGACAGCATAGACAACACTGAGTTAAATGGATCTAACTCACTATAAAGCAGTTTCCCATGTTACTAACATGGGTCTCTGGCTGAGATTTCTGTTTTGCTCACATCTACTGGCTATATAGAAAGGTATTTCATTTCCATGGAGCATTAAGAGTGATTTTCCTCTGTCTATTATAGTATCATTACTCTGATCACCACCTCACCATAGAGGGGAAATCCTGTTGACTTTCTTTTCCCAAGATCAAACTCATCAATTTCCCCTATTTCCGCTCAAGTTGATGGAGTGGTGAAATGAACTGAGCCTTACCAAATGAGCTTCATGGCCAAGTCAATTTCAGGAAACTTTTAAAAGTATGGTGGGGCTGTGCAAAGAGGGGAGTGGTTTTCTTATGAATATTTCAAACTTTTAAAATCAAAGCAGCAAACAGCAACACAAAGAAAAGAAATGAAAAGCTGGCAGTATGACACAGCAGGATTTCTTGCACATGCATTGCAGTTATTTCCTGTAGTAAATGACAACTTGCATGTGAAAAAACAGATATCACAGATTTATCACTCAATACTGAGATTTCATTTGACCCAGCAGCAACTGAAATGTCCTCAACGGATAAAGTTCACATATTTATTTCAGAATGATCAAATAGAATGATCATGACTGCATAAACAAGTTTTAAATTTATTTTTATTTTATTTTGTTTTCTTATTCACCAACAGCCAGGGCAAAATGGCAAGGAGGCTTAGAAGAGTGAATATCATATTACAACCACTAGTACACAGCCTTGCACAGCCTTGGGGAATGAATTTGCTTTTAATTTGTAGAGGCATGCTCTAAGGCTCATTGTTCAAGTATTATCAATGTTTAACATTCATCCTGAAGAGCAGCTCTGGAAAACTCAAAAGCTTGCTGGCTTGTAACTGTTTAACGGGTCCCAATAAAGGTGTTACCTTTCTATAGATTTTGGATTTTATCTAAACTTTTTGCATGATAAAAGTAGATGCCTTTCTGGCAATTATATTTATATTTTGTCACACTATTTATTTATGACCCCCACCAGATGAAAATAATCATTTCCCCTTTCTTTAACCTAATAACACCAACCCAAATTCCTCCCAAGGCCCCAAACCTTCCATGTTCTAAACATTAATTCCTAACCCAATGTACTGTCTCGCCTCTCAGATAGAAAACTCAGACCTCAAATTCTCCATATTATTTCTCTATCTCTCACAAGGGAGGTACACCCCCCCACACCCTCAACATATACACACAGGTCATGACATTTCCCCAGTTCATATTATATTATTTCACATCCCACTACTCCACACTGACAATCTTTCCACATCAAAGGACCAAACATATAAAATGCAGACTGTGTTCTAGAAGCCTATAATATGCATAGAAGTTCTACATAAATGAGCACAATCCAGCCAAAGTTAACAGTGATTGCAATGGGAGAGATATAAGTATGTACCTCTTTCGCTGCCCCATAACCCGCTCTGTAAGAGATAGATTTCTTCCAGAGTTGCTGAAAGGACAAGAGCACTGGTCAAATTTACAGAAAAATTGACTTCCTATTTGCAAATAACAATGACAAGATCATTCAAAAACTGGCAGTGTTCACAGTAGCTTTGGCCTAAGCTAAACAAATATATATAGATCCCCATGTCTTTTATCTGCAATACTGTACAGGCAATTTTTAGTATTTGTGCAGGTCAATGAACTCATGAAAGAATTTCATGATGTTTATTTCAGTCATGTTTTCACGTTCTTTCCAACCATATCCTTCATTTAACTCCTGAAGTTGGTTTTATGTTTTTGTAAAAAATTACCTGGGTGCAAATTTGTCTTGCGTGTTTACCAATACCCTGCTCAAAAACCCCACAACTTTATAACACATTGCATAATATTTGCAACAGCTCATAATAGGACAAATAAATATTTATTCTTCACTTTTCCACTGAAATCAGTGAAACAAAGTGTTTAGCTGTGGCTGGATATGCTCAATACATATAATTATTCGTATAAAATATTAGCACTGTACAACTGGAAAACCAAACAGCATATAAGAGACAACACTATAAACATAATATTTTGGGCTGCTTTGACTGGAAGATATAAGTAAAAAAGCCAAAATGTTTTTTTTGGGGGGGGGGGATTACCTTGCAAATATGCAGAGCTAAAAAGGAATAAAAACGTTACCAGCCAATTCATAACTAGTATCCTAACTAACTCATGAACTTTTAGGTTAATCATTTTTATGCATCTAAAGCCAAAATCCAACTTTCTGCAGAAGGCCTACCCTCCTCTTCATGCCAGAAGAAACCTGCAAACAGGGTTTTTAAATAGCGCGATGTGAAGGAGAAAAAAGTTCAGTGAAGCAGCAGCGTCATGACACTCAGAATACGGTGAAAACAGCTTCCAAGAAGTCTACTATCTAATGGCCTTTGATGTTTACTGTACACTTGCAGCTTCATTACAACACTTAGCAAGCATCTGCCAAGATGGTAGGACTGAAAGGAAAGAGATAAAAACCCACCTTTGCCTCAAAATGAGGGCAGGGGAGATCAGATATGCCCATTCTTTTGTTAGAAAGACAAAAGTTGTTGACAAGGACAAAAGGAGATCTAGAAGCATAGCTATAATTAAAACTATTACTGATCCCCAGGGGAAAAAATCCTGGCAAATCCAAAAGCAAATGGAGGCATGACAAATATATACACACATAAAGTGGTACCTCTGGTTATGAACTTAATTCATTCTGGAGGTCCGTTCTTAACCTGAAACCGTTCTTAACCTGAAGCACCACTTTAGCTAATGGGGCCTCCCACCGCGACCGCGCCACCACCGCACGATTTCTCTTCTTATCCTGAGGTAAAGTTCTTAACCCGAGGTACTACTTCTGGGTTAGCGGAGTCTGTATCCCGAAGTGTTTGTAACCTGAGGTATACCACTGTACATACAAATGTGTGCATGTGCACACACATTGGTAAAATGTTCTAGACAAATGTGAAACCTCACTTCCAAGATTTGGACTCTTATCATATTTGCTTGCTGTCATCTAGTGTGTAACACAACATAAAGAGTAACCAGAAGATTTACAATCCAAAGATGAAGATTTTACTTTGCCATGGTGAATTCACTTCATAAAACAGAGAGAGAACACTTCAGTAGAAAATGTTGGCAGACCTCTTGGGAGTAACAGGGCACATTAATTTATATGTCATGCTGCCCTGTTTCTCTTATAGAGGCCCATAGGAGGAGTTTGCTACCCTGAGCTTTTACTTAGGTCCCTAATGAAAATAAAAATGTTTTCAGCCCGTTAGTTGGGCACTTTAAACTATCATGCATGCCTTTCTTTGTACGTCCACCTCCCACCCCTGCAATTTTTTAAAAAAACAAATATTACCTCTAAGTATATATGACTAATACGATTCAAAATTTATAAGATGCAATTGAAACAGCACAAGTGACACACACTTCAGTGTGCTGTTATTGGGTGCAATGGGCACCCTAAAGCACACAAAAGTCAAGAATCACACTGCTGCTATTGCAACCTTTTGTACAAGCAATATTATGATGTGTTAGTGTATTTTTCAATGCAAAAAGTGAATGTTTAATGGGAACAAAACCCCTTAAGTCCCTACTGGTCTTTTCATGGATTTGTTTGCTTTTGCTGTGTGTGCTTTTCTGCAGCCCCAACAAACTGCTGCTATATGGCCGTTTTTAGGGGTTCTCCCTAGCTAGCCAAATCAGCAGTCACTCAGGGCAAACAAAAGCATGTCTTCAATGTCCTTACTCTGAAGGGGTGGGTGAGAAAGGAGAAACTATAATGTGGATCAGAGAGCCAAAGGAAAGGAGAGACTATGATTTGTATCAGAGATCCTGTGAGCAGAACTCTGTCCATGGGCTGCGCCTACTTGCAGAAAGGATATTTTCAGATCCCCCTTCACTGCCCAAAAAAATCTCAAGAGCTGTCTGACCCCCTTCACCATGGCGGGGCAGGGGCAAGCAAGATTGTAGAGTCCAACTCCACCTTTCTGTGGTTTCACAATTAGAGTTAAGTAACATGAGAGGGAAGTCAGGATCAGGGTTGTAGCCTGGGTAGGCTAAAAACAGCATTTATGCAGTGCACTCTTTGTTAGATGAGATTATGTAATCCATAATGATTTAAAGCTCTAATGTCCTCCAGGCACTGCCACCTACCCCATGTGTGGCCCCTGAAATGGTCAGTTCTGTATCTGGCTGTTAGTCAATTGAAAGAAAGGAGTTGTTAACATTTAATCACCACAGAATCAGATGGCTTAAAACAAGGTAAAAAAAATGTCATTTTGGCAAAACAGTCAAGGCAGCAAAAAAGCATGAATTGTGCCAGGAAAGGCCAATTGTCAAAAAAATTGGCTAAATGTCCTTCTGTTTCAGACAATAGCTTATAAAGAAATTAAGAGTCAGTTAAACTAATTCACTTTAGAGGAGCTTGCCATCATAAGGCTGACAGAATTCCAGTAGTTCAATAGTGAGACACAGAAACTGTCAATGGTCCCTCAAGCAATTAATTTTCTCCCAGCTCTTCAGAACTGCATTTCAAGAAGTATTTGCAGGATCCGACCCAACCTTACCAGGAAATGCCCAAACAAAACAGTGCTGCCACATCCTAAGCCTTATCAGAAAGTTGAAAGTAGTGACCCACTAAGAGAGAAAACACTAAGCAATATTTTAATTACGTGCTTCATAATAACTACTAAAAAAAAATTAAACTCAAACTAATCAGACTTGTTACCTAACTCAGATTTAGACTTCTGTAGGTGCAGAGTGAAATATTTAGTTCATTATCTATATACAATGCATACTACAAATAGCTGCTTACATAAAACAAAAGTATAGGGTCCAATTCTTACATGCAAACAGTGACATGGAGGCTGTTCAAAACTCACAAGTTTATATAGTCTGCCAGATGGGTCAAACAAAAATAAGACGATATGGGAAACTGATATACATATTTAAACAAACAAAGTCCTCAACTCATGGTTTGTAGCCTGACCTGAAGTGGGTTGCAAATGGAAGTTAGGGATGGGGTGCTGGTCATGGGCACAAACAATCAATATGGTAGTAGTAGAATGTGTGTAGAATAAAAGCTCCCCCCACTTGAAAATAGCTTCCAGACAGTCTTGAAGAAGCTGGCCTTTCAAAATTGTTAGGAAAAGGGTATGTTACACTTGACTGTAGCACCTTCTGCATACAGGATAGCCAGAACAAGCTTCTAAAAAGGGATATTGTTAAGACAGAGAAGGCACAGAAAATGACCATTTAAATAATGACAAGGATGGAACAATTCTGCTGTTGAGGAAAAGTTACAACAGGGGTAGCTAACATGATACCCTTCTGGATGTTTTGGAGCACAGCTCTAATCAAACCCAGCCAGCATGGGTAAAACACTATACTATTTTAATATCCAAATTTATTGTGGTGTGGAAATTTTTTTAATGGAGAGCAATTTTCATAGTAAACGTGAGAATGCAATTCATACCTAGAATCCAATCTTAAGTGAGTGCAATCGAGAGAAAGGCAATTGTAGTTGGTTTCAGTGGAATTAATTTCAATGGACTCAGTTCATTCAGACATTTCTTTAAGACAAGGTCCTTTTAATAAAATGAACTGGGAAGCTCTTCTGGGCATGAGTGGGAACTCCCATACCCATAAAGCAAATGTTATCAGGACATTAGTAGTTAGGATCAGGGTATTAATCCTTTGATTTAGCTACAAAACAGATCTTATTGAAATAACTTGTGAATATGTTCCTATGTACTTGGTCATCCCATCCGTTAGGGGGAGGGGGGGAAACAAATAGGGAGAACGCAAATTTGCAATGCACAAAGTGTACAGTGTACAGTGTTTACATAGGATAAGAATTATCTAGCCAGATCTACTACCATGCAGCGGATTTTACGTTCTTTGGGGGATTCTAGGTGTGTTTTTCAAAAGGCCATTCATGAAACTATATTAGAGGTGTCTGGCTTCTATTAATGTTATGTCCTTTGACATCCAGTCAGAGAAAGATAAAAGATGGCATTAACTTCTCACAGTGGAGTGAAATGAACATGTTAAAAGAAATGAGCAAATACTAAATAGATGTGCAATGCAAGGTGACCCAGTCGACTTTAACAGAGTACCAAAATATAATCAAATAAAACCTATGATCTTTAGACTGGAAAAATGGTGAGCCAGGAAGGCAAACACAATTTTTAAATCTGCAAAGACCAACTGAAATAAATCATGCATAAATTGTAACATGCAGCTGAGTCCGCTACAACCACTTGATCCTTGCAAGGGCATCAATATTGAAAGGATGAGCTTGAGTCAGGGTGAGCTCAGCTTTCCTTGGAACATCATCCCTCCTGCTACTCACTCTCTCCAGATTATACAAACCACAGAAGCATCAATGCAAACAATCTATTATATACAAAGTGAAACTGCACTCTATTTCCCTCCATCACTCTCTGTCTAGTAAGCCAAACAGCTAGCTGTTTTGTTGAAGATAGCCACCAGCAAACCTGTTTGAAACTGGGAATGGGCCTTCTTCTGCCCAAAAGCACCATTCTTAGATTCACCTACTTTTTAAGCTTATTTAAAATTTATCCTTTGCTTTTCTATTAAAATACAGTTGTACCTTGGGTTACATACGCTTCAGGTTACATAAGCTTCAGGTTACAGACTCCGCTAACCCAGAAATATTACCTCAGGTTAAGAACTTTGCTTCAGGATGAGAACAGAAATCGTGCTCCGGTGGCGCGGCAGCAGCAGGAGGCCCCATTAGCTAAAGTGGTGCTTCAGGTTAAGAACAGTTTCAGGTTAAGAACGGACCTCCAGAACAAATTAAGTACTTAACCCGAGGTACCACTGTAATAACCCAAATGGCTTAAAAAATAAATACAGCAAAGTATGTCAAGAAAATGTTCCCATTCAATTGAATGGAAAACACAACATCAATTAAGACAAGACAGGCAGCCAGACTAAAACTTCAAAAGAAACATAAATAAACATCAGTTCTGAAGGATAGCCCTACCATTGTGCAGAACAAGGTGACTACCTGGAGTCAGGGTACAGTGGAGAGGGCAGAGATGGGTATGCTATGGCACCTATCCTTTGTCCCCTAAGTAAGTCTGTTGTTCTCAGATGCAGCGAAAGAAAGATGCTGTCCTGTCACCAGTGTTGAATTAACTGTGACACATGTGTTGGTAACCTCACATTTGGACTATTGTAATGTGTTCTGTGTGGGGCTATTCTCTTGCAGTTAGTGCAGAACACTGCAGCCCTTATCAGGTACATATCACACTAATGCCCTCAATAATTCTGAACCTGAAAAACCATTTTCCCCTCCACTGCCCAGTAAGTTTTGCCACAACCTGATTAGGTTGTGGTAACATGGAGGCTGGCTTTTTCACTAGTGGTATCAGTGTTTTGGAATGCCCTCCTTGCTAAAATACAAGAAACTCCATCAGTCTTGACATCCCACCAGCTCTTAAAGACACAAGAGTACTTTGTGTCTTTGTGTCATAAAGTACTCCTCTCCACCTGCACATCAAGCAAAAATATCAGCTCAAGTAATACCCCCAAACTATGGAACTGCTGCTTCAGAGGTAGTTCAACCCTATCCAGAACAGATTGGATCCATTTCCAAATCTCCAGAACAGTTGATCAACTACCTTGTCTGACTAACTTTAGGATTTGTTCACTCTCATCCACCCCATCTACACTGGAAAATTTCCATGTGATAGCAAGCAGTCCTGGCAACTACCAGCAGACTTTGCATGCAATTGCAATTATTCATATAGTAATCTGCTCTAGATATTAACAGCCCCAGTATGACAAATATGGGAGATATCCAATGCCCTCATTTCATTACTACAAGATTTCCATTTGTGCAACAGAACCCTTCCTTCCTCTCTCCAAATCTATTTTGGAAGGTTGGGTGAACCCCCAGAACAGATTTAAAGGGAGGATTAAGGAGAGGAGGAGAGGAGAGACAAAGTTCCATTGAACAGGCATGGCTGGGCAAGATTGATAAATAGTCTGACTTTGTATAAGGCAGCTGCCTATGTTCCTAAATACTATCCCAACACAAACTAGACAGCCATGTGCAATCAAAAGGTCCTAGAATGCTCATCATTTGCCTGCTGCCATGCGTGGGGTGGTGGTTAGAATGAATTGGAAAGTATTTGTGTAAAAGATTTTGAAGGCACAGGGTGCTTGAAGAGCTCTGCTAAAGAGAATAAAATACATACTATGTTGAAACTGCATACCAAAGATATCTAAAGATTGCATTCAGGCTTCAAGTACTTCTTAACCTCTCCAACCAGATTCATGTCACCAAGAATATAACTTAATAGACTGAGAAGTTATATCTAAAAGGGAAAACTGCATCTTTACATTATAGGATGGTAATAAAATCCCATAGCAATTATCCCATTGTTATGCTCAAAATAGGTACACTCTTTCATGCCTTAATTTTATGTTTTGCTTTGCCCTGTGCTAAAAGCACCAACATAATTATGCCCTCCAAGATCCTTGCAAAATCTGCTCAGAGTGATTATTTGACTCTCTTTTTATTTGTGGAAAGTAGCTAATATTGTTTCAGGCTTTTTATCAAAATAAATGCATGATTGGCTTTAACCATTTTCCCCCTATAATTGTTTAAAAAACGAGTTTGCTAATAGATGGAAGAGAAGAAGGTTAAATACTTTAATTTCCAACTTGCACACGCATGCATTGTAAAGAGTTTCTCATTTTGTGTAATTTAGGCACAACCACAGGACATAAATGATAATGTAAAAAAATAAAAACCCACCAAAAAAGGAACATGATGGTGTATACAGCGGCGTAGCGTGAGTTGTCAGCACCCGGGGCAAGGCAAGTAATTTGCGCCCCCTAACCCGGGGCAAGGCAAGTAATTTGCGCCCCCCCAACCCCTAACCTGCCGATCTGAGTCGAGTTGCTGCTGGCGCTGCCGCCCAAACCACGCCGCTTGCCTGGAGGAGGAGGGGGGCAGAGAGGCGAGGAAAATGCAACATGGCCCAGCAGCTGCAGCAGCAGCAGCGGAGGCGGGGCTGTGAGGAGGGGCTGCCTGGCACGTCCTCCGCGGCCCTGACGCGCGGGGCTGAGAGCCGCTGCCTGCCGGACGCCTTCAGCCCGGGCGCGCGCACAGCTCGTCGGTTCCACGAGACATGGGGCTCTGCTACAGCCTGCGCCCGAGGCTCTTCGGCGACTCCGGAGGCAGCGAGCGCGCCCCCCCAGATGTTGCGCCCGGTGCGGCCGGCCCCCCTGGCACCCCCCACGCTACGCCACTGGGTGTATATTACATGTGAATATGATTTCTGATTAATAATGGTGATTCAAATATATTAGTTCCCATTTAGAAGATACAATTGCAAGCTATTTTTATTTTTATGAATGCTTATGTGAAATAGTTTTAAATTTATCTTCACCATAAACCTAGAGCCTAAATCATCATTCAACTGTTGCAACATCATTCAAATATATAGTGCTGTTTTTTATATTAGTAATTAAGCCCATTCTATTTCATCATTCAAAATGTTTGAAAACTATTTATAATTCCCATTTAGAAAACCATGCCTAGGCAGCCACTATAATTCATTTCACAGATTTCAAAATAAAGTTTCCAAATATGGATCTGGAACCTTCCTACATATCTTTCTATGAATCCTTGCATTAAGTCTGGTACTTATGTGAACACCACTAGTTCATATTTCTCACTTAAAGCACAGTCAGCCAGCTCAATCATTTGCTTGCCTTTCAGGCTTACTTTGCAGGTTCTCGGTCTAAATGGTGTTGCAACCAAGCATCAAAAGCAATGGGTAAAGGGATGGTTGCAATGCTGAGCACTCAGTATTACAGGATCTTTCTCTTGGACCAGCACTTCATTAAATTGCCCCTCCCCTATTGGCCATGTCCAGACCAGATCAGCCTTAAACATAAATATAGGTACTTTAGTCCATTGACTTCAATGTGTATAGAGTAAGGCAAAACAACATAACGCTACTATCATAAATATGAAAATGATGGGGTATTAATGTCTTACAGAAAAATCACAATGGAAATCTGTTATACTTGTAAATCAAAAACGCATGTTCCTAGTTCCATTTGCTTGGCTTACAGCTGCCTTGTAAAGTGCTTCCGACAGATGTCAGATGGCACTGCCAGATGTCTATTTCTTCACATCTCAAAGCAATGCATATTAGTCAATGAAATGTTACTTCTCGCACTTATCTGTGCATTCAGAAACACTCGCATGTGTTTGTATAGGCTATGGGAGAACTGTAATGCAGGGCTGTATAACCTAAATGACCTCAAGGGCCATTCCACTTTTTGAAGGGCCAAGGACTGCAACCATAATTTTATCGCCAAAATTGTCAGTTCCACCTCAGCTTAATGCACATTAATCTCTTTATCACTTTAATTTGTCCTTAGCTACTTTGGCATGTGAATTTGTCCAGTGCATAATACACCATCAAGCACCAGTTCTATAGGAAATTATTTTCTGTCTTGGAATGCTAACTGGGCATGTGCAGGTCTGCAGGGTTCCTGTGAAGTTTTAGTGTTTTCAAGAGTTTTCAAGAAGGGATAGCAGCTGGGAATTGTAGTTTCCAGAGCTCTGTGTGCCTGAGATGACGTTATGAGCATGTGCATGGCACCCTGAAACATGTTCTTACCTAAGCATCTGAGATCTTTACCAAGTACAGTGGTACCTCCGGTCGTGGACAGGATCCATTCCGGAGCTCTTGTCGGATCCCGAGGTTTCCGCAACCGGAGGTGCCTGTTCTGCGCACATGTGCGGCGCGATAGAGCGCTTCTGCGCATGCGTGCAGCGAAACCTGGAAATATATTTCTGGGTTTGCTGAAGGATACATAACAAGAGGCGCACGTAAGTAGAGGTACCACTGTACTCTGTTGCCTTGTGAACAGCGTTTTTTGCTTTAGTATATTAAACATGGAAGGGTATTATTCCGACAGCCAGACATGTGTGAAGTAAATACATTTTCAAATATTAATAAGGTTGGGGAAAAAAGAAGTATCTCATAACCAAATAAAATCTCCAGGTCTTGACCAGGAAACAAACTTGTAGTATAGGCATGGTTGTGTAAAAAGCACAGACTGCAAAGCAGCTAATACACAGTATTGAAGAGGAATCACAGAATTGTAGAGTTGGAAGGGACCCCAGGGGCCATCTAGTCCAACCCACTACAATGCAAGAATCTCAACTAAAGCATCTGTGACAGATGGCCATCCAACCTTTGTTTAAAATCTCCAATGAAGGGGACTCCACCTCCTGCCAAAGGAGTCTGTCCCACTGTTGAGCAGCTCTTACTGATGTTTAGTTGGAGAATATTTGAGACTTTGCCTTCTTGATTTTTTAACAACCTGTGCTCAGTTATTTGACTTAAATACACACACAGTTTGCTGGATCACAGTCAAATTAGTGAAGTCCATTGATTTCATTGGATCTAATCTGAGAATGCCTTGCTTGACTACAACCCTTAATATTTATTTTGGTTGTTCTGAGAGGATTGTATATTTAAAAGATTCTAAATTTTTATGAGAGATGGCTAAGAATGTTAGAGGAACAATACATTTTTTGGATTAGAAGACCAAGCCAAACACACACACACCCCACACATACTCTGAAGTTTAATACACCCGGTTTTGCTGCTTGACTTGACACTGACTTAACACTGGCTGTGGGTTCGGGTGTAAGTCAGATCAGTTTTCATGGCCTACAGACTGATAGGATAACTTCTGGTACAATAAAGTACTGTACTACTTATGCATCAGCTAAGAGAAAACAAAAGGAAGACACCTTTATAAATACTTCTGCTAATTTATATGAGTAGGTGCTGATTTAAAAATAATTACTTTTAAGTAGACATATAATACATCTGACGGCAACTTCAAGGCCACAGCTCTCTCAGACTTGGATTCAAAGACCTTCATACAGGCAACTTCTGTAGAATAGGGCACATGGCCACCAAAGAGTGATGAGATAGGAATTCAATTAGAATGAAGCTCAAGGACCATCATTTGGAAACCTCTGCTCTAGGGGATGCAATCATGTGACTAACGCAGCTGGATACAAGACTTCGTTTTCAAAACTAGGTAAGAGAATAAGAACAAAACCATTTCAATTGAAAAGCTTTTATTATACGGTGCTCAACTTTTCACTGAAGGTTAGAGAGACTTTTCTTGAATTCAGTAGTCCTACTTAAGGATAACAAAATCATATCATTGTTAAGGACCTCAGAAATTACAGCACTACATGATAAACTGCTCTGTCTCTGTTTTATATTAATACTTCATACATATAAGCTGCTCTAAATTTAATGCTCTTGTAAGGAAGGTTAAATACTACAAAACTTCCATACAGCAAAAGCCTGGAACTCTTAATGCATCAGATTTTCTACTTGGTGATTGTTCAGATGGTATTACATCTTAATGGATTCCTTTTTAAAGAACTAGATTGTGATTAATTGCAGTGCATGATTATGTACATGAAAAGGATTGGTCTGAACCTTTGCCCTAACCATACACCAGGGTAAAAGGAAGTTATAAAAAGGTGATGATTTAATCATTTTACTGAAATAAAACTGTGACATCTTAGCAGACACAAACAATCCTATTTATGTGTTAAATGAACACCATTTTTATTGCCCAATGTAAATGCAAGTCATGCACAACAAATCAAGCAGGTGTCTAAAAGGGGAAAACATTCTTTTGAGCATTAACCCTTGGCAATATTTGTGTTTCCCAAATTAAGCTGGAAATAAGCCAGTTTAGTGTAATGCCTAGAACACTATTTGGACATGTGAAACATCAATGCAAATATCTACATAGCCATCATTTTTCTAGATAGCTATGAGCATGTTACCATCTCTCTGCCAAGTTACAGAATTATTGTGAGGATAAAATAGGAGAGACATATATACACCAGCCTTAAAGGAGAATAGGATAAAAAGGAGATTGCAAGTGCTCCTTTGTTATTTATTAACACACATAGAGGACATACTCCAGATTTATATAATGACCATTAAAATAGACACTACTTGTATAGAAAACTAACAGAATTAGAATGTGTGTGTGATTTATTTATTTAGTCTGTGCGCACATGTGTGTGTTTGTGCGCGCACACGCACACATATACACTCTACAGAAAGCACATGAGAGGACAGCAAAATTGCTTTGTTTTAACATTTACTGCAAACCATGCCAATATTTGGCCACAGTATTATAGCAGACCTGGGTGCAAGTGCTAATCAAGTGGAAATGCTAGTAGACATTTATTAGCATTTATTTATAAAATCAAATACTCCTTTTCAAAAAAAAAAAAAAAGCATACACGAAATGGTTTTCAATTTTTTTAAGAGTACATCTTTTGAGGGTAGGCTCAATTTGCACAAATTCATATTTGTGTCTAAAAAATAATAAGACTTGGACTAATCTCTGCCTGAGATTAAAATTGTTTCCCTAGTCTATTGATTGAGGCCCATATAAATAGACCTATGCCCACCTGAAGGGATCCAGAGCAGATAACATTTTGTATGCACCTGATGAGCACTGATCAGAATAGGATTAATGTACAGTATATATATCCCCAGTGCTAGATGCAGCAAAAGTGAAGAAGTCATTTGCCTGTTAGCCACAAGCTGATTCAAGTACAGATACCAGTTTCAACATATGGATGGCATTTAATAATCAAGTATTTAGACACATACATGAAATAAAATACGATTTGTGTATCCTGGGATTCGTGTATCCTGGGAGTTCCCACTGGGAAAAAAGAAACCAACTGAGATATTTGCCGTGCATCCAACAATGCAATTCAAATGGACTTGCTCAAGTTCAATCCTGTTTAGAAGAAGGGAAAAACTGTGGGTACTGTTCCACAGTTAACATTAGACGTAGCCAAAATTGCTTTGTTCCCCATGGGCCCAATCTGAAGTCAATAGATGTGTATACAAATGAAGATATGTGGAAACATTCTTACTAATTTTAAGATTTCATGGTCTATGTAAATTTGTGATGTGCCTCAATTAACATTTTCCCCACTTTAAAGCTTTGCAGTAAGAAAAAGCCAGGCATATTTTTTAAAAAAAATAAAGATGCACATATGATATAGCCTTATTTTTTGAAACAGTGCTTTTTCTGGGGCAACGCGGGGGGGTGGGTACGCGTACCCCTTAACATTTTGTGAATCTAAGTTTGACCTCATTGAGGGGCAGTATTTCAATATGAATAGGAAAATGAGAGTACCCCTAAACTTTTTTTAAAAAAAAGCACTGTCCAAAACATTTGGTTAAGCAATACATTTTGCTGAACTAACATACTGTTTGTGTAGTGTTATGTCCTTAAATGGTGCAGGCAAACAAACCTTGTGATAATCCATATTCAGAATAAATTTGACTTCACATAGAAATCATCCTAAATTTAAATGTGAAAAGGAATGCGGAAACTAAGCGAAGTCTGATTGTTTTGGTGGCAGTATTAGGAAAACCAAACAATCTGCCTGACGTCACCAAAATAATTCACCTGACATCATGATGGAGAAGCCAGCCATGAACACCTCGCAAATTATTATTTTGATCCAGTTGTTAAGAGAGAATTACAGCAAAACCTGCACTTTCCACAGCTATTAAAGCACTGACCCTAGAAGAGCACTCTTTTGTGCTGAACTTTTTTATATCACTAAGACTATTAATCAGGTGCCAGTTCAACTGATGTGCTTTATATGGTTGACCCCAACCAGTGCCTTAATTACCAGGTATTAAATGCTAATTAGGATTCTCTGCATTAAAGTTTAATTTCTAAAAAAAAGGAAAGAGTGAAAAATCTAAAAAGTATTGCGTTCCTTTGTTGTGTGCTACAGCATGGATGCAGGAGGATGCAGCAATTTGCTATTGACAAGCATTACAGGAGCAGGTCATTTCACAAGTATAGTGTGGACAAAGGTGAACTGGGCAACTGATGAGAATCTGTGGCCAAGGCGAAATAGCAATCTCTGAGCCAAACAGTAATAAAGTTACTGAAATGAAGCAATGCAGCTTTTAAAGTGAACTGTCATAAGTAGGAAATGGGTTTCAGAGTAATTAAAACCAGGGGCGAACCAACCATTAGGCTAAGTAAACTATAGTGTCTGACCTCTGATAAAGCTATGAGTAGCTTTAATACAGTGTATGTTACCCAGTAAATGCTCTTTCAAACATTGCAAAAAATAAGGGATAGATTTAACAGTAATAGAGAGGCTACTGAGCAGTTATTTCTCCACAAGGGCCGACACTGATGCCGAAATCCAGCATTGCCTGAGCTCTGTGAGTGCACCTTTCTCCCAACTGAAGTGTTTGAGGACCGGGACATTCTCATGGAAACTGAAATGCTCGTTTACAAAGCTACTGTACTACCAACCTTACTGTATGCTTGTGAAACATGGGCCACTTATAAATGCCATCTCCAATTCCTCGAAAGATTCCATCAACAGTGTCTCCAAAATTTTTTACATATCACTTGGGAAGACAGGCAAACTAATGCCAGTGTACTGGAAGAAGCAAAGATCACCAGTGTCAAGCAATGATTCTTCAACATCAACTTCGTTGGACTGGTCATGTTGTTCAGATGCCTGATAATTGTCTTCCAAAGCAACTACTATATTCCAAATTTAAAATTGGAAAGCTCAATGCTGGTGGTCAACAAAAGAGGTTTAAGGACTCTCTCAAGGTAAATCTAAAAAAATGTAGTATAAATTACGACAATTGGGAAACACTGGCCTGCGAGCGCTCTAATTGGAGAACAGCCTTTGTCATGAACTTTGAAGACGCTTGAACTTGGGACGAAAGGGAAAAACGTGCTAAGAGGAAGGCACACTTGGCAAACCCTCACCATGATCAACTCCCGTCCGGAAACCTATGTCCCCACTGTGGAAGGACATGTGCATCCAGAATTGGCCTCCACAGCCACTTAAGGACTCACTGTTGTGACCATATTCATGGAAGACAATCTTACTCAGCTACGAGTGATCGCCAAAGAAGAAGAGCTAGAGTGGAGAATCTTTTCCATTACAGCTACTGCAGCAGCAGCAGCAAGGTAAACAAGGGAGCTGAAGCAGTACTAAGGGGCAACCAAGGAAGAACCCATATCCTTACCAGACAGAAATACAAAATAATAATCATTCGCATCAGCATCTGCCACTCATCTGGCTGGGTTGCCCCAGCTACTCTGGGCGGCTTCCAGAGAACAAAGGCAGGGAACAGTCCCTAACTCAGCTGCTGCTTTGCATCTCCCTCTGGTAAGCATATATGGAATACCTTTGCATTCCACCACACCCACCACTCAGTGGTAACTGTAGAGTACCACCTCAGCCCCATGCTTACCTGACTGCAGTGCAGCTTTAAAGGAAGGAAAGCCTCCAGGGTTGCCAGATTGGGTACAGTGTGCAAAATGGCATGAACTGAACATACTTTAAGAAAAAGAAAATAATTTTTCAGCCCTTAAGCAATCCTTAATGAAAAAGAAAAAGGCCCTAATATTTATTAATCTGCCACTTGGCTGAGAAGAAAAATCAAGAACTCTCAGTTTGTTGAGGTCTAATAATTTAAAAAAGGAGACATGCAGTAACTGAATGGATCAGATCGCAACAGTCCCAGTGAAGTGGACTATTCACCACAGCGGAAATAAGCCAAATAGATCAGCCAGCATTACACACACACACACACACACACACACACACACTTTGCACAAATTATGTTAATTATGTTAACTAAAATATGCAAATTAGCTGTGGCCCTCTGCATTTTCCAAGGTGACCCTCCGTGCCGAATGTGCTGCATATCCAGTGTACTAAAATATGCTGGTAGATGGGCAACTATCTTATCTGCTGAAACATTAAGAATAATGTATTCCTCCATACACAAACAATGAAATATTTTGAATAAAGCATCCAACAGAAACTTGTTCAAAATGGAAAAAAAACCCTCCTACTAGTTAAATTGTATTTAAAGACTGAAATGTTTTCCAAGTGCAAGCATATATACATCAGAATTATTTACCTTTGCTGAACACCTAAACAGACATCTAAATATAAGAAAGGTGTACAAAATATATGTACTGAGAAGAGATTAATCTGTTTAAATCCCATTTTGATTCTGTTTTAAATACCTGAGCTGATATTTTCACATAATCTAAATTAAACCAAGGAAAGCAGGTATTAATATAAGAAATTGTCAATTATATTTATAGCCAGTGGAAACAGTAACCTGACAAACATGCTGCTGCTTAATTAAGATTTCAATCCTGTACAGTTAGAAGCAGAGACGCCTCGGTAACAGATATAAGGAAGTATGAATTTTATACAGGGTTATAGCAAACATAAACAATAGTCTCCTTTTCTTTTTAAAAATAGCTAAATAGCTGAATTGATAAGAAAGACAAATACAGATTCTATGACTCTCTTTCCTAGCAACACATATTTCAGCAGTTAGATATACCAGCTAAATAGTGGGAAATCCTTCCTTGGTGTGCAAATTTAAGACTTGATCATCCATGAATGTATTAAATACACACACACACACACACACACACACACGCGCGCACACATACACACACACGTGTGTGTGTGTGTGTGTGTGTGTGTGTGTGTGTATTCCGATACTGCAGCAAAAAAAAAAAAAAAAAAATTACGCACAGGCTGACCCTTCCCCATGAATGTATGAGCAACAAGAGATACAGCAGTGGATTCACCAACAGGATAGACAATTCGTAAAATGTTTCTGCCACAACAAGGAGTGGAGGGGCAAGTTTTGAGTTCCTAAGAGATTAAGTCTGAGTACCCAATACCAAGTGCATAATATAATTCCCAATGCTATAAAAATAATAAATTCCTCCATCCCTCCTAAGGTCTCAAGTTTCAATACTTCTACAAAATGAAGATCTAAAGCATGTGTAGCTTATTCCATAATTCAACATGGTTATAGATGCTGCACCTGCCCAAATTCTTCCTCTGCACAACTAGTAAAGGTACAGGAACTCTGACATCTTCCTCACCATACATAGTCATAAATGCCCTACTCTCAGTGAATAATCTTGTGTAGCATATTGGCCTCACGTACTAATATGCCAATTCATAATGCTGAGAGCAAAACCAACTCATTTGTGGATAACTTTAATTGTGCAAACACGCACACAGATGACTAAATCTCAGAAGCAATGCTAGTGCAAAAACTGGAATGCTAACACAATATGCAAGAAATCTTTTTCCTGTTCCTCTTATGGCAAAAAAATAAGGAAAGAAAACCGGATTACATAATGGAAACAATTCAGAATAAAAACCAAAAGGCATGGAAAAAAAGGTATAGCTCAGAAGTAGTATGTTGGAGCTGAATCACAGGTCTTATGCTACTATGTTTGATGGCAGGACAATATTCATGTGGTCAACCCTTGTCCCTCTGATCAAATCTGAAAGCTTAAGACAAGGCATGAGTGAGATGGTTCCCATATGTTTTTTAACAGGCTGATGTCAAGGTTGATGTGCAATGTCAATTTTATTTTTCTCAGATGAAATGTTGCACTTGACAATACTGGCTGCACAAAAGCCACATCTACAGCAGTATGGCGAATAAGCATAGTGACATCTTATGACTCTGAATGGCCCATTAGTAAGAGATTTAGCTGCCATGGGCCTGGTTGTCCACTATGAAAATATGATGTGCCCATACATATGTAATGCATTATTTTTAAAAGAAGACGTTCAAAGTATCTCCACTTGTTAATAAAATTAACTTCATAAATGGATCATTTTTGTCCTGGGAGTTTTAAGAGAGTTAGTTCTTTTTTTCAGTTGTGGCAGGGGCTTCTTGTGTCTTTGACTGAGGGGGTGGGATTCCGTTACCATAACTAATGTACATTACCAGTTTCAGAATTCTAATTGAGTTTAATACTGTTTCATGTTGCATTGAAGTACAAAATCAATACCATTTGTCCAGCAAAGAGGAAAAATGGAATCTATAAACTGCTCTTATTGAGTAATTAAACACCTATTATTGTCATGAGTAGTGGAAAAAAATGAATTTGGTAAGATAAATTTTCACAAGAAAACACTGCAGTGATTAATACCTCCCCACGTATTAAATAAAAATGACTGCCTTTTGTACAGGACTGCTGGCAGAAGAACAGGAATGAGAGAAGTAGTTGCCAGTACCACAATAACAGGCTAACCTTGAACTGAACTCCTTTCCTCAAGAAATTAAATGCTATAGCAGGACGTTAAATCCCTCCACTTAGAGCTCATTTGTGTTCCGTGTAACCTGCAGTTCCTGAAGAAAAGACTCATTATCTTCAAAAGGAGAATCCTTTTATAATTTCTTTACAAATGTGCATATTGTTTCTCCAAAAAAGTATTTCACATTAGAAGGATAAGGGTATTAACAGCATAAGCAAGCAGAGGGAATAAAAGAGAGAGAGAGACTTGCATCATTAAGATACCTTTTCTGTTTCCTGGACATTCTAACACAGACTACGTAGTGTTACTGGGGGAAATGGGATGTGAATGGGGGTTAATAAAAGTGTACCTTCACAGCAAATTTTTAATCTGTCAGATTGATCTTAAAATACCTCAATCTCTTTGTTGCTCCATGCCTGTTTTCTGCGCGCACAAACACACACACACAGCCCCTCCCCCAACATTTATCCTGATGGCTGCCTTTACATCCCTATTTTTCTTTTCACTTTCAACGATGCACTAGGAACAACTATCAAGTACAAAAGATGAATCTAGGGATGCGACACTTGTAAAGGGTAACCCTATTTCACAAGTGTGATGGGACAAAAAAAAAGGAAGGGGGGAAAAAGGCCACTGAAGCAATAACTGCTCACTGAATTACCATTAAATGGTAAGATTTATAATCCAATGTACAGTAAGTGCATATCTAATGGAGTTTGTCCTTTGAAAGAATATAAAGTAGATCTGCAAGCATACGGATGTATACAGGCTAGCAGTCATTCCTTGCTCATTTTGTTCTTAAAATTTAGAAACAAAGAATCTGGCCATATTGTATATATGTAAACAACCCAAAGTTTATAACCCAGAGTATAGTTAATTGTGGTTATGTCCCACTGAAACACATGGAATTGTGCCCAGTGCTGCAAGTGTAAATTAAGGGAATTAGGCATTTGTGCTGTACACTATGGCTTGCATTTTCCCATTTCACAATCCAAACAGATTCATTCTTCATAATGGGTAAAAAGGCAGCTTCATCATGACAAGTTAAAATTTCTCTCCACAAAATCATTAATAAAATGAGAAGCAATAAATTCAGTATCTCACGTATTGTAAGCCAGAGTGAAGATTGATTCTTCTACCATACCCAAACCACCACACCCCATAGTAAAAATAATAACAAAAACTCTACTGTTCTAGCAGAATATCACTTGTAACATGAACTTTGTTGAGATCTATGTTGAAGAAAGAATAGCAATGTGCATTCGCACTGAGTCATCAGGTCTGCTGGTTAACAGCACTGTAACACCAATATACTTTGCTCTCGTTCGTATCAGGAAGAAAGCAATAAAATGTCTTCACCTTGGACACAACTGACTAGGCACTACAGCAATTGCTAATCATTTTGAATTTGTGAGAGGTTTCTGCACAAACCGCATTGAGATTAGCTGAAGTTGCATGGCAGTGTGTGTCTGCTGGATTCCCTTCCTTGGAAAACAACATGGCAGTTTGAGCATTTCCTTCTTCAGTCTTTCAGGCACTTGGAGGTTACAGAAGGATAAAAGATCAAACAAGCCCAGATATAAACATGCTCTTAATATTGGATTTTTTTCTTAAGGGACATTGCAAGACAATCTAAACGAAAAAACAAAGCTAGTCTTACTCTGTTTCCTTCTGGGTTCAAAGGTGGATGGGTTTGTTTGTTGTTTAAACTCCAGCTTCTTTCAAATAGCAAAACTTGAAAATATTATCCTCAGAAAAGGAAAGGAAAAAATTGCAGCAAGCAACTTGGCTAATTTGCCTAAAATCAGAATTACATTTAGAAGAATAACAAACAGTGCCTGCCTTGTACTTTAAAATCTTGCAGAATGAAGTTCAGCAAAAGGTGAAGTAGCGGAATTAGAAAGATAAGTGGCTGTGTCATTGGAGACTTCTGCATTGGCAGCATCCAAAAACATACCTAAACAAACAGGAGCACTTTTTCCTTTCATACGTTAGGTTTTTCTCTCACCATCCACAGTGTAATTTTTAATTATTTGTTTTGTTGTTGCAAGTGTATTCTTAGGCTATGCACAAGCAGACAAAAACCTGGCATTATCTGAAATAGTTAAAAAGACCTTTTCTACGGTACAGCGAACCACAGAATTTCCAGCCGCTGAGGGAGGCCAGTTGACCACTTACATTCCCCCCCCCCCCCAGCCCGGTGATAAAATTAATGGATTGTTTTGATTCATACAATACTTTTCATGCCTAACTGGGGGAAGCACACAGCTAGAATAAAGGAGGAGGAAGAACAATCATCCTGAAGAAAGCAGGTTCAATGTAAAGGGAGCTAATTGCAAGATGATTGCATTCTGCAAAACAAGAGGTGCTTGTGGCATTACATACCATCACAAGGGCTAGGCTTTTCCACCCTGCTGCTGCCTCTAAACAAGCTGATTTGCTAACAAAGTGGTCAGCACTCGCTCAGCATCTCAGTAGGTCCACTGCCGGCTGCTTTCCCAAGCAGAGAATCTCAAGCACCATTTTCCAATCTGATTACACGGCTCCTTATTCCGGCAGCCTTAAACCTTCATGGCAGTTTACCAACATTTTCATCACTTTTTCTTTTTTTTTTTTTACAAAGCAAAAGAACTGATAAGCTCTCAGGTACCCAGGATTTCATAGTCGATGGCTGGCAGCCAGCCAGCCAGCTTCATTCACCACACAAAACTCCATCAACATCACATTACGGTTGGAAAAAGAAAGGTGGTGTGTGTGTGTGTGAGACCAAAGCCTTGTAGTCCCAATCCCTGGCATGCTTACTTTGAAGTAAATTTCACTAAAATGCTTAAACTCAAAGCTTCAAATTTGCTAGAGCTAGAAGGGATGGAGATGGATGGAAGGATTGGCAGCCAGAGAAGGGATGATGACACCACATTAGAATTATGCAATATATAGAAAGCATCTACAAGCTTTGACTATGTGTAAACTGTTCCTTTTCATTTGTCACATCTATGCTATAACAAGCGCTTGTGAGAACGCTGCAGCCTGAAAGTATTTATTTGAAAAACAAAACAGAGTACATCTTTATATATATATTAAAAAACCCTTTTAAAAAGCCACAAGGCCTCAAGAGGTTGGTTGGTCCTTGTTGCACTGCAATAAAATTAAAATAGTTCACAACTTTCTCTAATGAATTTAAATATTACACTATTTAGATGAATAATGAACTTCGAATGTGTGAGCTATTAAAAAGCCATTAAAAACAACCACAAAATGCATTAGTACATTTAAACCGCATATTGTGTAAGGAAAAGAAAAACAAGTCTACAATGAAATTATCTGCTTGTTTACTCAGAAGTAAGCTCCACAGATCTACATGGAGCTCGCTTCCATTTGAGTGTTTATATATAGAATGGCAACCATACTTGATCAAGCGGGAGTCAAGTATGTATCTGATGCAGGCAATTTTAGTTGTATTCATAGATAGATAGATAGATAGATAGATAGACAGATCAGAGGGAAATGTTTACGAGAGATTTTATTTTTACAAAATAGAATTACGTAAATGCCATTAAAATTAAATCAACCACAAGCTGCCAGACTAGTAATAGCAACTCTCTTGCCATAGGTCTTCCATCCTTACATGAAGAAGCAACCAACAAAAACAAGGGCAGTGTAAAAGCAGAGCACAAGAGCTCTTTTGTAAGCAAAATGCCAAATATCTTCTACATTTCCTGCCAGAAATCAGTTATCAGCCCAAGTGAAAATTGGGGGTGGGGTGCTTCTATTTAACTTCCCATAAAACACAATTTATTATAAAGGGGAGAAACAGGGAGTTGGTGTGGCCAGAGAGAAAATAAGGAAATGTACAACTAAGCTGGTGCGATGGCTCAGTACTCCAGATCAGCAGTGCATTGACCCTCTGTATCTCTGAGTCATTAGCTAGAATCCCAGCTCTGCCTTCAGGAGTAGGGAATTGAACTCACACACTGATGTGGGGAGATTCAGGATCTTGAGCATGCCAGACAGAAGGGTCATTCTCCGTGATGAGGAGGACGGTTGCCCCCCTGGGGAGGGAAAAAACTGGATGAGTGATTGTCGCACGATTCAAGCAATGGACATGCTGCTGACTCAGGGATGGACACTGACAGGCACCAATGCGTCAGGCCAGCTTGCTCCTAGCGGGAGTTGTTTTAGGGCACTAGTGCTGACAGGTACATGCAAAAGTCAAGGGGAAATAATATACATATACATGGTGTGTGTTTTACATCTCTATTTATACACCAACAGCAAGGACACACATACAATCAAGTCTATGTGAATGAGAGTAGAAGTGGAGCACTGGCTTCTTCTGTTTAGCACATACAAAGCTCATGTTAAGCATTCATCTGTAGTGTGTGCTTGTGTTTTTCCCCGCATTAGACATTTAAGTCTGACACCCTGGTATGCGTGCATATATTATGCACACGTGTAATTTGCATATGTGTAGTATCATGCATAAATGACAGCCAATTTAAAATGCCATTCTCTAATTTATATGCAAATTCTACCTCTGATAAAATAAAATAAAAACATATTTTAAAAGCAGCTTATAATGCTAACACATTATTCCCATGAATGATTCTCAGTAAACTACATATGCTGACTGCAGGGCTCTTTTTTATTATTAAATGATTTATTGGATAGAGAACGAACCCACTTAAACTACAGTGATTCGCATGAATCAGTAAATTTTCATGTTTCTAATTAAAATGTAAACAGTGTAATGAAGACATCAAGTTTTTAGGCAAATGTCTCTGCTGGTGCCACTTGGGGTATGGTAATTACTGGAGCAGATCTATGGATGCTCCTGAATCCTCTACAAGTCCAGATTAAAAGCATTACTGCTAAACCTTCCTTTTCCACCAGGGAATTGTGTACTCCAACCTATTCCCAGTTTGCTTACAGATGCAAATATGCACTCCTCTCTTTTAACTACTAGAGTGTGGAGATGGAAGTTTACACAAACCACATCAGTTGTGTAAAAACAATGACGGGATTTTCAAAAGTTTTAAAGTGAAAGCTGATTTATACATTTGAATTGATGTGAATATAAAAGATAGAACACTTTCAGAAACGCTGAAAAACCAAATCAATAGAATTACTATATCCGAAACAGATCAATGAAGGGAAAATAATAGAAAATATTTCAAGCTAAAAGCCAAATATTTTTCAGAGGACTATCCTCACAGCCCTACAGATATAAATGTTTAGACTGTGATCTTCTGGCCAGCTACACACAAACAGCTGCCTTCCTATGGAAATGTTTAAAAATACATTTCCAAAAAGATCCATTTCTAAAAGGCTAAACGTGAACTATTGGGGCACAACTAAAACATAAACCCTATTTGGGTTGCAACTATTATTGTCTTTTATCATTTCTTTATTTCAGCCTGGATATCTGCATCTGAAATTTGTCAGAATTTATCCTAAAGCAAGTGCCCTCTCCTGTGTCTATCCAAGGAATACAAGTCTTGTCTCCTCACAATTAACAGACCTTGTCTGCTGCTGCATCTCACTCCCCCCACCCCCTGAATGAGCATAGGCTTAAAAAAAGAAAACCCCAACACATACTGTATTTGCTGCTAGGCACTTAAATAGTTGTCTCGTCCATTTTAGTAGAACACTGTACTATCCATGAAGCAACGCTTTCCCACTCTCCATCACTGTATTACACAGAGTTAAATGCTGCAAGCCAGAATAAGGATCATCAAATGGTCTAAAAATGTAACGTACACAAAGGCCTTAAAACACGCACACAGTTCAGATCCAGCCTGGTATAGTCAATGTCCATGATATTATTACATAAAGACTAAATAAGCATGTCTGCGTTGCTAAACTGCATTGTGGAGATAAGTGTACGTAACAAACGTGGGGGTAGGGAGGGGCGTATTCCACAGCGTATTTGCCTTATTAAAAGCAACATATACAAGCAACATATACTAAGAAGTGTATATTTAATGTCAGAATCATCTAATTTTTATGTTTCACTAAAGCACAAATTGTTTAGTTCTTAAAATTATGAACAACAAATTATTTTTCTACTAGTAGTAGATCCAGTTAGACAAACAGTATCCTGAAGGACAATTCATTTCACAGAAAATATGCTGAGTGCTGAAACAAATCATTTTTATTTACCTCAATGCTAAAAATAAAATTTCAGCATCCCTGCCATTTTAATCAACTGTGTATCTAAGACAATCCTACACTTTCCATCCACGTCCGAGGCCCACATTAATCAGGTGTTAATTTTTTAAAAAATATATGCTCTAGCTGTTTGGAGTTCATTCAAGGTATTTCATTAGGAGCTTATTCGTTGAAAATAAACGTTCCAGCCATATCAAGTTTAACCCTTAGTGAAATGTGAATGAATGCTTTAAATGAGAAGATTAATAAAGAAAGGGATGTTCCAATTCCAAGCATGGCATGCTATGTATTTTTAAATTTGTCTATGCCAGATGCTGTCAGTCAGAACAAAAAACTGTCCAAGCAGACAATCTGTGTGTCTGAATGTTGATCATGTTGGAAAGTAAAAAAAAAAAAAAAAAAAAAGGAGGGGAGGGGAGGGGAGGGGGAAGTGTGTGTGTGTGTCAAGGATTCATGGTCCTTCATCTTTGCAGTAGAGCAAACACGTCTCTCAGTATAGCGACAGACAGCTGCTTCCACTTTCTAATGTGCCCTAACTTAGATCACTGAAAGAATTGTCAGCACTCAGAGAAACACACAAAGATAACACAGCCAGCTGCCATGAAGGAGGGGGAAAACAGCACAGCTCAGAAGAAATGGGATTTGTTCCATTTGCATGATGCTGGCTCCCTTGGGCCCCTTTCTTTCAAATCCACAGCACAAAAGACAACACTTAACATATTTGCTTAAAGATGACAACCTCATGTTGATTTCATTTGGATGTAACAGTGTCAGGATTACAGATATGAGAATATATTATATCCGTAACAGATACTGACAAATGTATCCATCAGTAGAACTGTCTGATTCATCTGCTTATACAGCCATTTTGCCATCCCAAGGGTTCCATCTAAGTAGTAACTTTGGAAGACTGAAGGTCTAATTTTATTACACCACATTTCAACCTACTAAACAATATTATTTCTAAAATAGATCATTTTTATTGGAAGTCTCCCTGATGAAAAATCCAGTAGACACCAGAGAATTTATGGACTGGATAGATCCCCCTGGACTCAATATATTGCTGGTTTTAAGCAACTTTCATTCTATACCATCAAAACTAAGATCAAAATAAACCAACAGCATATTTAAAAAAAAAACAACAGAAAAAAACAAATGTAGATTTTTTAAAAGTACCCATTTTTAAAAGTGTGCTTTAATCCAATTAAAAAAAACCATAAATGTCACTTGATAAGTACATTAAGCTTACTTGGCCACTTAAAGGAATGTGTAGCACAATATCCCGGAATTCACACACCAGCACGTAAATATTTTGATAGTAGTAGTAACACATTATTGCATTGTACTCCCTTATATTTGGACTTCCAAAAGTGGTTTGTCTATACTACAGAAATGTTGATGTCAACAGACACGCACATGTCTCTGCGGCTCCCTTCTGCGTATGATTTTATAGATCAACCCCACCCCTTTCTGATCAAATTAAGCAGTTAGGTAATGGTTTCACTCCATTTCAAAATGCATTACTTTGAATTGTGTATAGGGGCTTGTTCGTTCTTTCGTTCGTCCTCTCTCTCTATCCCTCCCTCCCTCTCTTTCTTTCTCTCCCGCGCCACCCCCTCCCACTACACAAAGTGACTAGGCATAATGAAATGCTGGCTGCATGTCTTTGTCCAGAGGAACTCTAAACTGCTTGTTGCTATTTGCTGGCACACAAGAACTGCACCATAATTCACTAGATTGGAGCTGTTTTGTAAAATGGAGTTAACTGCTGTACGTGGAATTTCAGCCCTGCAGATGGTTACGAATCATTATTTTCAATTTGTTTAGTTTCACATAAGGAAAGGAGTATGGGGAGGGAGAGCAAGATCAAAATATATGCCGAGGTTGCAGGGCGGGGGGTTAGTGTACTGGTTTGCAGTAACACAGCATTAAAATAATCTAGTACAAAGTACAAACCTCGTTAAAAAAATGCTGAGTATATAACCCCACCTCCTCCTCTTCTTGCATTTTTAAGAAGTTGTTCATTGATCAGAATATTCAGTCCTAAAATCTGGACCACATACAATTTTTGTTTGTTTTGTTTTGGAAATGGGATTGTAAGGTGTCTAAAAGCAAAGTCATCCTCTGTCACATTTGCCATCACTGAAGCCAAAATCATTCTATTCCATAAGTGGCTCAGTTGTCTGAGTGTAAATGGAACATAAAGCATTTATAGACAAGTGCATATGGACAGAAATTGAGCTGTAAATATATAGGCAGGGCAAATATTGGAGCCTAGAAACATCTGGGGCTGAAACACAAGATGTGAGACTTATTCTGAAAGTGGCCACTTAATTGCACAGTTGATTTATACACTTGCTGTTTCGATTAAACAGAATATTAGAAATTTCCTGAAGAGAAATACAGAAAGTGAATGCTTTAGTAAGGATGATTATGTTTCGATCTCATTGCAGAATAGGTGAAGGGGGGGGGTGGGAAATGGCACTCTCTCTAACACTTCTTTAGAAAACAAATGAAGCATTTCTACTTCAAGGACAAACACTTAAAAGCTTTTCTAAATTCAAACCAAAAGCATTATTCTACAAAAGGTGCAGCCACCAAGCTTCAGTGTTTGAGAGTATCCTTAAAGCATACTTTGAGCAGTTAAATGATTAAATAGCTTCACTTTTTAAAAAAATCTACATTTGATTATGTTGTTCAAAAGGCATCAACAGAATTAATGCACTTATCAGCATACTTATTAGTATTTCATTCTGGAGAGTTGATTCATTTGATTCTGGTGCCACATTATCACAGCTGCCATCAGAGGCATTCAGACATGCCTTCTTCCTAAGCAGTATTAAGGGGGCCATGAAGACCCTCTTGGTTCGAAAAGCCTCTGCCCTTCTTCACGGCAAAAGAGCCTAAAAAGAAAAGCTGTAAAAGCCATCTATTCAATAGGGTAGCTTAGAAAGATTAAGGGTTTGGGCTTTTAGGCAAGGGTGGTATATACTGTCAATCATCCACTGGGTTGAAGCTTAATTTTCTCACTGGATTATATTTTCGGATTTAGCAATTAAAATATTGCCAAAGCAGTATAAGATTACATGAACTGCTTGCTGGACCAGAAGAAAGGTCCTTTTAGCATTCTCGGCTCCAACTGTGGCTAACCAGATGCTCCAAGGATACTCATGAAGGCATGTTGGAAAGAGCTGTGTATTGATGTCGTCCCCCCCCCCCCACCCATATACTGTCTCTGAAATATGAATATCTAATTCTTGGCTCTTATGCTGACAGCTAGGTCTATCCTCCATGAATTTCCCTTACTCTCTTCAAAAGCAGGTTAGCAGCAAGCACCATTCATGTGGCAGTGAGTTCTGTAAGTTAAGTGGAAGTAATTTATTTTGTTTCTCCTGAACCTACTGCTAATAACCGAATTTGATGGCCCTAAATTTTGTAGATTGCAAGAGAAAATCTGAAACCATGACAGAAGTAACCATGACATTTCAAATCAACTGTATAGTGAAGCAATCACAATTCTTATTTCCAGCACTCTGTTTACAGCAGGGATGGGGACCTGTATGGTGTTAAGTTTCCCAATTCGTATCAGTCCCAGCCACTGTGGCCAATAGTCAGAGGTGTTTCTTGCCCTGAAACATCTAGAGGGGACCAGTTTTCCCACTTCTGAATTAAAGGAGGCTATTTGAAGAACGTGCAAGTCTAACAGAAATGATGTAGAAACAACCTTCTGACTTGGGTAATACCAGGTCAGCAAAATGTCACAATAATGTGGCAAGCTTCTGAGTTTTCCAGAATTTTTCATCAGGAAGGACACAACACAAAGGTTGAGGGACAAGAAAATTTTGGCTAGATGTTGTAGCCATGAGGCCAGCTTGTAGAGTTGGTAAGTACCTCCCAGATACTACAGGTATTAGGTTACACATCTTAGGGGCAACCTCTCTTCAGGAAACAAACAATACCAATAATTATCTGTGATCCCAAGAACTCATCTCCTAGGAATGAATGAAACCATAATATTCAAAAGGAAGTATGGCCCTACTCAGGCATTTGGTTGAATATATGTGGGCCTAAAGTAGATTGGGATTGGGACATGCATGCAAGTTCCACCACTAACATAACATATCTATGTATGCCGGCTCCACTTTCAGCCTTCATGGGTTAAGCATGAAGAGATATCCATTTGCTCAATATGTGAAGGTCAGAAGTGGAGCCATCACATGCAAGGGTGTTGGGCTTGCCTGTGTGCCTCCAGCCCTCTCCACTACGGAATACCTGAGTGAGGCTTAGATGCAGTGGGGGGTGAGGACATCTTTCTCCACAAGGCCAAGTCAATGGGTTTATGTTGCTCATTCTGGAGAGCAAGTGCCATTGCTTTCTTATAACACAATGCCATGCCAACACCCATAATTTCTCCTCATAATTGCCAATAACATTTCAAAACCCAATACTTAGCTTAACTACTCACTTTTAGGAGAGGTACACAAGACTGCAAAGGAGTGGCTGTAGTGTGACTCACTTGTTAAGTGAGTGTATGAGATACAAACACAGCTGCACACATATGCTGATTGCCCAGGGGGTGGGGAGAGATCTTCATCCCTTAGGTAAGTATTTCTGAACTTTTTGAATACACGCCTCCCCTCCTATACTCCTATACCAATCATTTGGTGTCCTATGTGCAGACATCTCTGAATGAAGTTGTGTGCACATAGCCTGCTCCAGAACATGATTCTCTGCAGACTGAGAAGGTAGAGCCACTGCAGCATTGGAAGGAGAATAGAGTAAGAGATCTGATCCCTCCCTATAAAAACCAAGCACTGAGAAAGATAAGCATGAAGCAGGGGCTCTTTCTATTCTCCTTTCTTCTCAGCTCACATTAGAACTATGGCTTTAAACTCAACATATTTCCATTGGCCCAATATGAATCCATCATTATTTTGCTTGTGGCATAAAACTTTTTCACCAGACACAAAATATACACCTTTGGATATTTCCAGCCAAAGTTCAACTGAAAGAATATGGTCCTATGAACAAAACACTTATCAATGGTGTGCTTACCAAATGATACGGGTGGTGTATTATATAGTCAGAGTAAGGCTACGTCTACCAAACTGAAAATAACTGATCAGTGAACTGAAACTTTCCTTTCCATCGTCGCTCTTACTCATCTCCTACCCCACCCCCTGCAAGCTCTCCATAGTTTACTTACCAACCTGTGCAGGTCTACTTCAGCTGAGTTTTTCAGGATGCTTGTGTACCATTCCTTTCCTAAGAGAGTATGGAATGTTGCCTTATACAGTACACTCCAGCAAAATTACCATCCTTTCTTTTAATGCATCCTTGTCTATATTTATGCACATCATGGTGACCCAGAAGAGGCCAGAACAGAGCAGGCTTATGCGTGTTCCACCATCATACATGATGACCCAGAACACAACCCCCATGCAAACGGGTTGCCTGTACTAGGAATTCACTTAGTAAATTCAGATAATTCAAGCCCGGTCTGGAACGCGAGATGATGGCTGCGTCATCAGCATACAACAACAAAGGGGTCCTTCTCATTCCTATTTTTGGAATGTGTCTATCTGGGTCCATTAAGTTCTCTTCTAGGTCATTTAAGAATAGACAAAACAATGTGGGGGCCAAAATACAACCCTGTCTCACCCCCCCAGTCATCTCGATGCTGTTCGATAGCTGTCCCTGTCGACCGCATTGGACCTGCAGTTTGGTTCCATTGTACAGGGCTTTTATAAGAAAGAGAAGTCGTTTGTCCTGTAAAATCAGACTCAATTTGGACCATAGCTGGGATCTGGGGATGGAGCGTAATAAAGATTGATGATGAAATTCAGATGAGAAGTAAGTAATAGTTTGAAAAGAAAAGATTCACTCCGTGAAGACATACCCATCTCTTTAGATGTGGCAGGAGGAGTCAGTTCTGGAAGCTATACTAAAATGTATGCCTAAATAGTACCAGAACAAACAATAACGTAAAAAAAAAGGTACAAAACAACTAGACCAAGAGCAAACTCTTCACTCAGAATATGTAACCAAAGTTGGCAAAGAAGTGTTCTAAATGTTATTATTCTGCCAACAGTGACATAGCAAAGCTAAAAAATGCAATGTACTAATGTAGTGTTAATGAACTTAAACTAGTTTTAAATTGCAACCTGTCAACAATGATCTTAAGCCAGTTGTAGGAAGCCCCTCCCCTCTGTCATCCTCCACTACCAGACTGATACCTTATGGGTTCATCTTTCCAGTCTCACTTTGGTGACATTTGTAAACTAGTGGAAACAGACCCAATTCATAGATTATAAGCAGCACTGGTTTTCTAGTAGAGTTTGAAGGAAGTAATTATGTGAACAGGAACGGCAACACAATTTCTTCTAAACCAAAGTGATTTGTTTCCAGCTAAACAAAGTAACCACATCACATGCACACACCGTTGTTCTTATACAGTATTACTGGAACTGCACTGAAACAGTGCAGCTAACATATAAATTTGTCTCTACCTTCTGGGATAGATACAAAAAAAAAGAACACCCTACTATCAATTCAGAATACTTAAGAGGACTCTACAGGTCAAATATTTTGCATGTTGAGAGCTGAATATGATAAATTATACGGGAAAAGTCTGAACAGTTGCTTTCAAGTAACTGTAACAGTAGATCTGCTTATTCTCTCAGATTACAGCAATGGCAAACACATACTGTATCTCTGGGCTTAATTCAGCGTTTCTCAAACTGTTTTCTCTGGGCCACTTTCAGAATAATGAATTTGCTCAAGCCACACCAAACTTTTTATAAGAAATACATGGGGGGGGGGGAACAACTCCTAGCAGTGATTTATTTATAAAACAGAACACAACCACTTTATAATATGATCATGGGCCATCCAGAAAGTATAAAGCAATTCAACTATATAAGAACATGAATCATTCCCAAAATAAAATTATAAACAAGCCTCTTACACATGTACCTTAAGTATGTAAACAAAGTCAATGAGAGTTGTGGGCTTGCTTTTTCCAGGAAATCTGATTTATATCGGGTCCAATTTGAGTCAAACAAATTCTTATCTCATCAACACAAATAAGCCTTTCTCCTTTCTCCTTTCTGATCTTTCATATTTATCAGAGTTGAAAATCCCTGTTCACAACAGTATGACATAGAGAACTGTAGAAGAATAGCCAATACAATTCTTCAGCAAATCTGTTCAAACAGCGATTCTGGATCACAACTAGGATTGTCCTCAATATCACTTGATACACTTTGCTCTCATTGTGAAAAGGTATCTGTTCATATTCTGCAAATATTTTTTAAACTATACACTGCACTAAACTACAATGCACTGAAATGTTTTAATGTTTCTTTGATTGCCCTTTAATCTTGCCATCCTCTCCTGCCACACTGGTTTAATCCAGTGGCTTAAAGATAATTTAATAATGGATCCCTCATGCCATGGAGCACAGCAACATTAACAGAACCATAGTGCTGAAAGGAATCCATGAAATTTATTTCATTTCCCTAAATAATCAGCAAAGATTTTTCACACAGTGCAATACTACTGCTAGTCAATAACTGTGGAATATCCCATATATATATATATATATAGAGAGAGAGAGAGAGAGAGAGAGAGAGAGAGAGAGAGAGAACCACATCTGTGTGGAACATGCACTTTCCAGGCCCCCCCCCCCCCAACTGCCTTGGGAATAAGTGTTGCTGCTTGCAGGTCAACTGAGGGATTTTTTCCTAGTACCCATACTACCAAAATGTAGCAGCAGCAACTTCCCAGAAAAAAGGAAACAGCTTTTCTTCAAATGAAGAGTTATATTTTTTCTAAATATGCTGAATAAAAATGTTTTAAAAGACAGAAAAACTCATAAGTTAGCAGACACTATAATAAAGCTTAATATCTCATGATCCATGCATGCCTTCTATCTAATAATGGTACTACTTGAGCTGAAAGAACTGCATTTCCCCACTAAATAATATTGCCACTTGAGCACTGAGAAAACCCTGTATCTCAAATATTTTGTGCCCAAAAGTCTGGAACATCCTCAGCAAACAAATTCACCGAACTGGCACAGAAAACAGCTAAGAGTTTGAGCTGTGGGTGGTCACTCCCAAAAGCAGATTCCAAAACCTCCTACAGGGATTGTTCAACAGCTGTACAATCCTGGCAACTTCTGTTACTGGTATAGCATAATCATACTCTTAGATCAAACCAAGTAGAAAACAGTTTCCAAAAGTAGCATCGACTACAAGCGCATGGAGTGCAAACCCATCCAGAACAAGCAACTGACCTATTTCCTGGACCTGCGAACCACTGACCCACAGCAACTGTTTCCAGCTCTGTTTATTTAGTCTTCATCCAGCCCACCACTCACAGCCATACCCGACAGTTGGATGTCCTCAGAGTATTAAAAACACTGCACTCCAAATCCCCTAATAACAAACAGCTCCCAACAGCTTCAGTTTATGGTAAAAAGAAGCAAGGTTACATTCCCTTTATGGTCTATGAATGTCTGCAGTTACACTACCACAAATATTGGGTCCAGGTTGCGCTTTACCATCAGTGGCTGTACCATGGTACCTTCTTAAGGCTCTGGACATGAGACCCTCACAGAAAGCTGCATTACGCACCCCTCGATCTAACCAGTCATACACTTCTGACTAGATCTGAGCCAAGAGGGACAAGGATTGAGAGAGCTTATAGTCAGCTGCATTACTGCAAGCATTGTGGGTGGTAGTCAACTAAATTTTACTAAGAGTAGACCCACTGAAATTAATGTGCATGACTAAAGTCCATTAATTTCAAATTTGTTTACTCTGAGTAAAACTTAGTTGAATACCACCCCTTGTCCATTTCATCAGGCCTCATTCACTAAAACTGATGCCACAAAAAAGGGAAATATGTAATACTCGATGCTTCCCTACGAACAGTCGTAACTATGGTGTCAAAATGTTTGGAAGATGAGTGCCCTTATCCTCAAAATGCTGTGCAAACATTTCGCAGTGCATCTTTACAAGCTCCCATGGGGTGTCCTCCATGGACAACAACCTCCATACCACCCTAAAGAGTTCTGCTGGACAGCTGTTTGAGAATGCAGTAGAGATGGTAATATCTTTTGCTGTCCCCTGCCAGATGGTAGGCACAATTATGTTCCCTAACTGGTGTTTGGACAGAACTTTCCACCAGCTGCACTATTGTTGTAATCCAGCCTGCTTCATTGCCTACAAGTTCACAGAATTTCAGGCAGCTCCACATCACCAGAGAGAACACTCAAGAGTAATCACAAGTCTGGAGCTTCAAGTCTTGCTGTTCCACAATGCAAGAAAGGCCTTGACAGGATTGTCAGCTTTATCCACTGGAAAATCCTCCACAGCATTTGGGAATCCATCACATTCCTTAACTATCCAAGGATGGACCTGCAGGGGGAATGTGGCACCAAAAGCCACTAGGAAATAGTCCAACCACTACAGTGCAATTTCTCTAACTGCACCCTCCCCATTACTAGACCACCAGCCATGCCATCTGCATCAAAGTCCAAACTGAGGGTATGTCCCACTCTATGTGCCAGGCCAATGGCAATTTGAGATAGCCCCATGGTTGTCATGGAGGTCATGAAGTCCCAACCCAGTGCAGGCAACCTCTTTTCTGTGTTCAAGGACTTTCCACACTTACACCTAGCTTTCCTGTGCACCATAGACAAGTCCCACTTTTACTATTCAAGGCACTCTAGATATTGTTAATTAGTCTCTTATTTCCCTATGCGGTGAAAACACACTCCCCCCCAGAGCTAATTTTCAAGAAGAGGGAAGCTACAAATACAATCAAAATAGGTCTGAGAGAGAGAGGGCTTGCTTCCATTTAAACACCAAATAGCCCAGTTATGCAAGCATATTCATAAGTAAGATCCACAAAGTTCAGTGGAATTTACTCATCGCCTCACACAGGAAGTACGGTATACATTCAAATTCTACTAATGAGTAGCAAGACATCAGGATCCATCTCTCAGTTGGATTGTAGCTTACTCAAAAAACCTTTGAGGCTTGGCTGAAGCACAAAATATCAAGCATGAATCCTTCTGCTAGTCACACTTTGAATATTGAGGGTGTTCAATATATTTTTAATATTACAAATTCTGTTTTAAAGGTGCCATCAAAATGGGGCCATGGCGTTATCTAATGAACATAATGCCACGTTACATGAGTCATGGCCACTAGCTTAGATAACATTAGGAGGCTAAATGTGATAAATAAAGTGAGTTGAAACCTACTATGGCTTTAAAGAAGAGTAATAAAGTTACATTTTAGTGGCAATTAAGCCACGTAACTTTTATATTTCAGATGAAGGTTTTTAATCTCCATTGCTCACTACAAAGCTACATTTGACTGCTGTAGTCAAATGCAATGCATTTGAAACAAGAAATTAAAAATCATGAGCAACCAAAAGCATAAACTAAAACTGTAGGATTTTTTTATATTTAAGAAAGTTCCCCCCCCATCCATAACACATTTCTATTACCATGAGGACTAGAAACATTTTAAAAATGCACTGAAAATCAGTTACTGAGTATTGCACTGAAGCTTTCTAGGCCACACAAGGGTAATGCCCACACTGTAACACAGATGATGATGATGATGATGATGACGACGCTGATGATTTATTTATTCCCCAGCCACTCTGGGATTTATAACTTTAAAAAAGTGTCTGGAAGGAATGGGGTGGGGTGTGGGGTGTGTGTGTACAAATGGTTAAATGATGATTACTGTGAATAGGCAAGTCTTTAATACTTGTAATATGTCATGTGAACACACTTTCAGAAAATATTTTATAAAAAGATACCATTGTGGGTTTTAGATAACTAGGAAATCCACCAAACCTTGTCTTCATCTCTTATAAACCAATCTTTAAAGTTCTGTGTTTGTTAGCATGCTGGAGATGTAAATACCTAAACACTATAGGTGTGCATATAATTTATTAAATTAATATCCCACCCATCCTCCCAAAGGAGTCCAGAACAGCAAGAACTTGGCCACTTGAAATGTTCAAGGGCAGGTATAATGGTGTTTACACTCTAAGTGTTTCTTTTTAATGGTACTCACATGGTGGATACAATAGACTGAGAGGTGAGAAGTGGGGCTCTTAAATCTCCACAGCATGTGCCATAGTGACTTTAAAATGTTTTAATTTATTCCACTTTTTACTTTGCCATATTCATTTTGCTTGGAAGCATATTACACGATGGAATAAAATACCCAACTGTACAAGAACATATTAAAATTAGCTCAAGGAACTCTTACAATGATTCTTGAAAATATTCAAGCTTGAACCAGGAAACCTCTAGGCTTAGAACTGTAGGGAAGCCACTGTAGAGCAAAACACATTTCTCGTGAAATGCACTTGCATCCTATAACATAAGAGTTTTTAGCCCTTAAGACTTTCAAGATCAGCTTGAGCAGATATGGTCACAATTTTATTGCAAGCTCATTGTAAAGAGTGGCAGGGGATAAAATAATTGCCAATGAAGTTTCAGAAGCCAGCACAGATTTTCCAGAGGTTGGATATTGGTGCTCCAGATAGTAATCCCAAGGTCTCTTGCTAGGGAGCAAATTCCATTGAACTGAACTGAATTATGAGCAAACATGTTTAAATTAGGACTGCATTGTGAATATCACAAACAAGCAGAAAAAGGCATTTGTGTTTAGCAGCCAAAATACCATGCCACAGTTATTCAAGTTTACACTAAGAGAGCTACCATATTTATAGTGTCAGAATTCACATTCCACCCATCCCCTGAACAAAATTTTGCTATAGTTCTAAAGTATAGATGGTTAGATATTTCTGGACAAATCCCCATGTTAAATTTTTAAAAAGCAGATAGGTTTCTCCAGCTGGCAGATAGAATGGACGACGTGATACTGGAGGCCTAATTTGGTATCTAACAAGCGGGTATGCAGTCAATAGTGCAGCTAACACCAACTGTTCCCTGCCCAATCCAGGAAACAATCAATTTTTTTTTATTGTATTCATGCCTTCCCTTTCTTCCAATCAACTCAGTACAATGTATTTTGCTCTCCTCCTCCCCATTTTGTCCTCAAACCACTCTGGTAGGTTAGGCCAACAGAGTATGTGACTGGCCCAAGGGTTACCTAGCAAGAGTCATGGCTGAGTGGACCTGGGTCTAGCCAACACACTGGCTAGCCAATGAAAAATATGAATATTATCTTGCTTAAGTGAATGAGATAGTGTTTCAAGCCATTGGTTGAGCAAGTTGTGCCATCAATGGAGGAGCAGCAACTCCAACAACACACACACAAAATCTATCTATCCACACACACATGCATACTCTTTTATTAGCAACAATCAATAAAAAAATGAAAAATTGAAACAGGTTCTTTTGCTCAAATATTTGCAATGATAATTAATTGGAGGAAAAAACAGTACTTAGGCTCAGCTCCCAGATGCCTGCTCTTTGTATAGCTGTCCTTTGACAAATCTGACCATTTAACATTACTTCACATGGCATTTTTGGGGTGGGAGTGGGGGTGTTATTCCAGATAAACATTAGAGTTCATTTCTTCCCCACAGTGAGCTAAAGAGCCAAAAGACTTATGTGTGACTTTGCTTTGAGTCTGTGTCAGAAAAAGAGCGAGAGAAAGAGATTACCAAATGTGTCTTGCCTGATGATAAACGTACTTGGTTTTGGCTAAAAGCAGTAATCATATCAGTATCCCTTGTTATGTCCAGCAAGTTTCTTCAGCATGGATTTGTCTTCAGAAGCACACTTCATGGGACTTTTATTAAGTCCATTTGAAAAGAGAGTAAGTTTTGGAGGGCAGAGTAACATTGCAAGGGGCAGCAGGATTGCCAGCTTACACTTGGCTTTTTGAGATGCAACATGAAAAAGGCACCTCTGCTTTTAATACACCAGCATGCTGGCTAATGCAGCTTTTCACATCGTAGTGCAAGAGTAGTAAAGAAAAAAGGAACCTGTAGAATATATCTTCCCCTTCCATATTGCTATTAAACACAAAATGAGCCCCACCCTGCTAGAGATTTGGTAATTCTTCATGTACGGAACTACATTCTTCTACCACTCCAGCTGCACACCAATGTATAGATTTTTAAGTATGATAAAGTCAGCAAAGAAATGACTACTTAACAAATCCATCTATCTTTTGGAATTGAGGCTGCAATTTTATGAGCCCAACTGAACTCCAGCAGGACTTACTTCCAAGTAAACATGCCTAGGATTGGATCTGGATGATATTCTTTAAAAAGGAACATCATGTTCAAAATGAGAATGGGGGTGATAAAGCTTCTTGAAAAGGATACCTCAGTTAGTGTAATTGTACAACTGCTTGCAGCGTAACATGCAACGGCATAACTATAGCTAGCTAATTTTTAAATGCATGATCACAGAGGTTTATTATTTGTCAGTATATCAAACTTATTTGCTCACAGATAATAAGACACTTCTTAAAACAAGTTAATAAGCCTAAACCTACTTTTTTGAAACAAATGTCTATGCAGACACCAATATCTTAATTCACTGGCAATTTTTCTTTCACTATTATTTTTGTTAGAAGATTACTATTCTTCTCATTCTAAATAATTCTGGAGTTGGAAAGCATTCTTTCTGTAGTTAGTTTTAGGGGAGGGAAGGAACAAAAAGTTAAGAGATCAAAGCACTCCAATTTGAGAAGTGTGTCACTGATTTAATAAAATGATTATGAAAGATGCTTCTAGTTCAGAAACAAAAGCCAAAGTTTGGCCTTTGGAAACAAACAGCAAAACTAAAAGCACACATACCGTGTTGCTGTGTATACTTGCTTGCTATTCAACATATTTTACTTCAAACAAATTTTAGGACATACACCCCTCATTATATCCTGCAAACTTGGGAGTAAAATTCTTCCTTACAGTGACAAAACCCAATTCAGTTTAAAGACAACCCAATAAAATTGAACAGGAATTTATTGGGCAACAATATCTTAAAATAAAGTTACGTTGCATCAGAAGTTTCACCAAGGTTTAAATAGTGAATTAAAATACAAAATGTTTCAAAGGCACATAAATCAATCATTTCCCCAGACATATCCACTGCACAAACATCAGTTAGCTTTAAAAACAACCACAACTACCAGCCCTTAGTTCTTTAGATATCTGTGCAGCCAACAATTCCATAAGGCTAAATAACTTTATTTACGTCATGATGAAGAAAGTGAAAAATAAGAATCTAAGGAACAAGTCAAATCCTTCCCCAATGTATGGGAAGGCTGTAGGACACTCCTACACTTGGAGTAGCAAACATAGAAGAGGAAAGTTATTGTCCTGGGGAACTAGATCATCCCAGTTTTTTTCAAAGGTATATTAATGTGAGAGCCAGTGTGGTTTAGGGCAGGGATAGACAAAATAGTGCCTTCAGATGTTGTTGGGCTTCCATCATCCCTGATCACTGGCCACACTAGCTGGGTCTGATGGGAGCTAGAATACAACTAGGGGGGCACCACTTTGGCTACCTCTACTGCAGTGATTTCACCAGGACTGAGAAGACTCAAGCTCAAATCCCCGCTCTGCTACAAATCTACTGGGTGGCTGTGAAACTGTCTCTCAATCTGACATTCTTGAATAAAAAACTGCAGAATGATATTGTACACTATCACAAGTTCCTTGAAGAAAGTACTAAATATGAAATGAATGAAACATTTAAATAATCCATACTCTTAAATCCAATACACTTTGCTGAAAGCTAAAACAATGTATTTTGAAAAAGTAACATTTTAACATAGACGTGTGGGTCATAAAAAAAATCTTCCCATTGTTCAACCCCCATACAAAATGTTCTACTAATTATTCTACTATGAGTCATTCAATAAAAATAGCTGGAACTATGGAAAGGATCATGAAACTGAAAAGTGAGTTGGGAAACCCTAATAAGCACGCATTCAAAACATGCTCCGTTGTAAGGATACATCCCGATGTAGGTCACTGAGAAGCACTTCATCTTGTAGTATCTTTTGAATTCTTCTGGTGGTGCTGCCCTGACTATTTGGTAAAACTAAAAGCCAACGAAATCTTTAAAATGTTTCCTCAAAATGTGATCCATCCTACTAGCAAACACAATTGCTGTCACACATCAGAACACCTCCAGCTGAAAGCAACACGAGTTACAAGTGCTCTCCACTCTATAGCTTTATACATAGAGATAATGAGCCAGTTAAATCCAAGCATTACGGCAGCCGAAGAATTTAGCAGGATTGATGAAAGAGTAACAAAGGAAAAGCAGGAGAAAGCTTACACAGTCTATACTTTGCCACATACCACTGCATGGCATATAATTAGCAACAGTTCAAAGTAATGGGGTTAATGAAACAAAGATCACAAGATGTTTCTTGTTCTTTCGTTTCTTCATTAGCCGTTTCAAATATAGATTTGCTTCAATAAGCTTTTGTGCTCAGATCACTTACTCTGGAGTAATCCCAATGATATTGATGGGCTGGCATCTATGCCAGTCAATAGGGTTTTTTAACAACAACAAAAAGTGCATTTAAATCCCCCCCCCCCACTTCATTATATTGAAGGCAATTATACACAAATACTTTCATTTGTGAAAAAGCATTTGCTTGCTGATTACCATTACAAGACATTTTGTGGAATGTAATTCACCAATATTTGCAATACAATTCGCATATTAAGGTGCTATTTCAGGGTCTTTTTTTCTTTACTAAACAGTCCAATTCAGAGACTTCCTACATGTCCTTGATTTGGACTCAATATATATTCACTCAGTAACTTCTTTTCATAACAAAAATGCTTAAAATGCCTATATAGGAATTCAGTCTTATATTCCCACTCCTGTCTCCTTCTGTGTCTTGAACAGCAGCTTAGCATAGAAAGCAAACAGGTTTCCTGGCACAGAGATAAAGTGATCAGAAAAGATTTACAGGCTAGATTTCTGTAGTTTCAGGCTGCTCTTAAAGGCACAATGCAGGTAATTAGATGGCAACTGTCACAGCCCATTCCTATTTGTACGTACACAAAGTTCCATGGCACTTACTTGAGAGTAAATGTTCATAGTACTGCAGTCCTGTGCACACTTACTCGTAGGTAAGTCCAATTGAATGCACTGGGGTTTGCTGCTGACTAAACACACTGGACATGCCCATGTCCCATTCAATTATTTACTTTAAAGCAAGCATATGAATTAAAATGCTTGATTAAAATCCATGCTGCTAGATTCAGCAAAAATAGTTATTTGTAGAGACACAGAAGATAAATATATATAGTCAAATGCGCGCGCACTCTCTCTCTCACACACACATACCATTTTCCTTTTTTCAGACACACTTTGCTTAGACTACCACAGGTGCATGTGCCAGAAGTAAATTTGTATTCACATTACAACCCAATGGATAAGGAATTTAATTTTTATAGCTTTCTCTACGGAACATGGCTCACAAATGCCAACAACAAGGAATTCAAAACAGGATCAATTCTTTTCCCTTCTTGGAAACAATCTTATAAGTGTCCAAGTACTCGACAACATGAAAGAATATTGTTGCTTCTCTGAGCTCTTTTGATATCTCTCTCTGCATGGTGAAGCTGTTCACGAGTGATGGGAGAAATCTCTTTTGAAAATAAATGGCACCTCTTCAAGTGTGTTCAGATACATCCTGGCTGGACCTTCAGTTATAACTTGAAAAGGATGCTTGATTTTTAAATTTGTTTTAGGTATCAAATTGTGATGCCTGTAACAATCTTCAAACCTGATTCTTGCAGCACCGACTTTATGAGTTTCCCCCATGTCAACACAGAAGGCAGAAAGTAATGAGAGTGGTGAGGAGAGGTAATGGGAGAAAGGAAGAGAGGATGGGGTTAGGCAATTGTTGCTGAACATCCCAACAAACTAAAGTTCACACTTCAGATGAGACATACTGAAAAGGTTAATGCTACTGCACTTAATGGTTTCTTCACATCCATAAGCATAGCTGTCACCACATACTTACACAGAGCACTAATCACTTCACAAGAGTCGAAGCACTGGTACAAATTGTAGTGCACAGGAGTATGTTACCCACATGCAGCCTGATCCTACACATGCATACACGCACTTACTCAGTAAGCACGCAGATTACTGATTACTACAACATCACTCTTTCTTCTGGCCTTTAAGGATACCTAAGAATCACACATAAACAGGTCTCCAACTTATACAAAAGAAAAATGCAGTATATTAAGATGCTGAGCTTTGGAAAATAAATTTAAGAGAATTTGGAGAGAATTTAAATGCTGATTTTAGCCACACTTAAAACATTTTTTTTTTTAAAAAAATCATTAAAGAGAAAATTTTAAAAAATCAAGAGACAAGTTCAAATGTTAGCTGTGCAGTTGTCATAAGACTACTATGATTGCGGCTTCAATTCTAACTGGGTACAGAATTGCAGTCTTCGGTTTCTTCCATAGCCAATATTAACCATAAGCTTTACATCAATGTTTATTGCCAAAACTGTATTTGGACATATTAAATACAAACAATGGACAGGAGAGTTGAATTAAATATATTCTTCTGAAGGTGGTGTAAGTTTAAAAAGAGAAAGGAGGCAATGTAGTTTTGTGTGTAAATGAATTTAAGTGGGTACAAATAGGCACAGAAGAGATCCAATATGACACATTGTTCATTCTGATATGGAAAGAGGTATCAATGTCTTTTTGCAATAATCGTTTTAGGATATTGCATTTACAGTACATTGTACAGTTATTTCTTAAACTGCACTTGAAAACAATCAGTTAAATTCTCGGTTAATAATGTAAATTAAGGTAATATCCTTCAAGGATATGCTTATAGAATTTACACTGTTTAATGACAAAAACAAATGATAAACTGGCAGCAACAAATATTATTTTTAAACAAATGTTAATAAAACAGATTGTCACTAAAGAAAAATAGCTACATTAGTTCTGCACTTCAGGGGGCAAAATCATTTCCACTTTAAATAAAATTTAGCCTTGAAATTAAATGTGCTATAATGAAGCATCTCACAGGTACCATTTACTGACATTGCCAGAACAAGAAGCTGCCTGTCATTGTTCTTCTAGCGCCTTGATATCCAGGTACCCTCATGAAGTTATGCTGATGAAGAGAATTCTAATTTGCTTTAGAGCAGGATAAAGTTCCTACTCCTATAAGAACTTATTTTTGGGAGGATACCCACTGATTTTTTCCTGGAATGACAGAATTCATTGTGTTTTAGGACTTTTATTCTCACGGGTTAATCAACAGGTATTTTCATATTTGCTGTTGTAGAACTAGCAAACACAAGCTTACGCTGCTTTTCAAATAATATGTTCCAAGCCCCTCTTCCTACAAAAATGCTGACATATCTAATTTTAATTTGACCTTCCTTGGAAGTTTCACCGTCACTCACACTGTGTGGTAGGCTGACTATATAGACTTCCATTTTTACCCAGCTTCCAGCTTCTCACCACTATATTTTGAAGGACAGAAGTTTAAAAAATGAAAAGCTAGGCTGTTTGTGTATATCCGATAGTACAACTAATGCTCATAATTAACACTGCAGCATGGATTTTACACCTGGAAGATATCCTTGTGTATTTTTGTGGGGGTTGGCGGCTTCTCACAATCCTATGCATGTCTACTTAGAGGTAAATCCAATTTAGTTAAATTATCAGGTAAGTGGGTACAGGTTTGTCTATTAATAAAAGGATGCTAGACCCCCTGCTACACTTAAAGCTCCCAGATGTTTCCCATAAGATATATCAGTTTTCACTTTAAAAAATAGCATTTCTAGCAAAGAGAGTTTAATAACCTGTAACCATAACCATGGTGTACAATCAGGAATTTAAAAGCATGGGGAGGGGAGAGAGAGAATCTGGTACAAAATAAAAACTAACTAAATTCCACATATTTTACTACCAAAATGTAATTGGAATAGGATGACTCTCAATTAGCCCACTGTGCTGCTTTTGCCAACTATTACCATGTCTTCCCCAAGCTCAAAAGAAGTATGTTGATTTATTAGTAGATGTACATAAAAATTAATAGAATCAAAGTTAGTCCATTATTACCAACTTGGATCATTTTGTTTGGGTTGGGTTGCATTGTGTAAAGAAAGGCAAGTTCATATTTAATGTTTCTTGTTAACTTTAAATCCTTTGCTTATTAATGGCAGTGGGGGGAGAGAGAGAGAGGAGAAGGAGGTAAACACGCTGATGAAATACTTTATCATGCTGATTGACAGAAAAAATGCTCCATTACTTCACAAAATGCCCGTATAACAATTCCCTCCCATCAATAAATCATGATGAAATTCCAGTTAATTAAATAAACATTAGTCAATAAACCTGGCGCTTTTTGTAAAGTTATACAATGCAAACTTAAGTTCTTATAAAGCATATGTTAACTGGGGGCAAAGAGCCAAATATTTTCCTTTATCGGATCTAACAACGCTAAATGAGACTAGCAGATTAAAAAACATGCAAGGGAGTTTCCTACATACAGCTATCATGCTGATTTTGTATCATTAAAATGGCTCCCAAACAAGCAGATTAACTGATTAATTGATGATTAAAACTGCAGGAAGATCAGACATTACACCCAAATACTTCTTGCATACACACACAGAGCTAACTAATTGACAGCTACACACACATCAGAATGATCAGTCTCCCAAAGCAATATTTTAAAAGCACGCATAAACCCCTCTTTCAGCATTTTCATGCACAATGAACAATTATATTTCTAAGTTCTATATTTCTAAGTTCAAGTTCTGCAACCTAAAGCACTAAAAGAATTCTTCAGTACAGTTATCAATAAATAAACTTTTGAAATTAATCATGTGATCATAAAAACAAGCAATAGAACATAAATATAACCTCAGTATTAATGCAAGGCACAGAATATATTCTGAGCCAACATGCACTAGAAAATATTAGGAATAAAGCTCTCATGCTGAATTGCTACCATCAGAAAGAACTTGGAGAAAAGTTCCTTGATGTATCAGATATACTGATGGTGGGGGTAATGTATTCCATCCTCTGCTATGTTTATATGGATGGTACCTGAAGCCAATGCTTATTGCCAATGGTAAATACCATATTGTATGTCACATAACTGACACACACCCCACACTTTCTCCAATACAGCTGGTTACTGTTGTATAAATCTCTTTTGTCTGGGGGTAAGGAATGATGACTGGGCACCAAGTTTGTATAGTAATCACATCTTGTTTCAAATATCACACATTAATAAAGCTTTTTCATAATAATGCAACAGACACAACTCATTAGCAAATCTAACACCCAAAGTCCTATTGCATTTTTGCTGAGATCTGGTCCAAACTGTCCACAAATAGCACTTGTTTTTCAGTAAGGACAGAGGAGTGCTAAAAAATGCCTGATTTCAAGGAATACTTCATTCTCTTATTAACAAAAAGCTGTCTGGCAAAGAAAATTCAGAACTTCTCTGAAAGTCCAGCGAAAATTCACCTATATTGTGGTTTTCTAAAATGGTATTTTTGACATGAGTTATCTATAGCTATGTATCCTTGTCTAGGATACAAATGCTTACAGTAAGAATCCACATGCAGTGCACTTGTCAAAGAGAAGGTGGAAAGGGCAAAGATGTTCTTAACGTGTCTCCTGATGTGGTGCAAAGTAATGCCCAATTTCTTGCATAAATACCAGCACTGGAAAGATTTCCCCGATAAAGAGCTAATGACAAATACAACAAAAAGCAGATTTATCAGAGGTTAGAAATCTGGGATTAATTTTCACTGTCTAAACCTTGCAACTGTCACATGGAAAACAAACTTACGAATGTATTTCATTCCATCAAGTCCCCCAGATGAAATATATTCCTAAAGATGCAATGCAGGGAAGCACACACACACAAAAATAAAGCCTGAACCACAAACATTAAAGCGCAAAAGCAGCAAACTAACTGTTTGAAGTTTTATTCTTAAAATATACATCTATATCATAGGGAAAATATCAGATACAGCTTTATGTTAAACAACTCAAAACCAAAAGTGTAAGGAGGATCTGCTGACTCTCTTTTTTCTTAAAAATTTCTTTCTGGGAGTGACAAACACAGAAGTCCATTTTTATTTTTATTTTGCAGATGAGGAGGGGGAGTCAATTCAAAGCAGCTTCCCCAACTCAGACCTAACTTTTCCCCCCTTGGAGCATCATCATGACAAGTGGCTGCTTGATAGATGTTCCCCTTGATAAATGACTTGTTCAAAAGAGACACAGTAGCTTTCATTTCCTGACCACAACACACTTTTAATTTGCAACAGCAGAACTGCTGGAGTGTGACTCAGTCCTACTCTCCAGCTTTTCAGGGTTCTGCTCCTGACACGCCACATCACTGGGCAAAACAACAACTAGGTGCATCTACTAACAACAATCACTGCATCATGTTTTTTCTTTTGATATATATATACATACACACACACACACACACACACACACACATTCAGTTGCAGAACTGATTACATTGGTGCTCTCACACACTCTCATCCTCTTCACCCCTCCCCGAAAACTCGGCCGCTTTCAAAATCACTCTGCTGGTCAAGATATTCTACTAGGAAATTGAGAAGTAGAGGTGGGGGTGGAGAGAAGGAGAAGAGGGCAGACCTAGAGGGGTTGGGGGGAGAGAATAAAGTGCACAAGTGCCATACAATATACAAAGCAATGTCACCCAACCATGATTACTGTGTATTACTACTATTAGAATTATCATCATCATCATCCAGGAATTGCATTTAAACAGTGGCCACCATCCACCCCATCCAATTTCAGCCCTCAGCACACTATCCAATTCCCGATTTAAAATTTATAAATGTAATATCCTCATCACAAGCAGCAGGTCCAATCTGCTGTGAATATATATTACAGCTTTAACATCACAGAGGGAAATCTCCCATCTGGCAATCACATTCGCTCCAACAGCTCTAGGAAATAAAAGCGGTTGGGGGGCAGGGAGAGAAGAGAAAGAGAAAGCCTTGTCTTCCTGCTCTCTCCCCCCTCCCCCTTAAAAACATGTCTCAGGGCAAATTATGTGCATCTAAAATAAACAGTTGCTGTATTGATCGCCTTAAAGTCAACAAGTTCCAAATGCAAAATAAATAAATAATAATAATCAGATCATCATCCCTATTGTAACAGCGGCTCAGGGTTACTTTGGAGAGATATAGGCACCTACTAGCATCAGCCTAGGAGTGGACATTTGGCACTCAAGCTTTGCTTTGGATTCAGGTTTGTTAGGAAAGATCAGTGGTCACGTACTTAAGCTGACCATGAGGTTTTGCTCTGTCCTTATTTGCTTCTCGCACAGACTAGTAAAAGTGAGACAATTCGCTGTCCTTCTGTCACCCCACAAATTCCTAATTTTTGCATTTGTACGCAAAACAAAATCTGCTGTTATACTTTCTCTAAGCTTCTGTAACTGGACTTTTGTAAACTGCAATATATTGAAATCCTCCCTGCCCCATTTCATCAGATCCCTCCAGGCCTATTTTTTTAAAGGTGTTTTGCAGAATGTGGCCTCTTACAATCATTTAAAAGTATGTTGCAATGACAAGCAGCTATATGGAAAAAAGGACAGAAAATACACAGGTTGTTATTAAAACTGGAGGAGGGAGGCGGAAGAATTGGTTATTGTGCACCTATGAATCATCTTATTTTCCTATCCTGATCTAAAACCTACAAAAAAGTAGAGGGAGGAAAGATATAACGGTAGTATAGAGTAAGAAACAATAACTATTACTTTAAAATTTAAAAGGAAACATTTGCTGTGAGTGTAGGCATAGATATGTTCAGGGTTTCCCCCCTCCCCTTTTTACAGTCAGTGAGTTTACTAATTTACATAGTATTTGAGTGTACACAGTTCACTTTTGGTAACATGCAACTTTAGCATTGCAACTGAGAGCAAAAGTAACACTACAATCAAAGCAGAAATCAGAAACAAAATGATAACACACAAAAACTGCTTATTTACACACTTGAAGCTTTACCATTAACATCATTTATCTCTAGCCATATCCACATGCAAAGTCCTCAGATATTTTTTTTCATCATGCGCTTTTAAAATTTATCTAGATGCAAAGAAAGAGAGAAAGAAAGAAATAGAAAGACATAGATCCCAAAAGCAGACATACCATAAACACTGGTGCTACTGATCATTTCTTGCTGGCAGCACAAAAAAGCTGAATTGGATTTTTCCCCCTCTTCCTCTTCTTCTTCTCCTCCTCACAAGCAGGAATTCCAAAGGTTGCTTTTCATTAAAGCCACTTTTCCTCTCAGCTATCAAATGTCACTGCCTTGAAACGTGGGCCCTTTCGTCAGGTATTCATTTAACCTACATGCATATAATTAAGTGGGAAAGCAACATCAACAAAAAGGGGATCTCAGATCACAAGAGAAGAAAGAAAGGGGGGGGGGGAGAAGAGCACATGACCACGAATACAAGTCCATGTCAATTTCACTCACTCCCATTGAAACTAACAAGAGCTCCAGGGAGAATAGTAATAGGATCAGTGGATTGTATATACCATTAAATTATACATCTTTCTCTCCGTTCCAAGCCAACAATACGCCCACCGTGCTGTCCCCCCTCCCTCCACGATGATGTGCTTACATTTTACTGCATCAGCTTCTCTTGACATATTCACGCCCCCCCCACCCTGAACTAAAACACGGCAATTTAACCCTAACTTTCCCCTTCCGCCGATCCTCATTCGCACTAATTTGCTTAAAAGTTCGTTCCCCCAATACACCTAAGTCGCATCTTATCCGCGCGTTCCTGCTTGGACTCCAATTTGAAAAAATAAAAGAGAGCCACTTAAGCGAAAGTGGATTTGGCGGCGGGGTGGGGTGGAGGGGGAAGATCTAAATCTCGCAATCGCGAACTCTTGGGCTCCTGACTATTGTTAGCAACGATCAAGGAAGGGGGGGGAAACCATCCACCGCGATGCTATCTCTTTACTTTCCACGCTGCGCTTAGATGAGAAAAACGGAACGGGGGGAAAAAAGAGAAAAGAATAAACCAGTCTGGAGCATGTCCTATATTTAAATATAGATTTAAAGCATTATGGCTTAGATTTAATATTTAAAAGGCACACGCACAAAATTTAAAGCGCCCGTAGCCGCCTGGGATATATTTAAAATTATATAAAATTTTAAACAGAGCGGGCGGGAGGGGGGGAGGATGAAGAGAGACGAACGGCGATGGGAGATCTTACCTGGAGGTTTGGTAGAGAAGCCCGGTAGGTTAGAGCAGCATCGATCCTATCTGTTCGCTGATGAATGGGGGCTCGGGTTAAGTGAAGGTGCCTATGATTTGAAATCATTCCAAGTTTTTGAAGGGAAGACTGACTGCAGCCTCTGCCATGTTGGAATTTCAAACCCAAAACAGCTGCTTCGCAAAGAGCCAGCATGCCAGCAGCTGAACGCCTGCGCAGAGCGCCGCCGAGCCAAATTCAAATCACTTTCACACTCGGAGCCAAAGATCAGTTTTCAAAAAAGAGAGAGAGAGAAGAAAAAGGTGGGGGGGGGGATATCGGGAGGGAGAGAGAGAGAGACAGAGACGCACCAGATTCATGGGCAAGAAGAGGAGGAGAGGAAGCTCAATGGCCGCGCGCTACTGCCGCCGCCGCCGCACCACCACCACCACCAGGCCCCTGGCTACACAGGTCAGGTTACATGGTAGGGGCTGTCGCTTGCAAGGAAGCCTGCAAACACTGCCTGGAGGTGGCCGGGAGGTCATGGCAGCGCAGCCAGGAAGCTCTCCCGCCCCTCCCGCGGCCGCCAAAAGGCGATTCGGGAACTTGGGGAGTTGGGATCCCTGCTCCCAACCTCGCCTCCGCCTCCTGCAGCAAGAGAAACACTTCTCCCAGCTCGGGCACTTTCCCTGCAGCCGGGAAAGCGCCATAGCCCGTCCCATCCCCCCAACCCCCCCACAGCAGCGGCGGCGAACGTCTCTGCCTCCCCCCCACCCCACCGCCCGGTCCCCACCTCGCAATAAGCAACAGCAGCGGCGGCGCCTCCAGCTCCAGGCCCTACCGCAGCTCAGTGGCAGTAATGCCTCTGTGCAGCCCGCTCGCCGTCGACTCAGCTCCCTAGACTTTGGGATGCTGCGCGGCGGCAACAGCCGAGAGCGGTTGAAGCAAGAGAAAGACCGGGAAAGGGGGGGGGGGGAGCCCGATCCTGCTCTGTGTGCTTGCTCGCGGGTAAAGAGTAAAGTCGCACTGTATGCTTATGGAGCTTTCCGCACCCCCCGGGTAAGAAACTGTGTGCGGCAAAGGGGATAGCAACCTGAATGATGCAGGATAGCAGCAGCATGGGGGGGGGGGAGCGAAAAACGACCAGAGACATTAGACTTTCCCCCCTAACAGTTGCATTTTATTCCCGCTGTCTCCACTTGGAAGTTCCTTTGCGTGCAGGATCCCCTGCTCTCACTTGCTCCAAATGACGTTTCACGGCACCGTCCTGCACAAGTTCTTTCCTCACAAAGAAATTTTCCGCTGGGTTGAAAAGAGTGTTCACTGAGCAAATAAAGCCGCTCTTCTTTCGGAATAGGACCCAGTGAATTCAGTCGGGGCTTTATTTCTTAGTAAATCTCTGCAGTGGATACAGATGTAATATCCCATTAAACTCTTCAGAGTGTTTCTGTTTACTGTACTAGGATAGTGCTGTGGGGTATTCTAATCTTACCTAATCTTAGGTATGCTTTCTTGGAAGTTCTACTGAATTGCTCTCTGTTTAAAAGGACTTCCCTGTGGATCCAAACTGGCAGCACCATCTGAGGTGAGGTGCTGAGTACACCAGGAATCTCCCACAGGATACATTGGAGTGGGAAGACAAAATATACCAAGGCTGCAATCCTAAATTGCCAAGGACCAAGTCCTGTTGAAATACTTGAATTAGTTCTGAGTAAAAATACTCTGAGGTGTGATGTCATTAAACAGGCTTGCTTGGAAGTGAGTCCAGTTTGCAATGTGATAGTTGTAAACATGCAAAGGGTTTGGCTGTACCTCTTGTGATCCTCTGTGTTATCATTTGCAAATGTCAGTTTCTTCACCTGTAAAATGGGCATTGTTAATACTAATTTTTAGTATAATCTCCAAGAGTTAATTTGAGCCCAGACTGAACAGAGATAAGTCTCTGGAATCAATTTTTATACAGCAAGTCCCATCTCTCCTTTATCTCCTATTAGTGAAATACCCCATAATTTGAGCTGTGAAAGTTGATTAGAAAGAATCTAGCCATCAGAGTGGCTCCTTGCAAATCCCTTGCTACTTACAGCTCAGGGAACATGCCCAGCAGCTTCAGGGATTAAGTGTTTAGGATCAGATGGCCACCGCACCTTCTTAAGAGGTATGGATGGGTGCGTGCTGGTGCTTTGATATCAAAAAATACATGTTTGCTTATGATTTGATGTCTCTTTACAACTGAATGATTCATAGTTGATTATGTGAACTACCTCCATTGACTTTTACTGCATTTGCAGTGATGTGATATGATAGTTCTGTTTGTGTTGTTACAAGTGCCTTTGTTGTACCTCACATACAAATAATCACTTGCCTGTTACTTAGTTTGTTAGTTTAATTGTTGTTGTGTGAGGAACATGCATAGACAAATCCAAACCTTAGAGTTAGAACCTTTTTGATGGAATCCATTCTCAAATGCTTTGCTGCAGGGACCTACCAATGGTCTTTTGTCTTCGAGCAAAATCCGCTTGTCACTTTCAGTGCCTTAATCAGAAGCTACATCTCTCAATCTGCGACACCCCCCCCCCCCCACTTTAAAGGCAAGCTGGTGTTCATCTCGGGCTTTTCATACCCTTCCTTACCTTATTATGTTGGATGCAATGAATACTTTCTCACAGTCCATTTTGGGAGGGAAGAGTTATGTTGCCACATTGCATATGCAAGTTAAAAGCCCAGACAGAGGATCTAACACAGGGAGTGGCATTTTATCCCATGTTTCCCTTTTATCATTTATATTCTGCACTAGTACCTTGAGACTCACCTCTGTGTACACAGAAAATAAGCCCCAGTGATTTCTATAGAGCCTCTTCCCCAGGAACTGGGCATACAATGGTAAACTTTTGGATTTTCTTCAGGTTAACGCCAGTGTACTTGCAAAGCAGCCAGAAGGCGAGAAAGTAGAGCAACTCAAACATCTCCTTAATGTGTATTCAAGTGCCAGAAGACTCAATGGGACATTTTGCATGCCAGAACGGCAAATTCCCAGCTCTATGAAAAGGACTGTCATAGAAAGTAGCATGGAATAGTCTTCTGTCCAGTATAAAAATAAACATCCCATGGAGCTTGTATTTGTGCTGCTAGAGGTAGTTAACAGTGCAGTCCTAAACATATCTCCTGAGAGGTATATCCCACTGAGTTCAGCAGGACTTCATCTCATCCGTGTGAGTACGGAATTGCAGCTTTAAGGTGGGACTTGTCAATCCATTATGTCTTACTCATGTGCATATAATTGTTCACATTGCTCCAATTTATGTGTATGGGGTTGTTGTTTTCTCCTGCAGGATTGCCAAGCTCTTTCTTTAACTACACTTCTCCAACCATATAGCCCAAGCATGTGCATGTTTGCTCAGATAAAAGTCTAAATTTAACTCAAATGAAAGTCCAAGTACAATGCACACTTACCGGCAGCTGTGTCCCAATATACATTAGTGTATATTATTAACTTGCATGTCCATCAGTTAACTATAGTTTTCAGTTAGGTGCAATTTATATTCATATGCTTCCTTTCACAAGCCTCTCCTTCCCTTGCATGCTATATATAATACACAAATAATACACAGTCCATGTTGGTCCCTTCCAGAGTAGATCCTATTACTAGATTATTAAATTATTTCTCATAATATATGTAACCTTTTACAGCTTTAAATCTGTATGGAAATATGTGCAATGTTTGGGTTTGTAATCCTTCCTGGGACCTTGTGGTAAAGAATGAGTAAGAAATCAAATAAGTAAATAAATCGTTCTCTGCATTAGGAGAAACAATTCCTGCATGCTCATAGTGGGAAAGGGATATTTCCTTCTGATATCAGCCCCTCATGCCTTATGGGTTGCCTAACCTTGAGCCCCCACGCTGCACATATTTCCATATAGATTTAAATTGCCCTCCAGACACTTTGGATTACAACTCAGCTGCAGCCATGGGAGTTGTAGTCCAAGAAACTGGAAGGCACCAGGTTGGAGAAGACTTTTCCACATCCTTACCTTGTCTTAGGGAAGCCTGATTTTCCTCTATGGAGAAAATAGCTCCAGAGATGTTGATATCTTCTTCCTGCCAAGCAAGAAGGCCAAGCAAGCACCTGCTGCTTTTCTTGTACATCCTCCCCAAATGAATGATCAGTGCTGTCAGCTCTGATGGCACTGGTTGTGTATTTGTGGAAGGGCCACGGGTAAGAAAGGGTGGGGGAAGAGAACATCAGATCTGAATTTGACACCTGTACTAATGGCCAGGGACAGCCTACAAACTTCAGGGGTCAGCACTCTCTCTATATGTGTCTCTCCCCTATTACCATTCAAGACTCCTTCTCCTATGACCTTTATTGCATGAAGTGAACATGGCATCAACAGGAAGCAAGGCATTTGTTGCTGTAGCTCCAAGGCTGTGGGATAATATCCCACAATGTTTGGTTGAATTCATCCCTCCTAGCCATTAGGGGGCCGGTGACCAGACAGGCAGCCCTTTTGGTCATGGCACTCCATCTGTAGAATGCTCTTTGCAGAGAGGTTTACTTGGAGGCCTCTTTGATGTTTTGTTTTGGCACCACGTAAAGGCTTAAAAAAAATTGTGCAGGCATTTCAGCATATAGCATAAGTTCCCTTGACCGTGTTTTTATCCGTTCTTTTGAATTTAATGGCTTTGTTTTGTTTTAATGGCCACTTCTTTTATTTTCTTTTATCACACTGGGAGTTTTTAGTGAAGGACTGAATAGAAATCTTCTAAATAAATAAATGAAACATATCTGTTTGGAAAGACCTTTGGTCAGTAAACAAATATTGTATGCCTATCTGATATAATCTGCTGAGTTCAATGTCCTGTGCTTTTAATTTTAGTGTTGCCATTTTTACATGAGGATGTTGTTTTATTTTATTATAGATTATTGTTGTGAGCTGCCTCAAACTTGTAGAATTCAGACACAAATGCTATAAACAAATACATTTCCACAGGAACATAAGAAGCTGTCTTATTGCTCAGCGAAGCTCGGTATTGTCTCTAACACACAGATAACCTGTGGCATTCAGTATGGTGTTGGACTGCAGCTCCCATCATCCCTGATCAATGGACATTCTGACTGGAGGACTGAGAACTGGAATCCAACAACATCTGGAGGGCCACAGGTTCCTAATCCTTTTATTTATTTGTAGATAGATGGATAGAGAGATAGATTTAATTTATATACCACCCTAAACCCACAGGTATATTCTTGACTCTGACCGCCCAGGGTTTCACACAGGGGTCTTTTCTAGCCCTGTCTGGAGATGCTGAGAGACCACCCTGCTACTGTCACATAGATTGTCAGGGCTGGAATCAGACACAGGTCAGCAATAAAATAAGTAGATATCAGTTATCAGTTAACTCTTTCTGCAAGGAAACGGGCATGCAACTTGGCCTTGTGGTCTCAGCAACATGGCCCAGTAGGCCTTGCCCCTATGAAGCAGTTGCCAGGACTGAAGGTCCCTTCCTTTCACCCTCTCTAAAGCTCCTTCTCTCCTGGATGGTTCCCAAGCAGTCTCAAACTGTGCCTGCGCACCTCTGATATCTGTTCTGATCTTCTCATTACTTTGCAAGTTCTCGGAGACCAGGGAGGAGGGGAGCTTGCAACAGCAGGAGAGGGAGACTCCCTGGATTCTTCAGCAATCTCTTGACGCCTCTCCTCCTCTGCTTTGGCCTCGGAGTCTGAACTGCTTTTCACAGGCTCGTCCTGCTCACTAAACGCTGTTGCCCCTTCAGCATCCAGCACTACCTTCCAATCTTTTCTCTCTGACCTCTCCTTGGTGTCCTACCACAAATCCCCTGGCTCTGAACCTTCCTTCTCCGAGGTTTCCATTGGAGGCTCCCCAGTTGGTGCCTCCCACCACACCTCTTTGTCCGGCCAGTCCCTGATATACATCTATGTTGTCAGTACTGAAAGGAAGAAGAATAAGAAGAATTTTATCATTTGTACACAGCCCATCTCACTGGGTTGTCCCAGCCACTCTAATAGTGTGTTAGATCAGCCTTCACGGTGTCCAGCCAGCATGGGGAGTTGGAGTACCAAACATCTGGAGAGCACCAGCTTGGCGAAGGCTGTGTTAGGTGTTTCACATAGGGATGCTCAAGCACTAAAGATAGCTCTCTTCTTCCCCAGCACTATTGTTTGTATGCAGAAGGACCAATCCACAAACAGTAAATGGTTTCAAATTATAACAGCTGGCTCACTTAGTTGTTCCAAGATGGGACTAGAGATTTAAATTTCTCCAAAGACCATTCAGATCATTCTAATAGGGCAAGTGCTGCATAAACTATATTCTTAGATAAAATTAATTATGGAACAAAGTTCCATATTTCCCTTGCCACCTGTGCCACTACCTCCTGGCATGTGTGCCATTTGTAAAAAAGAAGAAGAAGAATTCCTGTTCATGTAAAATAAACCCTTTGTACGTCCACACATGCACACATTCTGTTTTTCTTGCTATATAAAGAGATGTCACCATAACCTGTGGACATTTTGACAGCTCTATGAGAGCTAGTGCAGTGTGTTGGAGGAATGAGCTGTGAGATGAATCAGTTTGGATCTCACCTCAACCATGCACTTGGGGAACCTTAGGTGAACCTGTTAGCATCAGCCCTCAGCACCAAAGTAATTTGAGGTCTACTATATTGGCCTACTATAAAGATTTGTTGCAAGGCTCACAGCCTATGTGCTTTTACTTGGAAGTTAGGCCCAGTGCCAAGCAAGAATACAATTCTAGGCATGTCTGCTGATTGCGTTCCAAGTATGGATGAGACACTAGTCCTGCTGATGTTATGTATTTTGCCCCAGAGTGCTTAAATCACCACTAACATCAGCATGAAAGGAGGGTAGCTCCATCAGGTCCCCTTCTGTGAGGATTGCAACTACCATGACGATGGCTGTCTGAGAGAAGAACTGTGTGGTGGGAGCAACCCTGTTCTTCTGGCCAAGACATTGTCACCTGCTCTGTTCCTAGATCTGGTGTTGGATGGAGAGTACTTCCAGGGAGGAACTGGTTTTTATCAAGGACAAGAGAGACAGAACTTATATCAGGAGGCGTTTATATCAGCCAGCCAGAAATCTGCATAGACACATCTGCATTAGAAGAATGGTCACTTCAAGAACTTGAGTTTGAGCTTGATTCTGCCTCCTCTCTCACATTCCCTTTTCCTTATGTAAGCTGCTCTGGGAGGGTTTTGACTAAAGTATACATTAATTTTATCATTTCTGCTTCATAAATTATAAAAGAGTATGAAAGAAAGAAAGAAACATTTTATAGGAAGGAGATTGAGGCTGCACTCCTATACACATCTACTCAAAAGTAAGTCTCATTGAGTTCCATGGGGCTTGCTCCCAGAGTAGTATATATAGGATTGCAGCCTCAAGAAAAAATATTTTTAAATGTAAGGTATAAAGACTTCAACTTTCTCCACCAATCTACAGTAAAATGCAACAAATGGAATCAAAGCAAAAACTACATCAATAAAACTGTTTCTCAACCCCTTTATACTATTACTCTACAAATGGACGGCATCACTTAACAATATTGTGCATTAACAATACAATAAGTTCTCTAATAAGTTTCCATGAAATGACAATTTATTTAAAAACGCATCATTTGTAATTCTATTCTCATAAGACCATTTAGATGCATGGGTCTTTTCAATTCTAATAGACCTGCTAATAGTCCCTCACAAAAGAATTTATTCAAGCCCTTGACCTCAGATTGATACAACTGCACCACATAATCAGAATTAAGAGATGAGTCAAAGTAATATTCAGTAGTATCAAGGGGGTCAAACTGGTCCTTCAGCAACCCATGTACCATACATGTGAAGGTGATTTCAAAATCACTGCAGCAACCCCTTTCCCTTTGTGGTGTCTCAAGCCTTTGTACACATTTTAAGGAACAGTTTTGTCAATAAAATATTTAGCATACTATTCATACAGTCCATAGATTTTCTTTGTGAAAAGAACAATAGTGGGAAATCACGATTATTATTATTTTTAAGTCTACTGAGCGGGATTTACAGGAAGGTCTTAGAGACCTGCCAATATACATTTTTATATTTTAAAGGAACACAGCAGAAATCCCAGATTCATTTCCACAGCAAATGAAAATAACTGTAAAGTTATATATAAGAATTGATAATCAGATTGAGGTTTTCCTACTGCATACGAGTCAGGTAAACAGACCACCACAATCACAAATATTTTCTACATATCTCAGGGCGTGAGCAAGTGCCCATTTTGCTTGGGAGAGAAGATTCGGTCATACAGTGACCACAGTTTGAACGTAACAGTAAGCTATCGCTTCACATTATGTGAATGAGCCTCGGACTTGTGTGCTTTCCCCTATTATTTCTTCCCTGGAGTGGTTGCAAGAAGATCAAAAGAGTTTGCATCTTTTAAAAACCACTCATTACTCATTATGTCTGATTCTAGGTTTAGCTTTGTGCTTTAGAAAGGGGTAGGGAACCTTTCCCCTATGACTCACAGGAAAAAAACCAGTTGGGTGTGGCAGCTGGTACCAGGCATAGTAGCAACCAATGTTTGCTGAAGCCAGAGCCAAAGGGGGGGGGGCAAAAAACATATGATCTGCTTCATATAGCTGTCTAGTAGGTAGGAGGAATCAGCAAAAATGAGGTACTCTGACTTTCAGGAATAAAGTGCTTTCTGGTGCAGCAAAGTCACCAATGGATACAACCTATTAATTTCATTAACTCTGTGTTGGGTTATGGCCAAGTGTGTTTTAAAAAACAAAGTGAAGAGGTCAACTCATCAGCAAATACAGATCCCCTTGCCTCCAAAGTAAAACACCATCATGAAAATACTTTACACCAGCTTAGGTTCAGGCCCAAAGTGTATAAAGGTTTTTCAGAACAGGCTCCTTAATTCCCTTGAATCTGCATTATGTTATGTAGTCTGTTGATGCTTGAATTAATGTGTAAGTTGTTAATCTCTCTAGACCTGGATTTAAAATTAGACAAAGCAATAATTAGTTTGGCACCATCATTTTGCTACCCAGAGAGTAATAATATAGGTCATAAAATACAAGAGAGCCCATTACAAGTTTTTTTTTTTTTAACACACATTGTTACTGGGGAAAGATACATAGGTGCAGAAATTTGAAAATAAATTATGGTTAGGCAGCAAAATAAATTAATTTTTTTTGTAAATCCAACCCTATGGGTGATCTTTTTGTTTTTATTAGCATTTTAATGCTAAAGTGGCGAAGCAGCCACATCTAGAACCTTCAAGGAGCTGCTGTTACCAATTTGCCAATCACTCCCCTATTGCATCCATGCTGACCTTGACACTGTTGTGGCAGAGTCAGAGAATGATGGGACCTCGGATACCATTGAGCACTGCTAGGCCAGACAACTTTCAACTTGTTTCCCCTGAGACTGTGGACTAACTGCTTGGAGTGGTGAGGCTAGTCCTTAAAGACTACTCATTAAAAAGCCAAATTCTTTGGCCATGGACAATAAATAAATAATTTAATTGAAAATAAAATTCAGGATCAGGATTGTGATTGTGATGCACAACAAGCAGTGTTTTAACCATTTCTCCCCACACCAGTATCAATGACACCCCCTCCCTAACTGTTGATACTGGTAATGAAGCTTTCACTGATATTAATATTTAGATTTTCTTACATTGCAATCATCACTTTAGAGCCTCATCTGAATGGTTTCTGAATTCTGAGCTTTCCCCACCTCTAAATATTCCAGAAAACGTGCCTAATTACATTCTGAGAATACAAGCCTGAAACAGGATAAACATGGAATAGCCACATAGAAAGCATAGTCCTTTTGTATGTGCATCTCAGTTTGTTTTCAGGACAAAAGACTGCAGAGGAACAATGCAATTGCTTGCATTGGCTACTTTGTCCTGCCTTCCAATCACTCTTGCTTTATTTTTAGTTAAACATGAGAGATCAGGAAGTCATCAAATATCATAATTGGTCTTGATTTCTCAGGATATTTTGAGCTACATGCCATATCCAACAACAGTACATTGGCATTGTATTGAATCATTATGTTAAAACATCTCAGTATCCAGTTGCATATATTTTGCAAGTATTTAATTGCATACAAAAAGCATCACATAGTAACATTAAGTATGTGTGTGTGTATACATAGCACTACACAAGTGCAGAAATAAACAGAGAGCGGAAGAGATAGGTATAGAATGTAGATTCATTGCTATAAATGCATATATATTCATAACTCATTTAATGTGGAGCTTCTTGTGTAATGCAAGCCACTGATACAAAGTTGCTAATGATAATTATAGAAGTGATGCTGATTTAGTCATTTCAAGAAAGCCATAGAGGCATAATTAGTGTCTGAATGGCCTCAATATTGCATTATTAGGAGGCTAGGGTGAAACTTGAAATGAGAACATCAAGGCTGATAGGAGAAGAGAAAACATGAAATACATACATAATTCATTCTGAGATATTATGATAAAGGTTTATAACCAGAAACAATAATTTGCAGAAAGCATCTCATGTACCACAGCTGACTGCTGCAATCATTTGGTCAACCTGTTAAAGATCAAACAGTATTCTTCACTATTCTCAGTGGTATCTTTGTAATAAAGTAGCAGCAAACAGACAATGTTTGCTTCTGGTCAGTTTTAAAGAATGTTCAGTTTATCAGTAGAGACTTTAATCTCAAGCTTCATAGAGTACAAAGAGAACATTGATCCTACTGTGTTGTCCTTTAGGCCACAAGGCATGAGCATTTTTACATTCATTTGTCACAAAGCAAAAAAAGAAAGAAGGAAGTTAATACTTTGAAAACACCAAATGCCATCTTTTAAAACAGAATAATTTCCTATTTCTTTCTCTCTCTCTTTCATCCCCCAACTCATCTTTTTTTCTTCCTGCTATCTGATTAGGCTTCTGTTCCACCATACTTCACAGTTGTAACTAGTGGAGAAGAGCTCCAGTGCAGGATTTCATGATTCTGGATTCCCGCCAAGTCACCCATTAGCTAGTGACCTGGTGCTCGTGTTGAATGGAGCAATATCATTCATACAGGTCCACTGTTTTGGGTTCTGCTGTGAGTTGCCTACATGAAGAATGGCACTTTACCCCAGTTAGGTAAAGAAATGTGTCACAACCAGAGTAATTATTTCTGCTGAGACCAGGTCTGCAGATGAAAAGGAATTAGATTAAATTCACACTATGCGTGTCCTGCAGTTTATTTTGCATTTTCATTTACAGAAATAAAACAAAATGAATTACTTCCTTGACCATAGAATTGTAACCCCCCCCCCGAAAGTTGCTGCAAAAAGAATAGTGTGTGCAGCACAATAGGCCTATGCAGGCATATCTTTATCAGAGTGAAGGGGGACAAGTATGCTAGCGCTTTCCCCGCATTACAGACCTTATCGCTTTCCCATGAGTTGGATCGCTTTTGAAGTGGAACACCTACTTTGCTCATGGAGGTTGCCCATGACCAGGCCACACTAACCCATGATTTAGTTATACAAAACGTTGACCACTGAAAATGGCTCAGAAAGATCAGCTGGTTCAAAATGTGGCCACCAGAGTCCTGGATGCCAGTGTAGTTTTGACCCCACTTCAAAGTGCTGTTTTTTAAATCTATAAAGCCATAAACAATTTGGGCCTGAGCCAGTTGAAGGATTGCATGGAGCCACATCAACATGTTGTTGTTTAGTTGTTTAGTCGTGTCCGACTCTTCGTGACCCCATGGACCAGAGCACGCCAGGCACTCTTGTCTTCCACTGCCTCCCGCAGTTTGGTCAAACTCATGCTGGTAGCTTCGAGAACACTGTCCAACCATCTCGTCCTCTGTCGTCCCCTTCTCCTTGTGCCCTCCATCTTTCCCAACATCAGGGTCTTTTCCAGGGAGTCTTCTCTTATGAGATGGCCAAAGTATTGGAGCCTCAGCTTCAGGATCTGTCCTTCCAGTGAACACTCAGGGCTGATTTCCTTAAGAATGGATAGGTTTGATCTTCTTGCAGTCCATTGGACTCTCAAGAATCTCCTCCAGCACCATAATTCAAAAGCATCAATTCTTCGGCGATCAGCCTTCTTTATGGTCCAGCTCTCACATGAACATCCTCCAAATTTGCCCACCATTTAAATTATCAATGTAGGCAAGCATGAGGGAGAGGGCCGTTTCTGTAGTAGCCCTGCAGATCTGGAACTCGCTCACATCTGATGTGCAGAAGGCTTCCACAGCTCTGGTCCTTTTGAAATACCTTGTGGCCTTCACATGACTGGGAAGGCTGGGCTATGCTTCTTTACATTGCTCTGCTGGCAGATTATGTCTCATATCTTTGACTGGGTGTGGTTTTTCATGTTGTTGTTACTGCCAGCTTAGTAACTTTGGAGATATTGTTGTATTAAATGCTTCTATATATTTATATTGTCGATATCGTATTGAATTTTTATTACGGGAGCTGCCTTCAGCGAATTGTACTCAGAAAGGCAGCCTATAAATATTAAGAAAAATAAATAAATAAATAAATTTCAGGGCTTAAAATCATACATGAGTAGGCTGGTTCCCCACTACAAACGCTTGCCTGCAACTGAAGGAGAACAATAAGGGCAGTTATGGGGGCATGGGTTGGAGCTGCGATGCTCAACCCCACACTCCTTCAGGTAACAGCATTCGGAACTAGGATGACTAAATAGGACTAGTAACAATAAATATTCCAGTAGGGTATAGGACTGCAGCCTAAGAACACCTGTATTTCCTATTGGCTGATGCTTAGGTAGATATCCCCTCACTGTTCTTGGTTTTATAATGGGCTGCAGCTGAGCTTCTCATTAGCAGTCCGTTCCCTCTTCTGTTTTGCATGAAACAATGTGGCATAGCTGGTCCTGATTCACCACTAGATATGGCCAAATCTCTCGATTTCAGTTTCTCTCATTTTTCCAATCTTAAATTCAGTTCTCGACATTTCTGCTGCCATCTGTGATTTTTAAAACTTGCTTCGGACATTTTTTTTTTAGCACTTTAGTGTGAAGTTTCCCTAACAGGCATATTTTTGCAAGCAGTTTTGACTAATATACACATTTTTGCAAGATATTTCTGCTAACATACTGCATATCTGTATATTGCTTTCACAAATATATGCATCTATATCCACACTTTATCCTAATATACACATTTTTGTACACATCTGTTGGCTGAAGAAGGACCACTCCCATCATCCCTGATCTCTGGCCATCTTGGTTGGAGATGGTGGGACTTGGAGTCAAACAACATATGGAGGGCATCAGGTTGGGGAAGGCTGCCATGGGGTATCAGTAGTTTTGGTGTGTTTCCTCTCCTTAAGAATACATCCTCACTGGACAGTATTCTCTACTGTCCTGCGCTTCCCACTCTATTTTCAGTGGCCTGCGCTTGGCCTCCCCCCCCCCCCCAGCTCTTTCTCTGTTATGGTTGTATGTTGGTTCCTCAGCAATGACGGCACATATTGGCACCACTAAGGTGCTTTCCTCTGATATGCTTTTACACTTCTAGCACCAATCATATGGCTTTCTTTTAATTGTGTGTTAGAGCTTGTTTAGTCCAAAGCAATAGTGACAAGATGTCTCTCAAGGCCAGATAATTATCATTTATTTTGTGGTGCCAATAGAGAGTCTTCAAAATAAGATGAACTCAGGGGTATTGGCATGATTATTATTTTTCAGAGAAGCTATGATCAGCCTTATTCTCAGAAGCAGCCTACAAGAAATCTGTCAAATTTTGAGGATAACAACCAAATTCCCTCATGCAAATTTTATACTAGGTATCCAGCATATGTGATCTCTGGTAATGAAATATGTGTATATAAAGCTTAATTTGGTTGTTCGTATCTCAGGAGGATATTGGGATGGGGGGAAATACCCAACTTGTAACACATGTTGGATTTTGAAAGCCATCCTTATAAACTTATATGTGCTTGGCAACTGTGTCCTGTTTAAACTGCAATATTGCCTTGTGCCTAGGTGGGCATCATGCCACTCTAGCAGATGGGCATGAGTTTAAGTGAGCCAGCATAGTAGTACATACTTTTCAGGGTCCAGGCACCTATCATACCTGTAAAAAGCACTGCATCTAGGATTAAAGAGCTATACTAGTCCCCTCTAAATCATACACGGATTTGAACAGATATCTAGGATACAAAGAATGAACGGGACTAAAAGTCAGAACATCTACTATATATTTTTGGAAAATAGTTTATCTGTCTGTTCTCTGTAAGTTTGGCTGCCTCTCAGAATATCACCACCAAACTTGGCTTGAGGGTTCTTGAGATGGAGATCTTTGTTGACAGTTGAGTGCTGGGCGCCATTTTAAATCAATATGCTGCACCAAAATGTGACTTCATCTGTTTGCTTGCCATAAGTTCATCTGCCTCATCACAAAAGTAATCACAAGAACCAAACTGCAATACTTAAATGATCTGAAGGTATTGTACCCTAAGGCTGTTGGATGGAGTCTTGTACACCTTCTTCCAACAACTCCTGCCAAGCTGGTGCCAAATGTATTGCTCTGCTTTCCTTTGGACCACATTAGTGGGGCTGAGAGGGGGATATTGTTGTATGGGCAGCCCAGGACCTCCATACACACTGTCCTGGCTTGCACCCCAGGGAGATCAATTTGGTGCTGCTAATGCAGTGGTTTGACTTCACTCCTGGAGGAGCACTCCATTGTCTCTTGAGACAGATGGATGACAACAATATTGTGTGGAGGGACCCTCAATGTGTATAGTTACGTAGTTTTCCCTTGCTTGGCTGGCTTTTCTTTCACAGATAGCTGGTGTCGGGGGGGGGGAGGGACAGAACAGTGCTGAGACAGATTGGGACCATAGCAAGTGGGGAGGGGGCTTAATCTTTTGCCGCCAGTGTTGTCCTGATTAGAATCACCCATCCAATTGCTAATCTCACAGGGAGGAAAGCTCCCCTTGACACCAACGAGAGCTTTCTTTGCAAATAGCCAGCACTGGGGACAGGAAGAACTGTGGTGGGGCAAATGAAGTTCTTCACACACTCCCTCCCATGCTTATTAAGCCAAAATAAGCTACAAAATGGCAAAGAATGTGAAAAACCTTTTAAAAAAAACATTTGTAGTTTTCTTTGTTTTCATTTTTTTCTGTGGATTTTATCATGCTGCTGCTTTTAGATATGTTATTAGCAACCTTGGAAACATTTGATTGAGAGTCAGGGTTTACATTTCTTAAATACATACATAAATTAGTTCAGGAAAATATAAACTGGTAGGATTGCGGAGGCATCAGACACTATTATATAAGATGCTTAAGTCTGCATGTACCACACAGTCTCATGAACACTACCACTATTGTTTCAGATGAGGATATAGGCCTTTACCACTCCCTTGCAGTTTTATTGACAAATTCCCTTTCTATTTTGTGTAAGAGTTGAAATTCAATGATAAGTCATATAAGCTCGCTCTATTGAGAATCTGTAACACTGCTCCCAGGCACACTGCAATGATTGGAACCACAAGCCAAACACGCTTTAGACGCTTAAAAATCTCGCAATCTACTGCATATATATAATGGAGCTTTCAGCTAGTACACTGCAGCTACTCATAAATGCATTTGCCTTAGGGGCATGAAATCAGAGTAGTTATTTGTATTACACTGAAATAGCCATGGCTACAGAGGAATTTACATAATAAATACACCTGCCTGCTTTAAAACATAGTGTGCAACTTTTGCAATGTGTGTGGGTAGTGGTGGGGGTAGGTTAGAGAGGTATGTGTGTGTAGAAAACAGATGCGGATTTCAAAGTTACCCAAGCAGTTTATTCAATAAATGCTTGAAATGCTGCTGTGTTGTATTTTAACATGCAATCATCTGATAGCCAAAGGATGGTTCCAAATTTACGAATGGTATTAAGTAAATTTGGCATTGCAATGAATGCTGTTCACGTTCAAGTCAATGGTCACTTGTTGTGGCTTTCAAGAAGATTAAAATTTGGTAACTTTGCATCCCTTATAAGAATGTCTCTTTCAGTATTCAAAATTATACAAAAACCAAAAAGAGAGAGAAAGAAATATATCAAACACCACAGCACCACAAGATAGTTTTAAAGTGAACTCGACAACTTATATCCTTTTACTCCCTACTTTGTTATAACCGGTTGCCCTTTTAACAGTAAGAGACCCCTCAGGATATTAAAACATGACTGCAAATGAAAAAAGGTGTTCAGATGCATCCAGTTCATCTGGACATTAAGAGATTATGTGTCAGTCTACTTTTAAAAATGTAAGCAAGTCTGATAACTCAGACCCTCTCCCGATGTTAGCAGTGTGGAAGCCACTACAGCCTGTCTTCTTCCAGCTCTGCTTCACTAAAGCCAGAAGACCTTGGCCATATAAGAGGGAGCCCACAGCATGGTTCCATTTCCATGTCCTTCCTTTCAGAAACTGGAACTTTACATATACCAAGCTACTTCACACCATAGAGATGCTTAAAGTTGCAGGGGAGACCACCTAAAATTCAGTCTAATTTTGTGACTTGCAAATATCAAAAGCTACACAGTCTTTCTGACATAATAGAGCCCTCTTGCATTAACTGTGCTGATTAATACAACATAGTAAGGGTAACATATTTCAAAGGATGGACTTTGTAACAGTATATGAGCTCTTAATCCAACAACTAGAGGGTTTTGTACAACTCAAAAACATACATATTTTTTACACCGAAAGAGGTCCAATAAAACATTTAGCACACCTATTTTTCATTGCATATATTCTACAACATCTAAGCAACAGCTGCCTATTTCAACCTTAAATAGTGGCCAGTGCTGGCTTAGTCTTGGGTAAGCTTTGTTTGATTTATGAGAATCCTCTGAAGATTGATGTGAGATAGCATAGTCTTTTATCTGGTTGGTCTTCTGTCTTTCTGGTTTGGCTTAATTCCTTACAACACTTTTGACTAGCGCTGCCTGTATTCTCAAGGCAGAGTTTTCTGTTCTTCTTCTTTTTTTAACCACAAGATCATTCACAAGATTCCATGTTTCTAATTTACTGAAAGTCGCAAATCCTTGCCACACTCTCACAATAATGTCTGTATTATAAATTATTTGAACTCTTGCAGTCAATCACTTTCAAACACAAAGGTAACATGGCAGCACATCTTCCCAAAGGGATGCTGCCTTCTGTCGTTGACTCCAGATATCTAAAATGAGACAAGAATGACACACTGAACATTTCAGCATGGTGATTTCCTGGTTATTAGTTACATTCAAGTTCTTAGTGCAGCCTGGGACTTGCAGTTACTATATCAAGGTCTACAGCTTTTTGGCTAAATCATGCTCCCCTGCTCCATGCATATAAATGCATACCCCCACCAAAAAAGCAATGTTTCTGCCCATTTCCAGTAACATGCTCAGCAGAGACGACTTTCCACTGGTATGTTATCATTTAGAGTAACTTAGCTTGCATGATAGGATAACATCTGAAGAAGAGGAGGAGGAGGAGTTTGGACTTGATATCCCACCTTTCACTCCACTTAAGGAGTCTCAAAATGGCTAACAATCTCCTTTCCCTACCTCCCCCACAACAAACACTCTGTGAGGTGAGTGAGGCTGAGAGACTTCAGAGAAGTGTGACTAGCCCAAGGTCACCCAGCAGCTGCATGTGGAGGAGTGGGGAAGCAAACCCGGTTCACCAGATTACGAGCCCACCACTATTAACCACTACACCATGGGTAGGCAAACTAAGGCCCAGGGGCTGGATGCAGCCCAATCGCCTTCTAAATCCAGCCCGCGGACGGTCCAGGAATCAGCGTGCTTTTACATGAGTTGAATGTGTGCTTTTATTTAAAATGCATCTCTGGGTTATTTGTGGGGCATAGGAATTGGTTCATCCCCCCCCCCCCCCGCAAAAAAAAATATTCCGGCCCCCCACAAGGTCTGAGGGACAGTGGACTGTCCGCCTGCTGAAAAAATTTGCTGACCCCTGCACTACACTATGCTGGCTCCCTGAAATACAAAGAAACATGGACTGTGGCATGTTAAGGGAAAAAAAATCCCTTATCTAAAGCTATCTGAAAGTTGTAAAAAATACTGAGTTCAACAGAAGAAGAATGCCAGGTTCCAAGGACTTAATCATCTTCACTGTGCTTGCATGTTTCCTTGGAAGTAACTCCTGTTAGTGTAGTGGGGCTTTTTCCCAAAGAAGGGCATATAGGCTTATATGTTTGCTTGGAAGGAGCTTACTCCCACATTTGCCTTGTTGCTTTGGGGGCTTTAATCCTCACTCTCTTTACTCCAGAGGATCCCACTTTAAGTCATGTATGCAGTAGTATCAAAATGTTGTAGTCATTGTTCGTTTTCTGCAGTCTCTTTTGTTCAGCCATAAACCGGTTGGGTCTTTTATCTGCAGGGCTAGCAAGTTTGGGGGGGGGGGGGGTTAAAAAATGAGACAGGGTAAATCTCAAAGGAGTTGGTAAGGGCTCCATCTAGATTGGCCAGATGCAAAAGATGACAGGACTGTTGTATATTTAACAGTTGTGCAGTAGAGAGAATTTCAGTTGGCGTAACTTGTTACACAACAACTGTTAAAGATGCAGGAGCCATGTCCCTCTTGCATCCAGCTACCCTTGTGTCATCAAGAAAGCGGAAAACTGGGAAGCCTGAATAGAATGTTTACCTTCTATCCATGATAGTGTGTAGCATTATCCACTAGACCGAGAACCTGACTAGCACTGTCTCCTCAGGAAAGCACATGGACAGAGTTGATTTGACAGATCTCTTACCGGTCTGCTATCAACTGAAGGGTGCACAGTACTTCAGATACCTCCATTTAATTCCATGACAGAATGATAAAACCATGAAGCAAATTAGTGGATTTTCAGTCAATGGGAGGTGCTGAAATCTCAGATATGAGATTCCCTGGTACAATCTATGCTAGATATGGGCAGTATCCCCAAAGCATCACCCTTGCCAATAAAGCAAGTACCTGACTGGCTGAGTAAAGGAGAGGATGGAACATTTAAAAAATAAACAATTGCAAGCAGGATGCCCATCCATTGTTCCGGTAGCTGATCAAAAGCAAAATCTGTGTATATCTTTTTGAGCATAAGAACACAGTATACTTTCGAAGACGATGGGCTGGAGAAACAGGAATATTTTACAATGAAGATACACCAAAGGCGGGGTATGTTGACAACGGGGCTGAATGGGGGGGGGAACCTTTTTTACTTTCCTTCTATGTGATTTACAAGAACCCCTCCTCATTAGAACCGTCGGTTGAACTGACCCAAGCAGGATAATTAAGGTCTGTGTGGAGATAAACTTTAACCAAAAGTATGCTTTATGGAGACCGAGAAGCAATAAGAGCAATAAGAGCTTTTGGGAATGGCGCAGCAATTAATTCGGAGTCGCCATCTTGCCAAAGGATTTACAGCCGGGAGGAAGAACGGATTTGTTTTCAGACTGCATTCCTAGTGAATCTCCTCAGAGGTTTTGAGAAAGGAGGCAGATTGGTGAAGATTAATGACGCTAAGACTGTTTTGATGTATGGAAGTGATGTTATATGGAAAACGTCTGGATATGGCTACTGGATAAAAAAAATAATATCCACGCAGAGGTCTATCAGAGGTCACAAAGAGAAAGGAAAAATATATGAAAATAACAACAAGAGATGTGGAAAAATAATAAGAAAGGACTGGATAGTACTGTGAACATCATAAGGTTAGATTTGTGGGCATTAAAACAGCAGTAAGAAGCAAGAAGTTGATTGGATCCCTTCGGAACTTGAAATATGGGTACCCCCAACAAAAATTTAAAATTCGGCTGTGTAATTTGGAATTTATGTAATTTGGTTTGATTTGATGTGATTGGTCGGTTAATAAAAAAATTATTCTTAAAAAAAAAAAGAACACAGTATACTTTCAGTTTTAACCCGGGGGAGTGGTGTGGAAAACTCTGTCCCAGTATCAAAAGTTTGGCAAACAATGACTTAAGAGAATAGGGATGCTGGACTATGACTAGCTCAGTTTATGCTTAGCCTTGAATAAAGAACTAAATGATGCATTAAGACATTGGATGATGAGTGAGGCAGAAAACTTCCTTGCTGTGAGGGTGTTTGTTAGAGTCTGTCAAGACAGGAAAGGAATTTCCTGCCGTTTTTGCATTGTGAGTGCCATGGAGGAAAACAGGACCGGCTTTACTGACATGAATGAGATGCTACAATGGGTCACTTGAGATACTGGAATTCTATGGCATTTATTCAACTCCAAACCATATTTTCCTGCTTATTACGTCAGCATGTAATCACTTCTGAATATTTGCTCTACATTTCTGATATTTCATCACTAAATAAAAATAAAAATAATCCACAATTTTTGGGGGAGGGGAAAGGAATGCTGAAGCATAAGCCTTGCCATGCACAGTAGATGTTAACTATTATATTGTCTCCCATCATTAAACCATCCGTGTTTATCAGAGATATGGCAAATTCCTGACCTCTTTAAAAGAAATGCTGGCTGTAAGGCATTCCTTCCATAGCAACTATATTCGTAGCTGCAATCTACTGCAGTCAGTCAAACTAAATAAACCATCAAGAATTCCAAGCTAGAAATGAGCTGTTGGTGGATCTCATTATCACGTTCTCTCTGAGGTCAGATTACTGGTAAATGCAATGTTTTCACCACTGGCGGATTTGCAACTGGTGCTGGAATTAGATTTCGGGGGAGACAACCACCTCACCATTGCTGATGGTGACCAAAAAAAAATCACTTAGAAAATATTTTTATGAGCATTACAGAAGTTTGACATTTTGTTTTCTTGCCATCTCCTGGGAAAAACCAACTAACTGGTCAGATGAGCTGGATATTTCCCCTTACATCCAAAATAACCCATACCATATATTTGTACATCTAGCCCAGGACTGTCTGCTCTAACTGGCAGCATCTATGCAGGGTCTCAGGCAAAGTTTTTTTCCCCATTGCCTGTTACCTTGAACTCAAGAGTGATGGACCTGTGGCCCTCTGTGCTGGCTGATGGAATCCAGCAACTTTAGAATGCTTCACTTATGACCGTTGTCACTATGGGAGAGAAAGTAGAAGACTCTCATTTCATAGCCAACATACTTTCTCAAGGCAATGTAGATCTTGCATTCTAATTATTAAAACTGAGTTGCATTCCTTCTTTGAAAACAGTCCACAATCATGAATATACTCACCTGAAACTACACTTTTTTTTAAAAAAAAAGGGCAGGAGTTATCCCCAGGTAAAGGTGATTTGGACTGGGGTGTTAGTAAAAAACACAAATGGACCTTTTGTTTCAAACATCTGGTAAGTGTCCTTAACTGTGCAACTCTTTGCATGTCTAGTCATGACTAAGTCCCATCAGTTTCACAGTGACATGCTTCCAGGTAAGTGTGTGCATAGGATTGCAGCCTAAGAGTCCTACAGCGTGCAACCCCACACATTTTTGCTTGAAGCAAGTCCTACTAGATTCAATGAAGTTTTTGCTTTGTTAAGTGTGCATAGGTTTGCAGGCATAACATTCACTTTGTTATTCCATTCTACAGTGAGGGGGAAAGGCACTTTGTCCTCATGTTCAATTCCACTTTCTCTGCGTTTTAAAAAGAAATATTTCACAGCTGGCTTGAGGTATGCATTCCACATGCGGGCAATGTCTTCACTAAGCATGTGAGCTGAGTAACAATACATGCACAATGCATGGTGTCACTTAGTAATATATCATGGTGTAAAACAAGATTAATGACATCACCCATATATAGGGGACAGGATTTACACTAATATGAGAAATGTATTCATTTAAAGGCCCAGGAATCAGAAAGCTCTAGTGGAAGCCAGGGTCACAAGCCACTGAAAGGACAAAGAGACCAGTTCAGTTGGGTGTGTGGTTCTTGCCCCTTTTACTGGGAATGCAAAAATCTTTCCTTTTCCTGCAAAGTAGTAAAAATAGGGAATAGAAGATCCCTTGTGGCTATGCAGCCCAATTCCTATGTGGCAAACCCTGTGTGAGTTCAATGGGGCTCTCCCAAGGAAAAGTGCCTGGCATTACAGCCTGAGGTTTACTCTCTTTTCTCCCCAAATTTGTTAACAGATTTGCATTTCTTAGGTGTGTTTTTTTGTCAGTTGATATTTTTATTAAAGATTTCTTGGTTTACAAAGGCATGCACAATGTATCTTTTTTCGAGTTACATTTTCCACAGGTCATTTTCATTTGTTGAGACATTAGGGTTACATTAGGAAGAAAAGGGGGGGAAGAGGTGGAGGGGGCCATGGTGGGTAGGGTGGGGTTGGGAGGCAATGTTCCTATTTTACTTAATGTATGTGTGGGGTTTTGTATCAGCATCGCTTGTGCGGGTTCTCTTTACTATTCACTTGTGTTCCTTTGGTGGTGAGAGAAGTTGGGGTTGGCCTAGGGTGTGGTTGCTTGTTTGTGATTGGCTGTGGTGAACTTTGTTTTCATGTGTGAGCGGGGTGGGTGGGTGTTTTTGGATCAGGTTAGCCATATTGATTGATTCTGGTTAACAAGCTTATCTCATGCTGCAAAAGGATCACTTAGGACTGGGCACAAGGGCTGTCACAATGGGGCATCGCAGTTTGTGGGCCTGTGCCATTGTAATGAATTGGCAAATAGCATTCTGGAATGTATTCAGCCCTCAATAAACCCTTTCCGCAAGCACAAGGAGTTTTCTTCCTCTTTCCCTTCCCAGTACATAGCATTATATCTGCCCAGCAGCATAGGGCTGATTGTGCCGCTAATAGCATCTATTGCCAGATGTAGCACACAAAGCCACCATGTGTCTCAGAAACTGATAGCGAAGGGAGGGGGGGTGCAGCAAGGGTAGGCCAAGCAAATGTTCACATCCAGCTCCAATGGCTGGCACGGTAGAAGCAATGTGCCTCTGCTATGCTGCCATAATGGGATTTCAGCTGAACTCTAAAACGTGAAGCATGGATTTATTCTGCATGGGATGCTTCAGCTTGTCCTGTCATGACTGTGTGCTGGAATCCATGCGGCATGACAGTTGCCGAAGGGTGGCTAAGTCAGGCAGGTAGCAGATGGGATCCGGCTGGAGTTGCAGGACTTTGGATAGCTTCAAGCATATTCAAAGGATGGGTTAGTGGGAGAGCATCTGCCTTGCATGTAGAAGGTTCCAGGTTCAGTTCCTAGCATCTTCAGGAAGGACTGAGAAGGAACCCTTCCTGGAATCTGAGAGGCACTGCCAGTCACTGTAGACAGCACTGAGATAGATGGACCAATAATCTGACTTGGGAACATAGAAAATGGCCTTATACGGTATCCATACTACTTGCTCTAACAAATTGTGAGGGCCAACTTAGACCTCTTATTCTCCTTGGCCTTTGGCAACCTAATACCCTTTGAACCAAGTACCCTTCCAGTGTTTTAGACTACAACATTCCAGGGAGTTTATTTTATTTATTTCATTTTCTGGAACAAAATCATATTCTGTTCTTCTAGGCAAAGCTCATCCAAAGTGGTTTACAGCACGGAAAACTACAAATATATGCAGTCAATCCAGTGCTCTTGCCAGTGCACTTCCAACTACTTTGCCCCTCTTTGTCTCCCTTCTGGTGAACAACAACCCACCTCCTGGGGAACTTGTGTAGTGGCTTTGCACACACGCGCGCACACATACATATGTACAGCAGTCTGCTTTTTCCCAGAGAGACATACCCTTATGCTGAATGTTAGATCTTTCTAGCACAAGTTGATAGCTTTCTTATTTGCCCAGGCATTTTAGTTTTGATCATACAGCTGCTTGTGAAAAGTTGTTTTGTGTCATTAGTAAAAGGTCTCCTTAGAAAGTTTTCCTACTTATGCTTTATTGTAAACTTCTCTGGAAGCTCAATGAACTAAAGTGTCTCCCTTGAAAGGGGCTCCCTGGATGAATTCTGCATCCTGAAATATTTTAGGATTATTTCCTGTATGGCACTAATTTAAGGAAGGCAGTATTTCAAACTAGCGTAAGCAATCAAAGTTAGAGGAATATAGAAAGGATCAAATTATTTGCTGATTTATGCCAGGTGAGATATCAGGGATTACTAAATTTAGCCTGAAGGAAATATTTGATGAGGCTACAGTGAATTATTTGATACACACCACATGCAACCTCATTTTCAGCTGTCTGAGATTGCTGAATTCAAGAAGCAGTAGAAAAGGAATTTGTGCTATATATTCTTCCTTTTCATTCTAATCAGGGTAAAAAGGATATAAAATTGCAACATTGGTCAAGGGCAAGTCATCTTAAGGGTCCATTCAGGGACTCTGTGCTCTAAGGCTCAGAGATCAGTGGGAGCACAACTATCTCAGACACCAAGCAGAGAGCTTCGCACAGCATGTGCATCATAGCGTCAATTTAAATATTTTTACATTTATATTCAGTGGCAGCTATATAAAGAAAGATTCAACTCTCTCCATCCCCTAGCAAGGGAGATGGAATAGAAGAAGAAGCACATTCTCCTAGAGGGCAATATTTAATTGTAATAGAACTGGGTATAATGACATTGAGTTAAATGGGTATGCACTTTCACCAGTGCTGGATTTTGTTCTACAAGTTTAACAATAATGTATAAATTAATGAAATACTCAGTATGAAAATTAGATAATGACGATGTTGTTATTAATATACGTATTCCTTTACTTATTTTTCACCTTACAAAGGGTCTCAATGTAACATACATTAAAGTAGTAAACAGATATACATAACATATAAAAATGGGGGAGGGGACATGACTTAGTAGTACAGCACATTCTTTTCATGCCAAAGGTTCCTGGTTCAATTCTTGGCATCTCCATTTAGGACCGGGAGATCCCTTGGCTGAAACCCTGGACAACTGCTGCCAGTAAGTGTAAACTAGTCTTTCTTAAGTTCCCAGAAGTTGTTGGCGTACAACTCCATCATCTTTAGCTAAAAAGACCAGTGGTCAGGAATTAAGGGAGTTGTAGTCCAACAACATCTGGGGACCCAAGTTTGAGAAAGGCTGCTATAGACAATACTGAGCTAGATGGTCCAATGGTCTGAGAAACCGTAAGACAGCTTCCCATGTTCCTAAACTGACTGAAAGTGGGCATATTAAATATCCAAAAGTTAAAACCCCAACCTTACACAACACCATTGTTGTGGTATGAAGCATCATCAAAAACAACAAACTAAGAAACCCAACAATAAACAAATGAGGAGGACACTTTTTTTGGAACCTCCCTGGTATTTTATATGCTCCATGTGTTGGGAACAGAGATGCTTCTTTGAACTCTGGAAGATGCTTTCTCTGATTAAGAAAGCAGACAAAGTCCCTCTGGATCATATCCAATGACTGCTTGCTAAAATGCTGCAAAAAGTCCTAAACCCCCTGGCTAAATCCGAACAAAATAAGTCACACCAAAGGGAGTAGATCGCAGATTAGTTCCAATTACCTTGTCCTGTTGATTGCAATGGGATTTATGTACAACTAGCTGCTTCCTCTGGATTTGGTTCTATGTTTCTAACCCTCTTCATAGTTGTAGTTTGAAAACATACCAGTGCAAGTAGATCAATAGGTACTTCTGTAGTGGGAGGTAAATGGCATTTCTGTGCGCTTTGGATTTCATCACGGTGTTCCGTTGTGCCAGAAGCGGTTTAGTCATGCTGGCTACATGAGCTGTCTGTGGACAGATGCCGGCTCCCTTGGCTTGAAAGCAAGATGAGCACCACATAGTCACTTTGGACTGGAATTAACCATCCAAGGGTCCTTTACTTTTTAGCTTTACCTAGGATTAAAAACAAAGAAAGCTTTGAAAATAGAACAACTTGGTTTAACACTGACTTTTATATATTTATTTGATCCCCATCATTTATTTGGATGCTGCCTTTCCATAGTAAAGCATCCACATGGTGGCTCACAATATCAAAATATTTTACACAACAGTTACAAGACACAACAAAATTTAAATAGTCACATAAATAATGAACTAGTGATGACATATATTATATTAGTGAATATCCAATAAAATTAAACAGTCTACTGACAACACCACAGTGACATCAATTTTTTGTACTGCCTTTTATTGAAAGAAAAAATTCAAGGCGATTGACAAGAACAAAAATATATATTAAAATACAACAGCAAATACAGAGCCAGTGGAAATTATAGCAAGCTGCTCTTTATTAATGGCCAGCAAAGTCCTGGGAGAATAACTAGGTTTTCAGCAAGTGCTGAAAGCAAAACTCCTTTGGTGCCTGCCTTATCCCAGGATGTAAATTATTCCATACCATAGGCTGGGTGCCACAACAGAAAAAGCCATTCCCCTGGTTGCCTCAGAATGGGTCTCAACAAACTGTAGCACAACCAGGAGGGCCTCCTTTAGAAGATCCTAATGACCAAGCAAGTCTGCATGGGAGAAGCTGCTCCCTCATATAACCCATTCCCATGTTGTTTAGGACTTTATAGGTCAATGCTCAGTATACTAAACTTGACCCAGTAGCAAACTGAAGAAGAAGAAGAAGAAGAAGAAGAAGAAGAAGAAGAAGAAGAAGAAGAAGAAGAAACATTGCCCTTTATCAAAATAGACTCCAGGGTACTGTTTACCAACACAATTAACAAACTGACTAAAACTTAATACAATAAAACTTTAGCAAGCAGCTGATAAAAATGGCAAAGGAGATTGAGGGATTACACAATTAAAAGTACGATGAATTTGTCAAAGCCCTTTCAAAAGGCATTTACCTAGCAACTATCACCACTTTCTGAGGCAGTGAATTCCATATATCAATTCTGTGTTGTGTGAAATAATACATCCTTGTGTCCTTCTCAACTGTCCATCTACTGCCAATCAATTTCATTACGTGACCCCAATCTGTAGGGGGGGAAACAATGTCTATCCACTCTGTGACACTTTTAGAGTAAACTTGAGTCTGCAAAGAAAATCTGAAATCTTTCCATTTCTGTTTTACTGATTATCAACTTCATAACTATTTCGCCAAGAACTGCTTGTTTTTAAAATGTCATGATACCTACAACTTTCAAAATATCTTACATAAGTAAATAAAAGAAATCTGAAAGTATAATGGTATCCTATAAATTTCCTGACAGAGAAAAAGGTTTGACAGCATCTTGTATTCCATTGTTCCAATATATTACAAAAATTCTCTATTTCATAACTGGGACCTGTACTTTTTACCTTGTTCATAAACAATATAGAGCTAGGACTGAGTAGTGAGGAGGCCAAGTTTGCTGATGATACTAAATTGTTCATGGTTGTTAGAACAAAAGAATTGTGAAGAGCTCCAAAAGGACCTCCCGAAACTCAGTGAATGGACAGTAAAATGGCAAATGAAATTTAATACAAACAAGTGTAAAGTGATATATGTTGGGGAAAAAATATTAATTTCACATATCTGCTGATGGGGTCTGAACTGGTGGTGACAGACCAGGAAAAAGATTTTGGGGTCATAGTAGATAGCTCAATGAAGATGTTGACCCAGTGTGCAATGGCTGTGAAAAAGGCAATTTCCATGCTAAGGATCATTAGGAAAGGCACTGAAAATAAAACTGTCTGTATCATAATGCCATTATACAAATTCATGATGCAATCATGTTTGAAATACTGTGTACAGTTCTGGTAGCCTCACCTCAAAAAGGATATTGTAGAGTTGGAAAAGATTCAGAAAGTGTCAACCAAAAGGGATGGAGCAACTCCACTATGAAGAAAGGTTGCAGCATTTAGTACTTTTTAGTTTAGAGAAAAGGCGAGTAAGAAGTGGATAGAGAAATGTTCCCCCGCCCCCATCCCAATAACACTAGAACCTATGAGCATCCAATGAAGCTGAACATAGGAAGATCCAAGATAGACAACAGGAAGCACTTCTTCATGCAGCACATAGTTATAACTAAGGAACTTGCCTACAGGAGGCAGTCATGGCCACCAACTTTAAAAGAGGATTACACAACTGATGAAAGAGAGGGCTGTTAGTCATTATGGCTATACTCTGCCTCCACAGGTGAAGGCAGCAATGCTTCTGAATACCAGTTGCTAGAAACCACAGGAGAAGAGTGTGCTCTTGTGCTCAAGTCTTGCTTGCTGTTTCCCCACAGGATTCTGGTTGGCAACTGTGAGAACTGGCTGTTGACTAGATGGACCACAGGCATGATCCAGCAGGGTCTTACGTTCTTAGATGCTCTTTCAGAAGCGAGTACTGCTTATTATGTCCTGCTTGTGAGCTTCCTGAAAGCATCTTGTCAGCAACTGTGAGAAACCAGATGCTGGACTCAACAGGCTTTTGGTTTCATGTAGGTGGGCTTTTTCTGATGGTCTTGTTCTAGAGAACTTGCCTGACATCCCAGTGCAACAACTTTGCCAAAGTAATTAAATATCAGTGAATTTTCCCACCTTCCCTCTAGTGTAAGGTTATCCCCCCCCTTTTTTTAAATGGCAATTGCCATTACCAGTTAAGGTACAAAATGAAGTTGGGATGGGGGTGAAGCCAACAATTGAGAACAGTTTGTGCAGAGTCAAAATTGTGCTCAGTAGTGATTGCTAGGTGAATTCAAGGGCACATTCCATGACACTGGACTAGCTTATGAAAAACAGGATTGCATTTTACACACACACACTCCATGTGTTCCTTTCTCATTCTTACACCAATTTAAACTACAAGTATACATTTCCTGATTTGATGCCTGACTTAGAGAGGTGGTACTAAATATTTGTTTCTTTGAAAACTACATTTTCTGGCTTTTTAAGAATATAGTTCTGTTGAAGCATTGGGCACACAGGTTTGGGGTAGGAGTGTAGGTGTATATGCTTGATGCTTTGTGTGGGCAAGGATATACTGCTTCCTTGAGACTCCATTAACTTTCAGAAGGCAGTTCTTGGTCTCCTATGGAGCCCTTCTCACAGTAATATGATAAGCTGTCAATATACAGCAAGCCATTCTCTGCTGCAAAGTGGTGGATCTGTGCTAGCTTCTTACTTTCCTCTCCCACTGGGATTTGTACGATTTGTAAACTGTGTGTTCATCTTATCTATTTTTCTAAGAGTTCCACCTAGAATTGATGAATTTATTATCCTACTCAAACCTACTGGAAAAAGATAAGCATTTGAGTTTCAAGTCCTCTTCTCCCCCCCCCCCCCCCGCTTCTCTCCTTCTCTTCTATTGTCAGGACAGATTGATTTGCTTGTTGCTCCAGGCTGTCCGTTAATTTGTTCGTTCTCTCAGTCTCAGCATGCTACTGCCTTTACTTACCCATGGGCATAAGGCATGAAGTGTTCCAGGCTACCAAGAACTTCTTAAATTAATCAACTGAGATTTGGAAGCAGAGCAAGTAGCATTGCTACGGTTTTACAAAACAGCAATGTAAAGGAGGGTGTGTGTGGAATTCTCTCAGGAGCAACAGAGAATGGTGCCAACACAATCACCGATTGCCTTACACAGTATGGCCAACCTTTTTGACAAGTGTGCCACAGGTCAAGTCCAAAGTAGGAGATAGTGGCACTCTAATGAACACACAGCAGTTCACTCTGGCTTTCTGTACCTGGTGTGGGTTGGCTACAGTTCTGTTAGCTGGGGAGCAGGCAGCAACACAACACAAGAGAGTGAGGAAGGAGCGCAGGCCTGATTCTGCATTGTAGCCAAGCTTTCTCTCTCCAGTCCATCTTGTGGCCACCTGTGATAATATGCTGCTATCCCAACCAATTTCACATTACATAGTAGCAATGCTGGTTGTGCCTATCTTAAAACCTTACATAGTTTGGGATCTACATAACTGATCCCCATGCCAACCTCCCCAAAGTGCTGAGGTAATTTTCAGAGGAGCTCCTCCAGGTGGCCCCACCAGGTGAGGTGAGATGGGTGGCTATGATGGGTGGCTATGAGAGAAAAGGAGTGAGCGAGAGGACTTTCTCAGTAGTAGAGCCCCATTTATATGCAGTTCTCTTCTCAGGAAGGCTCAACCTAATGGCTACACTATTATACTTTCAGCACCAAAGACAGAGGGTAGGAGTCATATGATGAGTCCTATCAGCGGAAGGCCTGTACAAGAACTTTTTCCCCACAGAAGCAAACATTTTGGCCATTAAGTTTTCCTTTGAATATAGGCAAGCAAACAACAACTACAACAACAACTTATTATTTATACTCCGCCCACCATCTGGCTGGGTTTCCCCAGTCACTCTGGGCAGCTCCCAACAGAACATTAAAAACACAATAAAAGATCAAACGTTAAAAACTTCCCTGATAGGCATCAGGTTGGCCTCTGCAAGAACAGGATGTTAGACTAGATGTGCCTTTGGCCTCATCTATTAGGGCTTTTCTAGGGTCCTAACACATGGGGTGGAAAGTTGGACTGATGGCATCTGGTACTCTTTTCAGACTTGAATTTGGGGAAGAGAGTGCTTCCAGCAACAGCTGGGAACACATATACAGATGCTTGTTGAACGCAAGCTTCTGTTACCAGGATTATATAGAGCTCACTGTGGACATCATCCATGTTAAGGCAGCTGTAGAAATAGAAGTAACTATTTATTAGTTTCTTTAGCTAAGCCATTTTCCACAGCCACTACACCTTCTGCTTATCCTGTTATACTTAACAGACCTCTCACTGGAGACTTGGGTTGAAAGCCTTGAATTGCTTACTTTGAAGGAATCTGGCTGACTTGAAAGGGACTACTCCAGAGAAAGTGGCAGGAGGATTGCAGCCTTTGTGGTGGTGTAAGCCTTGTAATCAGCCTTGCCAATGCTGAGGGAGTCAGCCTATGCTGATGGGAGCTTGTGCGGACTCTGGCCTTTTCCTGGTCCTTTGTTGATATCTTAATAGTATCCTTGCCAAGACATTTCCCAGTTTGCTTCCTGATTTACATAACAGTGGGCAGCATGAATGGCGTGCATATAAGAGCAGGGAATATGTTGCCCTTGAGTAATATGTGCCAAAGCAATATTTAAGTATTGCTTGACTTCTTATTCCTGTAGTGTAATAATTGATTATAATTTTGACATCAAACCCCCTGCTTTACATTTTTTTTTAAAAAAAAAAAGTAGAGGCAATGCTGTATTTTGCAAGTTGTCAGTGATTCAAAGGAGCTACTCTTTCTCCCAATACTGACTTAGAGTTTGTACATGGATATATCACTTTAGAGTAGTTGTAGAAATATGAATGGGATGTCAACTTGAAACTCAGGTCATATATGTTTACAATTTGCCAGGCTGGTTTTTGTTTGTATGTATGTGTCAATTTGCTACCCACACAAGCACAAAAACTGACTCACACACCTCCACAAAATCCGAGGCCAGGATAAAAGGTGCTAAAATAGGTGTCTAAGGATTTTCAAATGAGTGAGCAATGTCTGTCTTGTATTGATAATGTTGCTGCAGTTGTCAATATATATTCATTGTTGCACTCCAATCTCTGAGTGGTGCAAGATTCCAGGGGTTTCATGTGCTTACCCATGGTCCGTGTTTCCTTTTGGAAATGAGGCACAGCAGAGACTGTGGATTTATGGTTTATAGATTTATGGCTATGGATTTATGGTTTATTTCCACATATATACAACCTGAGCCTACAATGGAGAGGTTCATAGCATTAACACCCCAGAAGCGTATTGTTTCTCACATAGCCACAGTCTTGGAGTCAAGATTCAAGCAGAGATGTGGCATGACTCTCTCTGTTTTTCCAGCCTACTGATTTTGCATCCAGGTTCTAGTTTTCAAACCCCCGTAATTCTAGACTCTAAACTCTGACTTTATTCCTTCACTCTGTCTGTGAGCTGAGGGAGGGGTCCCACCCACCGGTGTTTCCCACAGAACCCGTTCCTGTGCTTTTCTTACACCTCACCAGGAAACTAGCTGGGCTTGATTAGCTTTTAACATATGCTGGATCCAGGGATTAGAAGTATGGCACCCAGTTTAACACCCCAAGACTTGATTATATTCTAACACTTGCTGGATCCAGGGATTAAAGGAGTCTGGCACCCACAATATCAATATAAGTTCTTAAAATACCTTGGCATTTTGCCATTTCCCTGGTATCCAGAGCAGACCTTTGGATCTCAGTAAATGTCATTCCCTTCCACCGAATGCCTCGTTCCATCCCACAACAAAATTGGAAATGGTTGGTCATTATGCATATTTCTTCTTGTGATCCTGCCCCTGTTTGGCTGTACAGTTAAGTAAACCATAAAAGTAAAGGTAAAGGACCCATGACAGTTAAGTCCAGTCACAGACGACTCTGGGATTGTGGAGCTCATCTTGCTTTACAGACCGAGGGAGCTGGCGTTTGTCCACAGACATTTTTTCTGGGTCATGTGGCCAGCATGACTAAGCCACTTCTGGCGCAATGGAACACCGAAACCAGAGCAGCGCACAGAAACGCCACCCACCGGAGTGGTACCTATTTATCTACTTGCACTTTTGGGCATGCTTTTGAACTGCTAGGTTGGCAGGAGCTGGGACCAAGCAACGGGAGCTCACCACGTCGTGGGGATTCGAACTGCAGACCTTCTGATTGGCAAGCCCAAGAGGCTCAGTGGTTTAGACCACAGCGCCACCCGCATCCCTCTTAGTGAACCCTAGGTCTGCATTAAATGATACTGGCAGTCAATAAACTGTTTGACTTGAACAGCCTCAACATCCTAACACCTTGCAGGATATGTGAAATGTTTGATTACGTTTGTCTAATGTATTGTTTTGCTTTTGTTAAATAGCAGCTGTAGTGGTAGAGAAAATCACAATCAGGACTGTAGCACTCAAGGAAGGGAATTTTAATTTCCTCTGGAATACACACGCACACCCACCCACACCCCACTGCTATTCTGTGTGGGAAGGAAGCTGCTAAGTGACACAAATATTATTATCTGTCATTGAAGAATGAGCTCATTAGAGATCCTAGATAGATTTCTAACTAACTGGGCTACCTCTTGTACTTGTCAATGATCGTGGGAGGTTTCACTCAGCCGGACACGACATTGCCCTAGACTACATGAAGGGAAGCTGTTGACTGCCAAGCAGCAGTGTATGGTCTGTGCCCTTATATCATAGGAATGATAGAATAAAAATAGTCACAAAGATTAGCAGATCTACAGAGACAAAACCACAGTCATACAGCCCTTTGCACAAAGAGCCTGGTTGGTTACTGGGATGAAATAAAATCAAAATATGATGGTATTAATACAGCACCATTAATGTTCTACTTGATTTGAGGATTTCAGGGAGTCTGATCCCAAATGTTGATTTGCAAGAGGAGACGATGGAAGAAAGTAGTGACATCAGTGTTATCAATGAGTCTGCATTTCTCATTATCTTCCCTGCTTGTAGCCACTGGCTCACTTTGCTGCAGTTGCTGAGATCGTTTAACTGGGAGTCAGGAGAGAGAATTAGAGAAAGGAAGACAGACACTGGCAATCAGATAGAGGAAGAGAGAAGGGGTAGCCTGCTTGAGCCCTACAGCCTGCCTCAAACAGGAGCCCTTTCACACTATACTACACAGAAGGGGAGTGTTTCAGTAGCTTGTGAAAGATAGAAAAAAGACAAAAAGTGTAATGTTATGGGAACCCTAATCTCTAAGCAGTAAGAGATCTCACAGGGTCTCAGCTCATACTTGGGTTTTGTTTCCTTGGAAGGAAGGCCACTGGATACAGTGGTGTCTTTGTGATGGTCTTATTTACACACACATATTCAGGAGGAATAGAAGATGGAAAGGCATTACCACCTAGCAGATATTACTCTCCCACTAGGCATCAATAGCTAGTTATGTCTATGGCACCTTATCTATACTTGGCCAAATCTTTAGTCATGTAAAAAGATGCTTAACAGTGGAGGAATCTGGCCTATTAAAGCAAATATGATGCTGCCACACCAACCCTCAGTCTGTCCTCATTTGGGCTGCATTCATATGGCAGGTTATTCATTTTCCTGACATTTTCCTAACTCTTAATTTCTACGTTGTATAGATGAACTTTCACATGATGTAAAAGCCACTCTAGCAGCTTATATCACAGGTTTAATGCTCATTTCCATTTTATTTGCTTCTAGAAAAAAGGCATTTGCAAAACTGAAAACTTGGAGTTTTGCATAGGGCTGTGCACCAGATTTGACCAAGGCCCTGGAGGGTGCAAGTGATGTTAACACATCCACCCACACCCACCAGGATTGCTCCTTTCCCCAATAGCTGTAAACACAACTGAAAACTTTTTCACCAGTGTGCCACTAGCCAGGGGATTAGCTTAGAAAAAGTTGACTCTGGTTGGCACATTGAACAAAATTGAGCCAGAAATTCTGCCAGAGTTACTTGCCAATGATTCCATATTGGCCAACAGCAATGTTTTGGGTTTTCAATGATCTTCGATCAAGCTATATGCCAAAGAAAGGAAGGACAGTGATTCACCTCTCTTTGTACAGTAATTTGCCTTGCTTCAATGCATAATGATGCAGCAATCTCAGAAAAGGGTTCTAGTTGTATATCATAATAAAACTAAAGGACACTTGTGACCAGAAGGTCTCCACTATGTTTCCAAATGTATGATCATTTGATGCTGCCCCCATCAATATTCTGAACATTGCCTGTTTGTGGTGTAAATATCCCATTGGTGTGAAAATCCCAAAAGATACTTCTTGCTAGTAGATCTAGGTCTTGAGATGATCAAACCCTAGGTTTGGTCTAGAAACATAGCCAGCTCACCAGGGACATTGATAGAGGCAGCCTCGGAACTTGTAAGATCTTTTGTTGCTGATATCAAGAAAAGGAGAAGGTATCATTTCTCTGACCAACAGAAAAATACAACAATCATGTGCTCCATGTTACCATTTTGTCTGTCTTAATCATGCAGATTTGATATGTCTATGTTCCTGGAACGCTCAAGTGGGTTATGTTATTGTTGTGAAAACTGTGGGATTTCTTGCTGGTACAGACAATTTTTACATTTAAAAACAGTGGGTTCTATCAATGCAGGATTAAAATCCATGTTGTTCTGACTGATAGCATAGTAAGGCAATGTCCAAAATGAATGAATGCTTTGGTTATATTTTACCTAGCACCTTTCATTTGTGGTCTGAAGAAAGAAGAGAAACAGAGCAGTGAATTCCTTCTCTTGAATAATTTTCATTGGGAAAGATTTAATAAGAATAACAAGATTGCTTTTCATTTCATTCACCACTAAGGTGCCAAGAGGCTGGCAGTTGTGAGAGCCATGGAATGTGGGCCAAGCATATATGGCTGGCTTTAAAAACAGCTTTAGCTGTATGCTTGCACATTCTACTCCCATTCATTAATTTTTCATTCATTTCATTATCAGCAGTGATTTTACAGTTTGGTACATGAATTGTAATAGGCAAACCTAAATCATGCACTTAGGGTCTATTTTCTTCTGCTCCTGTCTTTGCATGTCCCCTAGACAGCAAATACATTCCTCAAGGAATTGATGCAGGACAACCCTCATCCTATCTCTAGAGTGTCACACATGCACACAGATTGCAAATTATTATCGTTAATAATAACTGGACAGGCAATATTATAACATAGCTGCATCCACTGCATACTTGAGCAATTAAACTGCTGGTGCCACCCTCCCCCATTTTGTATTTATTGTAACATAGGGCCCCTCCAGACATCCTTTTATAGTGCTTTCACAATGTGTTCATAATGGTTATACATGAGTCCGTTTTCAATACTGTTTGTGCCTGCAAAAGATTCAGACTGGATGTACAGCTTTATGTCTAATCAGCACATGTCTCATAGCTTCCTGCTGAAATTCTGTAACTTTATGCCACAAATGATCCAGTTTTTGATTTGCTTTTAGCCCTGCATTGTTGCACAAGATAGAGTTTTGGGAATAATCACAGAACAACTAATAAAGGGGAATGTTGCATGGAGAGTCCAATATAAATCCATCACTCCTGCACTATTATTGTGTCAATGACAGATTGCGTGTCGAGGTCCCCAATCCAACCCCAAAATAACTCACAACGGACACGTAATTTTTGTTTAAGATTTTTGGCATGATTTTGGCCACAACTTTATTAAAATACAAACCGTGAGTGGTTGTTTAGGCATTGGTTAAGACTATCTGTCCCCCCGCCTGGGGACAGAACTGACTTCCGGGCACCACCAAAAGACAGTGCGGGGGAAAGCAAGTCGGGGAGAAATGGAGCTGAGTCACAGACCCTCAATTCTCACCCGCCTGCTCCCCGAAGGCTTGCCGGCCCTAGTCCCATTCCAGGGATTGGACGAAAAGATGGCAAGCCCCAGGATTCCTTTAACGGAATTCCCTTTCCGCAGCAACCATGGAGGGGCAGGCCCAGCCTATTCTAACCCCTCCTCCACCAGATTTATAACCAATGCCTAACCACAACCTTACAAGTTGTGACGATTTGCTACGCAGTAGGCAAAAACCACCCAGCCGGCCAATTTGCCAGGTGGAAAAATTCCTACCAGGCCCCTGCTCAAAGGCAGACGACCCCATGACAGGCATAGCAAGGTCAATGCAACAACCCCTTACTCTAGGGCGGGTGGGCGGGTGATCCGTTGCACGCAGCAAAAGAGAAAGTACAAGGCTGCGTGCAGAGTATTTAAACCTTTTACCCCTCCCACCAAAATTGCAACATAACTTTTGCCCCAGCAACTCAGCAATCCAATCACTGCCCCATGGCCATCTTGGAGAACTTACCCAGCAACAAAGGGGGTGGCTCAGTAGACCCCACCGCAACACATGCTCTCCCTGAAGGAGAACACGCTTTGCAGAATACACCCACGAAAAAGCTACCAGTCTGGAGGGGCCCAAATTGGCAGTGAGCTCCTGCACCATCTTCAAATCTGCTCCAAAGTGGGCTTGCAGGGGGAAGTTCCATTGCGCAGGTGGAGATCTTTCCACTAGCAGATATATTTAGATGGAGACCACCCACTGTCTCAAATCTCTCTTATTTCTATTATCTTATTTCTATTATCCTTCTATTCTGTTGCTATTGTATTGATGCCTTGCTATTGTGTTGATATGCTAAAATGTACTGGTAAGGTTCGTAATAATGCGTAATGATAAACATAAGTTCCAGTCATTTTGAGTGGAAGCTAAGATTCTATCCTTTAGCCTCTCCTTGTAGTTACGTTCTTTTCCCTATGCAGCTACACATTAACCTGTTCTTCAATAAACAGTCCCTTCTTCTGGGCCTACAAAGTGAGTAACCCTGTTTTATATTAAATAAGAACTTAACATGTATCATTCCCCAAGCCAATTGTTTATATTTGGCTCATTCAGCATTGCTCCTTTTGGAGATTTCTAGCTTCAATCCCACCATCTCTCTCTCTCTCTCTCTCTCTCTCTCTCTCTCTGTGTGTGTGTGTTGTTTCCAAAGCAGACATTCCTGTGTTGTTTTGCTTTGTTAATACCAGGGCTTTTATATGTATCAACTGCCATGTGCATGATATGACGGGCCACCATTTTGCAACTTGCTATGCAAGCATAGGTGCCAGTCATAAGGACCATTCCTGACAGTGCAACTGAAATAAAGAGGATGCATTCATGCAGAACAGGAACACAAGACTGCAGCAGACATGTACTATTAATTCTTAGGTAATGTTGCGGCACCTAAGGGCAGCTAGAAAATTCGTATTTTATTCCATTTTACTGAAACGATTTGCTTGTTAGCCTGGATAATATAGCTATGCACTCCCCACATCCCCAAACAGTGAGTGATATTCCAGGAGCAGCACTACCACTGGGTTTAATTTCCTTGGGATGAGCGAGCTCTAGAGAATTATGCTATATCTGGAATATTTGCTTTATTTAAAACTACACAAGTAGAGTCTACTGAAAGCAAGTCAGGCAACAGAGGAGTTAATCCTGCATCAGACTCCAACAGAGCTGCTAGTACAGATTTACCCCAAGCAAATTTCTCAGCAAATTTCAGCTACCTCTAAGCTCTTTCTCCCTTAAATTAAGAATCTAGCTTGTTTCCTTTGCCAAACACATACATACCCTCACAGAGCATTGGTCTCAGACTCCACCTCCTGCAGGTAGATTGACCATACAGGAAAGTAGTTCCTATTGATGAAGCATCAACATGGCCATCTGGCCACTCAGCAGATTTGCACAATATATCAATACCATCCAGCTTGAATCACAGAAAAAGTAAATGCTGCTATGTTGCCCCACAAGAAAAATTCCAAAATCCATATTAGTGTAATACTTTCGTTAGGTCAGCTAAAATCTCACAAAATTGTTACAGAAGGGAGGACCTTTTCAGAAGTGTGCCCCCCCGCCTGTGGAATGCTGTCCCCTGGGAACCTGCCTAGTGCCAACAATGACACCTTTTTGACATCAGACAAAGCCTGCACCTGGTCAGTTTCAAGATGGAATGAGGGAGGAATTAGCCAGAATTAAAATGAGGCTCTGTTAGGTACTATGGAGGTTTCAGGTTGCACCAAGTTCTTCTGAGAAAGAGAAATATACAAGGGCTGAGTCCCCAACTCTGGAAATTCTTCCTCTTATACTTAGGAATATAAAATCAAGATCCAGAACTGTCTTTGGGTGAAACATGCAGGTTCTTTGGTAGGTGAAAATCAAGAATAAAGAGGAACTGGGCAGCTTTCATATTAACAAAGCTTTAGATTCATTTTAAGTGTTGTGCTAGGTAAAAATAAATGCTTAAGAGCAAACAGAAACCAAATAAGGAAGCTTTACCTAGCAATTGGAGGGAATGTTCTTTCAGTGAATCAAGTCCATTCTTCTTGTGGTATAAGACCATCTTCATCAAGTTTAGGCTCCCACTGTTAAATGACTAAATTCATTATTCTTCAAGTCCTCAAAAGGAAAAGATAGTCATGGTGTCCCATAAAGAAAATCCTCAAATTCAGGCAATGCCTTCATTAGGCAAACCAAAATAGTGTACCATACAAGCTCTCAAGTTCTCTAGAATCACAGATAAGCCAGGTGAAGAATCAGCTCTGAACTGGGAACACAGGAAAGTAAGATAAATTCACAACATTTCATGACATGGTCATGAAGCCACTTCTGAGCAGTGTGTTTCCCTTTGACTGCATTTCATCACAATGCTGCTTTTGTGGCAACACCCACTCCACTACCAAGGACCCAAACAAAGCTGAGCACCTCTTATGCTTGAGCACTGAATCTGGCTTAAGTGGACCTGACACACTTCAGAAACACCAAAAATGGCTTTGGATTTCATTCTCACAAGTAAACAATAAAAGCCATCATTAATACAACAGTATTAATAAACCAACTTCTCCTATTACCCCATGCAAAAGGCTACCCTTCTCCTATAGCTGTCAACGTTTCCCCCTTTTTAAGGGAAATTCCCTTATTCCGAATAGGATTCCTCGCAAGAAAAGGGAAAAGTTGACAGCTTTTCCCCCTCCTCCGGAGGGGGATGTTCGCAGCATCTCAGACATCAGTCTGGAATAGAAAACTCTTGGAACAACTAAAATATGGAAATTATTGCCCATAACCCTAATTAAGATTCGATGGTTGATCATCTTTTCTACTTAACCATGTCATAGATATTTACCTTTTCTGAAAGTAGATTTGACTGGGAGGGTGAGAGATACTAGAGAAGAGAACTGACAGAAGAACCACAGATTGTTCTTTCTCCTCCTTATCCCATTGAACCACAATAGGTGTTCCAGCAGAAAGAAGAAAATTATGGATTGCTATTTAGAATCAATAAACTATTTGCAGTTCTCCCAGGATTAAGGTTTCCCTGACCAGGATTAAAAACACAAGAAGAGCCCTGCTGGATCAGGCCAAAGTGCCATCTCATCTGGCATCCTTTTCTCACAGTGGCCAAACAGATATCTATGGGAAGCCCTAAAGCAGGATCTGAGCACAACAGCACTCTGTACACTTGTGATTCCCAGGAACTGACATCCAGAGGCATACTGCCTTTGAGAGTGGAGGTTAAACATAGCCATCATGGCAAGTAGCCATTGATAGCTTTACCCACCATGAATTTGTCAAATGCTCTTTTAAAGCTATCCACACTGGTGACTAGTACTGCGTCTTGTGGGAGCATCTTGTGAAATTACTTATTCCAGCGATTGGAATACTAGGCACAGCAGGGCCCAGTAAGATTCCTCACGTTGATAGCTTGCTCCAAAGTCCCCTGTAATGGCACAGTGGGCACTGGGCATGCTCTTACTGGAAGCATGGGGACTATACTTTTTTGGCCACAAGGCCACAGTTGGCTTGTTTGATTTCCTGAGTAGATATCGGCATTTTCTTCTTCAGAAATAACTTTCCCCATTACAGATGCAGTTGTGGGTGGAGTTTCATGCACCCATGAGAACTCTAAATGGAAGAAGTGGTACACAGGCCCGGAACAGAATACGGAAAGGCTAGGAGACAGAGCTGAGATTTAAACTGCTCTCCAGCCACTCTGTACTTTCTGTCCTGAACTAGACAATTTTGTAAGCTTCGCCAGATAATGCAAATACAGGCCCCCTCCCCAAGTTAACCTCACTGTTACGCAGAGGGGTACCCTTTTTGACTGCTTGACTCCTTTTGACACTAATAGAAGTTTCACAGCTAAATCCCTATGCTCTAATCTGACAAATTTATCCAAATGGAAAATTACACTCCACACGTCTTCATTCAGGGAAGGAGACATGTTTTGCTATGTAGCAGCACATGTACCGCTAATCAGCACTTAACATGGAGATCCTATTTCATGCTTTAAATCTCCAAAGTAGAGCAGAAAAAAGTCTGCTGTGTCTGAAGTGTGGAGCCGGTTGAGTTATTTATTGTGAAGAAATTAGCCCCTTCCTATTCAAAAGCCATTCAGAAAATGATCTTTGATTTCTGGGAATGTAATTATTATTCATAAGATCCATCAAATAGTCTAAAAATGATTTTTAGGTTATGGGCTCTTTGAGAGACTCCCTTGCACAATTTTCTAAAGTGTTGTGTACAATGAATCACAAAGCATAGCTTCTATTATTCATTCTTATTTAAAAGTTGAACACTTTCAATATATAAAATGTAAAAAAGAAAAGAAAATCATGAGTTGTATAGAGGTGGCTATTTAGCGCACAGCTGAGAGCGAATTCAGACTACCCATTTTGCACACGGCAAGGTAGGTCCAGTTCTCTGCACCCCCACTCTGGAGTCTCATGAACTGCCCAAGAACCCAGAAGCATAACTTTAAATGCTGTCACAAATATTACTAGCATGAGTTAAAGGGCATTGTGCAAAAACTGGTGTTTTTTGTATATGATTTAGGCTGCAACTCTGTCTATGCTTACCTAGAAATCAACAACATCAAGCGCAATGACACCCCGTGGGGCTGGGGGGCAGTGGGGCTGAGCATCACAGCATCTGAAGCTGTTCAAGGGGGGAAGAGGGGCATTTTTAGTTTCCGTTTCTGCACCAGTTCTAGGCAGATGCAAGTCATGGGCAGAAATCAAACCCCTTTGATTAGAGGGATAAAGCAGATTTAAAGGGATAAAGAGCTAATGGATCCATGTCTGACTCTGCTCCATTCCCACAACACCTCCTTTTGGGGCCTACATTGGTTACCACTAGGGATGGGGGTGGAATTCAATCCAGTTTTTATTTAAATGTGAATGTACCTAATTCATACTTTCCATAACAATGCACAAACCTAAAAACAGAAACAAACAAACAAACTAGCCATCCTTGAATATTCTCACTTCTCTGAATTTTGCCATATAGGCAACCCAGGTAACATATACAAAAATGCATACACTAAGGTACAGTGTGCATAACAATGCCTACATTATTAAAAACAATATACAAAGCCACATTATACTGGGGAACCTGCTTTGCAAGAGTGGGTACATTAGGTAAAACTGCATACAAGCTTGTGTGTATGAGGATAAATTTACACTAAGATGCTGGTGAGTTTTCAAGAGAGGCATTGTTGTTGTTGTTGTGGTTGTTGTTGTTGTTGTTGTTATACCGATGTGGAAATGTAGAGAACTAAGCATTAGAGTGGAAAAATAAGAAAATGGGAAAAGCTTACACTGAAAGATTTTCCCATTGCTATTATCTCAGGCTCAGTGGCACAGCTTATACCTACTCTGCTCCGGGTTGCTCATAGCTGTGGAATCCCCACTGTATTCAAAACCCTGGCACCACCTGCTGGTCAGGGCAGAAGGCAGTGGGTCCCCACTCTTTTTTGCTGGGCCATCTCTGGACTTTTGCAGCAGAATTAGACCTCACTACAGCAAAGTGGGTGCTTTAGTAGCTGGCGGATGCTTGGCTTGGCTCTGCACCTGCTCTTTATTGGTCTTGTGCGCCAAAAGTAGCTCCAGAACAAACCTGTGCCTTTGGCCCACACAGCAGGGACTTCTATGGCAGTCCAACCTCCATGCCAGCGGACCCAGGCATAGAGACCCTCCTGCCAAATCCTAAGCACCCCTCTCAGTAGTACAGATTGGATTGTTAGGATTGCTCCCTTAATTTAATGGGATTTACTCCCCGGTGAGTGTGTAAAGCACTGCATGGAGTCTTTAACTCTGTGAGATTTCGAAAATCTCCAGAGGAATTATTTTATACCTTACTAGATCAACGACACAGTTGCTGCACTAGGCTAGCCTGTGGCAGATTTTGAGAAACTTGAAAGTAACCCTCCGCTCCCATGTCTGTTGTGGCGCAAAGCATTTTGTTGGCCTTAAAAAGAAACAATTTAGGGTTCAAGCAAACAAAAACAAACAGAACACCATGCAAATAACCAATGTATAGATCAGAGCCCCAATGGAAGTTCCCATTTCACAAAGCAGATGCTTTCTGAAAGTGATTTTGGTAATGTGTTTGATTTACACATCCAGAGACAGACCCACCACTGGCAGAACTAAGCGTAAAGTGACTGAAGTAAATGAATGTGGGCCCACTTAGGAGAGCTCTGTTGCAGCAGCCTCTGCTGTAGATTCATATTTCTCCTCAGAGCTAAAAATACCTTTATATTTGAAGACTCTCCTTTGAGTTTACATCCCTCAGGACGACAGCACTGAACTGCCTGGAGGGGCTTTTGTGAACAGAGAACTCACTAAATGTGATCACAACATACTTTACAGCATGAGGTGAGTCCCGGGGGAATCTCCACATAAAATTCCTAAACACAGAGGAGAGGTAAAGCTGTCTGTCTAATCTATGGAAATGCAAGTTTCAGGAACTGTCAAACTGGAATTTTAAAGAATAAACTCACTTTAAAAGACCAGACTTTTCCCCCCCCCTCCTCCAAGTAGAGAGCGAGGAGGCAGGGGGAGAAATGATGAGATTATCTTTCCCTAAATTTCATACATAGTAATTACTGAGTATCCTACGCACCCAGATTACTTAGAATAAATTGTCAAAGTAAATTGGCTATTCTTTCAACATTGGTAAATTATTCTTCTATTGTGGATGCTTGCTTGATCATTCAAATACAGTAATTTTCATTTACTTAGTGTCTTTGACAATTTCGGAATAACTACTATGTCATTACTTTAGAAACCTATTAGGTACTTGTTATTGTATGGAGAGCTGGTCCATCCAGGTTTGAAACAAGAGAATCAATGATCAGGAGATGGAGGTCATATAAAAAGTAACTCTGAAGTAAAATTAACAGGGCCAGGAAGACAGAATTAAATCTATAATAAGTATTATCAGTAGGCAAATTTCTTCAGCTTGATTCTCATTTCACAGTGGGGTTAGGCGGATGCAGGGGAGGTCAGTTGAGCCTTTCTAAATGTAACCATAGAACGTATCTTGGCTCGACTCCATTTGCTATTGTCCTATGTGACACCAAAGATTGTGCTCTGTATTCTTTTCTCCCACCACCACCTGAGAGAAAATCCAGAGATAAACCTCAAGAGGCAGCTTTCATACAAAGGCCAGTACAGTATACCCTTCAGATATTTTGAACTACAGCTTCCACCGGCCCCAGCCAACTTGGTCATGTGTAGGGCAAAGGCTGGTATGTAACATGTGCTGCACAGAGATGAATACGACTGCCGTGATGGACTCACCATCTTTAGCTAAGTTTTATTTGCCAATATGTCTGAAATTAGAAGCTAAAGAAGTGGGGCGTGTACTATATAATATTTTGTTGAACTTTCACGAGATGTCAATAGGGCAATTCCTTTTTTTGTGGTGAAAAATGAGGTTCAGTGCTCAAATGTGGACTAAAGTGCCACAGGTGTCAGCACAAAATGGCTACCATGAACAGCAAAAGAAGAATGTCAGCATGCCGATACTGTTGAGTATTGTCATATGCAAAAATCTGTTTAGAAAGAGATGTTGTATTTGTTTAAATGGTTGCACCAATTCTATTTTTTTTCTTTTTTCTTATGTTATGTAAAACAAGAGTTTATAAAAAAAATGGTATGTTACCTTTTTTTTACTGGTTTGCCCCTTTATTTCTCAGTAATTATGTCAATGTTGCATATTATGGTAGCTAGGTTTGTGCAATGGCAGAAAAACACCATCCCTAGTTCTCCTATACCCCTGCCATGACATTAGCTGTAGTGGATTGGTGAATATATGCTAAAAACATGTGTTAAAAAATACTAAAAGGTGGCAGTGAGGCTTTGGTAATGAAGGCAAAGTACAAGACAAGGGCCAAAGGCATGTTTGTCAAAATGTTTACTACTCCTTTAGGCTGCAATGTTGCCTCCAGTTATAAGTACATGCAAGCACCTTTATACCATACAGGACAGTTTATTGCTGCTTCCTGATGGCTTCTTCTTGCACCACTTATGTAGGGTCTGAATGCATTGCTTGTGACAGTATTTGGTGTAATGGGTTAGTATGTCTAACTAAGACAGGGGAACTTGGATTCAAATCCTCCTCTCTCTCTCTAAGCTCAAGCTACCTCACAGGGTTGTTTTGATAACAAAAGGGATTAAGAGAAGTATGTACACTGTCCTGAGCTCCTCTGAGAAAGGTCAGGATAGGGGTGTAATAAAACAAATATGGAACATAAGCATGTTAGTATTCCTATGGGTAACAGCAGTACTGCTGTGATAATGTGAACCTCCTCATGTGGCTAAGCAGATTTGGGTATTATCAGAATGGCATAGGAAGAAACCACAAGTAATGACACCCCAGCTTCTCTGGTGAAGTGTAAATTGGATACACAGATACCAGTAGGACTTAAGCACATATAAGTTATCATAGGATTTCAGGCAATATTATGAGTTGCTGTATACAATAAAATCCCCTAGCAATCAGGGGTGATCCATGACATGAGACATGATGAGACACACATTGCACCAAATACTTGAACGATTTTCAGCAGCAGCTTGTAGAAAATGAGCTGGTGTCACCCCTGAAAGTAATGGTGATCATAATTATCACCATCCATTTTCTAATCTTCGTAATCTTCGGAGGCATTCCTGCCAGCACTACTAGACACCCAACAAGAACAAAAGGACCTTTGTTTCCGTTGTGATACAGTACTGGGTTAGGAAACAAAATTGGGCTACCAGACTTCAGCATCAGTGGATGATAAATGTCCTGTTTAGGATGGGGTAAAAGTTCCAGAGCTTGAAGTATTTCAGTTACTGTGGCAAAAAAGAAAAGAAAAAGCTAACTGATTTTCTCAGCCTAATGTTGTGGGTTTTGTTTTATTTCTTCTTGACTTAAGAAATATCTCAAGGAAGAGACAATAACCTTGGGCTTCCTTGACTGAAGTAGAGCTATTGCAAAGTGGAAGACAGCCTTGGGTGACCTCTTTCAAAGAGAGGATATTGTCAGGAAAGAGATACCAAATACTGTTCAGGAAAGCGGAGGGTGGATGGGTGGGGGAGGGTGGAGGCAAATGACTACATAATAGCCACTTAATGAAGAAAAACAAATCAAGTGTGTCTTCAGATTTCTGGACTTTGGGCAGACCAAAATGATGAAATGGCATTTGAGATGTTCCAACCCCACAATGTTAGAACTGAGAAATGTTCTGCGTCAGCTGTCTGATAACAAAATGCTACCCCTCAAGCAAAATTAGCCTGGTGTGCACACTCCCAAATCTCACTCTCAAAAACTGTTTTGTGTTTTCTGGGTTTTCAAGTGCCCCTGTTCCCGTTTGATCAATTCAAGTGTGTTCAAAGGCTATGAAGCTCTTCCATACTCAGAGCAAGTGTGCAGACCATGTGCGGGAAACTTTGTTCCAATGTTAGGCAGGGCTTAATATAGTTATCATTATTGCGGCCTTTATATCTACATTACAATTTTGTCACCAGCTCAATGTAATATCTGAAAATTCCCTTAAAATAAAAACTAGCGAGTGTGTTATGAAATTACAGCCAGGACAGATGGCCAGATCCTGTCATTGGAAATAAAAGTAATGTTATAAGTGTATAACTCCATTGGGGAAATTGAGTACCATAATAAAGTAGACTTCCACTTTCCGCAATGAAATTCAATGACTGTTGAGGAGTTTAGGGTTTAGAAAATTGAAAAATGAAACCTTTGGTTTTTCGCTGCTGTTTGATGATGTGTAGCAAGTCCCTTTATGGACTGAGGCTAACATCCAAATAGTAACAAGCTTGCAGTGAATAGAGCCCACAGAGGATAAGCTACTAAATCTTGCAATAAAAGCTGTGTGATTTACAGTAAATTCCAGAGGGCTGACAGCACCACAGCTGAGGGCATAAACACTTCTTTCATGGCTGAGGCTTCAGTCAGCTCTGTCTGCTGTGAAGTACAATTGAGCAGTGAGGCATGCTGCTTACCAGCAATGACTTTGATAAATAACTAGGAAGTCCCACTGTTGGCTTAAAACTAGAAGTTGTTCAGTTGCAATTCTGCATTTGTCCTGCTTTAATGGGTATGGAAGTGGCTTTAGCTGTAATCTGTCAGTGATTGATTAGGCCTTCCTGAATCCCTTCTCCACTCAGTTTGCAGCTCCCTGGCTCTCCGCAGTTAAAAACAAAATTGGTACATATCTGATTGCCCTCTTATGAGGAAAGTAAACACTCTTAATTCTGCTCAAGTGAGTATGAGTTAAATGGCCACAGCTGATAAATTGTCGACAACAAGGCGACACGTTTTAACAATTGAGCACATCAGCACGTGTTCGCAGTCGGTCATGCTGCAGTTTAAAATTCTAATCAGCATAAGGTATTTTATGTACGGGCAAAGAGGCCAAGAACAGAGAAGAATACCGAGGGTTTCTCTCTGAGCTCTCCAGACTCATGCAGAAGCTTTCTCTGTATAAACTGGGCATGGCATTAATTAAATACATGAACAAAGTCAGAAGGAAACCAATCTGTAACAAGACCTTTTAAAAAGAGGAGAGGCTGCTATATTTATGTGTGATTATTAACTTCTGGTTATACTGCAATTTGGATTCAATCTGTCCTGAGGTGGAAAAAACATTGAATTCTTAAGTATGTTTTAAAAGCAAGTGTAATGTGGCACTTTTGAGCTGTTCCCCCCGCCCTTCCTAGTCACTGGTTTGTTCAAGCTGCTGTGATGTCATGGGATATTAATAAACATTCTAATTTTAAAAGTGCAAGGTATCGGCAGCAGACTATTGACAAACAACACACAGTGCAGAGGGTTGACAGGAACAGAATATTGACAAACCAGCAGTGAGACTTCTGTGAGACAGCAATCTGGATGAGAGGAAAAAAATGATAGAGGGCTTGCATAGAGGAGGAAATATGTCACAGAAAGAAATGGCAGAGGTAGGGATGCTACATAAACATGGAAGCTGAGGTCTGGCAAGTGGAAGAGGTCCCAGGAGATGGAGGATCAAATAGACAAGGTGCCTAGCAGTCAGTTATCTGAAGAGTGGTGGATCTAAGAGGAAGGATGGGTAGAGAAGGCACCTGAAGGATGAGGAAAGAAGAGATGGATGAAGGAAGGGAAGGGAAAGGGGGGAAAATGGAGAGTTGAGGATGATGGCGATAAAAATAGGGATATAATCAGGACTATGCACTATTTACTAGACACATAGACAACAGAGATTTGAAAGATGGCTAAGGAGCCAAAGCAATGAGTGAGGGACTGAATTATGCATACCAAATCATCAAAACACTGCTTTATTTTATTATTCTTTAGTATGTTATATTATGTCACTCAAGTGAATCAAGTCCTGCTAACAAAAACTGTATATAGATACTTATCAAGCTGATAATATTCCCAACCAAAAATGCAAATAGAACCACCTTCTTCTATGAAAGCCAAAAGATAACCATGCAGGCAGAATGTGATGATTTGAAACATATAAAGGTGAGAAAAGCCCAAACATATACTTGGTGACTTTTCCATTGTCATTGTAGGCATCCTCATATACCAGATACATCTGTTATGATTCCTAGAGCCACTAAACTACATAAGTTAGCTCATCTGAAACAAGATGGCTCCCATCCTTCACTCTTTAGACATACTACAGTGATATTTGTTAGGGGAAAGTGGTTCTTTTATCACACCGGTTGTCACTCTCCAGAGGATGGCCTCAGCATCAAGGGTCCCAGTTACAGAATATATGAGCTTAGACCAAAGTATTCATGAATGAGGACAGGCAGATTGTAGCACAGTCCAAACAATCTGGGGGTCAATATATAACAGAGAGGTCAGACAAGATACAACACAGCAAGTTAGGGAGGTTAAAATTAGGCATCAGGAGCTAGAGAGCTGTGTTACTTCCAGCAATTAGAAGGCTCTAAACACACTCTAACCACAGTTCCTACTGGTGAAGAAGCATCAGGAATGACTTACACACAAGCAGACTCCTTACTCATGAGTAGACTCATCAGTAGATTTGGCCTATAGGTGCATATTGTGCAATTGCTCTCCGGCCCTCCAGATGTTTGGGACTACAATTCCCATCATCCCTGACCACTGGTCCTGTTAGCTAGGGATGATGGGAATTGTAGTCTCAAACATCTGGAGGGCCAGCGTTTGCCTATGCCTGCTCTTTGGCCTGGACCCAAAACTGTTGGTACCACTTCCGCTCCCTCCTCCCTCCTCCTCCCTCCAGGAGTTCCAGGGTTCCTCATCAGGTACCAACCCAGAGGGCCCCTCAATGGGATCCTCAACATTGCACTCAGCATTGACTGATCCTCCAGCACCTCAATATGTGGGGTGTCTGCTTCATCCTCTAAGGAGTCCATGCTTGACACTAGGAACATATGATGTTTTGGGCTTTATTGTTGTAAATACCACAGGGAATCTAATTTCCTCATGTTCCAGAAAATCCTAAGGAAATCAAAATCTGGCTGACTTTATGTATTTATATAACATTAAATTAAAATTTTCCTCCTCCCAGTTCAAAAATTCCCAACTGTTGACAAACCTGAATTTTTGAAGGAAAGATTTTAATGTTTATCCAAAGTGAACAGCAGTTTGGAATTCCTGCCCTCCTTTCTTTAGCAATGAAAAGGAACCATTACTTTGTGCAGAAGTTCATGCCCTTTCCTTAAGATTATTTATGGCTTCTTACTCCACTGGGTGATAATCAGCATAGGATATATTTCTCACACTTTGAGTAGGCCACCTCAAAGAGCTATCAAGAAATGTAATAGCACCACACAAGAGCCACATGGTCTAGGTAGACTGTATGTCTTGATTCTAAAATAGTCTTTTCCCATTTTCGACCCTTTCTCTCTTTTTGAGCAATCAGCTTTGATTTCCCCCTCTTCTTCATCCTTGAAACTGCCCAGATCTCATGACCCACATGCACTGAATTGTTCCATTGTTGCTTTTGGACTTTTTACTGTGACAGAATAGCAAAGAAATACTTCAGGGAACTGAGAGTGTTGTTTTAATGTTTGGGAGAGAGAAAATCTCTCTCTGCCAAGGATTTAGAAAATATTGTGCCCGTAAGCATACATCAAAGAGATTTGCATACCTGAAAAACAGCAATTTAAGCAGGAAAAAATGTAATGCTGATCAGAAACGACTAGTTAATAAATTTAGCTAGCAGCTGTGCTTTCTCCCTGGGTTTGTACTCAGGATTTAACACAAGTTTGTTTGAGCCAGAAGTAGTAAGCACTGAGAAAATGAGAAGCATGCCAAAATTAATACAAATTTAATGTCCAAGACAACAGTACGGATAGTGATGATAGTGGAGACATGCTTGTTTTGCCAGGCTTTTGGTGTGCCTTGCCATTATGGATGCTTGAGAAATTCAATCTTTGCAAATTCCTGATCCAAACTTGATGTGATCTAAATAGACCTGATTCAAACCGCCTAGATTCATATATAGTTCTGAAGGTGAAATCCATTGGATTTCATGCTTCTTGAACATCAAGGTGCAGTTCTCAGCTCAAAAACGATATCATAACCACATCTTTAAATGCAGATTTTCATGTGGTTTCAAAACAAAAAAAAAGATTTTTTTTTCAATTTCATGCTGAAATAGGATGCAATAGACTTGTGTAAAAGTGTCAGGGACTGAAAATCAAACTGACCTGTCTGTCCCTATTTACTATGTGATCTTCTGCAAGTTTACGCAGAAGTTAAGACCCATAGTGTTCAATGGGGCTAGTTCCAGAAAAGTGTGCAGCGAATTGCAAACTTGTTTTTTTTTTTTTTTAGTTTTCTTTGCTGTTGATATGAATTGTTGCTCCAGTAATTAATTGTATTTTATTGCCATGGTTTCCTTGTATATTGTTTAGAACTATCGTGAGCCATCTCTAGGGGCCTTGTTGTTGAAAGACAAGCTAGGAAAAAGCAACAATGAACGTAATACTGGACACATTGTATACACATTGTGCATATATCTTCATACATGTGGGGTTGTATCCAGACTAGGCAAGAAATTCAACAAACTACTATGACAATCATTCTGTCAGTGCAAGCATTTCAGCTTGCCAGTCAGAAAAATCCTCTCTATTCTCCCTGCACACTAGTTCCTAAATACAGAAACAAACCACGCTGTGTTCCAAAAACACCAACATCCCCATATCCATATTTAAAAACATACCAACAAATCAAGGGCTAGTGCCATGTTTGTGCAAAGTGCCTTCTGATGGGTCCCCCTGCTCCATTGACTGGTTCTGCTTGGCATACCTAACCATGGCAGGCAGCAGCAGTATTCCGAGCAGTGCTAGCTTGCTAGGTCTAGCTACCATTTAAATTTCTCACAATGCCCCAGATCAACATTATGTAGAGATATTAAAGTGGAAGAAACTAGACCCAAATGCCTTGGGATGCTCTAATCTCTGGGCCCAAAGAAATGTTTAAAACAGGGGATAGGACATGTGCTAGTTTTGGGGGTAGGCCCTGGCAGAGTGCTAGAGCCTTGGCAGCTGTCCAAAGATGCCGGGAGCTGATGCAGACTCTGAGCAAATTGCAGGAACTGTTTTCTCCCCCATTTAGACCCAGGCCTACCTCAAACTGAGCTGGACAACCATTCTTGCTTAACATCCTTTTGGATTGCTGAGTTGAATTGCTGAGTTGGAAGGGACTCCAAGGTCCAACTCCCTGCAATGCAGGAATCTCAACTAAAGCATCTATGACAGATGGCCATCCATCTCTGCTAAAAGAAACCTCCAAGGAAGAAGAGTCCACCACTTTGCAAGGGTGTCTGCTCCACTGTTGAAGAGCTCTTCCTGATGTTTAGTCAGAATCTCCTTTCTTGTAACTTAAATCAATTAGTTCAGGTCCTACCATCCTATCATCTTCCATGAGAAAGCCCTTTAGATGTTTGAAGATAGCTATCTATCTCCTCTCAGTCTCCTCTTTACCAGGCTAAACATACCTAGCTCACTCAACCATTTCTCATGAGGCTTGGTTTCCAGACCCTTGACCATCTTGGTCACCCTCCTTTGCACATGTTCCAGCTTGACAATATTCTTCTTGAGCTGTGGTGCCAAGAATGGGACACAGTACTCCAGGTGTGGTCTGACCAAGGCAGAATAGAGTAGTACTATTATTTCCCTTGATCTGGACACTATACTTTGGTTGATGCAGCTTAGAATAATATTCACTTTTTTTTTGCTGCTGCGTCACACTGTTGACTCATGTTAAGCTTGTGGTCTACTAGGACCCCTAGTTCCCTTTCACATGTACTACTGGCAAGCCAGGTGTCCCCCCATCTTATAGTTGTGCAGCTGGTTTTTCCTGCCTAAGAGCCTTACATTTGTCTCTACTGAAATTCATTTGTTAGTTTGGGCCAAATTCTCCAATCTGTTACAGTTATACTGGATATTGATTCTGCGGCATTAGCTATCTGTCCCAGTTTGGTGTCATCTGCAGATTTGATGAGGATCCCCTCAATTCCTTCATCCCAAGGTTGGGATATAAATTTAATAAACAATAAAATATATACAGACTAGGCATTCTGAATGACCTGTTTTAGTTCCTATCTTTGAAGTTGTATGGCAGCTGAGATCTCTAGGTCCATATTCTGGATTGATTTATTGCTTTATTTTAAAGAAATGAATGGAAGGTACAAGCCAAAGATTACCATTAAGCCTAGAATATAGGTTATATGGGAAGGAAATATCTGCAATTCCAGTGTCGGGCAGAGATATCATGCCTTCCTACAAACAAACAAACAAACAAACAAACCCTGGCATGTATTGACTGAGGCTGGGCAGCCATGTCAGCAGGGCTGGCTCATGGAGAGTGATCCTCAAGAAGAACCACCACATTTTGTTTGATAGGCAAGTGTTCGCCTCATGACAGGAACTTAAGCAGTGTTTAACCAGCTGTTAGACTGGTAAAACACACACACCAAAATAACACCCAGCACCATCCTTTTCATTTTAACATAAAAGTTAACCAATAGAAATTAGCAAGGAGAAGAAGATCAAGTAAAAATGCAATACTGTGATTATTTGGTGTCTCTTTGTTTGGTAGGATATTTTAGTGTCATTTTAAGAGGTTTTTTTTTTTTTAGTCTTTTTTAAAATAAAAAATGCTCTCTTCTCTTAATTGGAGCAGCCACTTAATCAGCATGACAGACTGTCCACTGATAACCCAATTAACAGGCTTCTACTGTCATTATATTAAAAAATATCACTGTAATAATAAATTGTAATTGTTGTGTGCTTCAGCCTGGAGACCTTTTCAAAAAGATTATTTAAAAAAGGAAGAAAGTGGAGAGTTTGAGTCCTGTGAACTCCTGGGTTATTGTTCTGTCTTGCAACAATGCGAAATTCAAAAACCTAAAAAGTCTTTCTATGATGCTTTGCCTGTATCTTCCTAATTTTGATACATTTAAGAACAGAATACTAGGTATTCCTACTCAGAATTAAGCCTTCACTGGATTCATAGCTCTCATTCCCAGGTGAATCACAGGATTGCAGCTGTGAGATTGAGGGCATGTGGGTGCAGTCTTGGCTCCACTCCCACGCTTGGATCACCATTGCCAAGTTCATTGTCTTCCATGCATTGGAAGCTAAACTTCTGCAGAGGAGTGCCCTGTGCTTGTCACATGAGTTAGAACCCTGATGTTCCGGGGATTTCAATACCATGGGGAACCTAAGCGAGTAGAAAAGTTTCCACAAACACAAAAGTTTCCGGTAGTGTACCCTGCCTGGGGACACACCATTTGCCTAGGTTGCTCACAACAAATTGATGAATTCCCTTTCCTTGCAGTAAGAAGAGCCTATGTCGAAGAGGGATCTTTACCCACAAGTAAATGGTTCAGAATACCATGGTGTTGGGGCCAGCTCTGCCATTAGGCAGTGTAAGGTCATTGTCTTGGGAAGCAATGTTGGGGTGGGGGGGGGGAATAGAGCAGTGGAGGCTGGTCTGTTAGGGCAAATGGGGGCACTTTCCCACTAACTGCAGTCTGCTGTTAGCAAGACCCTCCCCCACCTACCAGCCTAGCAGCTTCCTCCTCCTTCTCAAACCACTGAAGTACTCAGCAGTGAGGAAGATGGGGACAAAACTAGAATTGGTTGGCTGTGCCTGCCATTGGCCTCTCTACTTTCCTTCTGTTGGCCTCTCTACTTTCCACCCAACCTCTCCCAATGGGCATTAGTCACCAAAGCCGCAGAGGCAGCCCCCCATAATTCCTTGTGAGCCCCCCAGGTATTGCCTTTTGTTGGGTATAGCAGTGCGTGTGCCACAGGCCTTTCAAATACTCCTATGATGGGCTGCTGTCCTTGGGTACAGTGTAGGATGTTGACAGTGTTGATGTAAGATTCAACTGCTGGCCCAGTGTCTGCTTCTATACATGGAACGAGTGTGTTTGTGTGTGGGGGTGTGTGTGCCATCTTGCCCTTTGTCTTCAGCAGCAAAATGTCTTTTTTTAAGAATCAGTTTGGTAGGGACCACCCCCAGAACAAACCCATCACAAAAAGTCACCTGATCCTTACTGAAATGGCACACTTGTCTTTCTGAAAAGCCCAGCACCCGCATTATGTAGCCAAACAGAGCTCACCACCCTAGAAAACACAGTAGCAGAAGTAGAGAAAACACACACACACACACCAAATGTGCTCCTGAATGCAATAAATCATCTTCGGCTCAAAGCAAATGAAACGGTCCCAAGCTATTCCCCCAAATGACAAGTACATCTGTAGTCTGGCAAACAAGACTGGAGAAGAGCTCTGTATTGTTTTGCCCTTCTGAGGGAAGGCCCAGCTCCCCCAACTCGGGGATGCGGAGGACTGCAAGCCTAGAGATCTCCCTTTGTTGTAGCAGGAGATAGGTCATTAAGCAGACCCTCAGGAATACAGCTACAGTTATTAATTAGGGCTTAAGGGCCCAGTCCTGTGAAGTGTTGAGCATCTCGGTGGGATGCCAAGAGGAGCTGAAGTCACAAGAGGCTGGTTACCTGCCTTTAGAATCAGGGCCTTCAGTCTTAATAAGAAGTATTTCAATGGCGCTTGCTGGGCAGGAAGCAGCTGGTGCAACAGAGAAAAGCACACTGTGTGTGTGTGTGTGTGTGTGTGTGAGAGAGAGAGAGAGAGAGAGAGAGAGAGAGTGAGTGTGTATGTGTATGTTGGGGTGGGGGGATTTTAAATGGCTCCACTAATGATATTCTATTTAACTGATGTAAAAAAGAATCCCCTAATGAAACAGACCACAGAAAGGATGGCTGGATTAATTCTTACAGTGCCCCCAAAAAGACTAGTTACCTAGCTATTAACTAGTGAGTTGGGTACTGTGAGACTTGGACACTATAACCTCAGTCTAAATGCATGAAGTCAAGCAGCCTATTGTTTTGTTAATTTCTACTTTTCAAAGTTAATTTCTTTACTTTTTTTAGTATTAGTCATGTATTACGAGAATTAACATAAAGGTGATAATGCATGATCTTTATATGCTGTCCTATTAAAATGAAGCTATTTTTAATACTTTTAAGAGGCCTATCAGAAAACACAATTTATATCCTCAAAGTATATTTTGTCAGATTCAAGTATAATTTTTGCATTCATATTCTTTTATGAATTTTAATGGAGACACTTAAATTGTAATTATTCCTCTCAGCTCAAATGCAGGTAACAAATGGAATTCAATCAGTGTTTGCGCATAATGACCATCATTAAGAGAGAAATAATAATGACATTCTCTCTGCATTAAACTTGCAGACTCTTTACACAATGATCTGAATACCATTATTGATCTCCATGGAGATATGCAATTGTCACCTATTCTGCATAATATCTGAATGTTAAATACATTTGTTTGGAACAAATATTTTAATGAATACAGTCAGTTCCACTTAATTAACTATCTGATAACTGAATATTTTTACTTAATAATTCAACACGGAACATCAAAATTGTCCTTTTAGAAATCAAATGCACTTGAGATTAGGCAGATATTCATTTAAATTTTCATAAAAATGTATATAGAGTTTAGAATCTCCCATGGAATCCTTTAAAGTCCATGTGTGTAAGAGCACCAGTTAAGTATTTCAATAACATTTTCTTTATCCTTTGTTTATTACCATCTCTTAGAAGTTTGCAAGTGAAATTCATGTTGCTATCAAAGTAACTATTTCATTTACATTGCCCACTGGCATGTGATTGTAGTGTTGTTCAAGTGGGCTTGGTTACCGGCATTCTCCTTTTCAAAATGGGGTCTTGCAGCAACTTTACAAAGTGCATAGTTATACGGGCTTTGCCAACAGACATTTTGGAACATGAAGCAAGGAGACATAGATCACCCTGACTCCGTTTTTTTATTATGTCATTAATTACTATAAACCTTCTGACTTCAAAGAGACCTTAGTTTTGAAAGGGTTTTCAAAATCCTAAGTACCACAGAATCTTCGGCAGTCATAAAAAAGAGTGCACTTTTATGTATTGATAGGAAAATATTAATATCCATTTGCTTTGAAAGTCCCCACCCCACATTTCCCTTTACTTTGTTAAGCTTGTTTCCCATGTGTTTGGATAGAAAAGGCGACAGACAAAATCTTACCACACCACACCAAGTATTTAATAGGTTTTGTATTGTAGGACAAAACAGAGCTCCCTTTCAGAGACTATATTTCCTCCAAGCCAAGTTCAGCTTTAGAATTTGTTTTCTGTTCCAGAGAAGAAAAAAGGAACAGCCATTTGCCTTTCTCCTACTCCTTCCATACTCACATATTTTATTTCATTGACCATTTGTAGCAACAGATGTGACAATCAGGTTTTTGTTAACACAATTTTGGAACAGATAACCAATGCATTATTGTAAGAAGGCCAACCTTCATATGGAGGCTCAGCCTTGTATATGAAAGCTCTTATTTTTGACATGTCCCACAACCTGCTTCTGAAACAGGGCAAACATCAAGGATCAGCATGGTTGGATATCTAAGATAGAGTCCATTGAAAGAGCTCTCTGGAATTGTTTTACCCCTTCACTACTACAGCCTGCTTGCTTGCTCACCCACCAGTCACTCTAGCCAACAATGATGGTGAGAATGAGGAGAAGTAGATGCTACTGCCTGCTTGCTCATTGGCTTTTTTCCCTGGCAGCCAGCGTAGTGGAAATAATGATGAGGAAGATGTGCAGCAGCTTTAGGTGATTATGGCAGTGAGGAGGTAGACTTACTGAGGGAGTGGTCCCATAGTCAGTGTCATCACCTAGGACCTTCCAAAACCTGCAACCTACACTTCTCTGAACCTTTCCAATCACACTCCAAACATAAAGAGGAGGTGTGAGTTAAAAAGGGGTGTGGTCATTGCTTACAGAATGGTTGATAGGGATCATAGGACCTTGGAGGAAAAGGTGGGATATAAATACAAACAAACAAACAAACAAACAAACAAACTGTCCAAAGTGACCATAAATGAGTTGTTAGTTTTGTTTCTGCCATGGGTGGACCATTTTAATGGACTGCCAAAATTCTGCAACAGCAGTGTGGTGTTGGCTGGTTCCAGAATTTTGTTGCCTTTACTTGCTCTCCTTTGTCTTGTGTGGGAGTTGGTGTTTCATGCAACAGGGGCTGGACGTTGTGATGAAGACTTCAGCCTTGCAATTGTGTTTCCTTGCTGTATCGAAGATCCTACTTCTGAGCAGCTGACTGTACTATGTGACCTTCAAAGACACTCTCAACCTTGTGATACAAGAAAAAGAATGGAATGCCCATAGCCTTAAAAATGCTACATTGGAATGTTACAGAAGAACTCAGTGTGGTGGTGAATTAAATGACTCTAAAAATATTAATACTTTCCAGACTACAATGATGTGTTTATCATAGACTACTTAATCAGGCTCCTTTTATGCCACATCCAGGCTGGGTGGCACTGGCAGTATTTGTATATCTATACGCTCGATCACTTCCCTTTATATTATACAGTGTACATGACATTTCCTGGACGAATGCAGAGTGTGTTTACTATACTACCACTCGATCATTATCTTGGGTTAACGGCCACTGTGCACCCTCCTCCTTCCTCATTATTATGGTGGCCGGATCCCAGCAATTGATCACTCTCCTAGCTCTGTCCAACAGCTCTTTGGGTGGGAGTTCTGTATCTGTTTGTTATGTTTGCTTTGTGAAAGCAATAAAGTATACAGAAAATGGACAATCATTTTCTCTATTGTTTGTCAGGGGAGGGGGAAGATCCTTAAAACAAAACAAAACAAAACAAAACAAAACAAAACAAAACAAAACAAAACAAAACAAAACATATTTTTGCCAAACTAGAATGGGGTAGGCGAGGGGAAATCAAAGTGTATACATACTGTAGACAGAAAATTCTGACAATGTTAAGGAATGAAAATTCAATATTCTATCTATCTGTCTACCTATTCACACACACACACACACACACACACACACGTACATGCATGTATATATACCACCCCAACATTATTATTTACAGTAATAGTCATCAACCCTTCATCATAAGATCCCAGGGTGGATTACTTCTAAAAATAATAATAATACAGCAAAACAAATGAAGCAACCCCATTCCCAAATACCATACAATACATTTATATAATACAGACGATACAAAACCAAAGGGCATTTGAGGGGGGGCACTATCACTAATAGTTCAACAGTCTGTTTTTTTAAAAATAATCTGCATGTGAATGAAGTCAGTAAAGGAGCAAGGCTCAGATTTATTACCAACAGGGGCCTTGATCTTCTACCCCAAACATGTGCTTGACAAGAACAGAGTTGGCAGGTACAGATTACCAAATGGTTGTGCCAGTCTCTCCCCTCCGCATGGCATTGCCGAGGCCCCAAATACCCTTCCTATTAGACATGCCTCGTAAAGCAGCACATTCCATTTCCGAGGTGCTGCTCAGCATCCCTAACCTCCTCTAGGAAGCCCATGGGGTGAGTGGTAGTGCCACTACTGATGATAGTGTTCAAGGAAGAAATGTATTTACTAAATTGAATTTTGAATGGGATAGCAAAAAGATTGCCATAGGCAGTGGGGAGGACTGATATAATCCTACCAGCTTAGTTCATGTTGTTGCATACGGGTGAAACAACCGTATCATTTACAGTGGGGGGAAGGGGGAAGGAAAGGGTAAAAGGAATCACAAGATAGAAGATTTATTAGTACTTGCATTTAATGTTATTGTAGCCTAGTGTAACTGTGTGTTAGAGCAGGTCCAATCACTTTCATTTATCATAAAACAAAAATGGAAAAGAAAGCAAGCCAGGAAACTTGTATTTTTGCTGGCTCTTCTGTAGGGGATTCTATACTTGATACTTGACTTGGGCTATTTTTCATTTTGTATTTTATAATGCCAAGATCGTATGGAGTGCCATCTTTATTGCAACTATTTTCAGTGGCTTGCAGCAATCCCAGTCTCAGTGATATTACAACGTATAAAGCCATAGTAAAACAAAAGACAAAAATGTAGAGTGTGATTTTGCCAACATCGTCACATCATCTTAAGGTAGCAGAAAATTACTAAGAATTGAAAATCCTTGAATATTTCCTCATTTGTTATGACAATTCTATCAAACAAAAATGAACATGTTGCGTGCCCTTTCGAAATAGATCTTTGTTTTTTGGTTGGTATCTTTCTGACATTTTCTCAATTATTCCAGCTTTAAGAAATTAGTGCTCAATAATCATGATGTGGAGTGTGTAGGGTCACTTCGAGGAGAGCAACACACACAGAGAGAGAATTAGTTGTCCATCCAGAGCAGAGTTCTGGAGTTCTGAATAAAGGACTAGTCAGAGGCATCATTTGAAAGTTTTTCTTGGAAGGAACTCTGCAAAGCCAAAGAAAGGTCTACTACATTTAAAACAAGAATGAAGAAAGAAGAGACACCAAATATAAGCGCTTTCTGTACATTTTAAGGGCTAATAGAGGAATAGAAAAATAATACAGTCATTCAGATTGCAACACCAGCTGTGCAATGAAAGAAAGAAAAACCAGTAGCTAAACTGAGTCCATTTGTGGTTAATAAAAATATATACATACAGAAAAGCAGTTTAAGGGCAAATGAGCTCAGTGGTATAGCCCATGCCTTGTGTGCAGAAGGTCCCAGGTTCAATCCGTACCATCTCACAGATCAGGTGAGAAGAAAGGCCTCTCTCTGCCTGGGGCCCTGGAAAGCTGCCACCTGTCAAAGTAGTCAATATTTATTTACTAAAACCATTTCTCTACTGCCCTTCACTGGTAATACCATGGCTGTTCTAAACAATAGAAAAACATTTTTCATACAGAACATGTTAAAATACAAAATTCACAGTAAAACTAGCCAGTTCTGCCAAAAGCATAGCAGGACTAAAGCAACGATAAGAACGATAAAATATCAATGATAAATGATAATTTCACCACATTGTTGTTGTTGTTGTTGCTGTTGTTGCTGTTGTTACTGCTGTTGTTGTTGTTGTTGTTGCTGCTGCTGTTGTTTCAATACTGCAATTCATCCATGGATCACAGGGCAGTTTACAATATAAAAACACAAAGATACATAACATAATAACCAACAAAAAAAAAATCCCCCCTGCAGTTTGATGGACCATATATTTTTTAAATTAGCCAAAGGCCTGCAATAAGAAGAGTGTTCTTGCCTGGCACCTAAAGATATATGAAAAAGGCGGCAGGTGAGCCTCTCGGGGGAGAGAACCCCACAAGCATAGAGCCACTACAGAAAAGGCCCATACTTGTGTTGCTGTCCTCTGGGCTTCTCCTGGAGGAGGCACAAGAAGGGCTTCAGGTGATGATTGCAGGGTCTGGGTTCTGCAGGAGAGGGGATTCTGCAAATGCCATCCTATCAGATGGTTCGTTCTTCATGATGTTGGAATTGGGCCTTAGTGTGATGGCACTCCCTCCCTTTGGAACACCCTCCCATTCTGTATCAGAAAGGCACCTTCTTTATTGTTTGTGTGACACCTGCTAAAGACATTCCTCTTTCAATAAACCTTCTAAATGGAGTTCTTTGGCTCAAGTGGAGCCTCCATCGGATTTAAGTAGCTTAGTTACTAAGAGGGGGTGAGGCTTCTTTTGTCGAATATGTGTAAATAAGTAAAAAGGAGTAAATAGTTTATGTGTATGAGCTGTTGACACACACAGGTAATTGTTTTTATACATGCAATTGTTGTAATTGCTGTTATATATGTAACTGTTTTTATGTAAGTTTTTTTAAAAAATCACTTCATGATACTTCATGGGGAATAATTCATATAGGAAATAATATGTTAACCAACTTGCAGAGTAGCTGTTTGGCAGAGAGGCTCATTGGTTTGCTGGTGGTCTTGCTGTAGAAACCATATCCTCACCAATCCCACAGTCAAGTCAAGTCAAGTACTTTAGTATGGTCATAGACCAGCATAAGCAAAACATCTAAATAAATAGCATAACAGTATGAATCTAAGTGAATAATTATTAAATAGGAGTAAGAACCAAATGTAGATTTAAACATATACATACGGATACTTAATTAAGCATAGACAACAGTAAAAATTTATGAGAAAAATTAAAAGATCGGTTAACACAGCTATATGGGGTGGGCTTCAGAAGTGTGGATCTAACAATATGGGCCTTCAGTTTAGGATTGAATTGTAGCATAGACCATTCTCCGTCGAATATCTATCATGGCAGCGCAAAATCTGGCGACTGAATATGTGACTTCTGGGCTCTCGTCCTGTAGTAATAGGGAGATGTTGTGTTGTTCTGAACACCCAGGAAACTTATATAAGATGGTTTGGATAAACCTAGTTCGAATGTCTATAGAATACTGGCAATGAAGAAGGGCATGCTCTGTTGTTTCCTGCTGCCCAGAGCTACATGGACATTTCCTCTCCTCGTAAGGTATCTTCCTATAATGGCCTTCCTGAATTGCTGAAGGGGGGCGGGGGCGGCGGCCTGACAATGGGCCAAAGGGAAAGCCCTTCATTGTTTTGGTATTTCGAGATTAGCTATGTATGGCATTTGGAAGTCAAGTATCTTCTAGTTCCACTAATTAAATTTTTTGGGGACCTGGCTAGGTCTACCTGTTGTTCTGTATCTACCACACACTGTTTAATGTTGTTTCAATCCCATAGTTATCCCGCATGGCAATTTGGATCTGGGAGCATCTATCCTGCACTGCTGTCCTGGAGCCAATTTTGTGGTGTTAAGAAAATCCCCCAAATCCTCATGGCAAACCGCAATTACAGATAAATTGTTTTGTGCCTAGAGCCTGCCACAGAGAAAATAAAATTAAAATGGCCTCTTTCATGTGTACTGACCTCGACTCTTCACTCTAAACTCTGCACTGACTTGGCACTGAACATTCGGGCAATGTTCACGCTGCGTCAATTTTTTTTTTGCCTACAATCCTTTGGGAGATAAAGCAAAAGGGTTGGGTGTGGGTTGGAGGCTGGTAACAGCTGCACATAGACACAAATAACTTGCTCACCTTATTTCCATGGTGTCAGCATCTCTTCCCAATCTGAAGCTTCAAAATGATATTAAAAAAAACTAAACAAATAAAAAACACTGAGGGAAATTCGAGACAGGTTGAAATCTCATGTTGTTAGAACTCAGATAGCAGGGTTTTCCTCCTCTCTATCCCTGTTCCCTTCCTAATTCATTAAACATCTGGGGGGTAGGCGGGCACCAGGTTGGCAAAATCTTTTCTTGAAGAACCAACCATCCTTTCAAAGCTACATGATAATCAAAAAGTGGTGCACTTCATCGCACCCAATTTGGGAAATGTTAATTGCAAGAGCCTAAAGGAGAACTGTGATCCTCAACACAAATGTCAATTTGTATAGTTTTCAGTCAAATTACTATTAAAACAAATTGGTGTAAAGAGAGGGGTGCAGCATCTCTTGTGTCTAACAGGTCAACTTGTACATGTGAAAGGCTCAAAGAATTAATCCCAAGTTGTTCACACACAGCAACAAGTTCTGCATACACTGCTACTCTCATAACCCTCACCCTCCCACCCCACTGTTAAGGAGAATATTACAGCACACCCCCTTTTATGCTTCCTGCTATTTAGTGGGCATAAGAGGCCGAAAGTCTCTGGGCCCCCCTGTATTTGTAGATAGACAGATCAGGGTAAGTGTGGGTCACCTCAGAGAGAGGAATCTGTCTGAAGGGCATTTGTAGATTACAAACTCACCAGCATGACTCCATGGCCATATATCTGAGATGCATATTTTTGGCACAAACACATTGCCAATAAAATGATACTCTAAAGACAACTCTTTGAATACAAGATAGGCAAGTGTGACCCGATGTTAATTATAGCCATCAATTACGCTTGTGTAGTACAATAGAGATCATGTCATTGACATTACTGTAGGATATAGCCAACAATTATATGCATTTTTAAGACTGGGCACACTCTAGATTTATCTTGTGTTTGGAAAGCTCTGCAATTCCTGCCCATTGCTGAGTACTAGAGTCTCACTGCCTTTTACAATGATCCAGCTTCTCACCATACATTGCCCATCTTGCCCATGAATACTGAACAGAGTTCGATTCATTGATGACTGTACCCAGCAGAGCCCTGCTGAAACCAGCTTAGAACAGCCACTTAATGCATCTTCCAAAAGGAGGAAAAAGTGGGCAAAGATTCACATATTGTTTGCATAATTTATATATAGACAACAAATTAGAAATAATTACGATCATTTAAATGGAAATGCAATGCATCTCCTCATAACAGGAACCAGATGACCTGTGTGCCCTGCTTAGTCTGCTGTTCAGGTGTTGGTGGGTAATGTCAAGGCCCCTCCTACTCTTCCTTCATATAGTCCTTGATCTTTAAATTAGACTTAGACAGGCCAGCAATTCAAACAGAGGGCTGGTCATTCAAGTGGAGGGTTGTTCTCTGTCAGGCAGGTTACCTGCCCCCTCCAACACAACTGAAAGTTGGTTGTGAATGGCCCTTTGTCACACAAATGTATGCTTTTTTGCTTTTGCTTTTTTCTTGAAAACATCCAAAGCACCTTATAAAAGCTTAAAACAATACAATCAAAAACATGAAATTTAAAAGCTGCATTAAATACTAAAACAGCAGCAAGAAAACATACCTATTTAAAAGCACCAGCATAGTCCATTAAAGAATGTAGAAGCATGAGGTCACAAAAAAGTAAAAAGCTTGCTGAAATAATAAAAAGGATGGATAGCCCCCCAATCCATGAATCTATACATGTGCATGGCAGAGCTTCCATGTTCACTTTAATGGAAGGTGATTTTCTCTGTTCCCATCCCTGTGTGCTCGTTGTTTATTCTACTATTAAGGTGAATGAAGAAACCACTGCAAGACAGGTGTGCGCCCTTCTGCTCCTCAAGAAACAACTGGATCAGAGTGATGGTATAATTCCTAAAATCAAAGATGATTCTTTATTTCATTCCATTCGAAAAAGGTCTCTGGCCACCTTCTCACAAAATATAAAATTGATGGTGTTTCCCCCATAATTATTAGATTCATTTTTCTATTAAAATGTTTTAAGGAAGCCAGTGCTTTGCCTAATGAATGCAGCTTGATTCACTATGAAAATGCCACTTTATCAATTATTGTAGACTTAGACTGGATGACTTATTGAAGCTTTAATTCAATATGTGGCACCAGCATGCTGATAGACACCAGTTTTTAAAAATGGTAGTGTTTCTAGAAAAACAAAGCCATTCACACACTGAGTGTGGGCTCAAACAATTACGGGAACGGGGTCTAACTTTCAGCACAGCAAATGTGGGCAGAGATGTGAAACTACAATATGACATGCTAAAAACCTAAAAGAGACAATGCACATACTTTTGTATCCTAAGAAAACCTATAATAAAAATTATTTTAAAAAACAACAACAAAGCCATACACACCTCTTATTCAGCTTAACTGCCATGCACATCCCGTCCTCTTTGAACTTGTCAGCAAACTCACAGACACATGCTGAAGCCTAGAGGACATTCCCAGCCATTATGGCCTCTGATTGGCTATTCCACATTCCATTTATGGATTCTCCTCTATGTGTGTTTTATGACCCTTTATATATCACTTAATTACAATAATCTCTAAGTAGTATATAGTAAGCTTAACAAGTAATATAGAAATAGAATCAGTTAAAAATGAACTATAAAATCAGAAATGACTTTAAATGCCTGCTGATTTTTATTTTTTTTAAAAACCTTTTTGGTAAGTGCCAAAGTTTTAATAGAGAGGGGACTCTCTATTATCTGATAGCAGCTGGGAGAGAGTTCCACAGAATTGGACCCCCAATTGTGAATGCACAGCTCCTGGTGGGTATGAATGTCCAAAATGTGATTAATATCAACATTCAGTTCCAAATGTATTTTGTAAAAAGATACATGATCCCTCACATTTTGGACACATTTTTGTGAAAGTGGCCAATCCTGCTTAAGTGATGGTCAAATCTACTGGCAGTCACCAAATTTCCATCGAAATTCACTGTAGTACATCATGCAACCATGGACTTAGAAGCAAGGCCTGGTGAAATCAATGAAAGCTTGATAAAGATGTGAAAGGGATTTGCAACAGACTTTACAGCTTTTCCATTCATGAAGCATTCCGAGGCCCTTTGATTGACACAGATGATGTTCGGTTATTTCAATTAGCAAAGGGACAGTATTTCAGATTAAACGATCACCTCAGATTATTTAATGGAAAAGTAGCATATCCATTTTACATAATCACTTCTTAAAAAAAAGAAAACCTTCAGAAATGTATAGCCAATCTTTTACAGATCATGTACTAGCCACAATTTCTCCCAAGGGGCCCAATTTTGTGTTGCTTTTCACACTTTCTGGCTTCATATATAACGGTTTCATTAATTTTACAGTTTATGATTTCTATTCAGTCTTTTAATGTGGATGCTCCTGAGAGCTTCAGATATTCTAGTCAGACATACTTTGACATGGGGTTGTGAAATATGGATGAGTTTTTTTCATGTAACTATTAAATGCCCAATTATCTTGTAATAAATTTATTTATTAAAGTCCATTTCAGTGATGTCTGTATTTCTTCACCTCCCCATAAAAGACTGGCGATAATCGGACTGATTTCCAGCTATGATTTATGTAATCTCAGGCAATTCCACAGACTATGTGGAATACATTCAGTCCTGCAGATATTTAAATCATACCAATAACTGGAAAATGTGGGGAGGAATAGGGGATAGAGGCTGGTTAGCTGAAAGAACATTCTTCCTCTCATCAAGTATATCATCTATGCCAGGTGCATACATATTTTTGCAAGCAATGAACGTGAAATCATTTGCATGCATCTGTCTTGGGTGACAATGGAGGAGTGAACTTTTGAGGATTAAGTTAAACTACTGTGGCGAGAGTCCTGTTTTGTTGCAGCTGGGGCAGACGAAGGCATCTGTTTGTGTTGCTGCAGATGTACCATGGCGTTTCTTCTCTCTGTGTTCCTCCTAGAGGTCATTCCTCTTTGGTCATTGCTATGGATGCACAACCTGACTGCCTGTCTCCAGGCAGTAAGCACCACATTTTTCCATACCCTCTTGGAGAGGCGAGGCATTGCTGTAGCTGCCTTGCCAGTATGCTTGTCCAGCTTAGTGTTAATGGAGAGGTTGTTGGTTATGGTGGAACCCAGGTAGACAAAATTGCCTACCCCCTCAAGCATGTGGTCACCAGTGTTGATGCCTGGAGCGCTGGGGATGTCCTGACCCACTATGTTGGTCTTTGTCGGGCTGATGGTAAGGCCAAACTTCCTGCAGGCTTGTGCAAAATGGTTGATGAGCAGAGCTTCCCCAGAGAGTGCTGTCAAGGCTGTGTCATCTGCAAACAACATCTATCAGCTAAGGACCTGCCACCTGTTTGTCTTAGCACAAAGACGTGCCAGGTTGAACAGATCCCCATTGCTCCTTGAATGAAAGTACACACCATCTTCAGTTGAGCTGAAGGTATATGAGAACACCAGGAAGAGGAATAAGCCAAAGGGAGTTGAGACAAGAATACAGTCCTGTTTCACACCACTCTTTATATGGAAAGCACTTCTGCTGGGATTCTGTCCTGTCCTTTTTCTCATGAGTGAGTATAGCTGCAAGGCAGCAGTGGTTTAGGATCAGCATTTTCCTTCTCCTAGATGGGCTACCTTCCCAGTTTGATGAGCCCCATTTGCTGCTGATTTCACAGCACATGCAGAAACTGCCTTCTTGACTGTTGGACCTACTATTGGTCTCACCTCCTCAATCCACCGGAGCCTGTCTTTGCATGCAAGGGATAGACAAGTCCCGAACTCACCGACCCATAGACTACCCTCACCTGGTTTAGCTGACCAGTCAAAGCCATTACCCAGGGTCTGGCCACTATCACATGCTGACAGCTTCTAGGAGCCACAGATGAGAGCTATCAATGGTAGATGAACTGCCAGAAGAAGGATGGTGTGCTGCTATCACAGCCTCTGAATCACAAACACATTATTCTCTACCAAGGCAAAACACCTACTGTCTCTGGTGTCCCACACCAGAGATACTGCTGTTATGGGAGAGGGGAGACAACATCTATCAACCACTTTTCCCACATCATCTATCATTCTGCCCCCTGGTTTTCTTTTCTCCTCTTCTAAACAATCAAACCACACTTTCCTTACCACTGCCCTAACTTCCTGGTTAGAGTAGTGACATAACATCACTAGCATGCCTAGAGTGGATGTGGTGACTCCATGAAGCATCAAGATCCCCAAAGAAGGTCTGAAGAGGTATCCATGTGCTCTTCCTGACATCTCCGATTAAAGGGGCTCATGTATCAGGTTTAGGAAAATGCTCTTGAGGCCCTAGAGGGCTGCTCCTAGATCTGGAGTAGCCAGTGTAATGCCCTCAAAATATTGTTGGACTAGAACTTCCATTATCCTTGACAGTTGACTATGCTGGCTGGGGCTGATGGAAGTTGTAGTCCAGCATCTGGAAGACATTACACTGGTTACCCATGGGGTAAATGGGTCAATAATCTGACTTGGCATACCCTTCACATCTCCAACCAGGGTAAATGAATTGATCTATTGGGTGAGGGTGGCTGCATTGCGGAAAAAGACTGGACGAAATGAGGTCTTTCTAGTACTATGATTTCTGTGAATATGTAGCACCTAAATAGTTTTTCTCTTACTATTATGAAATTATGTAATTTATTTTTATATACCTCCTAGGGAATTAGAAAAGCTTTATACCAGGCCAACACAGTCTTTTATATCTGACACTCATACTGTACCAGGTAGAATGAAATCAATTGGATGTGTAAATTCCTTAAATAATAGCAAAAAGAGCAAATTGAATTTCAAAGAGAAAAAAATGGTGAACCTGAAACGCAGTGGTAAAAAGTTCATCAGCAGAATTAGCAAAAAAAGTCTGGCAAAGTTACAGTTAGGCAGTCAGTAATACTCTATTGATCAGACATTTTCAATCAATGGTGCTGTGCCTAGATTATTGATGCAAAGGTATTAAGCAAAATTTTATTTCAGCTAACTTGTTGGCTCAGATGTCAACTGAAAGTCATTTCCCCAGTCAATCAAACATAAAATAAATCTGAGCAGAGTTAGCTCTTTTTTTTAAAAACAGCTTTGCCTGTCTTACTTTCCAATTACACAACTCTGAAACTTCAACATTTAAGGTGATATTACTTTAAGTGATATTACTAGGAATTGAGAAAGATGTGATTTCCTGAAGAGAACTAAAAATATGGGGTAAAAATATGGATGCAGGAATGGAAAAGGAATGACGTTTTCCTGTGGTTTGACAGGGAGATTGTAAAATATGAAAACAAAGTTAATCTGGAGTTTAAGAGGAAATGGCTGTAGGGAAATCCTCCTGGCTTGACTGTAATTTTTCTACACTAAAAACACATCACATAAACTGTTCTAAGTGATAGAGCTGAAATGTTTTGTATTTCTTTGGCCTTTGTTACCTTAATATGAAAGGCATGGAATCCTGTATGTGGCAGATTCACATAGCACCTATTGCAAGAATAACTGGTGCATAAATGTTTGGTGCAACTGGAAAAGAACTGCACTGTTTGTTGCTGATTTTGACATGCTTCTTGCCACAGCAAGCTTCCAAACTGTGCTCCACAGATGTGAGTTTCTAACTCACTTGGTGAAATTGGAGGTGGACGGGATTAGCACATCAAACCCATGGCCCTCAATTCATTTCTGACTAGCTTCAGTCCAAGGTATATTTGTCAAATTGTATTTCCATTTTAAAAAAATACCCCAAGTGGGTATATGGATCTTGATGCTTGACTGAGAAAATATTTTCCAGCATCCTTAGATAACTGAAAAAGTAGTGGTGCTGGTTAGCATCTAGCACTGGACCAAAGAACATTTTTCAGTCCATACCAAATCAGCTGGTTAGAAGTTACAGCAAGCCCCTGTAAATGTCATTTGCAGGAATCTGTTTGGGTTCAATCCACTTCTGAACATAAGCAAGAAGAAACTGATTTCCACGATTATGATAATATGACAATACTTGATGAAACACTTTTATTCAGGTGGTCTCTTGTTAACTCTATCAGATGTGTTGCTTTTGCAAGATTCAAGTTTAGGGCTATGCCTTATGCAGCACCTTCAAAAATCAGACTACATTATATCTGAGACCGCAACTCATTCTGCTGTCACCATCTAGTAAAGGGCAATTAAATGTGCCAGAAAGTGTGAACCTAACTTTTAAAACTTCATGTAAATTATGAAGTATGGCTTCTAGTATGAACTACACAAATAGTGGATCTGCAGCCTGATCCAATGTAAATGTTCCTGCAAGTAACTGAGTTCAGTGGGGCTTGCTCCAGTGTAAGCAAGCACGCAACATTTGCTGTTCTGTGTGTTCCAAAGTCTGCAAGAATTTGTCTAAAAGCAGGGACTAAGAATTGGGGAGGGAGAATCTGGTTTGTATCTGTTTGTGATTAACCCTCATGTTTGTGCTATTCATTCCTGAATTTGGAACCCCCTATGGAAACCTGATCAGTACTGTGTAATTACAGCCTGCTCAAATCAAACCAGTCAAATACTGTCAAAAGCAATTATTTTCTTTTCAGAGGGGCACAACGTATTTTGGAATACACAGGAGAAAATGCAGATTTCAGCCTGTGAACAGTTCACACAAACAGGCCTGTCTGGTGGCATTCTATAATTGCTGGTGAGTTCGGAGCTGTTTGTGGACCCATCAGGATTAGTTTTTCGACGTTGCTAGATTCTAGTTCTCGCGTCTATGAAATCATAGAATGCTGCTTTAAAAGTAATTTTTTTAAAAGGAATCAGCTTCATGACATATGTAAAAAGATTGAACAGAAATAATTAATATTCTTATCCAAACTGCTGCTATGAGTAGTAGTAGTAGTAGTAGTAGTAGTAGTAGTAGTAGTTTTAACGACCATATCATCAGGATCTTGTAATAGACAGGGCAACTTGCAAAACAATAAAAACAAAGCCCATCCAATAAAATGAAACCTACTATAAATGAGACCTACTAAGTTACTTGGCTGGGGAGTGTCATTTGTTGCCTACCCTCAGACAACAGTGGGTTTTGGCCTAGCCTTGCCCAGTAGGAGAGAAATCCCTTTCGAAAAGCAGACCACATTTCAAGCTTGATGTAACATTCCTTTAAATTCCCATTGACTCTTCCCCTAAAGCTTCTTGGCTTGTATCTGCACTTGTTTATCATATGCTGCTCTTCTGTAAGGGATTTTTTTCCCAGGGTTTACAAGTCATCGTTCAGTGCCTCTCATCCCTGTAATCTTTGAACCTCTTGAATTTGGACTTGTGCCTGTGTCTTTCTGTCTACCTGGTATGGCAGATGTGGCTTGTGCTATCCACATGACTCTTGCTGAGACACTGATGTCAGATCCCATGCCACATAGAATTTATTACAGATGCAAAAACTGGGAAAGATTTCTTTAAAAAGAGCCCCCAACTCTTCTGCTTTTCCCCATTGAAGGCACTTTTTTATTCCAAGATTAAGAAATCTTTTTCAGCATGAGTCTACCTTCACTTCTGGACAATCTTCTGGAGGCCACATGATAAGCATGGGCAAGGCCAGAGGGAAATGTAGACAGAACTAGTTTCTACAGCCCTCTCTATCCCCCATCCAAGCAAGTGAGAGTCGTTGTCAGAGTTCAAGGACACATTCCCACCAGTCAAAGAAACGGGAAGAGTCTCAAGAGAGGACTAGAGGGCTGCATCCCCCCCAACCCCTGTTTTACACCAACAAATCTGCCCCTTCTTATTACCCATAAATGGAAGGTGGTGATGCTTCTTGAAGCATCAATGGTTTTATTTGTGGTAAAAGGTAAAGGTAAAGGTACCCCTGCCCGTACGGGCCAGTCTTGACAGACTCTAGGGTTGTGCGCTCATCTCACTCTAGAGGCCGGGAGCCAGTGCTGTCCGCAGACACTTCCGGGTCACGTGGCCAGCGTGACAAAGCTGCTCTGGTGAGCCAGCACCAGCGCAGCACACAGAAACGCCGTTTACCTTCCCGCTATAAAGTGGTACCTATTTATCTACTTGCACTTAAGGGTGTTTTCGAACTGCTAGGTGGGCAGGAGCTGGGACCGAACGACGGGAGCTCACCCCGCCGTGGGGATTCGAACCGCCGACCATGCGATCGGCAAGTCCTAGGCGCTGAGGTTTTACCCACAGCGCCACCCGCGTCCCTTTTATTTGTGGTAGGAAATGACAATTTAGTAATCAGAGTGATGGTACAAAGTGACTTGTAAAGTGTGCTGTAAAGTGGGAGAAGTAGAAATGGGTTGCTGTTAAATGACCAAAAATTTTATTTCTGGACATTTATGACATCCGTTCTAGTATGATATATGAGCATCAGCCATAAAAGTTTCACAATAAAACAAAACACACCTTATCCAGATCTCACTAGATGTCACTGAATTCAGAAATTTCATATCCCCCACTGCTACATTCCTCTATCCTCCCCAATTCTGGTAAGTTCTGTATTGTAAACTGTTCTGTTATCTCTCCAGTAATAGTGATTATGCATAAAACATTGTCTTATGAGTTAAGCCTAGCTAAACAGGAAACATTGTCTCAAGTTCCAAGAATAGCCCCATCATAACATTTGCCCATCTTGACAATGAGTGCCTGGAATGAGAGGTGCTCCCCAAGGATGCTGGTACACCAGGATCTCAAAGATAGAATGCTGGTGGCACCAAAGTTCAGTCTGTGGCCATTGAATGTGGATGGGCATTCAAACATGCAGGTGAAAGCCACTTGGCAGTCATCAATATGCATCTGTGCATAAGTCCTAAGATTTCTGAGGTCTGTAGGCAACATCAAGTGTAGTGTGACCAAGCAACTGGGCTTCTTCCTCCTCCCCTCCCTGCTGCAGCTTCTTGCAAACCCCCAAATATCAGTGGACAGCATGGTGGGGTTGTGGTGCTTACTTGACCTCCATCTGGCTGAGTTGCTGCAGCATACTGGGACAAAAAGAGTGTGTGGTGGTGGTGAAGATGACACATAGCAAACCTGTCATCAGGAACCCTGCAGAACATATTTTGGTGGCATGGGGGTGGGGTGGGAGAAGAGAAAGCAGAAGTTCCATTGCACAAGCCTATTTCCATTGCACAAATGGAGGGTCATCACTGGATGCTTCCTTGTGCTACTAATTCTGTGAGTTTGCATTCATGCAACAACTATGCTTCATGGGTCCATACGATTGCATTTGTTGCATAAGGGTGTAGATAACATATATTTTATAGAAACAGAACAATTTGAGCTATAAGTAAGGCAGAACAAATCTGCTGCTTCTGGTGGCCTTTGAATTAATTTTCATATGTTAGTCACTTAACAGAACAAAATTAATATTAATGACACACACTCTCTCTCTTTGCAAAATGAAAAAAAGAAAAGAAAAGTGACAGTTTGATTGCTTCCAGTCTTGGGATTCAGGGCAAATTTTTCGAAGTTTCCATGGGAGATTCTTGAGAGGGAGCGCAGTGTGTATGTGTGTGTTGGAAAACTTGACTTTCTCCACTCTTAGAGGGTTCAAGCTACATATAACAGGGCATGTGTGTGTCCAGAGCACTATGGCCTACATTGTTTGCTTCCTCAGCAAATGTTCTGGCACCATCTCTCAGATCTACATCCATGTTAATGTGTGGTCCGCAAGTCAAAACTGTGAAAGCACATTGAAAAGAGAGGTTTAATGAAACCATAGGCTTGTTCACATTTTGCACTAAACATGGATACTCATGCTCCTGGTGGCTTGTGCTTTCCTGCAACATTCCAGGGGATTTTCCAGAGTCTTGTGTCGTAGTGTGTTCACATATTACATTCAATTTGTACAATCTGTGTACATGTGTACACCAGTAGTTGAGCTGTGTACTTGATCTGCTTATTCACATTTAATGTTTAACAAGCATACAGTCTGTGAAACTTTTGTATACAGTCGTTGAGCTGTAGAAATCAACAAGTTACACTTTTTCACATGAATGCTTGTACATGTGTAGAGATGGTTTGTATCCATGTTTAGTGCAAAATGTGAACAAGCCTATGGTTTCATCAGAAATGTTGTCCCTATCCCCAGATCGATTCCCATTCTGGGTCACAGAGCCCCTTGATCTTGCTGTTGATTCCCAGCCAGCGCTTTGGTCAAAGTAATTTTTCAAACCCAATTTGCCTATGATTCGTAACAACTATTAGGGAGGTGTTGCACATAGCAGATTTGTGCTCTTTTATTATGAACAGAACTGCCTATTCTGCCTGCCAAAACATGCAGTTTCATTGCAGTTGGTTCAACTCATTGTTTGCCTGCTTAGGTCATTATCTTGTTCTTTTCTGTATGTAAGTAAACAAGTAAACAAATAAGCAAACAAAAACTTAAAGTATTTGTCTAATATAACAATATGTGCTTGCAATATTTGTTTAATATAAGCAAAAAAAACAAAACAAAACCCAACAACCACAAGATGCTACTGCTTTGATTCTTTTCTTCCTTATGCCAATTCGCTAAATTGATATCATGCATCAACAAAGGCCTCCCATATATTCTAGCTTGGCTTATTTTGAGAAGGCAGTGTTTTTTAAATATAAATGTAGAGTTTCAGGTGACAGAGGTCAATTTCCCCTCCCACCCCCACAGACATTTAGTAGGGGGGGAGTTTTTCTGCAAAAAATATCTGCAGTTTATGGAAGTGGAGTAGAGAAAGCAGTAGTGTCATATGGTGACCATATGGTCCTTGTTAAAATCATCTACCAAGAGGCTGCAGTAATCACGGTCAACCCGTTTACATTATTTCAGAAGACCAACCAGAATTAATTTCATTTTCACTCCAAAACATGAGGTTACAGAAAGTTTAGCAGTGATATTAAGGACAAGAAAAGTAAGGCATTGCCCAGTGGATGCCTTTTGCATTGTTTAGCTGTATGAATGTTTTGTTGTTGTCCAACCTGGCGAGGCAGAATCATCACATCAGTAAGTCTCCTCATGTGCTTAGACGCCAGAGGCTATTAATACAAAATTTCAAAAGAGGTAAAAGGCATCTGCTTTATATGCAAAATGTCCCAGGTCCATTCCCCAACATCTCCAGGTAGGGCTAGGAGAGACCCCTGTCTGCAATCCTGGAGAACTGCTGCCAGTCAGTGTAGACAATACTGAATTAGAAAGACCTACAGTCTTACTCAGTGCAAGACAGCTTCCCATGTTCTTAAGCATATACAGTGGTACCTCGGGTTAAGTACTTAATGCTGGGATACTGCCAGGGAGACAAAGTCCATCATGGCCCCCAAGCCGCCTCCGGACGTCCATCGATCTCCCGTAGACACGCAGTATCATTCAATTAGCGACACGAGCTTCCAGAAATAGCTTGCCACATTCCAGAGCTCATGCACGCTCTATCAGCAGAATTCACACAGCGAAAGATGCACGCAGGAGAGCATTATTTACAAGTTTATTCAGCGTTGGTCAGAACAAAGAAAACATGACTGCCTGCTTCAGTGTCTCAGACACAGAGAGAAAACGAAAGCAAAGACACAACAGAAACATCCTGTGAACAGGAAATACGCAGGCTGTGACACAAACATCCTGCTCCCTTTTAAGGTGGAACGGAAATATCCTAACATCCTCCCCCTTTCCGTGTAACCTGTAGTACCTGTGGTTCAACCCAATTGCAACCTCTGTACATAAACCTTAAGTTGTTCTCTGTTAACAACCTTAGACAACAGATCAGCAGGAATTTCATTTCCTGCCATGTAGGACACCTGAATGAGTCCTTTCTGAATACACTCTCTTGCACGATGTAGCTTAATCTGCAAGTACTTGGTTCTTTGCTTGCAACTCTCTGAGTTGAGCAAAGCCAAACAGGATCTATTGTCTTGATACACTTGTATAGGACATTTCACAGAAACTCTGATGTCCTTAAACAGTTGCATCAACCATTCACAATCCATGAGTGAAAATGACAGAGCATTGAGTTCTGCTTCTTGCACAGCCAGTCAAACAGACAGTGGTTGTACATGTAGCATACTCCAGAAGTGCTTGTACCATCCGTGGTGTCACTTCCAAAACTAGCATCTGCAAAGATTTCAAGACCTCCAGTCTTCTGACTGGTGAACCTCAGCCTGTAGTGCATAGTCCCTTTCAAATAGTGGGCTATGCGCTTCAGAGCTTTCCAATCCTGAACAATAGGATTGTTGGCATGTCTGCTAAGCAGGTTAGTGATTACAGCTATGTCAGGTCTTGAGCATCTAGCAATGAAATTCAACTTGCCTAGAATGCATCTGTACAGCGTAGTGTCAGAAAACGCTTCAGCAGTACTATCTACCTGGTAACCTGTCGCCATCAGTGTGTCTGCTGGGTTTGCATCAACCAAATTCAACCTGGTTAACACATCAACAATTTTCTGTGTTTGGTGTACCAGAAAATTACCTGCTTGGTCCCTCTCCACCTGCAGAGATAGTTGGATACCTCACCAAGATCCTTCATGTCAAAGTGCTCTTTCAGCTGAGCTAGGGTGCTTTGGTACAAAGCCTGATTCTTCCAAAACATCAGAAGATCATCAACAAAACATAAACAATACAGTTTGTTTTGCCCCTCCTCCTTGACAAACACACACGGTTCAGCTTTGCTCTGGTGAAAACCTAGAGAAAGCAATGTCTCAGTGAGCTTTGTGTTCCAACACCTGGCACTCTGCTTGAGACCATATAAGGATTTCCGCAGTTTACAGACCATTCCCTTCTGTATCTGCATTCCATCAGGTGGAAGCATAAACAGCTCCTCCCCCAAAACCCCGTACAAAAATACTGTGTTAATGTCATGATGGGAAACATGCAGTTTCTCCTCTGCAGCAATCTTGAGCATCAGCCGAATGCTCTCATACTTGACGGTGGGTGAGTAGGTCTCATGGTAATCCTGTCCTGGTACCTGTGAAAAACCTCTGGCAACCAATCTGGCTTTGTGTCTGACTACCTTGCCATTCTGGTCTGTCTTGGCCCTGAAGACCCATTTGCTGCCAACCAGTCTCATTCCTGGGACTACCGGTACCAGTTCCCAAGTTTGGTTCCTGTTCAAGGAATCAACTTCAGCCTTCATGGCATTAACCCAAGGCTCAGCATCTTTAGAGGTTAACTCCTGAACCTCTTTGAAGCTTGAAGGTTCCCACAACTTCTCTGAGCTACTAAGAACAGCAGTTGCTGTCTTAGCAAACTCATCAGCAAATCTCTTTGGAGGTCTGCCTTTGGTCGCCCTTTCAGATCTGCGTACTAGACACAAGTCTTCTGGACTCATCTCCTCCTTCTTAGGAGAAAAGTGACCAACGGTGAACAGTGGTTCTTCCAGTTCATTGTCAGACGCATCAGATGGTCTGACTGATGCCTTTGCGCTCTTGTAGTCTGCTGTGTCATCACTGTCACTGACAGCAGCAGCAGCGCCGCCCACTGAGCTGGAATCTGAACTCTGATCATCATCATCATCCTCAGCTTCCTCAACACCATCTGCTTTTTTCACATCACCTTCATCTTCCTCTGGGTAACTCTGGATAATTCCCACATTTCTCCCCCACTTAGGATTGTACTCAACACTCTTTGTGAACTTAATGGACTTAGAATCAGCATTAGACACAACAGCACCATTGTCATCACAAGTTATACAGAACAATCCATCTATAAACTTTGCATGCAAAATGTCCTCTTTGCCTTTCCTGATGACACAGACGCTCCTCTTGAAGGAAATCTCAAAGCCACGCCCAGTCAGCTGTGGGACACTGAGCAAATTGTCTGCAGCACCTGGAACATAAAGTACATCTTTGATGGTTGTATGCAGACTTGCCAGTTTCATAGAATCATAGAATCATAGAGTTGGAAGAGACCACAAGGGCCATCGAGTCCAACCCCCTGCCAAGCAGGAAACACCATCAGAGCACTCCTGACATATGGTTGTCAAGCCTCTGCTTAAAGACCTCCAAAGAAGGAGACTCCACCACACTCCTTGGCAGCAAAATCCACTGTCGAACAGCTCTTACTGTCAGGAAGTTCTTCCTAATGTTTAGGTGGAATCTTCTTTCTAGTAGTTTGGATCCATTGCTCCGTGTCCGCTTCTCTGGAGCAGCAGAAAACAACCTTTCTCCCTCCTCTATGTGACATCCTTTTATATATTTGAACATGGCTATCATATCACCCCTTAACCTCCTCTTCTCCAGGCTAAACTTGCCCAACTCTCCAGGCTAAACATGCCCAACTCTAAACAGTCCCAACTCTTGCGATTCGCAACATCTTTCCATCTGCCTGGTGGATCTCTCCATCTTGAGGCATGAAGGAGATAAACAGATGCTTATCTTTTGCCAGATGGCGGGTGCATCCAGAATCTACAATAAATCTGGCCTTGGCCTTTGGAGCAGCTTTTCTGGCAAGCAAAACCTTGTCTCCCACCGGCGTGGGCTTTTGCTGCTTGCCCCCCTGCTCCTGGCCATCAAACTTGCCTTTAGCCTTTGGTGAAGCTGTGCCAGCAAACAAAGCCTTGTTTTTCCCTGGCTTGGGCTTTCCACCCCCCTTCTGCTTCTGGCCATCTGCTGGCTTCTTCCTTTGTTTATTTCCAGTCTTTGGACAAAACTTCTGAGTGTGACCTTGGGTCCCACAGTTCCAGCACTTCACAGCTGCCAACGCTTTGGCTCCCCCTGGAGGCTGGAATGCTGTCCCACATTGCTCACCCTGAAGCACACAAGCCGACTCAGCTGCATTCCTTCTATTGTATTCGTTTTGCAAGGTCGCCAAGACCTTTGTAGCAGCGAGGTCTTGTGCAGGTAGAGTCACCAGCTGACTTGCCACGGCATGGTAGCTTTCATCCAGGGAGTCCAGGATAAGAATTGCAAACAGTGACTCAGGCATATTGAAACCTCTCTGAGTCAATTCCTGTCTGAGATGCTGCAAATGTAAAAGGTGGGCTCTAAGGTCTTCCCCTGGCTCCAAACGCTTCCTGTGCAGCTTTCTGAAGTAAAGCAACACAGACCCAGCCTCTTGTCGGAGATGACAGGCTTTAAGCCCATCCCACATCTCACGGGCACTGGCCTTGCCAGCCAGGGTGATTAACTCTTCAGGAGCTACTGAGAGCAAAATTATCCCCATGGCTCTTGAATCCTGTGCCCTCCAATCATCTGTCACAGGGGCTGGGGGGTCCTCAGAAATAGCATTCCACACACCAAGCCTTCTCATCTGGCCCTCACAGTACCTTGCCCAGGTCTGATAGTTGTGGCCATTTAGCTTTGGTGGACACGGAGCAGCTTCTGAGGATTGTAAAAGATCCATCTCAGCTATTCACTTGAGCCGTGAGCCTTATTCACTTCAGAGACTCCTTATCTTGGCTACTCATAAATCTTGAGGCCTGCTTGGCTTGACTCCCAGGCCAATTAGCCGGCCGGAGTTCAAAGAGACTTTGCCGCGGCAACGAAAAGCCTTGACTTTTCTGCCTACATACCTCTCAGCAGTCCGTTGCAGTCTTACTCTCCTGTAAGTGCCATGAATCTGGGCCCGAAACATGTTGTTGGGATACTGTCAGGGAGACAAAGTCCATCATGACTCCACGTCGCCTCCGGACGTCCATCGATCTGCCGTAGACACGCAGTATCATTCAATTAGCGACACGAGCTTCCAGAAATAGCTTGCCACATTCCAGAGCTCATGCACGCTCTATCAGCAGAATTCACACAGCGAAAGATGCACGCAGGAGAGCATTATTTACAAGTTTATTCAGCGTTGGTCAGAACAAAGAAAACATGACTGCCAGCTTCAGTGTCTCAGACACAGAGAGAAAACGAAAGCAAAGACACAACAGAAACATCCTGTGAACAGGAAATACGCAGGCTGTGACACAAACATCCTGCTCCCTTTTAAGGTGGAACGGAAATATCCTAACACTTAATTCATTCCGGAGGTCCGTACTTAACCTGGAACTATTCTTAACCTGAAGCACCACTTTAGCTAATGGGGCCTCTTGCTGCCGCCACACTGCCGGAGCCCGATTTCTGTTCTTATCCTGAAGCAAAGTTCTTAACCTGAAGCACTATTTCTAGGTTAGCGGAGTGTGTAACCTGAAGCGTATGTAACCTGAAGCGTATGTAACCCAAGGTACCACTGTATATGCCAGCCCTTGTGCCAGAAAAATGACAGAGACCACTGGGACTCCTTAGAGACAAGGGGAATAGTCCAGCCAAAATAAAATGCTTTAAAAAGCCTCATTGATTTCAGTGAAAAAGATTAACTGTGCAGTCCTATACATGACTACTTAGAAATCTCTTTGAGTTTACTGCCTCTATGAGGTGAGTGGTATAGGATTACAGCCATAGCATATGTTTTAACTCTCCCATTGATATCAGTCTAACTCATGCTTAACTTTGGCCAAATCATGCCCTAACTGGTTTATTGTAGCTTAAGCTTTTGAATGAAACAGCTTATATCTCAGATGATGTTAGGGAGAATTGAATCATAACCCAACTGCAGCCTGATGCTAGACAACTGTGTTTATTGGTCTTATTTCCACATGTGTACATGTGCAGCCCAGTCTTATGCATATATACTTTGAAGTAAATCCTACTTATTTCAATTGGTGTTATTCCTAAATCATGGCATCACAGCCTCTGAATATCTCTAGACCACCAAGAAAAAGGGCAGTTATGTTGGCAGAACCTACCATATGGAACAGCCTCTCTACAGAAAAATTGCTTGCATCATCTCCCTGTTTCTGCTGGCAGAAGGGAAGGATCTCTTCAGAGTTCTATACCTTATACTCTGTCTAAATCACAAGATAAGAAATACCTTACTAATGTGGGATGGATTTAATTTGATTTGCATTCCGGCACTCTTGCCACAAAAAGGTGTTGAGCTTTTTTTTTTTTTTTTAAGGAAACCACTGAAATTGTTGAGCTTTTAAAAGGAAAACCTGAAAGTTGTTGAGCTTTTTTGATTGACTTGCCTAAGATACAGGACAAAGTGCCGCCTTTTGGAAATTCCCCTCAGTAATGTCCAGGAAAATCCAGACGTATGGCAGCCCTAAAGTTGGCCTCCACTGGTTGGCTGAAATACATTTTGGGTTTCTTGCTTTATCAGCTCCAAGAGGATCTTGACTCATTCTAATTTGAATGGTCAAAGAGGGACCTAGCAAGAGGCCATTCAGTACATATCAATTGAAGGTTATGTATATTATTACTATTATTTTCAACATTACCGTTACTTTCATGAAACATCTCTTTATGACCCAGCTCCAGTTCTGGCTTTATTAAAAATGTATAACAATAAAGCACAAACCCATTTCCTTACTGCCAGCATTTATGCAAAACAGCTTGAAACAACTGACAATATTAATCTCTTTTTCCATCTAGCAATTAATACTGTGCAGCTGATGACAATGTGCATTGTATCCTACACTGGAAAATAACATAGTCCATATTGTGCTGACCTATTGTTCTTAATTACACATGAAAGGTCTCAATTTCCCCTAAGTCACAGTACAGAAGAACCACAGGTTCTTAGGTTAGGATTTTTCTGATATGACACGTAAACATAACTCAAAGTTGTATAGCATGGATCTAGAAGACTGAAACTCTGTAATACATTATGAAGAACACAAATGGTTTTTTATGAGAATAGGGGGGCATGAACATGAGAATGAATATGAAAATGTGTGATTTCCATGAATCTGTAAGCGCACTACTAAATAAAATATGTATCCCTACACATATACACAACAACACATATAAGAAGGCTGTATAAGAGCCAGCCGTTGTGACTATATATAAACCAACCCATCACAATCATAGAAGTTGGGCCAATTAGGTGAATCTCCCCCACCCAACTGGCATCCCAGTGGGAGGGTGGATAGTGGTTGGGTGAGAAAGACCCATGTAATCAATTCTATCCCTATGACTGCAGTTTTCATAACTCTAAGCAAATGCGCAAAGTGTGCAAAAATGACTTCAATCATGAAGCTGCTTTGTTTAATTCTTTAATTGCTTTTCAAAGAAAGAACTTTTCAGCATGCCTTGAAAGCTACAAGGATTCCATTTAAGCTTTTAACTTAGAATAATGGTTAGTTTCACCAATGTCTACATGATAAGAAAATACATAGAAAATAGATGATTATGTGGCAGAGAATACAAGGTATGTGTTAAACCCAGCAAATCAAAGAAAGCTGGAGAGAGAGAAAATTATAGATTCTAATTAAGAAACAGGAAAGTAATACTGTGACTAAAAGTATTATCATATTTTGTTGGTTTTAGCAAATCTCCTCTACTTTGTCCAGTGGATCTAACTAATCAGCTTAGACAAGGATCCCGTATTTGTTAAGAAAATGGAGCAACAAGAAACTTAGGTTACAAGGGTTATAGTTCAATTTAGAAGCCTTTCTAATTGGTACTATGGAGAAAGACCCTTAAAAAAGAAAAGTGTTGGTAAAAAAAAAAGAGCTAGAAGAGGAAGAAGCCTTCAATTCAGATCATGATATATGCATATCTGGCTGGAGTCATGTACCTTTGGTCAGGATTTAGATGAGATCACACTGGATGAGAACTGGTGTGATGTAGTGATTAGGGTGTCAGACTAAGACCTGGGAAACCAGGGTTCAGTTTCCCATTCAGCCATGAAGCTCACCTTGGGCCAGTCGTCAACTCTCAGCCTAACCTACTTCACAGAGTTCTTGTGAGGATAATATGGAGAGGGGAAGAGCCATAAGCCCTTGGGAAGAAAGACAGGTCATAAATGGAATGCAACACAATAATCATGGTGACAATGATAATGGTTGAGATAGCCGCCAAAAGCATACCAATTTGAATCTTCAATGGAATAATGTTCTAGTGCCGACAAAGATTCTTCTCATCCTTTCTTGACCTTTTGGGTTGGACTTGGAGACTTTTGTTTTCATTTTAATCCACACCATATATTTAATGCACCGAGGGGACGCGGGTGGCACTATGGTCTAAACCACTGAGCCTCTTGGGCTTGCCAGTAGGAAGGTCAACAGTTCCAATCCACATGATGGTGGTGAGCTCCTGTTGCTCTGTCCCAGCTGGTTCGAAAGCACACCAGTGCAAGTAGATAAATAGGTACTGCTGCGGCAGGAAGGTAAACAGCATTTCCGTGCGCTCTGGCTTCCGTCATGGTGTCTCGTTGTGCCAGAATCAGTTTAGTCATGCTGGCCACATGACCTGGAAAGCTGTCTGCGGACAAATGCCGGCTCCCTTGGCCTAAAGCGAGATGAGTGCCGCACCCCAGTCGCCTTTGACTGCACTTAACTGTCCAGGGGTCCTTTACCTTTTTTACCTTATTTTAATGCACTCTTATAGCAAAGTTGTGGCTTCCCCTCAGGAATCCTGGGAACTTTAGTTTGCTAAGGGTGCTGAGAGTTGTTAGGAGACATCTCACAGAGCTAAAATTCCCAGGACCCTTAACAAACTACAGTTCCCATGATTCTTGGGGGGCAACTATGACTGTTAAAGTTATATGAGTCCTTTAAATGGAGGGTGTGGATGTGATCAATGTGTCACTCTTCTCATGCTACAAATATAGGTGTACCTAGAATTCTCCCAGGCTCTGAAGTTGGAGGTTCTTTAAGGTTACAGAACTTCTCATAAACAGGGAGGTTACACTCCTTAAGCTCATTGATCCTGCCAGTTGAATTTAACCCTGCTATTCCTATGCACCTCACCTTAAATCTATAGCATATGTAGGGAACCTCCAAATGTCACTCAACTAAAAGTCCTATCATCCCTGCTTGACCATATTTGTGAAACACTACTGTGCTATGGCCTTGCCACCACAGAAACACCATTGTATTTGGTTCACACTTTTTTTCCTCTGGCCAAACAGCTTTTGTAGGTATTTCAAGAGGTATAAAATTCTGAAAAACTGTAGTGGGTGGACGGTACACACCACAGGTAGCAGCAATGCCTATCATACCACCTCCAGAACACACAAGGAAGGATTAAACTAACTTCAATCTCCAGCCAATATCTATCAATTTCAGCTTCTCTCAGTTTCTCATTCTTCCAATCTTAAATTCACTTCTCCACATTTCCATGCCGGTGTGTGTGTGTTTAAGTCCTTATGAAAATTCATAAACATTTTTGTGTGAATTTCTCCTAATGTACACATTTTTGGATGTAATTTTAGATATTATTTTCACTAATATATGGATTTTTTAATGCACACTTTACCTTACCATTTGCATTTTGTGCACATTACCTACTGGAAAACTGCACTGCAAATTTCAGAGAAGTACAAATTTTGAAGGATGGAGGTGTTGCGGTTCACAAATTGTTTCAGAAAATGTGAATTTAGTAGGTTTGCCTTTTAATGCTGACTGAATCGGATTTCTCCTCTGCCCTTGGGTGATTAAGAGTTTCAGATGGAAAACATGGAGATGTGTTGGGCAGGAAGGACAAGATAAAAATATCTAGCAAAATTAAGGTTGTGTGTACATCAGATCCTGGGGCATGGCTGAAGATACCTGATGTAGATCCCTTGCTGCAACTAGGCTGGGTCAGTGCCCACAGGACACTCTTTTTGGGAATCCCATGCCTGCTTTTTCGTTCCATGATGGAAGGAAAGTGGGAAAGAAATGTAATGAAATGATCCTTTAGTCTCTGCTGTTTGCTGTTGGTTTCCTATCTTTCCTGCAAATCTGCATGTGAGCATATTGTTGAGTTAATAAAAGTATGCACGTAGGGTCATTTTAAAGCAGCAGCCATAAATTGGAAAACTCCCAAATGGAAACCCAAAGGGTCAGTTTGCAAACAACCAGCGTGGGTTTTTTGTTTTTGTTTCGCTATTGCTCTTGGTTTTGTTGCAATTCTCCCTTTATGGGCAGGCTCCAGTCCTGATATTATTAAAAATGCATACCAGTAAGACATAAAACCATTTCCTTGTTGCTAGCATTTATGCAAAACCACTTAAACCATTCCCAATATTCATCTGCTTTCCCAGCGAGCAATTAATGCTTGGGCAGGCAATGACAACACCCATTGCTCCTTTCGCTGGAAAATAACACTGCCAACATTGCACGTTGACCTGCTGCACTTAATTACACAACAAAGCGCTCCCTTTTTCCAAATTCACCAAAATATACTGTCACTGCTTAGGTAAGCTTAATTAGGGTGCAATGCTAATGCAGCGTCTACTCAGAGTAATTCCAATCCTTTATGTTCATTCTGAATATTGGAACCATGCTGTGCTGCACAAATGCAACATTTTGCACCTTAAAGATGAGAGAGCTGTTTTAAAATGATAATAATATTAATAATAATTTAAACCCTTCAAAACCTCAGTCAAAACAGAGATGCTGAAGACTTTTGCTGAGCGGGGATTTTTATTTTATATTTTTGCTAATGCTTGCTAATTTCTGCTGTAGGCAAACTCGCCTCTTTCTTATAGTTTAAAAGGTTTTTTTTAATGCCTCTCCAGATCATTAATCTGTTTTAATTTCCTAAAAATACTAACACACTTTGTTTTGTCACACTTTGGTCCCATTGAAAGCAATGGGGAAACTTAATCATGGTGGTTCTGTTTATGTCAATGGAAAGCAAGAGTGGCTAACACAATCCTAACCATGTCTACTCAGAAGCAAGTCCCATTAAATTCACTGTGGCTTATTCCAAAACTAGGGGTTAGGATTACAACCTAAATTGCTTTGAATATAAACCATTGTCAACTGCAGAAATTATAAAACTGGAAGGGGACTTAGAAGTCAACAAGTCTAGCCTCTTGCTTAATGCAGTACTGCATCTACAATACAGTGTGCATTACCCCTGTATGTGAAGGTTCCCCTGAGCTACTGTGGCCAATAGCTTTTGATATTTCCATCTAAGCTGGTGGACATAGCTGCATCTTTGTGTTTAGAAACATTCAAAGCACTCCATGTACTCAGTAATTTAAACTCAGTAATATAAACTCAGCAATTTAGCTTTCTCCTTTCCCACTCCCTTATGCCCCTTTGATTTATATGGCTTCATATTGACAATATTTCCTTAAATCAAGGTTCTTTTAGAAAATAGCTGTTGTAAACTGAAACACATCTCAGATAACAGAGTACATCTCATGCCCTGCCAGATGTAGAACTTCACAACTCATGACACAGGCACCCTAAATATTAAGTGGATTCCGTGTTGGTCATTTGTCCTGTATTTTATGATTTTATCATTTTACGACGTTATAATTATTTTATCATACACTGCCATAATAATCTGTTCATGAGTTAGATGGGTCAATGTCTGCCTCGGTTTAAGGCAACTTCCTGTGTTCCTTAGCCCATCTCTTTCCAGCAGACTCCATCACCAGACCATGTTGGATATTATCCATGGACCAATGCAGGATGCTGCCCATTAGCAAAACATGTATTTTGCAGAAGGACTTGAAACCAAATTAGAATGCCAAAGCTGTGTGGCTTGCTTGAGAAGGTTTGGGGAGTCAACTAAGTGCAAACAGGAGCACCTTGATTTTCAGCTGCTCCTCTCAGACATTTTGGCCAGCACTGTTTAGCAGCAGGAGTGCTGTGTGCATCTCCTGTGTTAAAAAAATGACAGACGTAACCATCTAGTGCAGATTGGTCAAGATAACTTTGAGGCATAGCTGTCAACTTTCAGATTTGAAAATAAGGGATCAGCAGCCTCGAAAATAAGGGATCAGCAGCCTCACCTGTCCTGGGGAGCCTCAAAAATAAGGGATCAGCAGCCTCACCTGTCCCGGCGACAGTCTATGGGATATCTAACAATCCGGGATAGCAGCGGGTAGCAGCGGGAAACGGCGCTGGAATAAGGGAATTTCCCGCAAAAAAGGGGAAGGTTGACAGCTATGCTTTGAGGCATGCAAGATCAAACACCCTCTCTCTTTTCTCTCCACCCCCTTGTGCACACAGAAAGGAATTATGGGGGGAAAGTTTGTCTAAAAAAGCTTACCAATTTTATATTTCTCTTTTCAACTCATCTGGTTTTCTGCCCACTTTTTTATTAAACACACAAGCCATTCCATACAACTCTCGCCAGGAGCAAAATGCTCCATAGTATCACTCCTCCGTAATAGAATCATTTAAAACCATGTCTTATTCCACAGTGTAAGGCGACTGTACATTATTTTTAGCTATTGCTGCTACCCTTGACACAGTCACTGGAGTCAGGCACTTAAACTTCTGCTCCACAGGATTTCACTGGGATAGTTTGCCTCTATGACATCCGTTTGCCTTAAAATTTAAGGCTATTTCATCAAGATCTCAGTGAGTTTTTCTGTTAAAGCGAGATCGATTACAGCCTATCTGCAGAGGTCTTTCTCATAGTCTGCTACCACTGGAGATGCCAGAGACTGAACCCAGGACCTTCTGCATGTAAAACATGTACCCTGCATTTAGCTATGGGCTTCTTAAGTAACTATATTTATACTTTGCAAAATGAGCAACCTACTTCTAGGGGATGTGCTGCTGCTTGTTTCCTGGTGCTATGGTAAAAGTAAGAGCAGCTTGGGATGTTTGTAATGTGCAGTAAGGGTACCTCCATAATGTAACTATTTGCGGAGAGGGATTCAAGCACGTACTGGAATGTAAAGTGGGTTGAAGCGCACTGCCACCCCAGCACAACAAATTGATCTAAAAACAACATATCTTTGGAAAGTGATGGGGAGATGCATTGTAGAATGAGTGAGCAGGGAGACATGGAAACACCCCACAAGCATATCATGATGAATGTAGCATAGTAAATATTTATGGTGATACAACCACTCCATAAATAAATCAGAACAAATGCTCAGTAAAAACCAAGCATAATCTAACCAACATGTCAACTTTGTGCAAGCAGCTCTGGATGAATGCTGAATTAGCAGGTCAATAGGAAGCACCGGTCAATCAAGTTTCTTGCATTCACACATATAGATTGTGTCCAAAGAGGGAACTCCATGTATCTCCTTTGTTGGACGATGCATAGTCTGTACCACCATCAAAGTGCCTAGGGCAACTCAGCCAGATGGGCAGGGTATAAATAATAAAATTGTTATTATTAAAATTATTTAAAGCATATGCACTTCTTCACTGGGCAAAATCACAATTCCCTACTTCAGATGTCAATGATAGGTGCACATACAGGAAACGCAACTTGCGCTTCCGGTATCCATGTGTATTGCCAATGTCTGAAGTCACTAACATACCTACACAGTAAGTACTGTAGGTTGCATTCCTGGCCAGGAATGTCTCCACTGCTATCTAGCAGAAGCTTCCAAACTGCACTTTTGGTTTAGGAACATTGCCAACCCCATCAGCTCTTGGCTCAGCTAATACAATTTTTAGCTTAATTACTGTTTTAAAATATTGAATAATTTCCATAGAAATGTAGATCAGAATTCTGGCCTATTTGAATCAGACAGATGGCAAGCAGGGAGGAGGTGGACAGAAGCAGTCCCAAGGAGATTCTACCACCTTTGCTGGACTATTCTAAATACATATTCCATGTAATGTAATTCTGCTGTGCTGGCTTGCATGCGTGCAGTATTTGAAAAGAGCTGATAATAAACCTGCCTACAATCTTAATGTTTACATTTAAAGTCATTGGGAAGCTCCTTTCTTCTTCTTCTTCTTCCTCCTCCTCTTCTTTTTCTGTCTTCATTTTACCTCCATAACAGTCCAACCATATTAACTTTATAAAGAAAGTAAGAAACTACAGGGGAAAGGTACAAAGATCTTCCCTGCTCATCACAACATGGGTAAATATGTGCCATAAATTCAAAGCACATTTATACCACTTTAACAGTCATGGCTGCCCCCTAAGAATCCTGGGAACTGTAGCTTACTGCTCACAGAGCCACAATTCCCAGAACCCTTAACAAACTATAGTTCCCCTGCTTATTTGGGGGAAGCCAATGTATGATATGGGGTTTCTTGTTTCTTAAGGACTTGTGCCTTCATGACCCACAGACAAGGCTTCTCTTCCTCTTTGTGCTTAGGCCAAGCTGTGCATGATACTAAACAGATTACTTGGAAACACATGAGGGGTCTTAATGGTAGCTGCCCCCACTTGATTTCAATTGGGTTTAGTTCACGATCTGGCCTGGGGTGCATGCAGTGATTTCAAACAGTTGCTGAATGATGCTCATCCTGTACAGGCCACATTAAAATGGTGGACAGAGACTTTGTTTAAGTAATAACAATAGCACCTAGCCCTACTACTGCTGCTACTGCTGCTGAAGTATACAGTGGTGCCCCGCAAGACGAATGCCTCGCAAGACGGAAAACCCGCTAGACGAAAGGGTTTTCCGTTTTTGAGTTGCTTCACAGGACGAATTTCCCTATGGGCTTGCTTCGCAAGACGAAAATGTCTTGCGAGTCTTGAGATTTTTTTTCCGCTCCCCCCCCCTTTTTCTAAGCCGCTAAGCCGCTAATAGCCTTTTAGCAGCTAAGCCGCTAAGCCTTTAATAGCTGCTAAACCGCTAATAGCGCTAATCCGCTAAGCCGCTAATAGGGTTGCTTCGCAAGACGAAAAAAACGCTAGACGAAGACACTCGCGGAACGGATTAATTTCGTCTTGCAAGGCACCACTGTATAGGCTTATCAACAGGCTAGCCCAGGGGTGGTCAACCTTTTTATACCTACTGCCCACTAATGAATCTTTCTTGATGGTAACATTTCCTTACTGCCCACCAGTGCTCGATGGAAGGAGGATTCAGCTTATGCCATAGAACCCCCTACCGCCCACCTAGAATCCTGAAACGCCCACTAGTGGGCAGAAGGGACCAGGCTGACAACCCCTGGCCTAGCCTTTAGTGTGGCAGGCCCCTCCTTGCCAATAGAAGTTCAGCAGAAGTCACCCCTGCTTGTTTTTAGATGTTTTCTAAAATTTGTATGATTCAGACGGGCCTTTCGAAACCTCAGATTCTTTGCTAAACAGCTTTTACTGATGTGCTCGACATTTTAAAATAATTTTTACTAATACTGTGTTTTAGGTTGCATGACACTTTGCAATGTTTTCTATTAAGAACAGATTAAGGAGGTTCGGGGCAGGAGAAGAAGAGGAAGTCCCATTGCACAAGCCTAAATCTTTGTGCTAACAGAATGAGTTATTCAGTGCTATATTGGATACAACCCGAATCATACAAAGTGACTTTCTCTACCTAAATTGGGCTGCTGAAATGAAGAAAGCTAACTGGGAGTGGATGAATGTGTGAAAAGATTGTGTTCTGTTCTCGTGCTAAAAACATGTTTCTGCATTCCAGGGTGTGTTCAGATGAAGCCTGTCCTTTATTTCCAACTATATGGCTTTTGCACCTGGCTGTGGTTGGTAATACTTGGGGTTCTAGCAGTAAGGATTCGACAACCTTGACTTGTACCCACTCTGGGCTTTAGCAGCATTATATTGATCTTTTGATGTTGTTTGGTTAGGTTTGATGCTGCTGCTGATGATTAGGCACCCTGAACTATCCCAGTACACTAGTGGAAGCCAGCACAGGGACCTTTCACTAGTGCAAAAGGGCTTTCCCCCCTCCCATCTTCTCACCCATGCACACCCTGTGCCTCTCCCAAAGGGTTGGGAGAATCCCCAGAACAGCGTGTTGGAGGAGGAAAGAGGAGCTTGTTCCATCTGGAAAGGCAAAATGCTTGCAGTGATGGAATGATTGTATTAACGTGACATTGAATTCCACCCATTATAATTAGTTCTGTGTATATCCTGTCCTTCCTCCTGAAGGAGCCCAGGGTGGCAATAGAATGAGCCCACTATATGTGGGCTCACACAGCACTTGCTGTTAAAAGGAGCTCTCTGCTAAAGGAAAACAGCGAGTGATAACTGTGAGACAATGCAGATAGACAGCGTCTAGCTGGAATGAGGGAGGAAAACAAAGAACCGATGGAGTAATGGAGGGTCAAGGCTGCCAGAGTTTCACAAGAGTCTAGGCAAGACAGCTTGTTCAAAAGATTCTCCACTGCAACCTTTCTCTCCGTCTCTCTTTCTGCTTTGGGTTGCCTCATCACATTCGCTAAGCCTCACCTCTACCTCCTGGAGATGCCTGACAGGATTGTGGTGTGGGGTTTTTTTGGTGTGTGTGTTTTTTTACAGTATCTACAGATTTAACGTGTAAGGTTGTTGCTCTCAAGTTTTATTAATGCATTCCAATCATTTGCTTGTTTTCTGATGAATGAGCCTGTCACAAACACTTCTTAGTGTATAGTTTAATAATTGAGCAATGAACATCTGTTCTTTTTTATTTACTTTTCTTTCTTTCCTTCCTTTTCCTGATGTTATGTACTGAGCTGAATCCTAGAACAATAGGATCCAGAATGCAGCAGTCTGATTGGTCCACAGGAGCCACCAAATCCAGCTCCAGGTGGAAGTGAATCAGCGACCTGATTGGCCTGCAGGAGCAGCCCGGAATTAGCCAATCACACGGCGCCCATTGTGTAAACAATGTATATATAACTAGACATTTTGGGGAAAGTTTCATTCATTGCTACTATGAGCTGAATAAAGAGCACGAAATTCACACTCAACTCCGAGTATATTTCACTGGTGATGAAGGTGGGATTCCTCTGAGCTGACTGCCATGCACAGCACTGCAGCACTGCAACCTGCCGCAATGCTGCATTGCACCGTGCATCCAGGATTCAGCTCCGGGACCCAAGAATGGCAACCGACACCAGCTTCTCGCTGTTCAACCCAGCATCAGGAAACTGGGAAGGGTACACCACCAGTTTCAACTTCCTCCTAGAAGCTAGACCCCACTGTACGACCCATCAGGCTCAAGACCCGTCAGGTCCTATTTGCCTTGAAACCCCACATAGACGAGGAATTGGACCGGCTTGTGGAGTCGGTGCCTAATGCCTCCTGGGAAACCCCGATCGTCACACCCATCCAGCCTAATGGTTCAGTCCGCATCTGCTCAGACTACAAATGTACCATAAACAAGGTCCACACGGCCCATGCGTACCCAGTGCCAGTGGTCAGCCATGTCCTCACGACCCTGACCGGGTCATAATTTTTTGGCAAGCTGGACTTGGCTCAAGCCTATCAGCAGTTGCTGGTGGAGAAGGCCACAGCAGAGGCACAGACAATTGTGACGCACAGAGGAGCATTCAGGGTAAAGCGGCTGCAATTCAGCGTCAGCGTGGTGCCATGCATATTCCAGAATCTAATGGACTCTCTCCTTAAAGGGATTGCTGGCATTACCCCAATCTTCGATGCTGTGTTGTTCGCTGGGCCCAAACCAGAGGAGTTCGGGGACCACCTCCACACCGTCCTGCACTGTTTCCAGACGGCAGGCCTCAAGGTTAAGCGGGAAAAGTGTCTACTAGGACACGAAGGCAGCCGGCGTACCTTGAGAACTACGAGGAACCTTGAGGACTGGAACTTAGAGGGGAGGGGTATTATGTACTGAGATGAATCCTAGAACAATAGGATCCAGAATGCAGCAGTCTGATTGGTCCGCGGGAGACACCCAATCCAGCTCCAGATGGAAGTGAATCAGCAACCTGATTGGCCTGCAGGAGCAGCCAATCAGACTTCTGGAGGAGATGAATTCGCAACCTTATTGGCCTACAGGAGCAGCCCGGAATTAACCAATCACGCGGGGCCCATTGTGTAAATAATATATATATAGCTAGACGTTTTGGGGAAAGTTTCATTCATTGCTACTATGAGCTGAATAAAGAGCATGAAATTCACACTCGACTCCGAGTATATTTCACCTGAATAACTCATGGTTTGGATTACTAACAGTTGGTACTCTTCAGGTCCAATTAATTTTTTCTTCTGGAAGCAAATGAACAAAATGAACTTCTTCTTTTTAAAAAACAAAAAATAGAGAATAAGAGAAAATGTATTGAAAAGACAGACTGTGGCTTGTATATTGTGCAATGAAATTGTCTTTTCCTCATACATTAGCACAGCATAAATCAAGATTATAGGGGTGGAGGAGCAGAATTTCCAAACCTCAGTGAATTTTATGAGACACAGGATACTTTGGGAATTCTGACCATTTTTCCCCCTGTCCTAGAATAAAACAAAGATCTTTTGGTATTTACTGCTTATGATGCAAAAAAACCTCACCCTACACAGGTTTCCTATATTTCAACTATATCCCCCCAAACTTACTGATTTATGCCTTTTAGATGCTAAAATCTGGTCAGGATGTTTCACTTCTGCTCTTGCAAAATATCTCATAATTTATAAACTGCATGCTGCCTCCCCGTTTTTTCTCACAGCACTACATAATGCATGATCCCAACTTATCATCTTATCTTTGTAAAACATCTTTCAAAAATGCATATAAGAGCCAGAAGCTGATGATATTACATAGAAAGGATTTATAGAAATGAAATAAGAATGTTAATTGGAATGAGAGTCAGGGGTTCCAAAGCCAAAAGGAACAGTATTTTATTTAGTAAAACCATTCTAAAAAAAATAAAATTCCTGCATACAGAAAGCAGATATTTTAATTTAAAGTGGCTAAATTGGACATAATGTTTTCTATGTGATACAATTAGGGAATTACAAGAACACTTTTGAAGGATATTTACCAAGTAGCTTGTTTCAGCTCGGATATTAGCTTGATTTACCATCTGCAGAATTACCAATAACATGATGCATTTATTACCCGTAAAAGCTATTAGCAGGTCATTTTGTTCAGTTCATCATATGTGTCTTGAGACACAATCTGGCGTCTAACAGATTTTCATACATTGATGTCACAGAGAATCAGACTGTTCTTTAATTGATTGTTTCTTGCTAGACTCCTTTGATTAAAGCAGGTTGGGCTGTTTGCTTTTAGCTTTGCCATTTCTGTACTTTAACTGTAGGCCTAGGAGAAGCAGAAAATTATTCTCATTTCCACGGATTTGTCTACTTCAATGTGCATATGATAATCCCTGGGAAAAAGAATCAAGCTGCATTTTTCTTAAAAAAAGAAGAAGAAAAAAGTGTTCCAGATATGCTAAACCCATTACTCCCTCCCCAATTAATACAATCTACACAATGTTCTAAAAGCTATTCATCTTTCCACGCCAAGTTGTTAGATCTTAAGCCTCAGAGACATGAATGCATAGAGAGGGAGCACATCTGAGAAAGAGAGAGGCACATTCCTTAAAAGTTTCCCCCTCTCATTTACCCAGGTCCAAGCAAGCCAAGGGGAAGCTGCAGCATATCCAGCATAAGAAACTGCTTCTTATATCAAGTTGGATTGTTTTCCACCTAGCTTTGTATTGTCTACTTTGACTGGCAGCAGCTCTCCTGGGTCTTGGAAAGAGTTCCCCACCCCCCAAAATGCCTTACTACCTGATCCTTTTAACTAAAGAAGTCAAGGATTGAACTTGGGACCTCCTGAGTGCAAACAAGTACAGTACCCTGCCACTGAGCTATGGTCCTTCCCCAAACGGTAGCATTATCTTTACACCAGCAGCAGATAGGCAAGGCATTTGGTGCAGAGGGATGTTTCAAGTTACGGCTTCTTTTGAAAGCGGGGATTTTCTTGACCTCCAAAGGGAGATTATATCTTCCAACTAGGCTCTAGGACACTCCTCGGGTCTAACGGCATGGTGAGTTTTTACTACTGCAGCCAGAAACAATGTCGTGCATCTGTCGTGCAACCGGATGCTTCCTTCACATGGCAATGAAAGAACTAAGGTGGGAGGAATAGCACGAACTCAGCCTTCTCCTTATAGTTGTGGAGACCAACACAATCAATGGTGTGCTGGAGTTACACTTGCTTCTATCATTTTAATGTAATCATTCGTAAATTCACATACACACAACCCGAAGGCAAGGTGAAAATACCGACATTTCAGGCATTTACAAATTGCTTTGGGCTGGATTTCAGCCTGAACAATGGCACAAAATATAAAGTATGTACAGTAAGAATCCATCTTTTCCAGCATCAGAGGTGCCAGCTTCTTCAGAGGATCGGGGGCCCCACGCCATACAGCTAAAGCACATTTAAAGTACCTGTACATCGCTAATCCCAGAGAATCCTGGGAACTGTTGTTTACCCATCCCACGGCTACAATTCTGTGTAATAAACTACTCAAGAAAGCTAAGAAAATATCAAAGCACACAATGGCATGTGCATTGCTTAATTTCTTTTCCCCAGCATTTGTAATATTTAAGTTTAAAGGCCCAAAGTGTCTAAAGAGTTTTATAAAAGACATGTTAGAGAATGAAATCATTCAGAGTTCACATATACTTAATGCATGTTCCGTTCACCCGGCAATAAAGGGAAACACTTTCAGGCGTAGTTCAGAGATCTCCAAACTTCATTAAACTGAACTAGTATTCTTGCTAAGCACTGGAATACTGTTCTCATAGTTGAAGTGAACACAACCTTTGTTGTAGAGAAATTAGAGATGGGCAAAGATAAATCAGATTAGAGTCATGGCACTGAATCTTAGAGATGATCCTATGAAATAGCCTGCAGGAGAGAGAGAGTTGGTGAAGGCAATGCCCAGGATATGGTCTTAAGGTGCATGAGGCCACCACCTTGTTGAAGCTAAAGCTAACTGGCTGGATGAGTGATTGTCTGAGTATCACATGTACACTGCTTTGGGTTCCATACTGGAAGAAAGGTGGGATATAACTACAAGAAAATGAAATAAAATTTGGGTGAGCACATCCACATATGATGTGCTACATCTGAACCACACCCACCATAAGGACATTTGCACATTAAAACTATAAGAAAAGAAGACAAATTAGCAAATGAAAAAAATTCTTCCTGACATAAGAGCAGAACACAGATGCAGAACTTGGCAAAGATTGGGTCAAAACAGTACAGCATTAGGTGAGTTTCTAATCCAGTAAGAAGAAGAAGAAGAAAGGAGGTGGCAGCTTCAAATCAGAGGCCTTAAACTGACAAGCATCGTGCTGCCATGCCTAAGCGTGTTAAAAGCTGCAGCGGCAGCTTTCCCATCCTCAGCTGTTAGTGCCATTGCATATAGTCAGACAATTGGTCAAGGGGCACAGGCTGGATCCTGATGTGTTAACATAAAGGAAATCAATGTTAATCCTCAAAGGACTGCACCACTGGAACAAGTATCCCAAGCAGTTGCTGTGTGGCACTCGGTGTTCTCCAGGGTTCATCCAAAAATATACCTCACTGCCACGGTCTCCTGGGTTTAGAGTGACCCAGGTAGAAAAGTACATTTCCATAAAGTGCATGACAATCATCTTTGAAAGCATCAAACGCACTGCACAGACAGGTTTGAAGCTGGAGGGCAAAGCGAAAGCACCCTGCTCCTTCTGAAGTCTGAATTCCAAGGGCAGATCTTACTTCGACTTCTCATATCCTTTTATACATTCACAAGGGCAGAGCAAAGCAAAGCAGAATTTATTAAACTTATAACAAAATCCAAGGGGAATTATTTCAAAGTGAAAACATTATATTTACAGAACAAATGAAGGAACCATCTAAGGCAAGTCCAGGGTTGGGTGGGTGGGGGGAATGAAATTAAATAAATCAGAGAAATCAGATTGCCACTTTTATTTTTTTAGATCATTTTGAATTGCAGGCAAAATCTCACTCATCTCTGCCCATTCTTCTATGCCTATGAGACAGTCTCAGGATTGGTTTAGACAATACTTTTACATGGAATTGTGAGAAATTCAGGTGCTGAAAGCATGGCATGAACTGTTCAGGGAGTGCATATTTCCATGTATGTGATGGATCTGGAAGAAGACCTTTGTACCTGACATGGAGCTTAAACTATCACCAGTGAAATAGGGAAAGTGAGGGGAGAAATCCCAGAGGAGCAGAAGCAAAGTTGGTAGCTGTGTGGGGCCAGGTAATATGGCTGAAAGGAAAACACAATCAACAGGTTGATGTCATTTCTCAGGAGATGTTTCAACCTGATAGAGGCTTGACAGAAGACTGATGGCAGAAGGTTTCAGAGACTGTGCAGCTTGCTTTTGGCTGGTAGATAAAAGGAGACATGCGGGAGAAGTAGAACTGGGCATTTGACTGGTCAAAATATAAGAAAGCAGGAAGTATTTGTCAACTGAGCAATCAAACATTGCATAGATATTGTCAAAGAATTAGCAAGTTGTTGTTTTTTAAAGCATTCAACTTTGTTATAAAACATGTTTTGGGAGTATGTTGGGAGAAGCTGTGGAAGTAGATTCATAGCCTCCCCGCCCCCAACTGGGAACAAACTACACATGTGCTGGAATCAATGGAAGGGAAACTTAAAATAAGTCAATAAACTGGAATGGGGAAAGGTAGCTGGGAGGAAAACACACACCCCATCCTTCCAGTTTGTGGCTATTGGAGCATTGGAAAAGCTGTGCCTAAGCCAATACAACTCACATTCTGTAACCAATAAAGTTGCGGCCTTTTTTGCCCATTAACCTAAAATACTGTTTCATGTGTCTTTATTCCACTTCCTGGGAGGGTTTGGGACCTTGCCACGCAAATGGTAGTTGGGAGGAAAACACACACCCCCATCTTGCCAGTCTGTGGCTATTGGAGCATTGGAAAAGCTGCTTCATCAATCTTCAGTTCTCCCTCCCATGCGCCTTTTGGATTGCTCTGAAAGTTAACTTGTAGTACGTTCTGATTTGGGAAAGTGTTCACCATCCCACATGGTTTGTCTAGGGATGATCACAATGGCTTATCTCTAGCAGATGGTGCCTAATGAGTGAACCAGGAGCAAAGTTAATAAACTTTCTGCTGAATCATATGATTGGTCCATCTAACCCAACAGTCTGCTCAGTCAGACTTCACTTTTTCCAAGAACCTGGAGATCCCAATGACCTTCTCAATGCAAAACCTATGGTCTTCCACTAATCTGTGGCTGCTCCCCTGTATTCACTTCTATTCTCATAATGTTCCCCACTCAGTAAATGTCCAATCTGCATCCTTGGACTCAGAATACTTCCCATGACTTTTATCCCAAAGGAGAATATGTACTATATGCAACTAAAGCTATTTGAAAAGACCTCCATATCTCATGACTATGTTTAAACAACCTATCTCTGCAAAGATAATCTTTTATACAACCTAGAGAGGTAGGGAGATAAACAACCCTAACAAGGAGCCATTGATGGTAATATGCAGGCAGACTTCATTACATACACATACACACACACACACTTTCATATATATGAGCAGCTTGACTTTTCAATGGATTTTTACAACGCATTAAAAAGTTGAGTTTTAAAAGCAGGGGCACCATTTATTATGTAAAGAAACCAAAGAATTAACACTAGCCATGAACTGTGTGACCTCAATTATGCTGAAGTGGATTCAGCAAATTTCTGGTGCTAAATTCAACTTGGGCCTTTGTTGTGTTTTACTCTTAAACACAACATGTACTTGAACCGTTCAGGGGCATGAGAAACTGCAGGATCATGCCTCTTGGTTACTGATGTGAAACCTTGACAACCTTGGCCATTATATTTTTAAATCAGGAGGCACCTTCTGTGGCGTAAGCATCGCTGGAGCCAAGTGGGGGTGGACCTCATCAGTTCCTGGATGGGAAACTCCACTCCATGTTTTCTAAAGGAAGATCACCTTGACACAACTACCATCATAATAATATTAATATTAAATGAGAAACAACTGAAAGATTTCAAGTATCCTTCTTCAAAGGGCAAGGTTTGGGGTGTATCTGATCCGGGTTATATATTTTTTAAAAATCAGTATGCTCATTCTGGCAAGTGCACAATAGTCAATAGTGGTGGGCATCCAAGTCTGACAAATCTAAGTGATCATGGCACAACAAACTGCTCAATGTATGTTAAAGGCTGGGGCTACCTGCAGGATCTTCTAGGTTCAATTTACAACAGGGATTCAATTTGCGTGCATACTGGGAAGTGTTTTTCCTGGCCATGTAATAGCCCCTCTCAGCTAAACACCCCTCCCAATAGATCCTCCAGCCTGCAGCCGTGATTAGAAGAGACTATTGGGGAGCAGGAGACAGGTAGCAGAAATCTCCACTTGCCACCATTGGAAATAAACACTGTGTCAGCATTCTTGATCCATTCAGGGACTGCATGTAAACAACATGGCACAAGTCTAGAAAACTGCCACCATAAAATATTTTAAGAGGCAGAGTGGAGTAAAATAAAATAAAAATGTCTTTTTATGTGATATCTCAGAGTAATTCAGGATTTATGGTACCTTAACCTTTAGAATCCAAAATATTAAGCTATGTTTCTTAGAGATAATAACTTGGTTGTCCCTCACTTATGTGTCTTAGATAAAAGCTTACTGCTTCAGAATCCATGAATGCTCAAATACCCTTGCGGGCCTTTAGTAGTAAATCTTATGGAATAGCTTATGGCCAATGTAATGGCCCACAGTAGCCTGCGAATATCATGAATTCTAATAATACTTACATCAGTAGAAACATGAAGTAATGTCTCCATTGTAATTAAATGATGTATTTAGAGCAGAGCACTAAATGGTCCCCTAGTGTGTTGGTGATATATTCTAATAGTCCTCTCTTTACAGCCCCACACGGTAATATTCATGCTTTATTCTGGAGGGCTTTGCTTCTTACCGAACATTTGAATTGCAACATTAAGTGGTAAAGTGGATTACAGCAGGGCCTGCATGAATATGGATTCTGATCAAGGAACTAAGTGCTTGAAAAAATAAATTGTTACTATTTAAGTAGAATGATTGGCAAAACATTTCTATTCCAAAGAATGTCAGAAACCTTTCCTTTCTTTTCCCCTTTTCCTTAAAAAAACACACACATCCTGGATGTAACTGTGATTTGTGGCAATTAAAAGCATAACCAGGGAAGCACCTGGGCTGAATTCAGCTAAATCATCTCCACTGCAAGACACAATATTAAATTTGGGTTAGTTGAGGCACCGTTCATTTGGATACTAATTACATTACTATCTTGCTTTAAAACACGATTTCAACCAAATTCATGTTATTGTGTGTGTCAGGTCAGTAGCTTCGTATGTGCTTCGTATTTATAAAGAAGATTTCTGCTGCGTTGGAGAGAGCGGGGAGTGAACCACCTTTTTCTTCTTCTTCTTCTTCATCTCCTCCTCCTCCTCCTCTACCTTTCCTCTCCCTAGCTCCCTAGCTTCTGATTGGGAAGCAACAGAAATGTCCAGCTATGTATTTCTCCTCTTTATTTCCCCAGTAAATCAGCTAATTTTATACCAGCTGGAGGCACTAAGGGCCCGAGGCACAGCTAAGGGCATTTCACTCTACTTAGTCATGGCCAAAGCATGCGGAGCAAGAGGAAGCATATTGTTGCATATGGAAAACTATAGCTGGCCTGTCATTATGAGGAAATGTTACACGTATATTTAGAAGCCATTACTGAGCTGGAGGGCGGGGACTGAGTAGACAAATACCAGCATAAATAAATTTACACTCATCGATTAAAAATGGCATTATTATTTTGTTCCACCATCTCTCAAAATTCTCCAGTAATTGCTTGTGAATTTATTATCCCCCCCCCCCAGCAGCACATGTACAAAATATGTTATTTTATTTTATTTTTCTTTAACATCCACCAATATAAATTCTCCCAGGAATTTGTAACTGAGACATGGGGAGCTTTTCATCAGAATCCTGCTAGTTACTCACTCGATATATTCTGTGGGTGTTTGACCCGATTGGTGGTTTTCTTCATTATGGGTAATGTAACATACTCCCTAATATGATATATTTTGTGTGCACGTTGTACACAAATGGCGACTAATTAGCAATGCAGCTATTTTCATGCTAGGAGCTTCGCAGATGAAGGGTTGTTTACTCAGAGAGATCTACAGAAGGTCACAGATCCCGGCTTTGCACACCTAGAAGAGTTATTCAGTTCTACAGTAGAGAATGTGTCTGGACTGACGAGCCATTTCCAGCTGGTTGTGTTAGAGTCTTCCTTGGAGAGCATGTTAATAAGGCTCTTCACTCCTGCGGATGTTTATGTCTCGATTCAAAAGGGCCAAAAAAAATTGACCCTCCACACCCACTGAGCAAAATAGATAATCCAGCCAGGCCTAGGCTGATTGTTATGTGACCCCGCCAATCAGCTACCTAAAGGCAGCCTTTATCATTTATTGGAAATTTATTAACCTTCACTGGAAAACAACAAACTTGATTTCCCATAAGCACACAGATTCAGCCTTCCTCTTTCTCCTGCTCCACCAGCTTTTACTTCATTTCTAGGACTGACGATATGAAATGCTTCAGGTTCTGAAAAGAGGCTGGGGTTTTGTCGGGGGTGGGAATGTACAAAAATGCTCTCAGGAATAATCTTTCACAGAAATCTTCCCACCCTGAGACATCAGTACATTTCATGTGATCTTACACATGAAATGATCTTACACATGAAATGTACACATGAAGACAGGAGTGCCTGGTGTGCTCTGGTCCAGGGGGTCACGAAGAGTCGGACACGACTAAACGACTAAACAACAACAAGATAGCTTTACAACATGATCTTAGAAGAACATATGTGCTTAGGATGTGGTGTACTAATAATTACATAAAAATGCTATAGCTAACGCATAAGACCCCAAGTGCAAGCCCTTTCAGTGGGGGCTTGTGTGCTGGGTAACTTCTTTCTGGGTAGGCCTGACATTACTACCCAGCACTCTTGGGCAGATGAAACCTTCCCTGATCCTCCTGAGCCAAGGCAGCTTGGCTGAGAGCTGCCATTTTATTCTCCACAATGCCCTGAAGAGACAATATGTAAGGGCATTGTGGGGAGTTTAAATGGTGACGAACAACTGCCCAACATTACCAGGCAAGCTTGCAGCTGGTGCAAGGGACTAATGTAGGAGGAACCCACCAGTCAAACATAACTATACTTGAGTACTAGTTAGAGCATGGTTAAGATCACAGAGTTCTGTTCAACTAGATCAGGCATGGCCAAACTTGGCCCTCCAGCTGTTTTGAGACTACAATTCCCATCATCCCTGACCACTGGAGAGCGTAGTTTGGCCATGCCTGAACTAGATCATGTCTCCTCTCCTTCATGAGGAAGGACATGAAGTTGTTTCTCTTCCTGTTCCACAGTTGTTTTGCGCCATGTAACCAACCAGGCTGGATGTGTCTGTACTTCATCCAAGTTCAGAACACATGTTTGAAACTATATGCTGCATTTTGCACCCAAGAGTGTGTTCTCCTTGCTGCTGCATGGAATAACACATGAACCAGACCTTTGGATTTAGAAAGTAAAGCATCTTAAACTTATTTAACAGTGTGTGGTTTGTTCATTACTAGCGGGGTAGAAAGTGGGGGAAAGCATTTTAAGGCAGACTAAACGGGATTTGAAAGAGGGTGTGAAAATTTATATTCCACACGATGCTGCTGGTTAACTCTGGGAGTGTTTTTAACTCTGCTGGGGGCTCTTTTCCACTGGAGAGTGTACAAAGCCCCACATTTTGAATCTAGGTGCTCAGTCAAATATATTTTCTTCACACAGGCATTTTGTCTAGGCTTCCTGAAACCTGGAACAGCCCTTGATTTGGGGTGCCTCTTTTCTTAGGAGACTCTCAAAGTGAAGTTGTTGCTTCTGAAAGGGGGCATCCGAGAGGGGATAATATTAACATCCGAGATGTTATAATAAACATCTGAGAGGGGATGAGAATTCATGCAGTAGCTTTGCCCAATCTAGCTGTGCTGGATGGCCTTGATACATGGAGAGGAGGATGGGGGTGGGGAGAGAGGAAAGACTTCCTTGTGCTTCTGAGTGTGATGGAGTAAGTGCAGTTAATAGGGGGACTTAAGGGAAAGGAGGGGGGAAAGCATACTGGACAGAAATTTGCATATGAACATGAGTACAGTAGGAAGAATTCACACTAAAATATTCATGAATTTTCAGGATGACTTTATAAAGAAAGGCACAAACTGGTATAGTATTATAGAAAACTGAATTTAAGATTGGAAATATGAGAAACTGATATGGATACATTCACTCATACCTAGTGGAATGAAGAACTTCCTCAGCCCCAAACACAAAGGGCCACTACTAGGTATTTGTAAAGTTATCCAATGTGGGGTTTTCACCGCTAAAGGCTGCTGCAGAACCTTTGCTGACATTTGGCGCCCGTTTGGATGCCGGCCTGGCCAGGACAGCTTTCCTTTTATATCTTGCATGTTCATTGCAGCATCTGGGCTTGATGAGGCATGTGACCTGATCTTAGCCTTCTACAGCTGAGGAATCACACACCTCCCCGAGGTAGCAAGCCCCACCTGGGCACCTTGCCTGCCTTAGCCTCCTAGAGCGTACCTCCTTCAATTCTGCAGTCGGAGTAATTTGACCAAAATAACCAAAACCAATGAGGTCCTTGACATTTTTTTCAATCTTAAATTCTGTGTGCTCTTCCTCCTCCCCTCCCTGCCATATTCTGTTATTCTTCATTCCCCCTCCCCCATAAGTATTTTCCTCCTCTTTTCTTTAAAACCATTGTTTAAGTCATTGGCTCTCCCATAGGTTTTTGTGGCGATGCAGCAACAGTCCCAGAGCTGTTGCCACCTTTCCTTTCCATTGAATAGCTTCTTAAGTTCTATTCCCATTCCCATTTCCGTGTTTGTTTGTTTGTTTGTTTGTTTGTTTGTTTTGAGAGGTGGCCAATATGGCTTTGCAATAAATAAAACAAAATATTAGCTAGAAACACTTTCTGTAATGTCATGGCCATGGAAGAGAGGGGACTTGTGTTGCTGAGTTCTGGTGACGACATAGGCACTATGCAATAGGTGCTCGTTCTATCTGTACAGCCACTGTCCACACATAACACCATTGCATGAAAAGCATTAGCAGGAAATGAGGTGAAAGGCGGATTTCATTTCCACTATGACACAGATTAGTGTTTTGAGTACAGGGGTGAATTATATTTCCCCACAATAGCAGTGCTTGCTGGAGGTAGGACATCTGGGTCTAGAGCACAGTCAGCGCTCGCAAAGACTGATCACTTCAATAAGCCCCAAGATGTGCAAGGCTACATCCTCCAGCAGTTTGTTGTGTTGTGTGCTATCTGCATGCTCATTCATTTGCTCATTCATTAACACAGACTTCAATCTGTAGTATTTCCTGGTGGGTTGTGCAATGGCCAAAGAGAGAGATATTGCTCAGAGTGAACCCACTGAAATCATGACTGTTAGGTCATTAATTTCAGTGGGTTTGCTCTGAGTAAAACTAAGTTGGATGCCAACCTCTAATGATAAAGTCCTGCATCTTTTCACCCCACTAGGCTGCTAAACTATGTCACACAACTGAAGAGCCAATGAATGCCAACATTGCAGCTGATTTAATTAGACATTTGAAGTTCGGGTTCTGAAATTTGAGACTGCTGAACATAGGTGGATAATAATCATTTCAATGGAGGTGAAAGACGGGGCATGGGGGGCACTGCAGAAAAAAGTATGGTGAAAACAGTTTCTCTGCTGTTTCAGTTTTGCTCTGATAGGGACTTGGCAGCCAAAAGCAAATTCTGGGAAAACCATGTACAAGGTTCAAAGTTTTGTTTTAAAACAAAAACAAGGAGGAGGGGATGGAAGGAATTGGGGGGGCGGGGAGAGGCTATTATCCCCCTTACTTGGGCCAGTACAAATATGGCAGACTGTGAACTGTGGATGCTGGCATAAAGTCTGACAGTTATGATACTCTCTGGTTATTGTATTGCTGAATAATTAACATGCCCACGTAAAACACAGTAAATGTATATATGCATGCGTTGTTCACCTACATGACAGAGCATTTGCTGATTAAATCCAGTGACAGGAAGAATGGACATAAATTACCCCAAACTATAAGCTATAGCATAAGCAAACAATTATTTCTGATAAGGCCACCATCACTAGCTGCCCTTTATTTTGAAAACGGAGTCTTAATTTGATAATGCTTCAGTGTGTTTGGAACAGTCTTGAATGTACTTTTATTCTAGTGATTAAACTTCATTTATCACAGTGTGGTGTTACTATGATCTAAGGGTGTCTCTGTTTTTGCTGTTTGTTTTTTAAAAAGAGAATGCACTTAGTCCCAGCACCCTGGCACTTGCCCCACAATGCAGTGTGCTAGCACTGGGCCTGGAATATAGACCAAGCCATGGTTTGATAGACTAACAACCTTAGTCTATCAAACCATGGCTTGATATCTGGTTTGTAGGCAGAGGTGAAACCACAGTTTACAAATTGGGCATAATGGGAAACTGTGCTTTTATAGAAGAGATGTACAAATCAGGCTGTCTCCAGTCCAATTCAGTTTCACAAAGTTGATTTCATCTCATTTCTGCATTAATCTATGGCTTTAAAAAAAAACCATATGAAAATTTCTATTAGAATAATATTTAATCATAAAATACATTTTAAATATTCATTTTAACTCAGTGTATGGATTCATAAACATATCTTATTCTAAAATTCCACATTTTTAGTATTTGAGCAGAGAACAGTATCACAAAATTTGGAGAGGTGCAAAATCCAAAGGATATGTATGTCCAGGAGGTGCAAATGAGGTTAGTTTACTTAAAAATGCAACCTGAACAGGCTTTTCCTCCATCCCTACTTACCACGCCCCTGTTGTTCTGTATTTTGAAATGCAGGAGAGGGGCGGAGGCACAGTGCTTGTTCTCAGCACCGTCTAAACCAGGCCTCTGAGTCTCTGGTTCAAAAAATTCGCTAATAAGAGCCAAGCTTCTAAGCCAAGATATCTCTTCTTTTCTTTTTAAAAAGACATTTAAGTCTTTTTACATATACAAGTTCCACCATTAATAGATTATTACACCCTCCCATGAACCACTCCGCATCTATTTTCCATTTAGATGCCACCTCAATTCTAGCTTGTTATAAGTGAATTAGTCACCAGTTCTCTATTTTCCTTTCCTAGTAACAAATTACAAGGTGCTTGTCTTGTTACTGGCTTTATCACAATTACTTCTTTCAAGAAAAGAACACTTTCACTACAAGCCCACCAAGTATGTGTCAGTTGTGGTGTGGATGGGTGTGTACGTACTCACGTATCTGTTTATCTTGCTATATAATATCCTTGTAAGAAAAAAAGTTGTTATGCTGCAGTTGGTGTGGTCACCTGCCGTATGATGACAGAACAGGCAGGCAAGATACATGCATATATCCTACATGGATCCAGGAAACTTGGATTCTGATCCTTTAAAATCCTATGCATATGTTCATTAAGTGTTGAAACCACTGGATGGTGGGGGTAGGATTTGGGTCATGCTTGCTGCTAGCTGTTCCTGGGACCTATGTGCACAGCAGCCCAGGCATGCAGGTAAGTCCCCAGTGAACTGTGTTCTTGACTTCTGCATGCTATGGCTTGACCATAGGGTACCAATTTACCGTATTTTTCGCTCTATAAGACGCACCAGACCACAAGACGCACCTAGTTTTTGGAGGAGGAAAATGGAAAAAAAATATTCTGAATCTCAGAAGGCAGAACAGCAAGAGGGATTGCTGTGCAGCGAAAGCAGCAATCCCTCTTGGTGTTCTGGCTTCTGGGATAGCTGCGCAGCCTGCATTCCCTCCATAAGACACACACACATTTCCCCTTACTTTTTAGGAGGGAAAAAGTGAGTCTTATAGAGCAAAAAATACGGTATATTGAGGTATATGCAGGTAGAAATGTCTTCAAATTGGACACTGAGGACAGGGCCGGTAACACTGATCCCACTCCATGTATCAGTCTTTCTATTTACAATATGAGTGTCATCACTTTAATAGCCAAAACTCAGTGCTATTTTTCTAGGAACAAAGGTGCCGGAACTAACCATGAATGCTTCCCTTGTTCTCTAATAATGGCAATGACGCCCACTCAGTTCCAACGGAAAGAAAGCCCTGGTGTCATTGATTAATAGAAGGGTAGGGTAGTCTTGGCAGACTTCCTTTCAGGAAGGAAAACCCTAAGGGAAAACCCCAAAGCAGCCCAAGAGGGCTGGGCGTGTTCCGTTAGCTGGCTATTGGGGAAAATGGGTGGGAAGAGAGGAATTGGAGCAAATCATCTAGAATCTTGAACACCACTGCAACATTTTGTAGCAGATCCCCAATTGTAATTTGTACTTTAGTTGTAAATTTATATAATATTTAACAGCCTGTCTTAATGAATTGTAGACTTAACGTCTGCATGGGACTCAAGCCTACTGTACTGGTAAAGTTTTGTTTTAGGTATCAGCTTCAGCATTAGGATGCTAAGGGGGTGGTGGAATAAATTCAGATATTCTCTCCTTGTGCACACTTGATAATTGCTAAGGGACTCTTCAGATATTCACCCAATTGGCTGTCATCTGTAGACAGAGCATGAGGAATTGACTTCTGGGGCATAGCATAGTAGGAGATATGTAATGGATAACCTTGTATCTGCATATTTTATAGCTGCAGGCTAAGCCATGATGGCCTGGGATGCGGGTGGCGCTGTGGGTTAAACCACAGAGCCTAGGACTTGCCGATCAGAAGGTCGGCGGTTTGAATCCCTGCGACGGGGTGAGCTCCCGTTTCTCGGTCCCAGCTCCTGCCCACCTAGCAGTTCGAAAGCATACCAGTGCAAGTAGATAAATAGGTACCGCTCCAGCGGGAAGGTAAACGGCATTTCCGTGCGCTGCTCTGGTTCGCCAGAAGCATCTTAGTTATGCTGGCCACATGACCCGGAAGCTGTAAGCTGGCTCCCTTGGCCAATAAAGCGAGATGAGGGTCACAACCCCAGAGTCAGTCATGACTGGACCTAACGGTCAGGGTTCCCTTTACCTTTTTAAGCCATGATGGCTATGCTCTGGTTGGAGGCTGATTGCTTCTGAATGCCATTTGCGGAGACCAAGGAAGGGGAGATTCCCGTGGAGCTTCAGTCCAGCTTGCAGGCTTCCCATAGGCATGTGGTTGGCCGCTGTGAGAACAGGATGCTGGATTAGATGAGTCATTGGCCTGATCCAGCAGCACTGCTTATGTTCTTATATTGTCTTGACTTCAAAGATCCCATGTGGAAGCAGAAGCGCATTCTGTTTGCACACAGGAGGTTATCAGTTAGATCCATATGGGTGGCCATATTTCAAAAAGTGAAAATCCAGACATGAAAGTTGAGCTTTTTTATATATCTTGCATGTTCATTGTAGCATCTCGGCTTGATGAGGCATGTGACCTGTCCTGAGCCTCCTCCAGCTGAGAAATCACACACCTCCTTCCTGAGCTAGCGAGCCCCACCTGGGCTGTGGGTCCTTGCCTTCCTTGGCCTCCTACAATCCTGCAATCAGAATAATTCAACCAAAATAACCAAAACGCTTAGCACTGGAGGGCCATACACCCAGATTTTCCTGGGCATTTCAATGATTTCCACCTGGACACTGTTTCCAATGGCCGAATCCCGGCTATGTCCGGGAAATTCTGGATGTATGGTAACCCTACACCCACCCTTGACTCATGCTACATCAAATGTCACAGAAATAATTACTACAATTTCATAAAAGCACAATACAACTCACTATGGTGGGGAAGATACCAAGTGACTTGTGTGCCTGCTCAGCCTGCTGACCAGTGATGTTAACTATTAATGAGCAGACTTAAAGCTCCTGCCCTCCTTTGTTATGGTTCCTTATTTTTAAACGGGACTTGGACCAGATAGCCCTCAAATAGAGGAGAACTTTAGATGGAGGAACATCCTCTGTAAAATAGGACAGATGGCATCAGACTAGTATGTTTATGGGTATGGTCTCTTTATCCTGGAGTTGTCTTTGACTTTTTAATCACTTTACGATGAGATCCAATGCACTTTAATATATAAAAATAATTTATACGGAGAGAGAAAGGGAAGTATGAAAAAAATGCCTCCAATCTTTCTTGTTTCATGGGGAGGGGGGGAGAGAAGAGTTGCAAATAATGGCCCCGTACTGTATCTCTCCCTCTCAAGCAGCACAAGTACTTGCTATCTCCCCGTGGAAAGTAGCAATTACCTTCAATCTCCCTGATCTGAAGTAATCCCTGCTACATGCGTAGCTCATTGTGAGTGATGAGGCCTACTGTTTGCTGAGTCTAAAACCAAATGATCTTTCACAAGCAAAATTTAAACTTGAAATAGGATTCTCTGGCTCTTGATTCCTAGTCTATTTTTCCCCGTGTACTTTATAAATTCCCAAATAAGGCTCAGGCTGGCTACAGATGGTGCTGGTGTGTAATGAGAAGGGCTCAGAAGCCGCTCGGGTTCCCAGGGGAGCCTTCTGTAATGGAACTAACTATGTATTGTCCACCTTATATACTAGATTTGATTTTGGACTATTTGCCCAACTGTGTTTGTTTATTGCTTAGCACTGGAGGGCTTCCATTAGCTGTAGGCTGATTGAACATAGACTGCAGAGTTAGAAGGTACAGAACATTTTTTCCCTTTCCCAATTGCTGATAAAATCCTTTTTACTTTACTGACAGCAAAGCTGCGCTTTCTACTAGAGAAGTTGGGTTTTGCAGCCAGGAGTGAGATGCACCTTTGTGATTAGATTCCCACCTAATAGAATTAAACCTGTTTTAATGTGTATCAAAGCAAGAATGCATAGAAGCCAAGGGTTTGAGCACACATTTCCCACTTTGAAAACAAATCACTCAGAATGCACTGGATGTATATATCAAACCTGCTACCACTGAACAATATAATGCATATGTGACTTCACACTAACTTCATTTGTACGTGAAGGACAGAAATGTTGTTCTTTCATAGCAGTTAAGACCTCACAAACTGTGTTTTTGAAATAATACAAAATCTCTACAATAGCAACACCTGCAGAAATAATTATTGATGTTGAAATATACACGAACATGTCAAATAGTTTACTAAGGGAACAATGACCCTTTTGGACGTAACCCTAAGCCATTGTTTAGTGTTACATGCACAAGCCAGCCCATGCCTCTGGTTGAACACGTGCCCTCTTTCCTCCTCTCACATAGCTTCAAAGAGATGGGAAAATTCTGTTTTCACTTTTAAACTTACCAGATTCCTCATTCTGTCTGAAATTGAGGGGTCTCTGATTACTTTAAGCTATGGTTTGTTTAAACAATTCCTTTCAACAGGGGTCCCTTCACCTTTACCTTACTGTGCACTGGTTACATACAAACTGGACCAGTATCTTCTTCTTCTTCCATAGCCATTATGAAAAGATTTTCTCTCAAATAAGTGGGTTTAGGATTGCAGCCAGTGTTTGGTAATGGGGTGGAGTGTGCACACATGCAAATGGGACAGTGACTGGATTGAGGCCTATATCCAATGCAGTGCTAGGTACGTAAGTATCCAGTCAGTGCAAGGATTCCCGCATGTGCAACAGGACTTTCTCTCTTTTTATTTTCCTGCATGACTCCTAATTCTGTTCTGGGGTTTTCCCAAATCCTCGAGAGCTGATTTGGGGAGGGCACAGGGAATGCAAGTGGGGAGAAGAGTGGCAAAGTCCCGTTACGCATGTGGAAATCCTTGATGCTACGCTTACTGCATTGGATCTAAGCCTGATTCACACATCCCCAACATGCAACATTAGTGTTCTGTCAGTGAGCTACACTTGTCATTTGCTCCAGTTAGATCTTGTATATATGTGTGTGTTGCAGAGAGCCACATCAGCTGTGCATGCAAAAGTCCACTTCAAAATGCAAATCTCTTTTGACGGACTGAGATGGATGAAGATTTCCTTCCTGGTGGACTATCAAAGTCCATTCCAGTTTTTTTGCTAGAAAAAATCTCACTCACACTCTTTTCAGTTGGTGGGACACACAAGTATTTATTTATACACACATGCATATTTTCCCCAGTTTATTTATATGCTGTGTTTTTAAATCTGTGCTCAAAGTGCTTCACAGAAAAATCAAAGCCTGAATACAGTAATACAATAACAATACATAATAGGACACATATTATCACTGCAATACAACACTAAAAGAATAATCAACAATTGACAGTTCATTTAACACAGGGATCAGCAAATTTTTTCAGCAGGGGGCTGGTCCACCTTCCCTAAGACCTTGTGGGGGGCTGGACTATATTTATTTGGGGGGAAAGAAGAACGGATTCCTATGCCCCACAAATAACCCAGAGATTAAAGCACACCTTTTTAAAAAAATCTTTTTATTAAGCAATTTCAACATAACAAATTATCAAACCATATAATCACATACAATTACTTCCCCCTTTTTTCCACCCCCTTCCATCCCTCCCCCCCCATCAGAGACTTCCCTTAGCTCCTCTCTTTAATTTCTCTGCACGTATTACTCTCTGCATGTTATAAAATTATACATATACTTACCTTATCTATCTATCATGTAAAGGTAAAGGTACCCCTGCCCGTACGGGCCAGTCGTGTCCAACTCTAGGGTTGCGTGCTCATCTCGCTCTAGAGGCCGTGAGCCGGCGCTGTCCGAAGACACTTCCGGGTCACGTGGCTAGCGTGACGAAGCTGCTCTGGCGAGCCAGCACCAGTGCAGCACACGGAAACGCCGTTTACCTTCCCGCTATAAAGCGGTCCCTATTTATCTACTTGCACTTAAGAGTGCTTTCGAACTGCTAGGTGGGCAGGACCTGGGACCGAACGACAGGAGCTCACCCCGCTGCGGGGATTCAAACCGCTGACCATACGATCGGCAAGTCCTAGGCACTGAGGTTTTACCCACAGTGCCACCCGCGTCCCTATCTATCATGTTATCAACCAATAAATTTGTGTATGTTCATTCAAAACCTGCCAAGGAGTCTAGTTCATAAAAGCACACATTCAACTCATGTAAAAACACCAGGCAGGCCCCACAAATAACCCAGAGATGTATTTTAAATAAAAGGACACATTCTACTCATGTAAAAACATGCTGATTCCCAGACTGTCTGTGGGCTGGAATAGAAGGCAATTGGGCCGGATCTTGCTCCTGGGCCTTAGTTTGCCTACCCATGATTTAACATATACAGACATTTAACCAAATACAGTCATACCTCAGGTTACAGACGCTTCAGGTTGTGTGTTTTTGGGTTGTGCACCGCGCTGAACCCGGAAGTACCAGAATGGGTTACCTCCAGGTTTTGGCACTCGCACTCACGCAGAAGCACTAAATCATGCTTTGGACATGCGCAGAAGCGCCAAATCGTGACCCGCGCATGCGCAGACGTGGCACTGTGGGTTGCGAACGCTGTGGGTTGCGAACATGCCTCCCGCACGGATCACGTTCGCAACCCGAGCATCCACTGTATCCAGTTTACTGACAGGGCAAGTCAAAATATCCATTAAGCAACTCCTTTCTGGAGGCTCCTAGCCCTGGAAGGTGGTCTAAGGCAAGTGGGGAAAGCCACCCTCTGACACAGAGTCCCTCACCCCTTGTAGTAGTCCTTCTGGCAGCAGCTCCCTTATGAAGGCTCTCACCCCTTGTGAAGGCTGTCAATGTGTATGGTGCATTACAGAGTATAAAAGGACAGGTCCTTGCCCTGAGAAGATTATAATCTTAAATTCAACACAGGAAAAACAACAGAGCAATGCTGTTATTTTAATTGCTATGAATATGAATTCAGAAATAAAATGGGCGCTTGCCATAGATCTACCATAGAATCTCTTGAATGGTGGGTTAGATATCCTGGGTAGGTGTGCGGGACAAACTCTCTTGACAGTTTAAAATCCTATGGCTGGTTATGATGATGGATTGATTCAATTCCTTACCTCCTCTTCACCATAATATTGCAGCAATTTTCAAAATATAGGATTAGAAACATGTTACAATAAATTACAGTCACAAGAAGAGTGTGTGTGTGTGTGAAAGTGACTGGCCAGCTGGCCATGAGCCAAGCCAAAATTGGCGCCTGCACCTCCATGGGGCATCTTCATTGCCTGACTAGGCTACTTCTCAGGCTCTCCCTACACACATTTTCCTTAATAAGAAAAGAAAAAAGAAAATACGCTTCTGCTTGCATCTTAATTATAAGTACAAAGCAGATTTGTCATATTCCTGTGATTGGGAAGGGACGTGGTTAATGCAAAAACACAACTGCATAATGCTAATCATTGACTTTGTTATGCAGTTAATAGAAGAAAAGGTAGCAATATATACAGTGGTACCTCAGGTTACATATGCTTCAGGTTACAGACTCCGCTAACCCAGAAATAGTACCTCGGGTTAAGAACTTTGCTTCAGGATGAGAACAGAAATCGTGCTCCGGCGGCGAGGCGGCAGCAGGAGGCCCCATTAGCTAAAGTGGTGCTTCAGGTTAAGAACAGTTTCAGGTTAAGTACGGACCTCCGGAACGAATTAAGTACTTAACCCGAGGTACCACTGTATTTTGGGGGAAAGCCCTGAAATCTGATTGTAAAATAATTCACGATTAATACAGCATTCTACATTAAATATTTTGCTGCCATATTCCTCATTTATTGTTATCATTTCATATAAGGCATCTTGCCAAAGTTCAGGACTTTTTTCAGTGGCACAGGTGATTTCTCGGGGGGGGGGGGCACCATGCAGATGCTCCCAAGCTCAACTCACAATATTAAGGAGGCAGATGATGGGAAAGATTCTCCACCTGGGAGCTCTTGCCGTTCACAATAGATGATACTGAACTAGATGGAGAAAAAGTCTGCTGACCCAGCCTGAAGTAGCTTCCTGTTTTCCATGGGCTGCATACACACCATGCATTTTAAGCCTATGGCTCCTCCACCCCATGAATCCTGGGAACAGTAGCTTAGCTGCAAATTCCTGGAACCCTTAACAAATGTCAGTTCCCAGAATCCTTTGTGGGGGAGCCATGCTCTTTAAATGTGCCCTGTATATTTAGTCTCTCTCCCATTAGAATTAATGGCAGGTCGAAAGTGCTTGGCTGTGGGCTGACCTGGGCTCATTTTCCCACATCATGTCACAATTCTTTGCCAGGAGAGAAAATGACCCAGTCCGTTGTTATGAAGTAACTGTAGCGGCACTTTGACAATGCAATGCTGATATCCAAATGGCTTCTGGAGGCAAGTTGTGAAAGCTTGTGTAGCATGAGCGGCTAAGAGAACAAGACTGCAATCCCAACCCCACTTAACTGGGAGTAATTGAATTCAACATGACCCATTGAATTCAACATGACTTACTTCTGAGTGGACATAGCTTAAGACTGCACTGTAAAGGATAAGCAAGGCATTCAAATCTTGCCATGAGCTCTTAACCTCAGTACCTCCTCCCCCTCCAATAATAAGGGACAACACCGGTCTGCCTTGCAAGGCTGTTCTGAGGGTTTGCCATCACTCTCAAGCACCAAATCATGCCAAGTATCATTACTAATGAAATTGCTTTGCGAGTGGTATTTATTGCTGGGCTTTTAACAACGCTGCACTTAATGCGCCTTTCTTTACAGGTCTCGGAATAACCTGCTCTTGCAGTTAAGATTGGTTTTGAATGAGCCGAATGAAGAAATTTCCATTTTAAGGCCTTTTCTGCTTCACTTTCACTTTTCTTGCACGTGTTTCTGTGTGTGTACAGGCTACTTTGGGGACTTCGTGCAGTAAGTTACAAAGATGGAGCATGACAGTCACAATAGCGCACACTATTAGCTAGACCTCGGCTCTATTACAGTTCTATGTTTGGTGACACAGAATCAAGAGACTCAAGGTTACAAGGTCGAAGGTAGCAAAACATTACATTAATCTGTTCAGTTTGTAGACACAAGTGCATCAATCTCCAAGTGTAATATAGTTCACTGTTTAATTATGAAGCACCGAGAGCTAAGTGTATAATTAATAAACTGTTTGTTATTTTTTTCTGGGGGGAAAAAATCCTAGGAAAAACAAATAGATGGTGAGGTATTGGTTCATTTAGCCTCATTTCCCTTGTTTTATTAACCCAGTAGTTATTGGTGAGAAGTACTCTGCTTAAATTGCTCATAATAGTACAAAATTACTTGAAGGCATCTTGGCAAATTGTTCCTCTTTCTCTGATTATGTCTATGAAAGCAGTGTCAGAAAATCAATCTAAGCAGCAAAATTAATATACCAATTCAATTGAAAGTACTTAGCTTATATATTTGGTGAATGCAAAGCAATACAATGGGCTAACACAGATGTGGGGGGGCATGCGTACCCCCCCCCCATATATAAAAATTCCATTAGTCACCAGGGATTTTTTAAAAAGAAAAAAATAAGAACAAATATTTATTTACTCCACATTGTTTTGTGAATATTATTTAATGATAGCAGCTGGTGAATGCTGAAGGCTGGGTGTGCTTTTGTAGACTACTATATTTGATATAATATATTTAAGTAGAGGTAGTGGACAGGAAGAAACTTGATGGTCAGTTTCACTAGACTGACATGTGGTGCTAGTTATTGGTGGAAAGTTAACAGCAGAACACATATGAAAACAAGGAAACCTCATTAAAACATCCTCCTCAGTTTGGACTTACTCACTTTAGAGAAGGAAGGATATGTGAGTGAACCAAAATTGTATTCTGAGGCAGAGGGGATGCATATGCTGTTGCTATAAGCCGGATGTGAATATGGAAGACTCTCCTGACAAGAGAGTCTTCCAAAGGGCAGCCTATAAGCACATCATTAGCAGTTGGGTGATGCATCTTTGCATGTTATTTTCACTAATATACACATTTTATGCACACTTTCCCCTAATATTCAAATTCCTATACACAAAAATCAGCCTGAGAACTGCATTGCAATTTTTGGAGAAGTGTGCATTTTGAAGTGTGCAGTTTGTGTTTCAGTTTGCGTATTATTTCAGGAAATGCAGAGCAGGTAGTAATTTTTGTTTCAGTGCAAACCAAATCAATTTTTTTCTCACTTCCCAGGATGGACCTCATTTTTTGTATTTCTTCTGATAAAAAATAGGGTGGGAAGGAGGACATTCTGAATGCCTGAGAGTGCGGGGGTTGGGGTGGGAAAGACTTTTCAGGGCAGACTTTTCAGAAGCCGAGGGAGAAGGAGAAGGACTGCCTCAGCTGATAGCATCTGTGTGCTCTTACAGTACTCCTCATTTGGCAGTGAGAGGAACAATGGGGAGCAATCAGATTCAGTTCCCATTTAAAACTGCCCCCCCCCCGTCACACTTTGCGAAACAGAATGAAACACAACCATTGCTTCAATGTTGCACTTCTCTAAATATGGCAGTGCAATTCTCCAGCCAAGTAAAATATGTACCAAAATGTGTACATATTAAGGTAAAGTGTGCATAAAAATGCACCTATTGGAGAAAATAGAAAGCAACAATTGCACTAAATTAGGGGAAATTGCTTTGCAAACATGTGTATATTAGGCAAGACCACATACAAAAAGTGTGTGTATTAGGATAAATTCTCACTGGAATGCTTAATGAATGTTCACAAGGACTTTTTAAAGGGAAGAAATGGAAAACTGATGAGGAATTGTGGGGAAAAGAATTTATGTTTGGGAAAATGACAAACTGAGAGAAACTAAAATTGACAGTGTCTCCCATCCCTGTGAAAGGCGCTGGAAACTAATTGCCTACAGCCTGCATGTAATTAGTATTTGTCAGGAGTGGCCTGCAGGGAAAGACTGCAACGCAGACCTGGTCTCCTGGCAGTGGCATCTCTGCTGCATACAGGCCTGGTGGAGAGGGTGGTGCAGTTTGAGCATTCTGGTGGGACTGCTGGGATGAAACAAAAGAGAAACCTTCATTCATAAAAACAAGGAAACCCCTACTAAGCACAGCTAAAGCAAAGGCTTCAATTTTAAGCAAGCAAATGCAAAATGAAGCCAATTCCTATCTGCCATGGCAAGCTTTTCATTCACTTTGAATTTAAAGGGATCATATGTAGCTCAGAAGGAGAGCACTAGCTTTGTGTGTAGAGGATGTTGGATCGAATCCCAGCCATCTCCAGCTGAAAAGCTTCAGGTAGCAGGCTTTGAGGGTCCAGAGAACTACGGGCTGAGATAAACAATACTGGGATGAGGAGCCCAAAAGTCTGACTCAGCATAAGGCAGCTTCATATTCTCTCTCTCTCTCTCAACGTCTGAACCTTTCATTTTACAGTATCTCCGCCATTGACGCCACTGACTTTAAACAAATGACATAAATTTGTATGTCTGTTAAGTGAATCCAAGTGAATATACAGTGTAAGGGCTAAGGGCTGTTTTGGATGCTGCTTGTGATATTGGCCTACTCAGGGCAATTAGCTGACAGAGGAAGAAAGACTGCTCCCACTTCTAAAGGGTTAAAGTATCTCCTTTTAAATTTAATAATTGTACATCCTGAAGGAGATCTCATTTCTTCAACCAGTTCTTATGTAGCCAACAGGGGTCCAACTTGACTAAAATATTAGGAGGACCAGGCAAGCCTCACCCTACATAATGGTGCTTGTGCACACCATTTGAATGCCAATGCCTATCAACCTGTCCCGGCTCCAGCCCCCTCAAATATTTTAGGGGGGGCAAAGACCTTTCAGCCCCTAGGAGTTGGCTCCTATGGTAGCCAAAATGGCACCATCCACGCAGAAGTGTACCAGATATATCAGCGTGGTCAGCGAAACCACAAGGTTTGCAGCACAATGAGAACTGAGCATGCTTAATGGGCATGGAATGGTGATTGGCTCTCTAGGGAAGGGATGGAAAACCAGGAGGGGGGGGAAATGGAATGGAATGAAATGGCTGATGAGAAGCAGTCTGCAAGGGAACGTTTTGTTGCATGCCCCTCTTGCATTACCTGTCACGATTTGGGTGATTACTAGTATACCAAGCCATCTAAACCATCACAGAAAGTTCAGTCACAGATGCTTCAAATGTGGAAATGAATTGCCAGTTTCACACCATATGCTTTTCTTCATCACTGTCCAACACTGATCTGTTTCCATTGTGAAGACTTGTTGCTAAGCTGGTGGTAATTTTTAAGGTGGCAAGGGGAAAGACCAAGAGGATACAAGGCCCCTAATCTCCCATTCTTGTATCTGAAGCAGTAATCATCACTAGCAAATCACCAACAGACATCACATGTGCCAGTCTTCTAGCTAAGGCCTCTTTGTGTGAGTTCTTCAGTGAAGTGTGCACCTGTTTAATCAGACGTGACACTTCATGCACCATTCCCAGACAATGCATACATTCATGGGGATTCAGAAGATGATTGCACCACACCTAGCAGCAACAACAAGAGTTTAAGCTCAGGTGGATCAGAAGATGTTGTGGCCAGGATATTACACAGTTTAATTTTTGTTGGAAGCAAAAATTTGCTTGAAAATTTGGTCACTTCAGACTGCAAACTTATATATGGGAAAGTCCTCCTGAACACAATAGGATTTACCTCTGCGTAGATATGCATAGAATTGTGCTGTACCTCATTATTCTTATGAGGTTGCTAAAAGGGTGTGTGGATCCAATTATGGGCATGGGTCAGTCTTCCAGACATGTGTCACTGTGGTCATGCCTTTGTTTGTCTTACTCCTCATTACCAATAACCATGTGCATCAGTACAGCAATTAAATATTTGCAAGCAGAAAATACAATATATTCAGAAATACTACTACTGCTACTACTAGTAGTATTAGTAATATTTTACCTTTTACTATTTTTAAAACCTTTTTTTCTATGTAAGCTAAGACATTCTTTTCATTGCTAAGTCCTTGATAAAATTGTCTTGAAGTTTTAAAGAGGTTTGGTCTCTTTGCCAAGTACCAAGATTCTAGCCTTGCACATGATTTTGTACAGATCAAAACAAACACAATACCTAACAACTCCTTTCTTCTTAATGAAAGTGAACTTTTTTTAAAAAAAAATGAGGGAGGGAGAACAATTCTTCAAAAATTCCTAATTATCTTCCTTTAAATCCTTTTTAAATTAGAATCACAAGCCTTGTACAAATACAGTTTGGTCCCACAGCTTATCTGATGGATTAGCAACAAAATAACTATTCAGGAACGGGGGTGGGGTGGGGGTGACAATCATTATACCTGAATTCTGAACATGAAGCTTGTTGCTTAAACTGGGTTTTAATAAGTGTGCAATAGCATATGAAACCTCCTGTAGTATTTACGTTATGCCACCGTCTTCTTTAATGCAAGGACATTCCAACAAAAAACCAACCTGAAAGGGGACATTGAAAGGCCTTCTGAAAATTCGTTCACGCGGCCACTGCCTTTAGGCTTCCACCACACAGTACAAAGTTACTCTGTGTCCTTCTCTTCTCTGGTTACTACAGAGCTATTTTCTGAGAACCGATTCATAACAAAGAATTTTCGTTTGAGAGAGCCCGGGCCTAGACTGACGCCATGGGCCTTTCCCCACCCCAAGAGCCTTTTGTTTAGTGCCAAAAGAATCGCTCCATTCATTATCCCCACAGATGCTTGGCCCGGAGGCAGAAAGAGTCAGTAAAAACAACAAGAAGCTGAGTTCTCCACCAGCCTAGGCTATCATTATCTACACAAGAGATGATGAGTTTGTAATGAAGTTGACGAGGCTTATTCAGACGCTCGCAGATTGGCAAGAGGATAAAAAGTATCTTCAATTTTCGTGTTGTCTGATGTTGAAGTTTAGCTGTCATCCAGCACTAGATTAGTCACACTTTGAGGCAGGGCTTTGGAGAAGGGGTCAGAACAAAGCTACTGTACTCTGGTATTTCACAGTCAGAGGAACAGAAGCATAATAAATGGGCTCTGTAATTTAAATCAAGGAGCTGCTGCAGGAAACTGCTGCCTCTTTCACTTGAGGAATTAGCACACTGCACTGTGCTGCTTGACACCGCATCACATATAAGAAGGCTGGACAACTTTGCTCTTAAAATTGGAATGAATGCCGCGATTATGTTGGATGAGGCTCTTCTGAAATCGGCAGAAGAAAGGCTTCCCCCACCAGAGAGGATACATTAGATTATGTGTGTTTTATACTCTCTTCTTCTTCTTCTTCTTCTTCTTCTTCTTCTTCTTCTCTTTCTGGGTAATTCAATTGAAAAATTGGTTAAACATGGGTGAAATTTTAATTGGAAATGTTTCATGCTTAGGCAACGCAGATAGATTTTGATAAATGTTACTACCCCACCCCGCTGCCCAATTGAAGATATCTACTTTAAATGACCCATAATTTAATGCTTCGACTTGTTCTAATCAAGCCTCATAAAATATACCATTTACGATCCTCTATAACCAAAGAAAATTGTTTATAACTGCAGAAGACAGTACACTACCATATTTCGGAAGCAGAGAAAACATTTCCTTGGGCATAAAACAAGCACAACAGCAAAAACCAAAGGCAATATTTCCTTTGCAAGCCTGATGTTAAGCAAAAGAAAAAGGCAAATTTACATAGAATCCTGAGATACAGAATCTGCCATAAAGAAAGACACTACATCAAAGGACTTCACAGTGACTTATTGTCCTAGCTACAAATGCCGTTCCAACTTAGCTTCAGCTAAATGCCATTGTCCAAGATGTTACTCATGAACTATCTTATTGTGGAGGGTGGTTTTGTTTCTGTTCCCTTCCAGTTCCAGCTGGGTGGCTCAGAGAGGAGCTTTCACTTGCTGGTAATGTCTGTTTCGTTCTAGCCATTTTATGAAGGTGATAGTTTGGTTAGCCAGTGGTCCATGAAAGAGAAGAAAAGAGAAGAGAATAAAAGGAAGGGTTGGGTGGGGTCAGGGGGAAGAGAGAGAACAAAAATCACTCAAGGTATAGCCAATGTTGCCACTTTCGGTTCGCTTTTCTGATCTATTCCGATCACCTTGACTCAGCAGAACTGTAGCCAAATAGAGGAAAGAAAATAAAGACATTGGCGAAAGCTTTGCTGAAGATCCCCAGTCCTGATGCTGATTATCGATCAGATGATTAAGGCAGATGAAGAGGTTTTTTGAAAGTGAAGGCTCTGATTGTGTCTCTCCAGTGTGCCCCAAAAGGGGCTGAGAAATCAATACTCTCAATCACAGTGGAAAGCATTTCTCTGTCAGTCACACTGACTGAAGTGATTAGAATTGAGTCATAAGACAATGAATAACTCCACACCAGCTTCCGTTCCCTCTTTTGCACCTCATAGGGAGTCTAATGAACTCTCCTCGCTAAGAGAGTGGGGCTTCCACTCCTAACATCCACAGAACAGGCAAATTAGCATTCCAAATAGCAGCACTATTTTGCTCCAGCAAGTACATATTTTATCCTAAGTTCATTGATGATACTGTGTAGAAAATTCAGAGTATGACATCCATACACATTAAGGTAAGCATCGCTGGCGTACAGCTACTTTCCTATAGCACCAATGGCTTTAAATATTGCTGATAACTTTCCCAATTGTTTAGTGTTGCACCATGTCCACAGTATACATTTCAGGGGTTTTCAAACACTGAGAAAATTAATGGCTACACTTCCAAAATCAAAATGCAGACAAATACACACAGAGACGTAAAGCCGTATTAGAAAATCTGCTGCAAATGGGCTGCGCAGCCTATATTGTTTGAGTAAATAGTAATTTATTTATGACTATTAACTGTTTAAATAAAAGCATTAGAAAAGTCACATTAAGGCAGATATATTCATGTGTCTCGCTCACTTGAAGTATCTCCCCCTTAAGATAGAAGCTGGCAAAGTAGCATTGGAATTATTAGGAAATAATGCACATTTAATAATTAAGATTAAGATTAATTAAGATTAAGATTGCTGTGCCAGGACCAAAATCTATCCCAAACTAAACGCTCTGAAATCCCATTGATGTAAATGGGAAACATTTAAGGGTTCTTTCCTAATTGTATTTCACCCTTTTGTTATTGAGCTTTCAACAATGCCTTTCAAACATGTTAATTTTAATCCCACCCAACCCCAAAAATTAAATTCTGTGGCAGCTTTCTCTAAACCTGATCAGGTATTAGGTATGTATTATCCCAGACAGCTGATTCAGAACAGCAGAGGTCACTTTCTCAAATGTTTCATCCACAGAAAACACCTACCATGCACCTGGCTACAATTACCTGTCCCTGGTAGTGTTTGCCACACCATTAGGCAGAGCGAGGTGGCTGCCTCAGGCAATGGATGCTGGGAGATGGGATGCAGTGGCAAAGTATGGGAGGACTGAGCTAAGTGAGCCATACAGCCTTCCCTACATCCCTTAAAGCCAGTCTGCTACCCCCTGGTATGGTGGAGGACGCTGTCCCATCAAGAGAGCTGAAGGAAGATTCGACTGCCAGTTTGGCTGGCTTCTGTTACATGGAATGAGTTGAAGTGCCATCTTATTCCTTGACTCGGGCAACAAAAAGCCTTGGGCCAGCCCTGTCTGAAGGTATTAAAAGTGTTTGTTTACTCTTGATTCCTGGTAGTAATCCACCCCATGTTGCTGATTACCACTTTCCCATCCACACCAAAATATGTGATGCTTTAATGAACAATGCTTCACCACAAAAAAAATTTCAGTACGATTTCTACAGGTTTAGGTTCGCCATCGTACCTCTGCTGTGAATCAACTGGTGTGATATTGGATGTATTAAGAACCGTCTTAGTTTGTACTCACACAACTGTACACCTCTGTTCAAAAAGTGAACATTGTGATTGTTCAGATATGGTTTGTCTCATGCAATTCAACAAATACATCTCCAATAGCTTGACAACAGGAAGTGGTTTAAGGATAATTGTGACACCCATATTGATGGATTCCTCTTACAGCCCAAATAGCAGAGTGTCCTGCCGCACCTCAGTGAGTAACAGATTTATGGTGGCATGTGATTTCATGGAGTAGAGCAGGGGTATCCAACATGACGCCCTCTATATGCTGTAGGACTCCAATTCCCATCATCCCTGGCCATTGCCCATGCTGGCTGGGACTCATGGGAGTTCTAATGAAGTAGGACTGGAGCCTGCTTCAATAGTTTCCCAACAATAATGCAAGTGCTCACAGGCACTGGTAGAGTTCCAATGTGCAAACACTGTAAGCAGGCCAATAATAGCCAGGGTAGCTACATTTGCAAGAAGGCATATGATCATCACTGTTAATGGGAAGAAAGTGAATTCATGCACAATTGCCACAGAAACAGTTTACAAAGCTGCTGTTCTTAAGTGCTAAGACCCACAATGACATCCAGATAGTAACACAAACAGAGGGAGTAGATTTAATTGTGCCGGAGTTTTGAAAGCATGTGAGGTAGATAAGTTAGTCTCAATGTTACAGACAGAGCAGAATTAGAAAGCAGTGATGAAATGTGAGCAACTCACATTGCAGTTCTTTTCAGTGGTGTTGGTTCACACATTTGGCCAGTGATTCAAATGAAAAATGAAGTGACATGGATGTAGATGTACGTACCAAACCATCTACTCTTCTTGAAAGCAACCTCCAGTGCCTCCCTTTATCTTTCACCGAACGTTCCTTCTATACCCCACGTGAGCCTGAGGAGGCACAGGCAGCAAATCCCCTTGTGCTCTGAGCTCAGTGAAGCTAAAAGGTTTACTCCAGAGTAAATGACTTGAGGATCATGGCCTTATTCAATTAGTATTGGTAGTGTGCTGTGGAGTTCTTCAGAAGTAAACACTCAGTCAGTCCTCAGGGAATGTGCAGGCGACCTTGGAACGGACAGCTCACGGAAGAACCCCGACCAAACCTAAGAGGAGGCGTGTAGTGGTGATAGGGGATTCCCTACTGAGGGGAACAGAAGCAGTGATCTGTGGGCCTGACAAGATGTCTCGGGAAGTGTGCTGTCTCCCCGGGGCTAAGATCCAAGATGTAACTGAACGACTGCAAGGAATCATAAAACCCACTGACAAATACCCCGTCCTCTTGGTTCATGTGGGAACCAATGACACTGCAAGCAATAGCCTCCAGAAGATCAAAAGAGACTACGAGGCTCTGGGCAGGAAATTGAAGCAATTAAATGCACAAATTGTCATCTCATCCGTCCTCCCAGTTGAACGACGTGGCCCAGGGAGAGAGGGAAAAATAGTGGAAGTGAACAGCTGGCTTCGCAAATGGTGTAAACAGGAACGGTTTGGATTCTTAGATCACAGACTGCAGTTTCTTGAAGATGGACTTCTGGCAAGCGATGGGCTGCACCTCACAACGGTTGGGAGAAATGTTTTTGCCAAAAATCTCAGAAACCTCATCAGGAGGGCTTTAAACTGACTAATGTGGCGGAGGGAGACAGTGCTCCTGAAGGTAGGAGTCTATCAATTGAGGAAGATGATCATCCAAATGTCATAGACCAAATGGAGCAAACAGCACGCAGACCTAGTGGTGGGAGGAAAAAATCCTTAAATAAGAGACACGGGGGAATGATTAATGGACTTCAATGTCTGTACACTAATGCGCAAAGCATGGGAAATAAACAAGATGAGCTTGAGCTCTTGGTACAGCAAACTAAATATGACATAATAGGCATCACTGAAACCTGGTGGGATAAGTCCCACGATTGGAATGTAATAATGGGGGGATACAATCTATTTCAGAGAAACAGACCAGACAAGAAAGGAGGAGGAGTGGCGTTATATGTCAGGGATGTGTATACCTGTGAAGAGATCCAAGATTTAGAACCTCAAAGCCAAAGTGAGAGCATTTGGGTCAAAATTAAGGGAGAGAAGAATAACAGTGACCTCATTGTGGGAGTTTACTATAGATCCCCAAGCCAAACGGAGGACATAGATGATGCCTTCCTGGAACAGATGGCCAAGCATGCAAAAGGAAGGGAGATAGTAGTAATGGGGGACTTCAATTACCCGGATATTTGTTGGATGTCAAACTCAGCCAAGAGCATAAGGTCAAACAGATTCCTCACTGGCCTTGCAGACAACTTCATTGTCCAGAAAGTGGGAGAAGCAACAAGAGGAACAGCCATTTTAGATCTGGTCCTAACCAATGTTGATGACCTGGTTAGTGGGGTAGAAGTGGAAGGATCATTAGGCGCGAGTGATCATGCTCTTCTGAAGTTTACTATACAGCGGAAAGGAGCAGCCAAGCATACTAGGACTCAATTTCTTGACTTTAAGAAAGCCGACTTCATAAAACTTAGGGAAGTGCTGGGTGAGATCCCATGGACAGTAATACTAAAAGGAAAGGGAGTTCATGATGGCTGGGAGTTTGTTAAGAGGGAGATAGTAAAAGCACAACGTAAGGCAATACCAATGAGACGGAAACATGGAAGGTGCCTAAAGAAGCCAGGGTGGCTATCTAAAGAACTTTTAACTGAGTTAAGATTTTAAAAGGATGTGTACAAAAAATGGAAAAGGGGGGAAACCACCAAAGAGGAATTCAAACAAATAGCCAGCACGTGTAGACACAAAGTCAGAAAAGCTAAAGCACAGAATGAACTCAGGCTTGCTAGAGAGGTTAAAGGCAACAAAAAAGGCTTTTATGGGTATGTTCGTAGCAAAAGGAAGAACAAAGAAACAGTGGGGTCACTCAGAGGAGAAGATGGTGAAATGCAAACAGGGGACACAGAAAGGGCTGAACTCCTCAATGCCTTCTTTGCCTCAGTCTTCTCCGATAAAGAAAACAATGCCCGACCTGAAGAATTTGAAGTAAATGATTCAGCAAAGGAAACACAGCCCAGAATAACTAAGGAGATAGTACAAGAATACTTGGCTAGTTTAGATGTATTCAAGTCTCCAAGGCCAGATGAACTGCATCCAAGAGTATTAAAAGAACTGGCAGATGTGATCTCAGAACCACTGGCAGTCATCTTTGAGAATTCCTGGAGAACAGGCGAAGTCCCGGCAGACTGGAGGAGGGCAAATGTTGTCCCTATTTTCAAAAAGGGGAAAAGAGAGGACCCAAATAATTACCGCCCAGTCAGTCTGACATCAATACCAGGGAAGATTCTGGAGCAGATCATTAAGCAAACAGTCTGTGAGCACCTAGAAAGGAATGCTGTGATCACCAATAGTCAGCATGGATTTCTGAAAAATAAGTCATGTCAGACTAACCTGATCTTGTTTTTTGACAGAATTACAAGCCTGGTGGATGAAGGGAACGCAGTGGATGTAGCCTACCTTGATTTCAGCAAGGCATTTGACAAGGTGCCCCATGATATTCTTGTAAAGAAGCTGGTAAAATGCGGTCTTGACTATGCTACCACTCAGTGGATTTGTAACTGGCTGACTGACCGAACCCAAAGGGTGCTCATCAATGGTTCCTCTTCATCCTGGAGAAGAGTGACTAGTGGCGTGCCACAGGGTTCTGTCTTGGGCCCGGTCTTATTCAACATCTTTATCAACGACTTGGATGATGGACTCAAGGGCATCCTGATCAAATTTGCAGATGACACCAAACTGGGAGGGGTGGCTAACACCCCAGAGGACAGGATCACACTTCAAAACAACCTTGACAGATTAGAGAACTGGGCAAAAACAAACAAGATGAATTTTAACAGGGAGAAATGTAAAGTATTGCACTTGGGCAAAAAAAATGAGAGGCACACATACAAGATGGGTGACACCTGGCTTGAGAGCAGTACATGTGAAAAGGATCTAGGAGTCTTGGTTGACCACAAACTTGACATGAGCCAACAGTGTGACGCGGCAGCTAAAAAAGCCAATGCAATTCTGGGCTGCATCAATAGGAGTATAGCATCTAGATCAAGGGAAGTAATAGTGCCACTGTATTCTGCGCTGGTCAGACCTCACCTGGAGTACTGTGTCCAGTTCTGGGCACCACAGTTCAAGAAGGACACTGACAAACTGGAACGTGTCCAGAGGAGGGCAACCAAAATGGTCAAAGGCCTGGAAATGATGCCTTATGAGGAACGGCTAAGGGAGCTGGGCATGCTTAGCCTGGAGAAGAAGAGGTTAAGGGGTGATATGATAGCCATGTTCAAATATATAAAAGGATGTCACATAGAGGAGGGAGAAAGGTTGTTTTCTGCTGCTCCAGAGAAGCGGACACGGAGCAATGGATCCAAACTACAAGAAAGAAGATTCCACCTAAACATTAGGAAGAACTTCCTGACAGTAAGAGCTGTTCGACAGTGGAATTTGCTGCCAAGGAGTGTGGTGGAGTCTCCTTCTTTGGAGGTCTTTAAGCAGAGGCTTGACAACCATATGTCAGGAGTGCTCTGATGGTGTTTCCTGCTTGGCAGGGGGTTGGACTCGATGGCCCTTGTGGTCTCTTCCAACTCTATGATTCTATGATTCTATGACTCATTAGCTGTTATAAAGTAGTGTAAAGCCAATCTAGTTTATTATCGTTACCCTGAGACCTGTCAGCGTCATAATGAGAGAAGTGTAAAGAGCAGAGCAAAAATTAGTATGTTTAAGTGTGAGACTTCTTGAGGAGGTCCTATTGCCTTTAATTAAATTGGCTTCAAAATCACTATGATTTCAAGTATGAAGAATTCTAATTCCCACCACCACCACCACCACCACCACCACCACCAGACGACATATCATTCAGGTTTTCCCTAAGCCCCAGAAGTTCTAATTACTTGCATACAAGGAAATAGTTATTTCAGATTTCCCCCGCCTTCCTTTAGAGAGCAAGAGGGAGCAACAAGAGATCTGTCAAACTTCCTGAAAGTTTATTTTTTGTAGTTTCAATGAGAGATGTCGATGTCAAATAGGTGGCTCTGCATCCGCTGGGTTGAGAAATGCCCCCTGGACCTACATGTTGCAATTTCTTAATAATCATAACAACCTGAGAGCAGCTAAACGCTGTCTCGAAAACATACAAATGTCAACAGTGCAGTGACACTCTCAAGTGGACCAATCGAGCCACTTCAGTTGATCCCCTTCTTAAGGAATCTTTACGCCTCCAGCTATTCATCTGGCCTCTCTATAAGCAAGGCTGTGATAAAAACTGAATTGTATTTAAGAAGGGCTCCCTTACATTCGCTCTTAAGGGTATGCACTAACTTGCCTCATCTTTTTAGAAGCTTTTTAAATGCACTGTCTTTTGAAAAGGGTATCGAAAGCAGACAACATAGAAATGCTATAGCAGAAAGTCTCATCACACTCTTTAAAAACAAGAGCTTTTTATTTTTGCAGAGTATGTTATAAAAACCTCATTCTCCCCCTCACACAATAAATTAACAATATAAATACAATGGCTGGGATTCAAATCAGTACACATGGGTGTGCTGCTCACACACAGCAGCCTTTTGAGCTCCATGTGGCAGCCCTCTGCACCCCCTCTGGGTATCACATTCAGAGCCAGTTCACACGATGCACAAAAGCTTCTCCTTTCTCTGTGGCTGTGAAGTCAGGCTTGTGACTTTCAGTTTAAGGGAGCTTCTGATTCTTCCTTTCCAGTTGTAACGCAGTGCTTTTCGAATTTGGAGCTGAATTCTACCAGTGGCCGAATAGGAAGGAATGCGAATGCAGATTGTTATATAGAATTTTACCTAATATACAACATTTGGGCAAAGCATATTTTCCCTAATGTTTGTGTTTTACCCAATATAATGTATTTTGTATGTTCACATGTATTCACTAATATATACATTTTTATGGCCACTTTACTTTAGCATATGTATTTTGAGTGCTATTTTTTTCTTGAAAAAAGAGGTGCCAGAACTCACCATGAACCTCATTCTGTTAGAATGGCAATGGCGCCCACCTGAGAGGTGCTGGAAGTGAGTTCCCCTTGGGGGGAAAAGGCCTGTATATTTCTGTACAGATTACTTGACTGGAGAAATGCATTGTAAAATTCAGAGAAGTTCGAATTTCAAATAATGGCTGTGTTCTGGTTCACATATTGTTTAAGAGAAACAGAAGTACAAAGATTCACCTTTAAATACAATGTGAAGCACATTTATCCCCATGGAGAGGTGGGCACAGTTTGGGTAAACCATGCCATGGGTCAAGTGGGGAGGCCAGGGAGGCTTAATTAGACCAGTGGGTTGGAGATTTCCCCTTGCTGAGAATACAAATTTAAATAATAATAATGATTTTCATTGAGCTGGTCAATATGACTCCAAGATTCATTTCCTGGTCAGCCACTGCCTTCGAACCCATTAAGTGTTTGTATGATGGACCACAAAGGGTATTGGGTGTGGTTCTAATTCTTGGGCACATTTACAATTCTCCTGTGACCAACAGGCAAACAATGGGATCTTCTGCAATAAATTGCTTCAGGAAAGGCTTCAATGTCAGGAGAGCGCGCGCACACACACACACACACAGACACAGACACAGTGGGTACTTGGATATCTGTTGTATATCCAAGGTGATTTGTTCCCTTGACCTACCAGTCTGAAGTGAAGTACCTGCAAAAGACTTGTCTCCCTGACCAGTGGGAGAGGAACCTTGGGCGAGGGAGGTAAGCAGCCAATTCAATTTCTCGGTGTACTGCACTGCTCAGAGTCCTAAATCAGAGCAGCTTATTTATAGTCTGCCAGCAAGGTTTGTCTTGTTTGGATGTCTCAGGGTCATGGTTTCGCTGGAAGCAACATAAGGAATGCTTGAGGCCTAGGGGGAATCACCCTGGGCTCCCAAAGGCTTCCTTGCCTTCCTGGAGACAACTGAGGGTGCATTTACTATTCATCATCAGCTCAATGGTTCTGTTCTTCTTTTCACCAAAGAGGCCAACACCAGTGTAAGTGCTATATGAAAAATCTATATGCTCACATGGTGAAACTATGGTTGCCCAGTATTATTGCACAGGGAATTTTAAATTCTTTACTGCACTTCTTTTTCTCTCAGCGACACTTTATAAAACAAACATTGATTGTGGACTAATCACAGAAACTTCTTTTCACAAAAATAAGAGTCCATTAATGAAACAGATAAAGACACCTATCACTTCCAAAATAAAATATGCAATAATCACTCTTAGGCTGAAATCCTAATTTTTGGAGGGAATATATCTTATTGGACTCAGTAAGTCTTTCTTCCCAGTAAACATGCATTGAATCAAGGTGCAACTGCATGTGTGTCTCACACATAAAACAGCCAAGTTTTGTGGTTTGTATATCCATTCAGGTTCCACTATACTGAGCCTGAAGTTGGGGGGGGGAACCCATGTGAAATCAGAATCAATCAATATAAAAATATGTATTGAAACAATATCTAAAAAGCCTAGGCAAATAAAGAGGTTTATACATGGTGTCAAAAAAGCACCACATTTGTTGACTGGTATGCTTTTCCAGGAAGGGCATTCCAAAGACGAGGTACCACCACAACAAAGATCCTATCTTGGGTCACCACCCACCTCACCTTCAAAGGCAGGGGGACCTGAAGAAGGCCCCTGGAAAGGATCTCCACAACCAGGCAGGTTCAAGTAACAACAAGAAATCCTTGACGTTTTTCTGTTCAATGTCATAGAAGGCGAGGCCAGCACTTTCAGTTGTGCCTGGAAGAGGCCTTGGAACCAGTGCAACTGCTTTAAAACAAGTGGGAAATGATCCAAATGCCCAGTCTCATTCAAAAGCATGTTGCACCATTTGAAGTTCCCATACATTATCCAAAGGCAGCTCAATGTGCAACACATTTCAGTAATCTAAACAGGATATAACCACAGCATGGAGGACTGTGGCCAGCTGTCCCTGTCCAAAAGGGATCACAGCTGGCACACCAGCTGATGCTGGTGGAAAGTGCTCAGTGCCACCACTTGGGTCTCCCAAGATCATCACATTCTGTGTCTACACCAGAGCCTTCACAAACTCTCTGGGTTAATTTGCCACATATGTTTTAGCAGTATCCAGGAAAAACATTCAAATGGCCATACCTTTGGCAATTTGCAATGCCATTGCTTTCCATTGCCTGGAACCACAAATTACTGTATTATGTTCTTGAGTTTCCTTACTTGATCTAACTAGAAGGGAGATCAGACTTTTAGAAAGCAGGACTGAAACAGAAACAAAGCTTTGAATGATCACTTAAGTGCTTGATCTGGTCAGCCCCATGCGTTTAGTCCTCCCTAGTTCAAGTTATTAACCTAAATCACCAGTAGTGTCTGTATGGTATTAGGAAGCCTATATATTTTCTGTCAAGTGATGACACCATTAACCAGACCCTGGAGGATTTTTTTTAAAAAAATACAAAACAAAACAGTGATGACTCCCAGTTAATTAATGCAGGCTGGAATTGTGACACTGTGGAAGAATCTACTTTTAGCAGAAAATGTGGTCGCATCTCTCAAGACTCAGCTCATCCAGCTGCCCTTTAACTGACTTCCATTTTGTCATCCCCATCCCATTTCACTAACCTCCTTTGTTCCCCAATGCAACATTACACCGTATTAATCAAAATAAAGTAGCCGCAAACTTCATTTGCTTAAAAAAAAGTTGCCAGCTTCCTCGAAAAATTCACTTGATCAGCACATGAGAAAAGCCATTTTTCATCATTGCACCCTGCAGCCTTCTCTCTTTGTAGACCAGCTACCCTTTCTTTGACTCAACATCTTATTTTTCTAGCACGTAGTTTAGAAGACTAAGGAACACCAAGTGACCCAGTTTTCCCTCTCTAACAGCCCAATCTATAAATTCCTTCAGATGGATACAGTTACATTAGCCTGGCCCCATGCATAGGTACAAGCTAATCAGTATCCTGTAGTTTGTGGCAGCCTGGGTTGTGCTGTGGGGATGGAGCCTTTGCAGAATATATTTTCATTGCATGTCCACTTTTATATGTGGCTGGGAGGTGTGCCTGTGCCTTAAATTTCCACTTCTCCACTCCCAGTTTGTAATATCATGGAACCTTTTATCACACTTCCCATTTCTGTGCCCCTATGCTAAGGATGGGGAACCTCAGCCTCTGCAGGTTTTTTTTAATCTGGCCCTTGGGATTTTCTTCAGACATCCCCTGCTCTCTAGGCTGCAACCTTACCTGTCCCAGCTCTGTGTCCTCCTCAAGTGCTTTTGCTTGGCTAGAACATGTCCTGTAATGTGTGCAGAAACCTCTGGCTTTTGCATGCCTAGAATGCAAAAGGTAAGAAAACCTGAGCACCAGTAGTAGAGTGTTCAAGTGGAACCAGGGGAAGGTATAGGTAAAGGTACCCCTGACCGTTAGGTCCAGTTGCAGATGACTCTGGGGTTGTGGCAATCATCTCGCTCTATAGGCCGAGGGAGCTGGCGTTTGTCCACAGACAGCTTCTGGGTCATGTGGCCAGCATGACTAAGCTGCTTCTGGCGAACCAGAGCAATGCACGAAAACACCGTTTACCTTCTCGCTGGAGCAGTACCTATTTATCTACTTGCACTTTGACATACTTCCGAACTGCTAGGCAGGCAGGAGCTGGGACTGAACAACGGGAACTCACCTCGTCACGGGGATTCGAACCACTGACCTTCTGATCGGCAAGCCCTACGCTCTGTGGTATAGACCACAGTGCCACCTGCGTCCCTGTGGAACCAGGGAAACTCAAATTCACATCCCACTTCGTGTTATAACATGAAATAATAATATTGTATCTCATCTGGGGCCAGCAGGAGGCTGGAAGATGCGCAGGAAGGTGACTGCTGTGGCTGCGCTACCTGCGCATCAGCTGTTAGGCAGGGAGGCTGAGCAGCGTAAATAAAGCCCAGCTGCACCTCCAGTCTCTTTGAGGCTTCCTCCGTTCTCATTGACATGCTCTTCAGGCTCCGGGGAGGGTCTCCTTACAAGCCAGGAGGTCTCTCCAGCTCTCTCTCTCGCCATTTCTGGGTTTGAATTGAATTATTTCTTTATTTCCCGGCAATGCATGTATATGCAGCAGTGTGCGAGTCAGTCATGCATAAGTTGGGGGGATGCCTTCCCCCCAAATGAATGAATGATTTGGGCAAGATTTGAACTAGGGATTTCTCAGCCCACAGCTTGGCTCTTGTCCACTATGCTACACCTGTTCGCTATGCTATAGTGCAGTAATGAGTTGCCACTAGTCAGGCCAATAAATGTCTGTGTCTGAAACCAGCAAAAGAGGTGTTGAAAAATCTTAGAAGGATTAACTACATAAAGATCCTTATTCATAAATTCCACCCTTTGGGTGGAAAATCCACCATTCCAGTCCACGCATTAAGGACCCAGTCGCATGAATAGGACTAGGCAAATCATACTAGATAACAACAGAACGAACAAAATGGTTAATGGCTGCCAATCTAGGAGGAACAATAAAAAGTAATCATAACATACAATTTTGAAGTCAAAATTGGTTGACTTGAATGATATGGCTTGAATGATATGACCTGAATGGTATTTCCTCCCAGGAACAGACACCAGTGAGGATGCTGACTTAAAAAAATATCCATCTACTGTATGCACCACTGTTCAGGCAGGGTACAAAATAGCTTTTTAAAAGTATATTATGTGAACAGACTGGTCCCACTAGTTTTCCAGAAAGGGAAAGTTCACATTTATTATAACATGCTTAAGCATAGCACTGTGAAAGAAAGGAAGCTTTTAAAAGGATCTTAGATAAAAGGGGAAAAGACAAATGTGCTGTACAAAACACAGTTGTGGTTACAATAAGAAAAGGCGGGTGATGAGCATATCTATCCATTGCATGCAATCCACTTCTCACTGAAGACAATGATGAATAAGGCAAGAAGGTGACCCCACTTAACTGAATTATTGTAGCCATTTAAAGCATTCCAACCCAGCTTACAATATAAAACCTTCCAAAACAGCTAACAACAAAGTGTAAGACCAATTAAAATATAATTAAAATAACAATTTAAACAAAAAGAAATTGTTGTACATATCTTACTTTCAAGGTGGCCAAGTATTGTTTGTGAGTATCATTGCTTTCATTCTACAACTCACCTCTCCAGTAGTCTGCACTCTGCAGCCTGCTCAGGTGCCCCTCCATTTTCTGAATGTCCTCGGTTAGGCTTCACTGTAAAAACAAGAGTAAAGTCTGTGTACCTGGCTGCTCTCTCTTTTTTAAGTGTGGTATTTTCCCTTTTAAAGAAATCAGTGTGGGAATATTTGTAAAGGTTATAAATAATAGGAAGTACACAGATTTTATATTGGAACTGCCTGATCACCAGCCTCCCATGATTCAATTCAAGCTCAAGAGAGGAAGCCATGGGGCATTTTGAGATCAGGAAAGGCAGGTAGTAGAAGAGGCTGCAGCAGGGGTGCCAACTTGAATAAAATATTGGGGAGGTGCAGGTAAGCCCCAGCCTGCATAATCAATCACATGATGTGGTGCATGTACACCATTGGAATGGCAATGCCCACCAACTAGCTAGCCACCTCTCAGTGATAAGGAAAACTCAATTCCCCCACCAAATCCACTGGAATCCTGAGGAAATTCTGATGCATGCTGAGAATGAGGCAGAAAATGAAAGACCATTTTACAAGGAAAGAAAACTTCCACAAAATTTGAGAGCAGCTTTTGGCACAGTGTAAATAGTGCACTTGTTTGATTATTGCAGAAATTAGAAACTGTATTATTCTATTGTAGTGTGTTACAATGCCCCCCCCCGCATTAAATGACTTTATTTTAAGAACTGCAGTGATATCCTCAAATACTCAGCAGTATACCAGAGTTTTAAAATAATTGTTAATTTATAAAAAATCATTCAAATACAAACCACAGGAACCATATTTGAAACTAACAGAGTAGATACCAGCTAACCACCTCTGGAGAGAATATTCTATAACCAGAGCACCACCACTAAAAAGGCCCTATTCCCAGTTTCCACTTGCTTAACCTTTATAAGCAAATGTGTCCAGAGGAGGGATTCTGATGAAGATTTGATGTGTGCCTAAAAGCCTGGCAGGCCATCTTACTCTATGGTATTACCCTTTCATGTTTTAATTAAACTTAAGCATGTTGGCTATATGAGGCTGGTTATCCCACAGTTTCTTGGGTAAGTGGCATATGCTGCTTTAGGTAAGCCTCAGTTTGAACTCAAAGACACAATGCACACTTACTCTGAATATGAATGAGCTGTTGAAAGTAATACATGGAGCAGAATTGCACCCATAGACCATAGGTTTGGAAGAATGCATGGAGGTACTTAGGTCCAGGGTATGTGGGTATAATCCTGCTCCCACTTCCACATATTCATTTCTACACAAATGAATTTATGAACAGGCCTTGTGCTTAAGTGAAATGATCCCAGCTTTTGTCTTACATTCTGGAAGTTTGTAAATACCTGACCCTAAGAGCTACCGATAGTTGCTGAGGAGAGGTGCTTCAGATCCTTCAGGAATGTACCACCGCTGCAGCTTTTCAATACTGAATACAGACACGTAAAAACATGATGGTGAACCTCATGCCATCATGGTGCCCCACAATATATTTAACTAGCATGGCTGAAATACAAAGATAATGTTGAAAGGCAGAGACCCTTACAATCATCAGGCTTGGTTTGCACCCACAACCCCCTTGAAGACACCAAGGGTTTTCCTTTTTGCTCAGTGTGCTGTGTGTGTTTCTCTACCACATAATTTCCTGAGCAATAAATCCATTTAAAATGTCCTCCCATTATTCTGGCTACTGTCTGCATTGTATTATCAAAACCTGTGTTCGTGGCATACTTGTGGGGGTGGGAATGTGCGTATGAATAGGGAACATATCTGTAAAACCCCTGAATACAATAGCATTCTTCCCCTTTGTGGTCTTAGTGCAATCTCTCTGTGTGCCTGTATACATCTCTCTCTGTGAGAAATGTTTCTCCCCCCTCCCCCTATATTTTTTTATTGTTATTGCATTAGCTAGAATTTACATCTTGATTTTTTTTTTTATTTAAATGCTAGTAGTTCAGACCCTGCTTGTTGTCTAAGTGTGTTTTGTGCGTAGCATTATTTTTTTAAAAAAACACAACAACAACATTATAGAGAATGGCCTATGATACATTTCCACACTCTCTTGATGGAAAGCAGGGAGCAAAATACCTTACAAGAGCCAAGTCTCCGACTCTTGTTAATCTCAGATTCCTTTTATGATGTCTTAACATGGTAAAGAGCTGTTATATGTGAGACTATCTTTATTAAGAAAAAAGGGAGGGGGCACCCAAGTAGAGTTTTTATGTTGTGCCCTATGCAGCTGACACTGTCCTTTTTGGAAAGCCAATGACTTGTTAGTACCCCTAGCAGCAGTGTGAACAGATGCATCCCTGACAGGCGATGGATGGTCAGGGTCCATCTGGCCAGTGCAGCCCGGACAGAAATGATGTATACAGCTTCATCAGCGAATGACTGTCATCAATCGTGTGCCATGGATAGCGTAAATGACAGCTACACTGCAGCTGAGGCCCAGGTGTGAGACTGGGGAAAGGACTGATTTAAGAATGCTGGGTAATCAGGAATGTATAGTCTCCTGGACTTTAATTTGTATCTTTAACCTCCTATAAATATCTCTCTGGATAGTGTGTGGAGCAGGTATGTGTTTTTAAAGAGCCTGATCATGAAATTAGCTTTGGAATGACAGCCATTCTCTGCTCTCCTTTAACTGCTGATTACCCCAGCTCCCAGTATGCATTAACAAATGCATGCTGAGCGTTGGCCACTGTACTGTGGGCTCCACAATTTAATTATTACCTCATTGATTTTTCATGTATTTCAATTTTCTGTTCTTCAAGTCAGAGTGGCTCTTCTATTGGGGCAATGTTTGTTTTCTCTTTCCCAAGATTTCCTTGTGGAATTTATATGGAGTCAAATATTTGTTTGGGCGTGTGTGGTTTTTCCCCTCCTTTTTTTTTTTTTTTAACCCTTCAGGAATGTACCATTGTTGCAGTCTTGTCAGCTGCTGGTCAGTTAAATCAGACACAGAAAAGCATGATGGTGCAATGGAGTTACAGAATCTAAATAAAAATAATGTGTCGACTATGGGAAAAATCACTAACAGAAAGCGCCTTCTTTTTCAAATTGTTTCTCTTTAGTATGCATTAAAGATCATGCATAATTTGCATCTATTAGCATTTTATTATTCCACTGGCACTGGGGAAAGGAAAATGAAAACAATTATTGTATCCTCCATGGACATTTCTTTACTTAGAACTATTTTATAATAAATCATTTTTCCCCTTTAATGGCATACAGTATGTGGTTATGCCAGGAAATAATAAGAACGATATACTGTAACATTTTAAAAGCACAGGAAGTAAGACTTCATTTATGTGCCATTTCATCTAAAGCTTTGAAGCCTCTCAAGTCACAAACATCCTATGTCTGTCTTATCAGCAGACAACCATTTATATCAAACCAAGCGACTGTGTCAAATGTGGGGGAAGGGATGTAGCTCAAGTGCTGGAGCAACTGCTTTGAATAAAAAGGTCCCAGGTGAAAACCCTGGCATCTCCAGGTGGCATTAGGAAACACTCCTGTGATTCCTGCATTGCTGGGGTTGGACTAGATGAGCCTCATGGTCCCTTCCAACTCTATGATTCTATGAAACCCTGGAGAACTGCTCCAAGCCAGTGTAGATAATACTGAGGAAGATAGGCCAGTGGTCAGACTTAATATAAGGTGGATTCCAGTGTTACAATTTGTGGTGACTTAGATTTTGACAGCTGTATGTGTGTGCATCAGTGGGCTTTATCTATTCTTATCTTCCATTTGGCTTTCAGAAATAGCATAAGAAACTTCCTCTAAGATTTTGATGGTCACAATTTACCACCCAAGTATTATACATTCACCCAACCTTTTTGTCTACAAATGACTAGCATTTTGGGGTTGCATCCTGCCTGAGGCTGCAATTCTGACACCATTTACCTGGGGGATATGCCCTATTGAATTCAAAGGGACTTATTTCTCCAGTAGAGATGGTTAGGATAATAGGACCAGAGACTTAAGTCAAGCTTAGAATAGACCGATTCAAATCACCAGGAGTTTTGAAAATAATGATTCATTGATCTCAAAAGCTTTACTCAGAGCGTGATCAAGTCTGGATCCAAACCATAGTTCTTCACTTTCCATAGCCAGCAGTGGGATGCAGATAGGCACACAATTATAGTCTATGAATTTTCTCCAATTTGTTGTTGTTTAGTCATTTAGTCGTGGCCGATTCCAATGCATCATAGTTATTCACACCTGTGCTACTCAACTTTTTGCTGATCCACCAGGAAAATGTGGACAGTGCTCAATAGCCCTTGGAATTTGTCATTTTTTATCTGTGGTGGATTAGGGTGTGGTTGCACATTAACTTACCGTGTAAGACATGGAAGGACACCGGCTGAAAACTTCAGAGGACCCAAAAAAGGGGGGGGGGTGCCTTTGTACACACTTGCAATTGAAAAACTGTACACTCCTTTGAAAAAGGCTCCTTTAAAAGAGGTAAAACACTAATTTTGCTAGAAGGTACGTTTTCATTAAGGACAAAGCAATGGATCTGATAGAGGAGTAAGGATATATTTACATTATAGGATGACTATGCTAAAGAGTACCGGTACACACACAAACACACACACAGCCATATTTATTACATATTATTGCTGATAAATTAAATAGACCAGAGCATGGTGATGATGATAATGATGATGATAATAGTTGATAACTTTTCTTAAGATGGTATCTCAAAGCAATTGACTTTTAAAATGTGTGGGATATTGCAATAGAAAGGACAGGCTTAGGACTTCCAGTGCAGCCACTTTGGCGAACTGCCGATCCTATGGTCGTGGATTCCAGCCGTGCAGTTAATTCAGGATAATTTGGGAGTAATTATCCTTGCAAGCCCCCACCCCGAGTCGGGGGGGGGGAGAGCTTTCTCTCACAGATCGTCCAATAACTGCTTCTCACTCCGATGGAATGTGGGGTCAGGGACGCAGAGGGCATAGCACTGCACGTGTTGGAAACTCCACAAGGCAGTCGCCATGAGCGGAGGTATCTCTGTTTCTTTTAAGATGTATCTGAATTTGGACTTAAGAAACAGACGTGTTTTGGAAGAAGGAGAAAGATAACCTGCGAAATGAATCAGCCACTGAGTGCCAAGGTTTTGATCTGGAGAGGACTCTCTTTATCGTAATTAGAATGCTACGTAAGCGAAGGGAGCCTTTGTTCTCTTTATACATTATTTTTGCTGTGCTATGAATCAGCAAGCCTTCACTGGAAAAGAATAAATTATTAATGGAAGGAAATTACTAATGGATTACAACCATATATGGAATGCAAGCGGGATTCAATAAGAACTTTTTTTTATGGAGTGCTTGAAAGAATAGACTGTGTGAAATACTGTTATGATTTGTAACATTTCCAACTAAAGAGAGCTCTAGTTCTGATTTATGATGGTTTTGGTGAGACGCCAGCTTGTTAGAAGAAATAAGGAGATAAACACTGAAAGTAAGTCAGAAGTCGTGGCTGGAGTTCTTTCTGCTTTCGGCTTCAGAGAGGCAAAGCTATGACGCACCTAGAAATGAGCTTTCAAAGGAGGGGCAATGTTGAAGAAAATTGACTGATTACAACATGAAGAAAATGAAGAAGGTAAACAAATATTTCACACAGCTACAGGATATAAATTCCCTCTGCAAGTTAATGGATTTGGATTTATTAAACACGATTGAAAGTCATCGCATCAGTGGCTGCTAGAACAAAGGATTAAGATTGGAATTGTGGAACTTGGACTAATTAAGATAATTGGATCAAGGAATCAAGGAATAACATCAACCCCTGATAGCCGGAACACGGGAAGTCATCCAAAAATGTTTAATTCGGAACTGTTTAATTGGCTCTTTTGATTGTATTGTGATTTGGCATGATTTGGCATTGTATTAATGTGGCCTCCAATGGATTGTTATTAATGAAAAATTAATAAAAATTAATTTAAAGGAGAGGACAGGCTTAAGGTGTGGATCAGAATTAGTTCTGTTTTAGTTTGGATCTTGTCTGATAAAAGATTTTAGTAGTTGAAGAACATAGGTACTACTCAGCTGTTCTGTGCTGAAACTGGGAACAGGAAGTGGGAAACTATGCTTTGAGCAGGTCAGCATTTGCTCAACATCTGGAATATATATATTCTCATTTTCTTGGAAATAATCCATCAATTTTAAAAGAAAATAAAGAAACAGTAGACTATATTTGACATAGTATCCTCAAATTTCTGTTTGTCTTGTTGACAAATATGGGCTAAGTTGCTGTGAGAAGGTGGCAATCCCTGCCTGAGCATCTCATGAGCACCTCAACATCCAGAAGAAACATGCAACTCATTTCATAGGAGACACATTAAGCCAAACACGTTTTACAGAATGGCATAGCCTGCTGGGAGAAGGAATATAACTATTCTCTAGAAAAGGTCCAATTCCCAGCATTCTATCCTGACCAATAAAGGGAACCTAATACCAGGCAATATGGACACTCAACTCAGTCCAGCAGAAGCCACATTCTAAAGCTGAGGAGGTGAACCTCTGGCCCCAACCAGCCTCAATTAGCATGGGTGATGCTCAGGGATTATAAGAGGTGTGTTGACTACATTATAGTCCTATAACATCTGAAGGGCCAAAGGTTAGCCACTGCTGTCGTAAAGGCAGCAAGAATATGTGACCTAAAGAACTTCTTCCATTACTTCTGAGATTGTCAGGGTAAGGATGTCAGGGCAAGGATGACCTGCCTCTAGGATTCCCATAGGCATGTGTTTGAGCCCTATGAGAACAGGATGCAGGACTAGCCGGGCCATTGGCCTTACCCAGCTGTAGTCTTCTTATGTTCTTAAGCTATTAAATCCCTGGGCATGGTCTGATAACATGTTGCACAGTTACCTTGCCAATTCTAAGTCTACATCACATCTGTGCCTAGATGGAAGACTGCTTGAGAGTTCTACGTATTATCCCTTAAAGTGAGATATAAATACATGTTAGCTCTTGGGATTTGTGTGCTGAAACCTGTATATAAAAAGCAAAGCAGCTGTGTTGGCCCATGAGGGGTAAACTCCACAGTTGGGCAATACCTTTATTTGGACCAACCAAACTGTCACAAAATAACAGCAAGCTTTCAAGAACTTTAGCAGGCAAAATGTTACGCTAAGCAGGGCAGGGATGAGGAAGAATGCTTTTTTAAAAATAAAAAAATACAAAATTAGGATGGATGTTGTAGCCATAAAGATTGGCTCCAAGATGGAGACTGCAGACTAAATAAGGCTCCACTACATACTATAGGTATTAGGGTACACACCTAAGATTATGGGACGAAGAAGCAATGACCTCTCCCTTTTAAAAAATATAAATTTGTACATTTTTCTGGTTAGTCTGTCAAAAAACATTATGAATGAGGTCACATCAGCACCATATTTTTAAAACACATGTTTTTCCCAAAGACTCTTGGGAACTGCAGTTTGTTATGGGTGCTGGAAATTATAATTCTGTGAGGGGTGAAGACAGTCCCTAGGATTTTTTTGGGGGGGGGGGAGTCTTGTGCTTTAAATGTATGGTGTGGATGTGACTTTTGGGCATGTTTAACCCTATATCAGTGGCACCAACTCCAGGGGGCCCTGGGGGCCCTAGCACCCACAAAGTTTTTGTTGTGGGTGCTCAGCCCCCCCATGCCACTCACCCCCCCACACACTGTGTGCCATCTCCCCTTTCCCCAGAACAGGACCACAGTCTGTAAGGAGGAGGTAAAAACCCTTCACACAGCTATTCCTGGGGACGTAGCTGCTATCGGTACCATTGACTTCACTCCTGGATTAAACAGCTGATTTGAGTGGGTCATTTCCATCAGTACTGCAGTGCAGAGGCAAAGAATTGAACCCTCTTCCCCATACACAACATTCTCAATCTCCCTGACGCTGTTTTTCCATTTAAAGAAAAACACCCAGATATATGAAACACAGTCCTGCATTTCATTTATTGCTTTGTTTGGAAACAAGTGCAGGGCAATACAGAGTTTACCTTCTGCCTTCAACTAGCACCCCAAGCCTGCTTCTTCAATTCATTCTTTCACCTCATCTCTGATTGACTTTTAAATGCATGCATACTATATGTCTACCTATCTATTTTGGGAATTCTGTATGAATTGGAGTGGTTGTTGAGGGAGTAAACTAATCCACGTGAATCAAATTAAAACCTTCACAGAGAATGGCAGCATAAACATTCTAAAAACATGCAACGTGTTTGCAAAGTAAGGGGGGAATCTTATCGCATTCTCACTCCCTCTCTCTTGCCCTAATGCCTCTTGTTAGTCATGGAGTTGATCAGTAAAGCATTTGAATGCAATTCTTGCCTTCAAATGCTGTCAAATATTCAAGTGTGAGATGTCACGTACTGTAGCAAATTTGCTGCAATGCCTAGGCACCAAAGGGTGAGTTAAGGATGGACTGTCAGCACTAAGGTCACGACCTGCTATGGAAGTAATGTACAGATCTAGAGCACTAATGAGGGAAACAATGACTTCCACAATAATGATGCACAATACTGAAAAACATCCCATGTATTCTTGGCTAGTTCTGCAAATGTCACGGGCCCTGAACGGGAATGGGAATTTCTTTGCCCTGACTGACTTCTCTTATAGCTTGTTTACATGCAGTTATATAGATGGTGTTTTGCTTTTCGCATGTCCTAAAGCAATATAGAAATGATGCATCAGAGAATCATAGAACGGTAGAGTTGGAAGGGACCCCAAAGGTCATCGAGTTGTGAACCGCCCTGAGATCTATGGATGAAGGGAGGTAGACAAATTTAATAAATGAATAAATAAAATGGTCCAATCCCATGTGATGCAGGGATCTCAACTAAAGCATACATATAGAATCATAGAGGATGATGGGAAACGTAGGAACCAACTTCTAGGGGCCAAGGTCCCTTCTGCCTCCACATAAAGTATTTGAGGGGGCTGGGGCCCCCAAAGTTGATGGGCATTGCCATTCAAATGGTGTGCACGTGCTGTGTCTTGTGATTGATTAGTTGGCACCTCTGATGGGAAACCTATGGCTTTCCGTTTGTTGCTGGACCATAGCTATACTCACAGGGCATGCAAGGGGCTCAGAAAAGAATGAATTGCACCGTCTCTTACTAGTTCTTCCTTCCTTGCAGTGTTGCATTGCTACCCTTGCTATGCTTAGACTGGGTCAGACTGCCGGTTATCCTTGTCCAGCAATCCAATGTAACATTCAAACACATTGTACAAATGTGCTACCACTGTGTCTCATCTGACCTCCTATGCCTAGAAAATCTGTTCTCCTGTCATGGACTGGCTGGATGCAGAGGAATGGTGGGAGGAACCAGCTGGGGAGCCACCAAGGCGAAAGGCTCAGAGCCGAGGGAGTGGTGGTGGGACAATGATGAGTAGTCACAGGGAAAAGGAGGAGAAGACGGGGAAGAGGTGGTGTCAGAAGCTGAAGGTGTAACAGGGTTTAGTGAGCCGCAAGAGTCTATGGCAGATGTTGTTGTTTAGTCATTTAGTCGTGTCTGACTCTTCGTGACCCCATGGGCCAGAGCACGCCAGGCACTCCTGTCTTCCACTGCCTCCCACAGTTTGGTCTGACTCATGTTTGTAGCTTCGAGAACACTCCAACCATCTCGTCCTCTTTCGTCCCCTTCTCCTTGTGCCCTCCATCTTTCCCAACATCAGGGTCTTTTCCAGGGAGTCTTCTCTTCTCATGAGGTGGCCAAAGTATTGGAGCCTCAGCTTCATGATCTGTCCTTCCAGTGACCACTCAGGGCTGATTTCCTTAAGAATGGATGCGTTTGATCTTCTTGCAGTCCATGGGACTCTCAAGAGTCTCCTCCAGCACCAGAATTCAAAAGCATCAATTCTTCTGTGATCAGCCTTCTTTATGGTCCAGCTCTCACTTCCCTACATCACTACTGGGAAAACCATGGCTTTAACTATACAGACCTTTGTTGGCAAGGTGATGTCTCTGCTTTTTAAGATGCTGTGGCAGATAGAAGACCATAATCAGGGAAGTTGAAGCAGGGGAGGAGGGAGGCCAAGAGGTAGCTGTGAGGAGGCAGGGACTTTTAGTCTGAGCAACTGTTTCATGGATGCAAGACCTGCTGGAAATGAGTTGCTGTGTTCATTAGGCCTGATACTCTGCCAGGTCTGGGCAGATTGTGTTTTTCTAATAAAGAGTTAACTCCAACTTGCATGGCGTGGTTTACTGCCAGCTTGCTTCTGACATCTCCCTGCAACAGTGGAACTCTTGGGGTGGTCACACATAGACACACACCACCAAACTGAGACCATTTGTTTTTATTTCCAGCTGAGCTTAGAACAGAATGAGGAGGGCAGTCCTGGAAAAAAAGCTAACAAAACTAATCAAATATCTTGCTTTCTTTAATAGATATTAGGTGGGGAAGTGGCACTAATTCAGTCTTTCTAAGTATACACATTCCAAATATAAATATCTCTTTGAACTTAACAGCAGACAAAACCCCAAAGGAATGAGCGATGCTGTTCTTTAATTTTATTTTGCATACCATATAAAATTCTAGAATCTCATCCCATGGGAGCTGAAACTGGGAAGAAAACACAGTATTTTATGTGAGATTGTGTGATTGGAGATCATAATGTTCCTTCAACTGGAGAGAGCTAAGATCTATATTGATATTACTTTAATACACAAATGAAGATTCATTACTAACATTTACTGCTTTCAGTATCATTTTTATATACCTTTTTATATTAAAAAAACACTAATCATCCTTCTCCTTCCATTACACATACTTTACCTTTTCTTCAGTTATTTATCCTAGCCCTTAAATTTCTTTTCTTAAACCACTCTATATAATAGACTTATAATGGATAAAATTTGGAAGAACAGAATTTAATGTGGAAGGAAATATATTTATTTACATCTGCTGGGGGCAGAACTTGCCCAAAGAGCCTGAAAATACATTTTACTGTTTCATAAACATCTAATGGAAAATAAATACTTCAAAACCTATCAATGCTCCCCACACACTGTCTAGTATTGCTCAGAAATCCAAGAATAAGAAAAAAGATGCACTATTTGTAAAATAAATGAATCCAAAAGATGATTTCCAGGCTAAGTTATCTGCTTGCTTACAGTGCTGGGAGAATTTTTATGATCAAGTTATAAATCCTTAAAAAGAGGAGGGGGTTGTAAAGGGAACTCTTATATACCTTTATCTAGAATGGCACAGCTGGGGGCTGCTATAATAATCCTTTTGCTTTCATGTGGCCATCTGGAGGCCTATTAAAAGTGGTCTGTAAAACAGACTCCCCAAGTGCGTTGAGTTTGCCAGTTTCCACGAAGTCACCAAAATAAGGGAGTTTGTCCTTCTTTCGGGTGAAGTGGCCCTCCACAGAGGGAGGAAAACTTGACCTCTAACCTTTTCCACTGCGAATATGTTGTGTATGGGTTGATTTTGATACATACGTTGTAATTGTGCAGAGAGCTACAGCTGGGTCTGTTCTGCACCTCAGGTTGTGTGATGAGACAGAAGAGGTTAGGAGATGCAGGGGTGGGCAGCACACTGTAACTTTAATGAAGCAGCATGCTTCAACAGGATAATAATATCCCTTTTTGGTTTGTGAGCAAAGCAACTATGAAATATTGAAACAATATTGCAAGCTTTAATGGGTTTTTTGCTCAAAATATTAAAAAAGAATTTCCCCTCTTTTCTTTTAAAAAATGCACGTGAACTGTTAAATAAAAATTAAGGGGAAAACATTATTGTGATTATTCAAATATACATTGCCTTTTTTGGAGGGGGGAGGCAAGATCCCTTGCTATCTTAATGAAATCCATTTGGCAAAGGACGTCGCTCAAAAATACACACAGAAAGTCAAACAAGAAACATCATTTGTCCATAACAGAATCCATCCAGTAGATTTTTCATTAAGCACCTCGCTCTGTAACGTTGCTTGCAACCTATTAAACCTGATATATCAAAACAAAAATTAAGTCGCTTTCTCAAACTGCACTGGAACTCAGATCTAAAGGACCAAATAAGACGCATTAATTGCTTTACTGCTTCACCGCAAAGCCACTCTTAAAATATAATTCCTTAATGAAGTCCGTTAATTTGTTCATGGCAGTACACAATCTGTTCAAAATGACACAGAATTGCACTCTGTTTTCTAACCCCTGCAGTTTCTTCTGTTAGTCACTCTGTCTTGTGTTGTTATCCCATGGATAGTAATTATTTTATAGTGGCTGTAATTAGGAGAGAATTAGGCTTGGTAAACAAAACCTGCCTTCTCCTGTTAATAGCTAAGGATAATAAATTTGGCACTGACATTCACTATATTTGGACAAGGCTTGGCCTACTTCCAGTTTTCCCAATAAGAACTTTTATTATATAATTATGCCTTGGAGGGTCTCATATTACAAGGTAATTTTTTTGTAAAGACACATATTGCATGGCTCCCAGCCAGAAAATGATATACTATAATATATGTCTCCAATAAATGTTTTAAACAAAAAATTTCTCTAAGCAATATTCTTCCGGACTCTGAAGCAGCACACTGTTCTTCAGCATATATTATTTACTGGGTTTTTCATAATGCAAATTATTTTCTTTTGCTCGTTCTGTTCAACATTATAGCAAGTGTCTTTTAAAAAGTTTGGGATTATTTATTCCTAGTAGGATTTCAGGGCCACCAATAACAGTGTTAGATTAAAAACAGCAAGCAGTGTACTGGGTCTTACCAACAGTCCATTACACGTGTGTTCCATTTCTGGTTGCACCTCAGCAAAATAAACTAAAATCCTGTCCCCTCTGCAGTATCCACCAAATCTGTCTCTGGTTCTGGTCACCAGTCCCTTCCTCACCCCATTTCCTCCCCTGCCCTTGCAAATACACCCAGCTCTATCACAAGAGGAAGCAAAACCATAACCAAAAAAAGGCGGAGGGTGGGGGAGATTTCTAAGCAGCTTGATTTGGATCTAAAAGAGACAAAGAAACAAAAGAAGAGATCAAAGTATAACTAATCTAGTTTGCCAAACAGAACTATTTAATTGGCAGGCTCCCTAACGACAGTATCCACAGAGTGTAGGGTGAAATGGGGAGAGGGACAAAGCTTCCTCTGCTGCCAAAGGAAAAGGAAATGAGAAGCAAGTAATAGAAGCTGGCTGTAGTAACAGTGGCCAGAGCACAGGTAGTGATGAGAGTCATGGGAGCCTGAGGAGCAGGGGTGGAGGAAGGGGGGCGGTGGGCGCGGTCCGACCCGGGTGTCACCTCTGAGGGGGGTGACAAAATGGCAGGCAGCACTCACTGCGAGGCCTGCAGCGCGCCCGAGCCATGCGTCTCTCCTGGGAGTGACGTGGTGGCTTGGGCACCAGCAGGCTCTGCACTGCCCCGAACGGTCCGCCCGCCACCTCCCTCTCAGCTGTAGGGCAGCTGAGTGAGAGGAGGCAGGCAGACTCCTTGGAGGCCCCATGGGGCGTCTTGCCCTGACTGGTCCCGCCCCCCGCATGGCTGGCCCCGCCCCTGGGCGCAGGGCATGCGCGCCACCCCAGGCTCCCGATCAGCTTGCTCTGCTGCTGCTGAGGAGAATGGGGCACTGCGGTGTGTTGTAGTGGTTACAGAGCTGAGTGCACCTGGGGGTATACAGGTTTTGGTTCTTACTGGGCCATGAAGCTGGGTGATTCTGGTCCAATGAACTTCTCACTGCCTAAACCACCTTATGTGGTTGTTGTGAGGAGAAAACGGAAGGAGGTCACCATCTGGAACACCTTGGGGAAAATGTGGGACACAAAATGTAATAAATAAATAAGCTAGTACTTGCAAAATGGGCTGACTCACCCCTTCATTTGCCAGTTAATTTTCAAGGCCCTTCAAGTGGTATCATTGTGGACTGCTTTGGAGACCCACAGCAGGTGGCTACGTTCGCTTGCAGGTTTGACCTGCTCCCCCCTCTCTATATGCATCCTCGGCATTCTTTTTTGTATTTGGTGGAATTAAATTCATTCTGAATGATGAATGTGGCACAGCTATGGAAAAGAGGAAGTGATATGCCCCATTTGAGGATATATGCCAACAGCAGCTTCTACCTACTCAAGCATTGAGCAGGCGCCGTCAGGAGCTCCACAGAGCTAGGCTGAGGGACTCCCTTGTCTCATCCAGTATGGTGAATCCCCCACTTGCATTGCATTTCCTTTACATTTAAATTAACAGGGTGTAATAATGTAATGACCATGGAATTTGGTAGAAGATGAACTGCAGTGGAACGAAAGCAAAGCTGCATGTGATGAATAGAGGGCAGAAAGGAAAGTGAGGCCTTTGACCACCCCTAGCCAGAACAAAATATAAACAGCCTCACCACCACCATTTCCCTGCATGTCTTGTCTTTTTAGTTGGTAAGCCTGATGTCTGGGCTTCTTTTTCTGACTCTCTCTGCCTCTGCCCCCCCCCCCCTCAAAAGAATGATTTGAGTCTCTGAGACCTGTTTGAAAAATAGGATAAAAATAGTGTTAACAACAACCAAAAGTGCAGTGAGGAGATTGTGATTTTTTTAAAAGTATATAAAAACATAATTACACAGTGAGGGTGCATATACAAGCCACCTTGGCCACATCTCATTGGAAGGAAACCAAACCAAAAGGCACAGTAGCTGGGTGATATCTTGTCTTCTTAAAGCCCTAAACAGTGGCCCTTCCACTGAAAACCCCCAACTGCAAGGAAGTGGCAAATATAAATGCCCCCCTCCATATTTGTTGATTTCCTGCTAAACTCTTTAACTTACCAAAGAGTTATTGAGTTCCTTTTATTCTCCAGTTAAAGCTGCAGTTTTGTTGACATATAGTAAACTAAGGCAGTCTCTTTATTTTCTATTTACTGCATGAATTAAAAATACCCCTTTGTTCCATTTGCGGACCACATCATACAATGCATCATTCCCTCCCCACCTCCCAACTCGCTTTTCATTTTATAATATACCTTTTATGTAAAATAAAACTTAGGAAAGAAATGCTCAAATTCCTTTTCAAACCGTAAGCTAAACAGAAAAGGATTTTTTTTCCCCCGATGGAAAGATTTGCAAAGGGAAGCGACTTAATGGCTCAGAAACAGAGAGACCCAGTTATGAGGAAGGGAAGTACAAAAAGTAGCAATGACGGATTAAATTCTGAAATGTCGTGAGAAGTGTAAATGGAAGAGAAATGCAATGACTATAACGGTGCCCTGGCTGGTGCGAGCAGGTAGGGCTCTGGATGCAAAAGCGGCTCTGTCTTGGTTTTTTCTGCCCAAGATTTACGTTTTCAGCAGTGCAGGGGGGGGGGGATCAGGGAGAGGAACGGGAATATCTCTGAGGCAATCAGAAACCCCAGTAGGACTGCTTGAGTGGGATGAGGTGCAGGAATGAATCATAGAATCATAGAATCATAGAGTTGGAAGAGATGCCTTTGTGTCTCCTCCCTCCCTCATGACTTACTTCTCAGTTCTAAAGTGTAAAGTATATAACCTCATGTTCATTCTCAAAACTATCATGGAATAATTGGCTTAGGGAACTGAAAGGGATACCACCCAGGGCTCTATTGTCTGCAAGGGGATGCCACAATACTCTTGGGTACTAAGCTGGTCACCACACTGGAAAATGCATGGGCCAGGCATTGTACAGAAGTGACTAAGCACTGCAGTGATTAACTAAATAAACTAAATAAACTCTAAGCAGTCTACAATTATTATAGCATGTCTGGAAAATTATTGAAAAAAGAAAAAGGCGTTGGGTGTTTCCCCCCTCCAAGACTTATTTTGATGCTAAAGACCTCAGGTCCACTTCAGTATTGATGTAACTCACTTGAATTATATGAAGAATTAATTTGGCCATATTACCTTCTCCTCAGGGTTTGTGAGGAGGAAAATCCCCTAGAGGTATTGACTTAGTTTATCATCATCATTAGACTGTAGAAATGCTTTATTAGGTCATCTAATCCATTTCCTCCCCTAAACAGCTAATGTAGGTTCGGCCCCTAACAGTATAATCTACTCTGCTTTGTCTAGACCATTCTTTTTATGGCTTAATATAATGATGCTAACACCACTTTTCCTGGCAAACTATTCCACATGCTATTAGGAGTTTGTTTTCCCTTGTTGTTCAGCTCAAATTATTTTATAGTTAATTTAAATCTCATTACTTTTACCTTGGCACAGATACTGTACAATGCTTTCACAAAGCCTGCTTGAGTCGTTGAGTCATTTTATTTGAGCGTGGTGTCTCTCAAACCAAATATACTTACATAGCACACCGTCTATCCTTTGTTCACCGAGTAAACGACAAATAGCTTATTCCCAATTTGTAGCTATCAAAAGGGCCACTTTGAGAAATTTAAGTGGTGGCTCCCAGGCACCTACAGGGGCCTTGGGTTGTATCTTTCTTTCAGGCCTGCCCCCCAAGCCTTTTGTTCCATATAATTTTTGAGAATGAACCTGATGCTGTTATTTACTTGCTACTTCAGAACTTTTACTTCCCACAATGTCTTTTAGTGGCACTCCAACAGGGACATTTGTAAATAAATAAATAAATAAATAAATAATAAAAAATTGAGGTTCTATTGGACTACTGTTATATGCTTCTGATGCCCACCACTATCGACATTACTAGGTACCTATGCCAGGGGCCCTGAAGTGAAGGACATGGCAGGAGTTGATAATGCAGGTGAGCTGTGCACAGGTGAGCTGCAAGCAAGCTACTGGCCAGCTCTGTGGAGGCTCCTTTTATTGACACAATATGCAAACCCAGGCAGATATATTTTGGGATGTGACCTTTACACATCTTCCAGTCCCAAGATCGTGGGGTGGCACAAAGTTATTTTGGCACCTGTTTCCACCGCATCATTTTCCCCTGTATGAAGAAGGAGACAAAGGTCTCAGACAAAGGTCACAGGCAGGACACCACAGACTACTGAGACCACAAAAGGTTAGACAAAGGGCACAATGTTCAGACAGCTGTGGCTTTGTCTGTGAGGGGGAGTGTGCCCCGCACCCCAAGGTCACGCGTGCAGGCAGGCTGAGGCTGCCTGCGGGTGGGGTGTGTGCTTCAGACCCAGCGATCATTCCTACAAGGCCCGTCAGAGGACACTTTGCCAATAGATCCCTTAAACCTGGAGCTGGCTATGTGACAAATCACAGCCAACTCTCCCAATGACCACTTTCTTCATGGGAGTCATGAACTGCAGCTATAATGCTGGCTGATAGTGAATTCCAGCTCTCACTGTAGCTTTCCGTTCCTGTTGTGTGCAGAGGCAACCATGTGCTACCAGACTGGTAAGGAGATAGCACTGCATATACCATCAGTACGATACCATCAGTGCTAATAAAACTATACATTATTAAATCCTGTAAGTGGCTACCTACCACTACTGCTTCCGCTGGTGAACACTTCATCTCCTTGGAATAACGATTCCTTTCCTTTACTCCTTCCACAATGAATCATATTCCACTGGCACCTTCCTGCCAGTAAGGTTTAGTTCTGTATAAGTAGCCTAAGAGATGGCACAGCCCAGAAATAAGGCAAAGGCAAAACTATTCAGATTGCCTCCCTCCTTGTTGTCCTTCCACCAGCAGGGGAAGACTTTTTTGTTTCAACAGGGAGCTGACTGCTTTTAATGAAGGGCTGCTGCTGTGTTGTTTTTAATTATTGTCCCCCCCCCCATGTTTTAATGGTTCTCATTTTTACCTGTAAATAGTCTTGAGTTTCGGCAGGGAAAAAGGCGGTGTATAAATCAAAATAATGATCATGATCATGATAATATTAATAATAATAATAGTCAGAGCAACCTGAGCAATGCCGGCGATGCAATTGGTCCTAGATAATTCTGGGCAAAGCAGGTACCAACTGCCGCTGTTGTGTGTGCATATTTGTTTATATTAAAAAAAGGTGACGTGTGTCAAGATCTGTCTTGAGCCTTCAGTAACACAGTTTCTCTAGTGCCAAGGCTTGTGCCCGTTCTTTTTTGCATGCATTATTTTAGCACACATGGAGAAAAGCAAAGGGAACAGCAGGGAGCTAGAGCTCCTTTCATCTTGGCTTTTTTTTTTTTTTGAAAAGCTATAAAGCAAAGTGATGGGCCCAAAGACTAACACACCCCAAAAAGTACCTTCAACTACATATCTGAAGAATAAGAAGCATTTTAAATCCTACTTGTATAGGGAGATATCTCAGTAAGAAACGAGAACTTTCATGAGCTTTGACTGTCATGTGAAAGTTGCCATTTGTGGGGAGATGTGAAAGGTTTTGCCAAAAAAGAAATGTGCCTCCTACTCTTTTGACCACAGTGCCTGGAGACAGATAGTCAGGTCATGGATCCACAGCAGTGACCAGAGGAGAAATGACTGCTGGGAGGTGCTCAGGGAGAAGAAACGCCATGGTGCATCTGTAACAGCAAAACTGGACACCTTCATCTGCCCCAGCTGCAATAAAACATGTCTCTCCCCTATTGGTCTCTACAGCCTTAGCAGACACTTTAACTCTCCAATGGCTTGTCTTTACCCCGCATGGCACACTCTTCCATGGTCTCTTGAGACAGACTGATGCCGACTCTTTTGAGCATTTCCCCCCATACATGTTTGCAGACATTTTTGCTGACTATTGCTGCTGCTCCTCTGCTATTTTTTTAAACTTGAGTGTCTTCACTGTGTGATCCTCCCATCCAATCAAGAATCACATATGATGACAGCATAGTATCCTTTAGCCAATCAGATTTCCCTATGTGGTGAGTATCAGTAGAGGCACATGAAACCCTTCTTTTGCCCTCACTTTGAAAGGGGATGGGAAAGGGGAATGCAGACAACTGGACCAACACTGTGTCCTGCTGTGTTGTGCTAGCAGTTTCATTGCCTGCCAGTGCTCCATAGCAAGACCTGATGCAGCATTAGACACACATGGTTATACAAAGCGGGCGGGGGTGGACTGGGATGGAGTTGTGGATTGACATTCGGATTCATATCTGAAAATACATTCATTACAAGTAAAGCTATGCACAGGGACAGCATCTGCATTCAGGTGTTCAACAGCACTGCTTTACTTTCAACAGGATGTACATTTGGATGTGTATCCTAATTAATCAACTAAGGACATAAAAAGTGTCCTCCTAGGTCAGGCCAAAGGCCTATCTAATTCAGCATCCTGATCAACCGGATGCCTATGGAAAGCTCACAAGCAGGACCTGAGGGCAACAACATTTTCCCCACTTGCAATTCCTAGCCAACAAGTCTCCAAAAGCATACTGTCTCCAACAGTGGAGGTAATACACAGTCATCAGGACTGGCTGCTATTGATAGCCTTATCCTCCATGAACATAATGGAATCTAAGCAATGTAGAATCAGCCCTATTGCCACATCAAGGGCAATGCTTCCTCTTTCTCCTGAAGTTCTCTCTCTCTCTCTCTCTCTCTCTCTCTCTCTCTCTCTCCCTCTCTCTCTCCCTCTCTCTCCCTCCCTCCCTCCCTCTCCCCACCCCCCCAGTTTCACACCCTCTTCACAAGGGTTCAGAAAATCACCCCAGGGAAGGGACACAGTCATGAGGAACAGAAATGCTGAGAAAACACACTGTTGATTTCAGCTCAGCAGTAAAGAAAACTCTGTGATAAAGATGGATTAAAGTCATTCACAAGTCTTTTCTCCTGAGCCTGAAGAGGAGATGAAGACTCCAGCTGTATATTGAGACTTGGAGGTGCTTGGAAAGCAGTGAGACTTTTTGCAGCTTTCTGAGACTCAGCACAACCCTCACTACCCATTCTCCAGCCCAGACCTGAAGAATATGGCAGGGATGGCTCACACACCCACTTGAGCATGGTATGGCACCAAACAAGATCCTTTCCCTCCTTATGCAGGGGCATTGTGTCGAGCATAAATTCTAGCTGCTTACGAAGACAATGGAGTGTGCCTCCAGGGGTGAAGTCAAACCGCTGGAGAATCACAGTGCCTGCTGTGGCTGCAGATACCAGGAACCCTTAATTGCTGTCTCCTGCATTGTTTTTGCTGCATTAGCAGCACCAAAATGACCTCTTCAGGGCGTAAGCCTGGGCAGTGTGTATGAAGGTCCTGGGCTGTCTAGATGACAAGACCCCCTTCTCAGCCTCACTGATGATGTCAAAGGAAAGCAGAGCAGTACATGTGGCACCAGTTTGGATGCAGGAGTTGCCAGAAGGAGGCGTACAAGACGCCATCCAGTCCTCTTAGGGACTGCACTCCAGATTTGTGTAGGGTTTACTCTATAGGCATTCTTCTCCTGAAGATGTCCCACAAGGCAGCAGAGGTTTAAGATCAGAGTTTTCCTTCCCCTGGATGGGCTACCTTCCCAGGTAGATGAGCCTCATCTACCCCTCACTTCCTTCTACAGCATGTGCAGTAACCATCTTCTTGACTGTTGGACCCACTATTACTCTTGTCTGCTCAATCCTGACCCCGTCTTCGCATGAAGGGGAAATCTGTAATGCACCGAGGCTTGGAGACCCATAGGCTACCCTCGCCTAGTTTAGCCAGCCAGTTGAAGCCGTGGCTGCTGTTGCAGGCTAACAGCTTCTAAGAGCCACAGGTGACAGCAAAGTGCAGAGTGGGGACCAAAAGTTGGATGAACTACCCCAGAAGGAGCATGGTGTGTCTCCCACCAAAGGTGCTACACCTCCCGTAACACTTCATACACCCCATAGAACATTCATGATCACCTTTTCTAAATATTAACTTGGTTCCAGTCAATCTGTCTGAGAATGTGATTCAGTGGACTACTGTTCTTTAGTTTACATATTTGAATCCTTCTACAGGGCCTTTTTACTGGTCTAGATAGGCCTGAATTGTAATGTCAAAGGGGAAGTTTGTAACAAAACTTTAAGGCTGGTCCCCAATGGCAATATAGCAGAAAACTAAAAGAGGTTGAAGCAAGAATTGTATAGACAAGAGTGAAGGTCCCTAATGACAGGAAGGTTAATAAAAGGGGGGAAATGGCTTGTATGAATGCCAGTTTCTGTCCATATCTTAGCCTGGTACTTAAGGGGAATGTTTTCACTTAGATACTTTTGGTCCTCTTGCTGACATGAGGGAGATGCTGTTAATAACAGAGATTGTCCCTGATGGTGGCAGGTCTAATTACAGGATAAAACACAAAAAGGTAGAATGAAGTAACGGGTTTGTGGGTTTCTTTTTTCCCCTGGATGTCAGTTTATTACCAATCTGACATTATAACTTTAAGGGTCAGTTCTCTGCAGTCCCTGCATTACCAAAACAAAAAGAAAAGCAGAACACACAAAGAGGCAAAAGGGGGGTGGGAAGGAAGCAATCTTTGTTAGTTTCCTCTTCAAAATATTTCTTTTATTAATAGTGGCTTATAAAACAGGACTCCTTGTAAAAGGCGCCTAAAATATGTGTGTGGCATATGCACACGTCACTTATTTAATTCATCTCTTTAAAGAGAGCTTGGATTTGCTGAGAAATAAGCCACTGAAATAAACAAGAATCCAAAACCTTGGCAAATATTTGCAGCTTTTCTCCCAAAGCAGAATGCTTTAGTGAGCCATAGGAAATACGGTAAATGAAATCTATATGCTAAGTCTGTCCACCTAAATTTTTTGTCTCCCCATTTTGGTTGCTGGTGATGTTTTAAAGGATTACTTTTGTTGTTTTTATATTCATGTGTTGTACTCCATCTTGCTGTTTTTTACGTAAATGTGGATTATAAATTCATTAACAACAACAACAACATGACTACTAAATTGCAGCTTATTCAAAGTGCAATCAAAATTGTGGGGAATACACAGAGAGAGAGGGGGGGGGAGAGAAAGAGAGAGAGAAAGTCTCATTGTCATTGTCCAGATTATGAATTATGGTTCCAAAACAAAATCTCATTGTCCAGATTATGAGTTATGGTTCTAGGGCAGTATGGTATCACAAATCAGTTCTCAGCTGACCCTACTGCCTTTCATTTAAGCTAACCTAGGGCTGAATATTCTCATTTATGTTCCTTGACCTTAAGACTTCCAGTTGACTACTGATCACCGTGGTGGGTCAGGCTCATGGGATCATTGCGTTCACTTCTGGGTGTTGCAGTTTTGGGAAGGTATAGTTTTCCTACCTATGATCCAATTCTGTCCAAATGAACATCCCAGGGCACTGATCACTAACATTATTCAGGTCCCACAAAGCCCATGAAAATGAGTTTGGTCTTAATCCTGATCTTGTATGTCACCTGCTAAGGAACAACTATCTCATCGGTTTAAGTAAATAAATGAATGCATAAATAGTTAAATAGATGCTTTTCAGATTGCCCATTTAAAGGGCCCCTGCGTTTGGGGATAGCTTTATAAATACTTAAAAACAGAATGTGATTAATAAAAAGCAAACAATTTTTTAAAAAACAACAACCCTAAAAACAGAAAAACAGCAGCTAAAAGCAGCATAACTAATTTCCTCCAAGTTTCAAATTATTTAAAAGGCAAAAAGAAGAAGAAAAAAGAATTTGCCTGTTGCCAGAAATATTTGGAAGCAGGCACCAGCCTAACCTCCCTAGCAGAGTATTCCACAACTGGGTGCCACCACTGAGAAGGCTCCCCTCTTTTGTCTGATTGCCACCCACCTTACCTCACCAGGTGGCTAGGTTTGCTAAGTATTCAATAAAACTATGTGAACTGCAGTATTGCAAAATGAGATTGATTGCTCCATTGTCTATGTTCACGCTTCCCAAGTGCCCCTATGTGAGGCAACATTTTGAACAGACATGTCATCCAGGCAGGGGAGTGGGTTATACAAAAAGGCTAAATGAAAAGTTTTCTGCCTTAGCTGTTCGATTTGTGTTTTAAAACCTGCCCTCCCAGTTGTACTGTTTTGGAAAACATTTTAAAGGCTATGTCTGTAAATCACATTGGGACTTATACATAGAAGGCAATTCATCAATACAACTATCATTACATATTTAATATGAATATATATATATATATAAATATATATATATATATATATATATATATATATATATATATATTCTCATATATATATATATATATATATATATATATTCATATATATTCATATATATATATATTCATATTCATATATATATATATATATATATATATATATATGCAAATTGATCTGCAAATATAATTGAAGGGACAGCTTTTGTCTCATCACAGCAATTTCTGGAGCAACAGCTGTTAGAAAAAATCCCCACAATCGGAGATATCATGGGGGTCCTAAACACAGCCCCAACCTGGAGGTACCAGTCATGGGGGACCCATAAAAGGCTAAATGGGAAAGTGCTGCCCTGCTGCTACCCAAGCCTCCCTTATATGGTTGTGCGACAGTGCCTGCAAAGAAGCGGCAGCAGGTCCAAGTGAGCTCTTGCTGGAATCTTGCCAAATCTCACAGAGTGCATGAGATCTTGTGAGACTTTGCCAAGAACTTGTGGAGCACATAAGATCTCACAGGTTCTCACCGGAAGCAGCTGCCTCCGCTTCTCCACCAGCAGCGAAGGTGGTAGAGTAGGCAAGGTGCCCGCAGGGGCTCTGCCCCAAGGTTCTGCCACCCGAGGTGGCTACCTCAGCCCTCTTCATGGGTAGGTCAGCCTGGTACATCATGGCACAAGTGCAGCCTGATTATAAGCCTCTGAGTTGCTTTTCATGCTACCACAACTCATGCTGGAAGCCACTGGAAGGCATGAATGACTCCTGTTTCTCCCTCTATCTGGAATCTATTCAGAAGCTAGCCTTTAGTCACATGCACCAGGGATAAAAGGTTCAAACGTGGCTTGCTTCATCGTGTGTGTGTGTGTGTGTGTGTGCGCGCACACACACACACACACACACACACACACACACACACAATCATCATTATCAGTCCAAGATACCCATGTCAAGATCTGAAATGTGTTAAACAGTTGGGTGAACACTAGATATTGTCCCACAACAGAGAAAGTAGCCCGTCTACAACGTCTCACATCCCTGTCTGGAGTCGTTCTTAATGATACATCTCACCGTTAAAAGAATTATGCTATACACTGACATGGCACCATTGTTGAATTATTTTCAATATTTAATTTGCTGTGCTGAGTTACACAGCATGCACACATATGCTATTTGTACCTATACATTTATCTACTCTTTTCTCTGTCTCTTTCTTTCTCCTGAAGCCCTAACATGATTGACACTCTCTGAGAGCCAAAGTTGGAATAAGGAACATGCACAAATGATGGTTTCCTTAGCAACGGGAACCATGTGAATTCTCTTCTTTCCTTCTTGGTGATTTTTTTTTTTTTTACTTTACTTAGTGGTCTCTCCACATTGGTTTTCATGGAGACTTGGAGGCCTGATGTCTATTTTTCTAAAAATAAAATAAAATCAGTGAACCAAAGAGAATTAAAAGGATGTTTTGTTGTTGATTTGAATGTTTAATTTTGTTTAACTGACAAGATTCTCAAAAGCACATACTCATTTGAGCATTCATAGTTTTGTGGATATTTTTTAAAAAATCATCTCTTCTTAAAGGGATAAATGGATATTCACTTTCCAAAAGAAAAAAAATAACTGTATATTGAATGAAGGTGACCATACTAAACATATTTTCTGTTAAGTAAGACATATTGTATTTGAGAGAGTTAACTTTCATGTAAGCATGCTTAGGATTGTGTCAATAATTTAATTTCCATACATGGTTCTGTTATATTTGTATGTGAAAAATACCTTTCCTTCAAATAACAAACCACAAATGTCCAACCAGCGATGGAGGATGAAATGGAGAGGTACCTAATTATTTTACTTATTTTATTTTTATAAAAAGCATTTTCGTAAAATCATAGAATCATAGAATTTTAGAGTTGGGAGAGATCCTGAGGGTCATCTAGTCCAACCCCCTGCAGTGCAGGAATCTCAAGAAAAGCATCCATGACAGATGGTTCATAGAAAATGCTACATAAAATTAGAAGTTGTTTGCTTGCCCAACCTGCCTCCCTAGCACTTTTAGCTCCTTTGCATGCAGTCAGATGCACCCTACATAGGATAGGGTAAGGAATCTCTAGCCCACGGGCCAAATTTAGCCTGACATGGGTCTCAATTTGGCTTGCAAGTCCTTGACACACACCCCAATGATGCCCACCCATCTCCCACCTGAAGGTAGAGACATAGCTGGAGTTGCCCTGCCCTTGCATGAAGTCTTGGGTTTACAATTTTGGGAGAGGAGAGACTGCAGCACTGGGGAGCGGGCAGGCTGGCGAGGCCCCTTAGATTTAGAGGCCCAAGTTGTCCTGCCCTCACATGAAGTATTGGTTTGCAATTTTGGGAGAAGGGAGACTGCCCGCTGGGGAGCGGGCGGGCTGGCGAGGCCCCCTATAGAAGCCCTAGGCTTCAGCCTACTTAGTCTATACATAAATCTGGCACTGCCTGCATGTGGAAGTGGCGAGACAGCCCTCTTGTCCTTCACCACAAGTAACAAATCTCTTGGGCCACCCAGTTCTCTGTTCTGCTTTCTCAACAGAGGATGGCGATGAGGCAAGTGCTAGGAAAACACCTAGGGCTGTTTGCATGAATACACCACACAGTAAGTGATACTTTGTTGGCAGGATAATAAGTGCTAAAGGACCACTTACCTCCTCTTGTGTGTTTGTGTGTGGGTTGTTTTTTTTAGCCCACAAGAGTTTGGAACATATATGCAAAGCGCACAGAAGAAGTCACTTTTATTGCAGCAACCTCTGGCATGCTGATATACGAAGTGCTTTTAAAGAGACACCATCAACTTGAAATCTTGTCGTTTTTAAGTGTTAAAAGTGGTTTCATATGTTACTCATATTTCACTTTCATTTCCTTCAAAGCCATTCATGAGGATGGTTAGCCTCTTTGCCCCTCCACACCCACACCACAATCAGACTTCAGTCGGGAGGGCTGTCTATGGATGCAAAGGAATATATATTTGCTTCTAAGTCACCTTTAGTCATTTTCTCTCCTTGCTCCCCTCCCACAAACAACAGGTACATGAGGCACACACAGGACTGCAGCTCAGAACTGCATACCGTAAGGAACATGAAAACATCTGGCCCATGTTGTTCTGATTGCATACTTTGTTTTCCCGTGCCATTACCACACTCTGGTCCAAACGATTGGCTGATCCAGAATATTTTATTCCACCAGGAGAACAATTTTAAAATAGCTCATAGTGAAATCCCTGTAAAATTCAGCTCAAATTCTCACATTTGTTCATGACATGATAAAGTCACTGCAATGTGATTTCCCCCCTCCATTATTTTCACTTCTACAAGAACTTTTATTCTGAAAGTAGTGAGATCTAGGGTTTATCGTAGTTTAGAATCCAGGAATATTACGCTCTCCACAATGTGCGGACGTAACAAGTATCATTGCAGGAAACAGCATCCAGCCTCCTTGGGGCCTCAGATTTCTGGCAGGCCTCAGTAGTGCCAACACTTACTCTGAGAACTAGGCCCAGATACCCTGAGCTTTGTCTTGCCTATAGCAGCAGCAACAACAACATAGGCATCTGCAAGTCACGTATGACTGTAAATTTTCTGCAATGCCCAATGAATGGAACTGTCAGTTTTGGTTCTCTCGATTTCTCATTTTTCCAATCTCAAATTCTGGTACCCACCTATCTGCAGCTATTTGTGAATCCGTTTTCTTTAAAATAATAATAATAATAATAATAATAATAATAATAATAATAATTTAATAATTAATAATAATTAATTAAATAATAATAATAATAAGTGTGGTGGAGTCTCCTTCTTTGGAGGTCTTTAAGCAGAGGCTTGACATCCATATGTCAGGAGTGCTCTGATGGTGTTTCCTGCTTGGCAGGGGGTTGGACTCAATGGCCCTTGTGGTCTCTTCCAACTCTATGATTCTATGATTCTATGAATAATAATAATAATAATAACAATCCTCATGAAAATTCTTCAGAATTTTGGCGTGTATATCTTCCAAAGAAGCCTTTTTTTTGTATTATAGTTTTGACTAATTTACAGATTTGTGCACAGTTTTGTCAGCAATTTCTCCTTGACAGATGTTTAGCAGAAAAGTATCCAAGACGCTCTCTACTTTGAAATGGATTACAGAAGAAACAGAAAAAAGTGTGGCTTCGGGAATTTGGGGGAAACTTAGAAATAAATTGCTGAGGATTTCACTTGGTAGGTCTAAGCCCTGGTTGCCCTAATGGACCATCTCCACTGGCTTCGGTTCTCATATTGTTTCTGAAACAATAATACCTTTGAATGCAAACTGAATTGAATTCCATCCCTACCATGGAGTGACGCTGTATGGGAATGCTGTGGGTAGCAGGCATCCGCTCACCTCAGATCAGAGGGCTGGTGGTGCCCACAGTTCACCACTAATAAAGTTATACTGAGGGATAGTGATGTTGAGGGATTGCCAGATTGCACATTGCTGAGATGCCCCTCAAACCTGGATCCAGGCCTGGCAAGAAGGCCTGCTGAAAACAAGGGAGTAGCACATGAAATGACCGAAGGCAACCACTGCACAGTGTCATTAAACCACCCCCTGAGCCTTATGAAAGAGTGAAAGAAGCTTGTTGGGATGAAACAGCCAGAGAATAGCTCTTGGGCAGTCACCCAGAGGGCAAAGAAATGTGAACAACGTGAACTGGCCTAGGAGTAAAGTGTGCATTGGAAGCTTCCACCAGACAGCATCCCTCATAGATTTTCTGGAGCAATTGCAAAATTCTCTCTCCTGCAGAAGGAGGCAGCCACGTGATTCACCTTTTGCTTTCCTCTCAATAAAGGATTTAGTTCCATGCTCCCAGCAACAGGGACCTGTTCTCTCCCCCCCCCCCCCGCCACCTCCTTGATGCTCTCTTAGGCCCTTCTCAAATCCTCCTGTTTACTTCCACAGGTGGAATTGTGATTTGCTCTTCTTGTACATGCTTATTATTATTAATTTTTTTCCCAACGTCTTGATATTTCTGTGTGGCTGCCGTGGGAGATTTCACAGGTGGCTGATGAAGCTCGTTATATTTATTTGGACCTCCTCAGCGCTCCTTAAAAGGCAATTAAAATGAGAATGGAAATGACTGTATGTGGTCAAGCACACCGCTGCCTGACAATTCACACAACTGCCAGCAGAATATAAAAAGGGAGGGCTGTTTGCACTGGCACAAGGCGAACACAGCTGTGCTAATGGCTTCCCAAACTTCTGCATTTGAAATTTGCCCAAGAGGAACTTTTACAATGGCATCGGTGACTGAAGCACATCAACCCTTCTAATCTATACATTTAGCAGACTGCAGGGCAGGAATAGGCAACATGTCCCTCCCTGTCAATCATAGTTTTCTCCTCCGGCATATTAACATGGGGTGTACAGCAGGGCCTGTTCTATAGACTGGCACTAGCTGCTGCACAACAGCTTCAGCCAGTGGTGGACCTACATTTTGGGGGCCCTGTGAGCTTGAGCTATTATGGGAGCCCCTTCACAACCAGCAACAAGGTTTCAGTAACCACTGTTATTTTCTTCCATGGGGTTGTTTACAACAGCCTTTGCAACATCTAAACTACTGACTCTCAAGCTTTGGGGCTGTTGAAATACATACAACAAAATTAATAAATTTGAGACATGCAACTCGTTGCATCTGCTAGACATGTGTTTTTTTTAAGTAATGTGGACTAAAGTCACTTATGGGGCCCCTCCGGGATCAGGGGCCCTGAAGCTTAAGCTTCATTAGTTTCATAGTAGATCCACCCCTGGCTTCAGCTGCTTTTGCAGTCCACCCAACACCACCACCCACCTTTCAATGGTGGGGATGGTGGTTTGCATTCTTCCAACATCACTGCATACGTGGAGCTTTTTGCCAGTATGTAAGTGCAACCTAGGCTGCATCTAGGCACATCAAAGAAGCATTTCAGTTAAATGTGTTTTAAACTTGGTATGAGAAATTGCGTTGGCAAAAATGGAACGCCATCTGGGGTCATGGTGTTATCATGCATATACAATGCATATAAAACGCTTTTACTCCACCCATCTAGCTGAGTCCCTAGAATGATCACTTTAAAAATACCTATTCTCCCATCACTGGTATGGCTTAACCCTAAGGAAAGAAGGAAAGGCAAGCATGAGCAAAAAAGGTCCCCCTATTTACATTTAGGGATTGGTTGAATCTATTGGTTTTGGTCCCCCTCGGTTTCTGTTTTTTCAAGTGGGTTTGTTATTCTTTTTTCGTTAAGTTCTCCTGAAAATTCATCAGCACTTTAATGAGAATTTCTGCTAGTAAGCACATGTTTGCATGCAATTTTGCCTTAGGGTTAGGCCATACCAACTGTCTACTGGAAGATTGCCTTGCAAAAATAGATTTAAATAAATAAATAAATAAATTCTAATATATGCATTTCGATGCACACTTTACCCTAGTATATGCATTTTTGTACACATTACCTGGCTTAAAGATAGCATTGCAAAATTCAGAGAAGTGAGAATTTTGGAGGATGGCTATGTTTTGGCTTGCATATGATTTCAGAAAGTGCAAATTAGGTGGGTCTAAATGAAAATGGAATTGAGTTTCTTCCCCATCCCTATTTATGCCGGCAACATATAAATTTCAAGGCAGAAAATGATTTTTGGCTGTGACTTAGCTCTCTAAGACCTTCACAAGAGATGGTTCTCAGGGTCAGCATTCTCAGAGAATGTAGTTTCAGTATCCCTTCATGTCTGTTTTACAAAACGTTTGTGTGGGTCACCGTCCAGCGGTTTATATTGCTCAAAGTGCTTCTGTTGGTCTTTTGTATTCCTTTTCCATTCCAGAAGTTTGTTTTAGAGAGTTGCAGCCCAACTTTTTTATTTTCTGTGTTGCAACATATATTGTATTTTGATATGGTCATGATGTCTATGTTGCACCTTGGTACTGGAAATAGTAGTTTTCTTTTGATGCTTAATGTAGATGTACATTCAGCTGTGTATGTATATACGTATGTGCATATAGAAAAAACAACAGTTTTTTAACAAATTCCTAGGGCCAGATTAGATGTGATGTTAAATGTGGGTAAACATACAACATATGGAAATTGGGAGAGTATTGGGAGGGAAGCAGAGTTGAAATCGCTGCATGCAGAGTGGTGTGTGTGTGTGTGTGGCAACTAAGTGTTTTCTCCCAACAACAAAAAATCCATCTTCAGAAATAGTTTTTGGTTCCAGTAGGAAAGTTTTCACAAAGGCCAATGGCAACTTCTGGCACAGGGAATTTTCAGCAGAACTGCAATGCAGGGGAGGCTTAGACTTACTTACAAAATGAAAAAAGGTCTATAATAAATGCCTAGAAATGCATTTAACATGAACAATGGTTTGACCCATATGCTGCAGAACAAATAATCAGATAAATAAATTGGAATATCCTGCACATTTCAGAACAAAGGGATGCTGGGTTTGGTGCTTCATATCAGACACAGTGGATAGTCTCCAACTATGAGTAGACCCACTGAAATGAATGAACATGGCTAAGTAAGGACTATCAATTTCAGCAAGTTGAATACCACCCAGTCACACCTTAAAATAATCGTAGATATCGCATTGTACCTGCTATATACAGTATCTACACAGGAAAGGCTGTAGCTCAGTGGTGGCTCATATGCTGTGTACACAAAAGGCTCCAGATTCAATCCTTGGCACTTCTGGCTATAACTGGCAAAGACACAAGTCTAAAGATCTGGTGAGTTTCTGACAGCCAATGTAGACAGCGCTGAGATAGATGGAGCCGTACCTAGTCTGGCTTGATATAAGGCAGCTCCTTGTGACATTGTGAGTCCAATTCTTATTCTTGCCCTGTGGAGGTTGTGGGGGATGGATAGACAGAAACACCATGGTTTCTACACCACATGAATATAATAAAGGCTGCATGCCACTTTGTAAACAATTCTCTGGCCATTTTGGGAGGTGTGCTAATGCATGAATCTATGATCTGCCTGAAGGGTCATAACAGCGTGAATTGCCTCTGTCACCAATTCCCCGGAAAAGAAGATTCACATAACCATTTTTCTCCCCACTGTGTGGTGATGATTTTCAGGAGACGGATCCACTGCAATTTGGGTGTGTTCAGGAAACCTCGCAGGTTCGGGTAGGCGAATTACCCTAATTCTTCTTAGACTTAACATATAAAGGCAGTATAATTGTATTAGACTCCATTTGTATAATTGCATTAGAACTAAAATTACAGTAAATTCTCAAGAGCTACTGCCAAAGGGCTCATAAATTCAAGGATTTATTTGGCTGCACACATTTCTTAATATGAGTACAATTTAATCTAAATGCCATTGTAGGTTTTTTTTGGGGGGGGGGATTTCTCCTTGCTAGTAAACAAAGATTTCTTTCTCAGTGTAGGGAGAAAGAATCCATCAGAAGGCAACCCAATTTTAAGTCTCAACAATTTTCCATGCGAAAGATTTATGCAGTAGTAAATTCTGAAATGCGGGAGCTAATCATGACCATCTTCCATAACCACAGCACCAAAGAAGTCCAAAAATGCTGGAAAATGTGTTGATCCATAGCTTAACACCCAATTTATTAGGATTGTTGTTTAGTCGTTTAGTCGTGTCCGACTCTTTGTGACCCCATGGACCAGAGCACACCAGGCTCTCCTGTCTTCCACTGCCTCCCGCAGTTTGGTCAAACTCACATTGGTAGCTTCGAGAACACTGCCCAACCATCTCGTCCTCTGTCATCCCCTTCTCCTTGTGCCCTCAGTCTTACCCAACATCAGGGTCTTTTCCAGGGAGTCTTCTCTTCTCATGAGGTGGCCAAAGTATTGGAGCCTCAGCTTCAGGATCTGTCCTTCCAGTGAGCACTCAGGGCTGATTTCCTTAAGAATAGATTATTAGGATTGGAAGGCCATTAAGAGAACAGTGAGTTAGTAAACAGTGGTGCAGTGATTAGCATGTTGGACGCTGGCTGGATTCACTTTGGCAGGGTTCAACTGGATTGCCATGAGATTCATGGGGTGACCATGGGCCAGTCCCTGCCTGAGCCTAGCCTGGCTATCAAAGGGATTGTCTGCCAGGCCAGACCTGTTCTCCAATGCCCCAAGCTTAAAATACAGGCAAATGCCACTCCTGCAGATTATGTCATTGGTGCTATTATGAAAAGGTATTGGAGCAGCATTCTCCCGCATTCCTGCTCCACTTCACTTAACTCATTCTGCTAAAATCAACATATTCTAGAAAAGCACAACTCTAGATGCCTCATCTCCAAATTTTGTAGGACTAGGATGAAGTATGCACCGATCTCCAGCTATGAGAAAATTGCCTGCATTTGATTCAGCCATAATTGGGAAGATTACAAGTGATCAGGTTTGGATTCCCAAACTGTGATCTGCAAGCTTTATTCAGGTGATCCATGTTGTGTCTGTGGATTTGTGATTGAAGACAGGTGATGGCACATCCATCTCATTAAATATGCAAATTGATTTGTAATTGTATTTTTATTGCTTCTATTTCTTGTATTGTATTACAATTTGAACTGTATGGAATTAAAATTGCAATGGGATAAAATGGAATATATAAGAAATAAAATAAGCAAAAAACAACAGCAAATAAGCATCTAGCAGCATCTAGCGCAGCACACTGCAGTGGTGCTGTGATAGCAGGCAAAAAATCATTAAGTGGTCCGCTAAGACCCACAGCAATATTCAAGTGGTCCAAGTATGGGAACCACTGCCTTATTGCAACCCACAGTGGTGAAAAGTCTCTAGGAAAAGCATGTAGAAAGATGGAAGGTATTTTAAACAAACAATCAAACCCACAACACTTATTCCCACTCCCATTTGTGTTAATGTTTCATTTTCCAGATTTAGATTCTTTGTTGGTGATTTCAAAAAGTCACATATCCAATAACATTTTATTTAAGCTCTTTAAAACCTGCCAAGATAAAAGCTAATCTTTCCTGTAATCAGTATGCAGAGATGAAGAGAAGCAGCAGCAAAGCAGTTGCTGCATGTTTGCTGACAAAATATTTAATCCAAACATTTAATTTCAATCTGCCACTGTTCTCAGTTGGTATAATTACTTTAAGCAAATATCATGTAAGAAGAAATGGAAAATAGTCTCAGCCAGCGAAATGTAAATAATAAAAAATAATCATCATCATTGCAGGCTTAAAGCCTTCTTTAGGGTCTGTTCTGTAGACTATTTTAAATGCTTTAAGTGGCTTCACATTAATTCTAACATCACAGTCTGTGATTCTGCCATGCCCACGAATACTATAAAGCCCTGCAAATAACATGCAGCCAAAAATACTGCCTTTTTTTCTGATTGGAATTTACAGATCCAGCCATAAACGTAACAATGGATACACAAATGTCACACAAATCTGGACAGTCAAATGACATCATGAGATTTAAAATGCTCAGTAAATTTCCACACCATTATTATTCACTTGGATCGGAGACATTGATTGATGTTTGATTTGATTTGTCCAGATTTACAGTATGTTATTGCTACTTGATTCCAAACGTGGTGTGGGTGTGTTTGTATGTATGGGGTATGATCTGTAGCAAGGATGTAATGAATTGACACCTACATTTTACAGCCCCTTTAACATACAGTGAAATTTTGCACCATTTCTCTCATTTTCAGGGTAATGTCTGCTGTAATGCATGCTGAAACTTGCCAGCTTATATTGAGAAGCAGGGCAATAGGTCTTTCATTAACTGGGACCAGTCAAATGAAATATATCTCACTAATTGAAATGATTGTGCTGGTTCTCAGCCCAATTCAGAATCCAATTCAAAGTGCTCGTTCATACCTTGATAAGACATGAATGGCATAGGGCCAGATACCTGAAAGACCACCTTTTACCACATGACTTACTCCAAATGCAGAGGTCATCTTCAGAAACCTATTCTTTTTCCACTTTTTTTTTTTTAATGCTTAGTTTAAACTTTTATAAAATGCAATTACCCCCCTGCCTTCCAGGGCAAAAACATTAGAAGAACATAAAAAGAGCCCATGCAAAGGAAAGGCCCATCGAGTCATGCATTCTGTTCCCATAGTGGCCAATCCAATGCCTATGGGAAGACCACAAGCAAAGTATGAGAGCCATAACACTCAGGATCCCCATCTACTGGTGTATAGAGGCAGGCCACCTCTGATACTGAAGGCAGCCATCATTACTAGTAGAAACTGATCTCCTCCTCCATGACATTGTCTAATCCTTTTTGAAAACTATCCAAGTTGGTGACTATTACTATTACTTGTGATGGGTGAAGCAAGTGGTGACCAGGAATAGGGTATTCTCTGTTTTTGTACCCTAGTTATGGCATCCTCTCCAGGAATACTTACCTGGAGCAAGGGATGTAGGAAGGCACCTATTTACACAGCAGTTTGATTTCCACTAAATACTAAATAATTTCTCTCTGTTTACGTAATTATCTATGAAATTTATGTAAGTTAGCTGGAATCTACAAACATATTTTTTATATTAAAAAAACGTTCTGCAAATGCTTTTTTAAAGCTTTTTTTTTTTAAAAAAAACTGCATTTTCCATAAGGCTCACCATCGCCATCTAATGTCACATTGTATATTGCACTTAAAACACACTTTTTGCAGCTCTATAGCTGAGTCCTTACAAATTTAACGTAATGACACAGCACCATTCATTTCAATGGAAGGGCCATTCATTTCAGTGCAAAGGAAATGTAATTTAAAGGGGAAGGGAAGTCATCAATTTCTGTATCTTTGCAGACTGCGGGGAGAAAAACCGCATAGCTAATTCCGATCGGTATTTGCTTGATTGATTTCCGTTCCGGCTATCGGACGCATAAACGAACATCGGTGATCTCTGCTTTTGCTTCTATTTTTGTTAGAATTCTCTGACATCCCTACTTGGTGCAGAGTCTGATGCCCTTTGCTAGATGAGGACCTTTTTATTTGCCTTGGGCTTTTAGATGGACATTTGTTCATTTCCCCCACCCCAGCCCCAAAAGATGCCCACTGCAGACCTATATGATACAGCCCAAAATGTTCAGTAGGTCTCTTCCACCCTCTAGAGAGCCTTTTTAGGAATGTGGGTATATATATATAGAGAGAGAGAGAGAGAGAGAGGTCATGTTTGTCCTTGCTGTTTTTGGACATATTTTACTGACTTTATTATTAATGTGTTTTTAACTTATGTAAGTCACTCTAAAAGTCTTTGTACTAAAGACTGGGGTGTGAAATATGTGCAGAACAAACAAAGAAATGAACTTATCTACCCTGGTAACCAGATCAACCTTCAATTAGGTTTGGGCAAGTCATAAACGACATCGTGCACGGGAGCTGGATAACTGCATCTCGACCAGGTAACAAAACCTATTAACATTTAAATTGAGAATCCCAGGAGGGGCAAGCAGACTAGGCAGAATACATAACTCCTTATGTGTGACAAGCCGTTCGCTATGTATGGCAGACAGGATTAAACAAAGGAAATGCAGCATATACACATACTGAATAGGGCTCATTGTCCAAAAGGAAATACTAACCTAGGTAAGCGTGCCTCGTACCCTTAGAACCTTGCAGGCACACACACAGAGCCAGTCATCCCATGCAGGGCAAACCATAGCAAGCATAACTGGTATGCTTTTTTGCTCATCCTGGTTGTACCTCCTGAGCCCCCCCTAGATATTCCCCTCAGTTTGGTGACAGAACTGTGCATGCCACATGATTACTCCTGGGACACCCCCCCCCTTAGACTATTCCATTGCCAATGTTGCAGTAAGTTTTAGGTGCCAGTCCAATCGGGTTCTGTACGTGAAACTGGAGCAGCGTGGGCAAGGGTCTTAGGTGCTATCTCTGCATTTGCCTCAGGGAGATATACCCCAGGGCTGGCCCTGGTCACAGGGTGAGATTGCTCTGCTCCTTAATTAATCACAATTGTTTTTGTTTCTCAGCATACTCAAGTTAGTTTAAATCACAACAGTGCCATGCCAAACATCCATTTGTGTCCACATGCAAGATAGCAATCTGGGCAAGATACTAAGTCACTTATCAAGCAGAGCCCAGCCCAGAATACAGCCCAGAATATTAGAAACTGTCTGCTGCCTGTTGGGTGAACCTGATAAACTAAGCCTGTTATCATCATCATTGTCATCATCATCATCATCATCATCATCATCGGTGTTGGTGTTTGTTATAATTTCTTACCCACCCTTCACCATAAGGTCCCAGGACCTGTTACAACAGTATAAACACACACACACACACACACACACACACACACACACTTAATAAATAAATAAATTGTGAAATCAGCTTTTTTTAAAAAACTGTACAATGCATCAATCTTTCACTTAAATTGGTAGCTTGTAGACGGATACCATGCCTCACACTTTTTCTTCTACTCCTCTTCTGTAGTAGCTCCAGTCACAAATGATATATAACATATCTCTCTTTTTTTTGAGGGGGGAGGGAAAATAATATCACCATCCTTTGGTCATTAAGAAGCGAAAGAATCTCACTAATTTATTGTTTAGCAAAAGCATTCAAAGATTAGAAATAAATCCTGTCACTCTACCCACACAGATCATCCAGCCTAACTTGCCGTAATTAGGAAATGCAAAACATATCGAAAGGGGGGGCGGGAAGGGGAAAAAAATAGGAGGGAGTCTGAACTTAGCAGGTTCCAAAGAACCTCAGTGGGTGATGTTGCTTCTTGAGTAATTACTACAATAACTCTTTGAAGTGAAGGGTGCAATTTTGTTTACTCCTTAACCAGTCTTGCTTGTATTACAGGTCAAGCATGTATGTCAAAAACTGTTGGCTTTAACCGCAGCTATTCCTGTTAACTTATCTGATTTGTTTACATGGCTAAACAGTTAGGGCTCTCCTCTCTCTCTCTCTCTCTCTGTACTGCAAGAAAAGAATTCCACTGCAGTGGTTAGGAGAAGCCGCACAGGCTGACAATGGTAACCTAGTTCTTTATTTATTGCTCCCAGCAGGTGTCAGATGCTGTGGTTTCTTTACAACCATCAACACCCTGGGGCTTTTTAGTTCCACATACAAGATAAGGAAGATGGGGGATGGCAACTAACCTCCAGGGATTAGGTACCTGAATCCTATCCCAACTGCTAGCAGACTCCAGCTGTGTCTAAATGTGTTTTTGTGCTTTTTTTTGTTTTTTTGAGGGGGGGAAGGAGAATTTCTGATGTTCAGTGGTTGCTGATTACTTCCAGATTTTAGTTCTACCCCAGTGGAGATTGGCTACAAAGAGTTTTAGCTGTTGTTAAAAACTGCAATTGCGCCAAGGAAATGTCTTCTTTACAACCAGTTTCAAAAACACGAACTGTTAAAGCAGTGTTTTAAGGAAAGGTGTGGGGCGACAAGGAGAGAGCGAGCGAGAGATCTGCAGATGTCTCAGGAAACCCGTTCAAAACAGTGTAGCAAGGCAGAGTTAAATGTGGACAAGCCATACTTATTGTGCGTTCGTTCTTTTACCATGGTGGGTTCCAATCAAACTTCCAGCTGCAAATTAATTGACAGTTACCAAGGCTGATTTTAAATATCTTTGGGTGCTTTCATAAAAGCAACTCTATGTAACTCCTGTAAACATTTTTTCCTGTAAACATTCCTCCAAATTTCCCCCCCCTGTAAACATTCCTCCAAATTTCACAGCTCCTTTAGATGCGGAAGAAGTTTGTTATAATAAAATCGGATGCTAGAGCAAAAAGTTCCCTTCTGCTTGTCTGTTAATACATAGAGTTCTGTCTTTAATGCATATAGATTTAAGCCATTCATAAATAATATTGTTAGTTCACTGTAGATGAAGGCATCATTTGACCTGTGGAAAAGGAGGAGGCAAGTTACAAATTAAAGCTAGAGACTTACACTTAAAAAACAAAACAAAAACAACTCACTCTGGGCTTGGTGTAAGGTAATTATATATACAATACAGTATATAATATAACCTAACATTATATATATTATGCAACATATAAAGAGTTAAAGGTAATCCACTGTCAAAGTTAAAAGCTCAGCTTTAGGTTTAGTTTCAAAATAAGTTAAAATCTACTTCGATTTTTAGAACTTCAACAGGAAATCAAGTTCTTGCATTCTCTGAAAGACTTCAACTGCTACTGTTCTCACCTTAATCCCCACTTGATCACCACCCATTGCCTTCTCCCCTGACAAAAACAAAACACCTGTTCCCCCAAACAGTAGGACTGTGCACAGCCACCTGATCCACCTTCTCTGACTTGGGGAGCGCCCACTCTGGATCCATCCCCCAAGCAATGGTGGAGAGGGGCTGCTAAGCTTTTTTTTAAAAAACAACAACACACTTTTTAAACATATAGTTAAAATAGGGTTTAAAAATACAGTCGGGAGTTCTCAAAGATGAAATTGTGGATGTAACAAAAATGTGTAACTTGTCCTTCAGATCAGCCTCCATACCTGAAAACTAGCAAGTGATCAGCAGAGGTGGCAGTATATTATAGTACCCTTCACCTTCTACCCTTGGGGGATGAGAGAAGGTAACATGCTTCCGTGTGCTCCATGTTTACATTTTATCTGCTCCTTGTTGCCGCTGCATCAGCTTTTGCGCCGGGATTCCACTGTAGTGTGTACCCATAACAGGGGAAGGGTATACCACAACAGAAGCCACGTGTGACCAAGGAATAATCAGACCTGTTAACATATATGGTACACATTTCCCCCACTGGCTTTAATTAATTCAATGCGTTTAGATAAGTTAGACAGCCGCTATCAGTCATCATACAATCACAAATTATTACATGTGCTTTGATAACCGCGAGGAAGCTATTATGTTTTTTTTCTGTATCAGGTTGTTGATCGACAGCTATCCAGATGCTTTTAGCTGATAACAATCAGCCAAGAGCTGCCGCTGATTATAACGAACTGTGAAAAATGTGGCTAATCTGTGTTGGTTTGGGGATGTCTGGAAATACAGTCTTTTGATCCTTTTTGTGCTTTCCCGGCTGCGGGCAAAGTTGGCCGACATCACTGAATATAGTGTAGTGACCAGCCTGCGCTAGCAAGTATGCGTGTTTATAATCTGAAATGTGCCATCAGTGCCTTGAGGGCATAGCACAGGGGTGGGGAACTTGTGGCCTTCCAGATATTATTGAATTCCCACTCTCATCAGCCCCTGGCAGCATGGCCACTGGTCAGGGATAATGGAAGCTGCAGTCCAGCAGCACCTCAAGGGGCGCAGGGTTCCTACTTTTTGCATAGGGGAAGCAAAAACAGCAGCACAGTAGCAGTAGCAGCTGCCTACAACACATGCACAGGAATTCAATGGGGCAAAGTGAAACCTCTGACATCAGTAAACTCAGTGCCTTCCATTTCTGGCACCTTTGTCTGTCTCTGCAATCATCACCAGCTGCTCGCTCACACACTCCCATAATTCACAAATTTGGCATTGTGTTCTCCATCAGGATACTGGACTGTTGCGTCCTGAATATAGGCCGCTAAGCTTGTACGGTTTGGGAACAAATGAGATGCTGCACCCACCTATTTGATCCCACTGGAAACACTATTTCCTGGAGGGAAAGCTAGGACTAGACAAACGTCGAAGGAGCATTGCTTACCCCTTTGCATGCATGCCACAGCCCCTCTCTACATTACCTCCACAGGCCCATAGCACATGGCATGGTGGGGCTGTGCTATATACCTGTCCTCCATCTGGCTGAGCTACTGCTGCATTCAGGGATGGAGACAGGGACAGGCAAGGAGGTGGCAAGGTCAGTGCGGTGCAAATGTGCCAGCAGGGGCACCAGATAGCTTCACTAGTGTGTTTGCACCACGCCAGCCTTGCTGCTGCCTCTCCCCCTACCCCTACATCCTAGTATGCAGCAGCAACTCTGCCAGAGGCAGCTTCCACCATGCTGCCCACTACTGCCCTGTTCAATGCTTCTGCCCCTTGCTGTGTTCCAGGTGTGGGAAAACACACATTTAGAACTCTGCAGAGGGAACAAGACAGAAAAAATCATGGGCATAGCCAGGTTTTTTGTTGGGGGGACAGGACTTTTTTCGGGGGGCAGAACCGCCCTGATTGGTCAGTTAGTTAAGTATTTCTATTGTTTTTCTTGATCTAGGGGGTGCAGCTGCTCCCCTTCCCCCTTTGGCTACTGCCGTGTAAAGAACCCTTCACTTTCTGCATGTAACAGCATTTGCATGTAATATCAAGTCTCATCCTCTAGTCATAGGTTTCCATGTGGCACTCAGATTGTTTTGTATGCTGTTCTCTAACAGAAAGGAGTGAGATGGGTTGCGCTTTGCTATCTTCAAACAGACAGCATTAAGTGGTCTGGAGAATTTAATTTTAACCAAACCAACAGCAATCTTCATAAACAATCTCACAAGTGGAAAAGAGAGGGAGAGAGAAAGAGAAAAGCATTGTGTTTGCTAGCTAAATCCATCCATGGAACATAACAAGAGGTTATGCCACCGCCTCAAATGATCAAAGGAGCTATTTTATTTGATTACAGTGGAAAGTTGCCACAAGAGCCAAAGTCAGAGAACATTATCATCTCAGCATAATTATTCATTAATGATTTACTTTAAATTCATTCTCTCTCTGAAAAAGGAATTGATTAGAAATTGGATTTAAAAAAAGAAGTGGAATGATTAGATGTCTCTAGCTGTGAAGAGGCAGGTAAGGGCCATCTCCGACACCAGGACATACCACAGCCTGCCTTGACTGCGGGAGCAGCGAGGGAAGGATTATTTCGTTCCACTGCAACATATCACAAGTGGCTGTAGCTACTTTTACAAACGCAACCTTGTCATTGCGATTTGTCACACTTTTGGTGAGCATTTTAGCACACTGAAGTTTCCTCTCCTCTGTCTTGTAACCAATAGCCATAAAATGCATGGTGCAGTAATGAAAAAGGCAAGATCACAACACGGGATATAATAACACCACTATGGCTATACAATATAAAGTCAGATTGCATAGTGAATGCAGCTGCTGACATTGCATTTAACGTCTGTGCATCTATGGGAGGGGGGAGTTCATAGCTCAGTGGCAAAGCATGCATAGGATCACAGATTCATTTCTGCCATCTCCAGTAGCAGAACAAGGACATATCCTCAGAGAGTTGCTTCTAGTCAGAGTAGGCCAACCTTCGCCCGATATGGTGCCCTTAATAATAATAATAATAATAATAATAATAATAATTGGACTCCACCCCTCATCAGCCTTGGCTACTATGGCCAATTGTCAGGATTAATAAGAGTTGTAGTCCAAAACCTATGAAGGATACCAGGTTGGAGAAAGTCTGAGTAGACAATGCTGAGCTAGACAGACCAAAGCTCTGACTCCATGAAAGACAACTTCTTACAACTGTATCCAAATATCAGCATTATACTAGGGGTGCTGCTGCTGCTGCAGATTTCCTGCAAACTCCATGCACAATTCTAAATAAGACCTTGAGGAAGTAAGTACTTCCTCAGAAGTAAGTCCCACTGAGCTCAATGGAACTTACTCAAAGATGTGTGTGTGTACAGAATTTCAGCTTAAGGCTACTATCCGATTTACCAGTGCTTTTAAAAGCAACACACCTGATGCAGCTGTGTCATTTGAGAAAACCAGCAAGATGTGTGAACTCTTGGTAGCCCTTGATGTTCTGATTATTAATGATGTGAGACAGCTCCTGTTCTTCACTCGTCCTGAAAACATGTTGTCAGTCAGAACCCATGAAACCTTTTCCACAGCAATGAAAAAGAAGGCACAAGAGGTCATCAGCTTGCTGAAGTTGAGCAGATGTGGTTTCTGGTCAGTGCCTGGATAGGTGACCGACTGGAAACCATATATATGCATCCTTGGGTTCCATGTTGGAAGAATCTTAACAGTATCACAAAAACTTTATTAGGATCAACTAAAAGTCACAAAACAGCCAGTTAGTTCTTGAGTGTCAAAGGACTACTGCTGAACTGAAGAATGTGAACCAGTGATTGGTGGTGTTTTCATGGGTGAATGCTTTCCTTTAACAAGTGAGGGCTGGGGGTTGCTTTGCCACCTCTTGAAGCAAGGGTTTGGTTGTACTTACCTAGGAGTATATCCCTCCAACTACAAGGGGGCTTCTTTCTGAGTAAACATGCCTAGGATTGCACTGTGAATTGTGGTGTCCTAAGGTGTCATGGGCCAGGAGTCAGCTTCACCTGCTGAACAGCAGCCTGAAGGGGGAGAAGGCAGAGTGACTCCACCTGCAGCTGATCAGCCATCAAGGACACAGAGGAGAAGGTGCTGATGAGAACCAGCTGGCTTCAGCCTTCTGAAGCAGAGCTTCCAGCAGTAGTCAGATGCTGTTAAAAATGCTTGCAGTTTCTGGCCCTGCCTTGCTGCCTTCTGCTTGTCTTGAACCCATGATCATCAGATTCCTTGACCCTTGGACTGCCTGACCCCACAGATTGCTGTTCACCCAACCCTAGGACTGGACCTGACTTTGGACGCTGACTGCCTCCAGGTAAGTACACCTCAGAAACTCTTCTGGTTTGCTGGCCTCCCACTCCACTGAGCTTGAGACTACAACACAAAGGTGATTTGTCTACCGCCTATTTTGTGTGCTTTCAAGCAGGAGTTTAAGACTGATCCTTTATTATGGTCCATATTTCTAAACTAGAGTCCTTAGATTATGTGCCTTTAGTTGATGTTGCTGGTGTCTTGCATTGTGATGTTTTTTTGCTGCTGGATTTCTTTGTTGTTTTAAGAATTGCTTTTTAGCTTGTTTTATTGCTATTGTTGTTATTTTATTCTGCATGCCACCTTGGGTATGCATTTGGCATAGAAAGATGGGATATAAATGCAGACACGCATGTGTGCATATGTACATAAGTCCATTTCATCATTTTGAAGAACTACGAAGAGTTGTACTGATGGTTATTTGTGCTTTGTCTTTTTCTAAGGTTTATGTACGTATGGGCATCCATACATTTTTAATTTTTATACTGGAGGGGTTAATTGGAGGTTGCAATTCACATCTCATGATACAATATATGGTGGAAAGCAAAGTCTCTCTCTAAGTGAGAGCACAGATGGCTGGTTATTTAATGCTACTCCAAGCATCTTTATGACTGCTAAAACAGAACCAGTGTTTTACTGCATGTATTTTGAATGAGGAAAAAGAGAGCTTTAAAAAAATGTTTCTGGCAATGGAGGGAAGCAACGGAAGGTGAAAAGAGGGCAGAGAACTGTCACCATCACAGCACCTGAGACCAGGGAATATGTGTTAAGTGAGGATAGTGGACTGAAAAAATATGAGACTGTAAGACAGATAACAAAGACTTGCTGCTTTTGTTACTTGGGGTTGTTTTTTTCTTAAATAGCTTGTGTTGCTTGTCAAATCTTCTGATGACACAACCTGCTTTTAAAGTTTACTTTTCATTAGTGAGAAAGGATGAGGGAGAAACCCTGATATATCTATGCATGATGAAAGGAACAGGGCAAGTCTTGGGCTCAGACTTGGGGGAGTGGCTTATTCTCTCCATGTTCCTTTTTCCTCCCAGATCTTCATACTGAATAGGGAGTCTTAGCCATATTTTTCTAAACCTCCTTCCCTCCCCTTCCTATCTGGCCTCCTCGCTGCCACACCAATATAGAATACTCTTTACACATTTGTAAGAACTTGATCATTTTGTGTAGCAGCGCCTACACATTGGAATTCCCTGCCTATTGATATCAAACAGTCATCTTCACTGTATTCCTTTTGGCACATGATAAAAAACATTCTTGTTTAATCAAGCCTACCCAGATGCTTGGAAAAGCTGTTGTGAATTTTAAACTGTTTTAATATTTTAACTTCTTGTATGTTTAAATGTATGGCGCATCTCTGTGCGCATGGCAGAAATGGGCAGGGCAGTTGCTTTTGATTTCATTTTAATGAGAAGTGGCCTAATTTGCAGTTCTTGAACCAGTGTGTGGACCCAAAGCAAGCTATGCTTCTAAATTTGTACTTCTCCAAGTATTGTAATGCAGTTCTGCAAGCAAACAATATATGCAAAATTGTATGCATTAGGGGGAATTGTACACAAAATACATATAAGCACTGGGTAATATCTCACTCAGAATAGTCCCATCATTTTCCTTGACTGCACCCTGCAGGTGATACCCAACATGAGTCATAACTAAATGTACAGCGTTATGGTTAGGCCTTAACAGAAAGCTTAATTCTGTGGTATGATAAGCTTAGTGGTTATTAGCACAAATGAGATGCAGCAGATGATCGATTGCTTATTTTCTTGTTTTCTTGTCACTCTGGTAAATTCTTAACAAGCTTTGCTTTTCAAAAATTATTTGCGTCTTGTTGACATAAACACTAACTTCAATACTGTAAGATTATGACGTGTATTGGGCAGATTAGCCAGCACAGCAAAAAAATGCAAGAAAATGGAAATATAATCCCTGTTATTTCTCACCAAGCTAATGAAAGCCTTTTTAATGCAGGCACACAATAGGGTTCAAATCATCAGAATCTAGAAAATGGTTTACATTAAAAATGTGATATATGAATATATCAAGCATACCTTCCTTTGTATTTCTGATTTCCACAGGATAGTCTACAAGATTGGTTTGATAGAGGTACTTTAAACATACATAACTTCAAGACTTCTTTTTAAAAAATATCTATAAACTATTTCCCCCCTGAAATAAGTCTCCCCAAAAGGCAAACTTCCTCTTTTGGAGATATTACCCTGACATCTTTAGAAATGAACACACAATAGTTCAGATTCAGATCATATCCCCGAACTAGCTCAAAATCTCTTTTTTTAAAAAAACACATGTTCCCAATTGCTGAATTTGTCAAAAGCTAGGCACCAAGCACTAGTACAATAACTTTCAAAAGAGTGTGATAAAATGAGCTGTGAATGGTACAATTTGACCCCAGATGCCAACTCTTCCTAGATTTGCCTTTTTCCACTGCCTCATGTACCCCATTCCATGGCAAAATTCTTAGACCCTTGGAACTGATCACTTTAGAACTATCTTTTAATCCACCACATGGCCAGCAGCCTACGAGGAACTTGCTGTGGCACTAGGTTTTCCATTTTCCGTTCTGCTCCTTTTAATATACTGGAAGCATTTTTACAAAAGGCGAGGCTTAATTAATGCCAGATAAAAACCTGCTCTTTCTTGTGGGGTCTTGCACAGCATCTTTCCCTAATGCAATAAATAAATAAATGCGTAGAAAATATTCTGCAAATGGCAAAATATCTGAAAATGAATGTCAGGGAAATTTGAAATTGCCATTTGCAACCGGGCTGGCGGTGTGTTTGCCAATTTACCTTTGATTTCTGAAGAAAACCGAACATCTTGATCTGTTTCAAAATAACTCCTTGTGCTCATGAGATCGGCACAAAGGGCCCTTTTATGTGGGTCAAAGGGATGTTTCCCCCATGCCCATTTAATATGTTGTCTGTGAAGTTCTGTGTGCTGCCCTTAGGGCCATCCACATGCTGGCGATATGCATGTAACTTGCACAGCAAGTTTTCCTTCCTCTCTGAATCACAATGTCTGCAATTCAATCTGCCCCACAATGAAATTGTGTGTGTGTGTGTTTTCCCCTCCACATTCACCAGGTATGCAGTAAGCTATTGCTCCCCATGAAAAGGGTCTTCAGATGGGGGACACACACTGTAGTAGGAACTTATCATTTATACTGCTTTCATCATGACAATGACTGATGTGGCTCTCTGAGAATATTATATATTTAGAAGTTTAGAAAGGTTCTCCTTTTGCTGGGGGGGGGGGAGAATGCTTCTTTGTACTTAAGAAGCATATCTCATCATACTCGGTGAACTCCTGAACTAAGTCTTAAATGTTTAAAGAAAGGTCAAAAAGGCAGCCTGCTACAAAAGTGTGCAACTCACACCTGACTAATATCAGAGAATAAAATCATGCAGGGAATAATTTGAGTAAGTTTTTCTTTCCATTTAAACAAAAAGTCATAGATTTTTCCCCCCTCTGAATATTTATCACAAAGATATAGCCTTGGAACTGGGGGGTTCTTAACAAAGCAGAAAGCAAACTTTTTCTCTTTCCTCCCTGAACCAAAAGTCCATAAGATTCTTCATAAACTTTGGGAGCGTTTCCTCAAAACATGCTTCTCCATTTATACAACAGATCAAGGAAGGCTAGAATCCAATTTCAAATCAAATAACCTCCATATCGATGTGCAGGGTAGTTGACAGTGCACTCTCATCATCTCTGTGCTTTCTGGTGGGTAATGTGCACAATATAACTTAGAGTAGCCATTTGGCAGAAAACTGCTGTAGTCAAATTGAAATAGCCTTTAGTGCCTTGGTTAAAATGGAGAGCCCATAAGATATGCTTGTCATGGGAAGGCGATGCAGGGTTGCGGGGGGGGGGGGGGAGTAGTGTGTTTGAATTAAGGTGGGGGATTTGTACTGTTGATGGAACTGCACAGATGTCAGGATCTTATTTAAAAGTGTTAAGGCACAGCACAACACCGAAGCAAAAATTTGTTAGGCTAGTGGGCTAGCGATCAAATATTTCATTGCCGTAGTTAGCAGCCACCTGTGAGTCACTTACACATAACTGTATGCTTCAGGAGGAAAACACAAGCCGGATCTTTGAAAACTGGGCTGTTTCCTGCTGCTCTGAGACCTAGATGGTGAAAAGCGGGATAAGATTGAGAGAGAGAGAGAGAGAGAGAGAGAGAAATTGCACACAAATATTTGTATATCAGGAGAAAGAAACACTAAAATGCTAGGGAATTCTTGTGAGAACTTAAAATAAAGGGGGGGATTTGGCAAACTGAAGTAGAAATGTGGCAAACCAAAAATAGGATTAGAAAAATGAGAAACTAAGAGAAACCAAAATTGACAGATTAACCCATCCCTATTTGCCACATGCTGTGGTAGTAATTGTATAAACAACAGCCAACCCCCCAATCATACCCTGAGAGTGTAGTACTTCAGAATGTATATGAGATAGGTAGGTTTCAATTTATTTGTTTAGTTAGAAGCCAAAACAGAAGAGAAGGCAAAAACACACACCACCCGAATTGAACCACAAATTTAGCTATTAATTTCCTTCACACAAATGAAGAGATTCTCAAAGTAACATAGTGAGGAACCTGAACATCACAGACCACTAGGGTTGGTCTCCTGACTTTTGAGAGTGGTTTTCCAAGAAGCATGGGATCCCTGCTGTTGGGGAGCCCTTTCTGTGTCCCCATGAGCACGAAGGTGTTTCTTACAGAGCAATTTCAATCTCCGCCTAAAATACCTCAGGATTCTGGTCTAATTGTATCATGACAGAGGTGGTGTTTAATGTGTTGCTTGCAGTGAAGTCAGGGTTTTGTTAAAGACAAGCATGGGGTGGGCCCAATTATATCAAGACCACTGTGCATTAACCCTTCCATCCCATGCCACAACCATTTAAAAAATGCCTCATCCCATACTACAAATAATGATAGAACAATAATTCCCATTTGATTTGCAACTTTCCCCTTATCTCTATATACAGTGATTTTTTCGGGATTGTGGTGGCAGGGGACAGATTAAACCTCGCTATATCAATGTGCATTGGGGGAGGGGTGCCTTTGCGTTACTGTTGCAAATGAACAACCTAACAAGCAACATATTTAATGCAACAAATTGAAGTATAGTATGAAATGTACTTTTGAATAAGAAAGGAAATGGCCTGATGGGTGGGAAATTAAAATATGCTGCTTCTAGGTGGATTATTTTGACACAGTTACAGAGAAATTGACTTCTCTAGAGTATTGGCTCTTTTTGTTAAAACGGTCATTCAAAGGTGCTTTTTTTCTTTACATATGGCCCCGCCTGTGAGACCTATTTATTAACCAAATACCCAAACTAGTCTTTGCCTTTTGTATTGAATTCTCTCTAGGACCCTTAGAGGTCCTACCAGCAAACCTCCCACAAACTAGCTCTAAATCAATAGTTCGTTACACCACATACTGTAGATCTGTACTGTAGTTTCTTCCTACAACCCATAGATACATAAGCCTGATTCTGGCATTTGCCTAAATCTGTGTGAGTGGGGAGGGTGCAGAGGTGTGTAGGCAAGCCCTGCTCAAATGTCCCCAAATGCACCAGGAGGACTCTAAGCATCTTCACCCAAGCTCACTTAGAATCCTGCTTCCATCCTACTCTCTCAATGGGTGAATGCATTAAGTGAAGGGGGGATGTTGGAGGTGGAGTTTGCATGTGTGGCCCTGCCCCTCCCCACTTTTAAACTACAAGGATTTGGGAGGGTGATGAAGACAATACGTGATTGCACTACCCAACCTCTGTGATTCCTCTGTTCTTCCCGCACCCGTTTCTTCACATTCATACACCTGCAGTATGCACCTCGAGTCCATTCTCTTGCAGAATGTGCACAATTTAAAAGGGAAAGCTTTTGTGTGTTCTTGTGGGCTTCAGAAGGTATTCTTCACTACTCCTGAACTCCATGCCCCGTGATAAGCCACAGCGAATAGGTGCAGCAGGAAAAGGAAAGCCCAGGCAAAATGCAGGTGATGCAAAGGGGTTGAAGAAGGAAAAATGGTTTATTATCCGATGCGTTTCAGACCTCTTGGGTCCTTCACCGTGGAGTTTCAAATGCAGAAGTTTAATCCTTTTTTTTTTTTTTACACTCTCTCCTCTTCCCTTCTGCAACAATACTAAATAGACAGCAGAAGTAAAGAGAAGATGGTGTGACAAAAAATAGAACTTCTGTATTTGAAACCCATTGATGAAGGACCCAGGAGGTCTAAGACGTACTGGATATTTAAAAATAAAATCCAACCTTTCCTTCCTGCTTCCCAATCCCCATGAAAAAACCAGACACAGTGCTGCTTCCTCTGACACTCTCCGCGTCAACGGAAGACAACAAGAGGGTTTGTGGGTCAGCTCTCTATATCGCTGCCACAGGCTCTGATTCGGCTCAGCTCCATTAGATATTCAGGCTTTTAAATGCTATTGGATACTCACTGCAACTTTGGAGGATTTCTTTTCTCACGATAGAAATCAGCATCACATTTTATTTATATTCATTTCCCAAACTTCATTCAGATTCAAACAAATTGAAAATCCCATTAGAACAATATTGGCTTTTCAAAAAACACAGCCTTAAAAGGAATTCAAATATTTCTAGCACCTTGGAACATGTTAATTTTATAAGATTATTAGCAATAAACTCATTTAATTTGTTAGAATACGGTGTGTGGTAAGTGGCAGTACACAGGTGACAATGTATATTTAACATTCCAGTCCTCAACACTTCACACAGATATAAATACGTAAATTACAAAGACAGGGATAATCTTGTTGTTGTTGTCTTTCAATTATGTAGGTTAAAATGATCAGCAAGAGACCTTTTCTTGCAAAAAAAGAGTACAGTGGTACCTCTGGTTAAGAACTTAATTTGTTCCAGAGGTCCATTGTAAGAGAAAGTACATAAAGAATTGCTCACAAAGTTGATAAAGAACAAAGTGTCAGTAGATCTAATGGGGTGTCCAGCTTTTCCCTGAAGGAGAGGGGCCACACACTGTTTCTTGTTGTATTTTGCTGTTTCATTTTCTGGATATCTATCATAAGCAATGCTATTTCTCTATAAAAAGAGGTACCAGAACCCACCATGAGCACATTCCTCATTCTCTTTGAATGGCAATGGTGGTGCCCATCTGAGAGGTGCCGGAACTGAGTTTCTACTGGGGGGGGGGAAGCCCTTGTCATAAGCAAACACTTCACTTGTGTAGATAAGCAAAAATATTTTAGAAAAGGGAAACTTTGCTTTTCAGATTGATCTATGCTACAAATATTTCATAGAAACCCCTGAAGAAAACACTGATGAATCGATTTGATTATTGTTGGAGCATGCAAATTTGAGCTGTGTAAATTCAGTTTTGGAATCCGGGAGAACAGTGTGTTACATTTTTAGTGAAGGAATAAAACGTTTCCAGGAGCATCCAAGCTTGAATTTACCGGTTTACATCAGCAGCACTATCCTGGATGATCTTTGTCTGTGTCTAAGAAGGACTGGATAGATACATGGGAGGCATGTATGAGCCAGCTTCTCCTGGTAATAGCTCAGGATGCTCCAAGCATGCTAGTTGATGGGAAGAGGGTGCAACTGAGTCCTATGCTGATCTCTCCAGGCATGGGAGGCTGGCATGGCATGGGAATGAATTGGGGCCCCCAGTTGTATTACTGAAACGCCTTTAAAAATAGAGATAAGCAAGCCATAAGATGAAGTAATATAGCAACTGCCAAGATTCTATATCAGTTAACAGGACTTTATGTCCTATATTCTCACGTTTTAACGTCGATGTATAAAACCCAAAGCTATTCTGTGCCAAATGTTCACATTTGAATATGTTCTGTGCAGTGGCGTAGCGTGGGGGGTGCAGGGGGGGCCGGCCGCACCGGGCGCAACATCTGGGGGTTAGGGGGCGCAAATCCATGGGTTAGGGGGAGCAAATTACTTGCCTTGCCCCGGGTGCTGACAACCCACGCTACGCCACTGGTTCTGTGCAAAAGGGCTTTGCCCCCCAAGCTGTCCAACCCTTGGTCACAGCGTTTGTGCCTCCTGTGTTTACAGTTGCCATTTCCATGTTTTGCTGCTTTGCCCCCCACCCCACCCCACTCTGGGATTCTTGTAAAGTGGTCCTAGCCAATTTGGGAACATGACGTAAGCAAGATGATAACACAGTGCCACACAGCCCTGGACCTGGATGATATCACACAGCGTGACTACATGATGCTATTACAAAGTCAATTGAGAGTGAGGTCAAGAATCATTGTTTGCCTTAAATTGACATACCAGATGGAGCTTATGCTCAGCAAAGTGAGTATAGGATTGCACACTTAGATTCAGTAATGAGCATCTCTGAACAGTTTTATAATTGAATAAAATAACACCTATTTTACCCACATTCATATCGTATCCTCATTGTTCCATGAAAAAGATGCTTTTATAAACTTGATGGAACAGTTTGGAGATACTTTTGTTTGATTTGATGTCACTTCCATGTCTCTATATCCACCTAATAATGGAATTGGTTTTTAAGTTCATGACTTTTGTTTTCAAGTTTAGTCTCTATCCAGTCATACTAATAACTATGAAATTGTTTCTAGCAGGTCCAGGAGCATTATGTTATACAGTAAGCATAGAGACATTTATTTGACCTTGGCTATTCTCCTCGAAATAGTTTTTTTTAATGGGTGGAACCATTGGAAAAAATGGCAAGAAAATAAGGGCCAAATATGACCCTTGGATGAGCATGTGAAATTTTCAAAGGGCATTAATGGAACTAAATTTTCTTGTTTAAAAGAAAACTGTCATCCTTAGGGAAGAATCTGAAGTTCTGAGATTTATAAGCTTAACAAGTATTATATTTGGAAGACTCATTAAAACTTGTTTGAACTATCTCTGTGTGTTCCCTTTATAATTTCTCCCCGTTAAAGCAGCTGATCTGAAACCAAACAAATCTCAGTGATGCACAGGACATTTCCCATGTTAAACTGAAGCTCAGAATTAGGTGGGGAAATGTATGGCCTGCGATGAAATCTATTTTAGACAAAGCCTCCTAATAAAGAGTTCGGGGGGGGGGGACTCTCTCCCAACTGTTTCAGAACCTCATTTATTGCTACAGCGCATTCATTACAATTCATTACAATTTTTAAAAGACATTAATATCTTAAGTCTGTGATTGTAACAATTTAGATAACAGCCCATGTACAAGAAACCAAATCTGCTGTTTAGTACCATATGGCTCCAAGGTAGGCAGCCAAGAACATGGCATCTCTGTGAGTGACAGGATCCATGGTTCCAAGATGGATCCTTAAGTTAAAGATCAAAAATTTCTGAGCCTATCCATGGGGGATTAGATTCTTTGGAAATGTATCAAGCTTCCCGTCAATGTCATGGCAAGGGTTGCCTCAGCAGGCAGCTTAGGGCGTGTCATTTTAGGGGAGTGAAACTAAATTCTTGTGTCGCAGCAGCTTTGGGAATGGCCTCAAATCTAACGGTAAAGGCTGTCTCTTTATCATGTTCCCTGAAATAGCTTATTTCAAGAAGAGGTGTGTGTGTGTGTGTGTGTGTGTGTGTGTGTGTGTGATTTACTGCATTCAGTCGGAACTCTTAATGCAGGAAGATGAGGTGGCAGTAGGCCTACCACATCTCCTTTTCAGTTCCATGTGCCCTGAATTTTCCTCACTTGTCCTGCTCTGTCTGGCATGAGGGTCCATGTGTTTCAGTGACCAGGCTCTTCTCATAGTTGAGTTGCAGTTGCAGTGACTGCTTGCTGTATGAATCGTCCTAGCCAAAACTGTGAGTAGCTTGCACAGTCTGAGTCTGTTCTTCCATTTTGTCCTGATCGATTCTCCCTCTGAGACACCTTTCCTCAGTTGGAGTTTTCCCATTCGTCAAATAAAAAAAGCATAGATGGCCACATTGGTCCATAGGGATGGGTGCGTGCACACACACACACACACACTACATAACCCATGATTGTTGATTTGTCCCAGCAGCCTTGGTGCAACTCGTTAATACCTAACAGAGGCTGATCTCATTTTAACTGAAACTGTATTCCAGACTGGGAGCTTTGTATTCCTAACAGGTCATTGGAAACGGGTTTTTGGGGTGTGTTTTTTTAACTTACTGAATTTTCCACTGAAAGGGTAAATCCAGAAATACAGGATAGCATTTTAATGCCAATGACATTGTGTGGAAACTGCAAAACAAAAAACCCTGCATGTATCAGGAACACCCCTATAGTATGAACATCAATCAGGAAGCACCCCAAGTCTCCATCTTGGACTATTACAATTGCAGACTTTGTGGCTTTAACTTTAGGCCAGGTTGTATTTTTTTTTCTCCCCTCCCTGCTCTGCTTGACATTCAGCCTTATAAAAAGTTTCTGGAGTACTCAAAAGCTTGCCCGCTCTTTCATTCAACCCCATACGCACATTTAACAATATTTGGAAAAAGAATTAAGTTTGCTTCCCCTCCCACCCCAAATCCGAAGAATGGGCATGTACATTATCTTAACAGTTGACTTAAATCTTCCTTGTTAATAGTAAACAGTAGTATTTAACAGATTGCATGTCATCTTTAGCATGGCACCATGTTGGCTGCAAGAAAGGCAAGGTCACTTCTGCGTGATTCTTGCATTGGAAACCTGCATTAAAAAAAAGTATGGGTTGTGGTTTTTTAAAAAAAAATAAAAACAACAACTTTGTCTGCAGCAAGATCCGGAGCTAGTTGTTCAGTATATGACATTTTTCTTTTCTGAGTCAAAATTGAACCAATGCCCAGCATTGCTTAAAGGTGTTAATTGCTAGATTGGATATAAAAATGAAGGTTGTGACCCCTTATGGTAATTAAATATCTTATGGCAATGTTCCCAAGAAAAAGGAAGCTAACCATGCTTTTCTGGCTCAATTCTATATGTAGGGTTATCTAATCCTATAACAGCTTCACTGCAGATGATCTAATTTGAAGTGCTTGTGGTATGATTGCTACATTGCAGAAGATTCAGATGACTGTTTCCTCCACCTCTGCATTTATTAAGAAAGGTGATTGGGGGTCACCTGAGATGAGCAATGAGTCTCACATGTGATTGCCTGAATTAGCTCTCAGCTGCACACATAAACTAGTGTTTACTTTTAAATGTAGCGCCAGTGCCTAAGGGCAAGGTAGGTCCATTATTATGTAGTCCTACCCCTATCTACTCAGAGGTAAGCTCCATTGAGTTCAGTGAGACTTACTCACTGATAAGTATCTACAGGACTGCAGCCTTATTGCTTATATATTTTTGCACTCTAAATGTGTTATGTACTGAGTTGAATAGGATCCAAACTGAAGCAGTCTGATTGGTCCTAGAACAATAGGATTCAGAATGCAGCAGTCTGATTGGTCCTAGAACAATGCAGCAGTATGATTGGTTGGCAGGAACCACCCAATCCTGCTCCAGATAGAAGTGAATCCACAACCTGATTGGCTTACAGTAGAATTCCAGAATTAGCCAATCATGTGCAGCCCATTGTGTAAATAATGTATATAAAGCAGATACTGTGAGGGGACATTCATTCATTCCTCCTCACCACTATGAGCTGAATAAAGAGCATGAAATCACTTTGCGACTCTGAGTATATTTCACTGGCGACGAAGGTGGGATCCCGCTGAGCTGACTGCCACACGCAGCACCGCCAACTGCCGCACCGCTGCCTCGCACCGTGTATCCAGGCTTCAGCTCCGGGGCACAAGGAACTCAGAATGGCAGCCAACAGCAGCTTCTCGCCATTCAACCCAGCATCTGGAGACTGGGAAGCGTACGCCTCCCGTTTCACCTTCCTCCTAGAAGCCAAAGGGGTCACCGACGAAGAAGACGCCAAGAAGAGGGCGATATTCTTCAGCGTCTGCGGAGAGGAGACGTTTGAAATTGCCCGGGCTCTCCTTGCGCCTGAAGACGTCGCTACTGTTCCATACAAAACAATAATGGAACAGCTGAAGGGGCACTTTTCGCCGCAGCCCTCAGTGGTGGCTCGTCGAAATGCCTTCTACGCAAAGCGGCAAGCCCCTGGGGAAACCATAACTGGGTTTGTGACCTCTCTCCGCCAAGCCGCCCGGTTCTGCAACTTCTCAGAGCTGGAGAACATGCTTCGTGACCGCCTCGTCGGTGGCCTGAAGGATGAGAAGCTGCAACGACGCCTCTACGCTAAGAAGGACCTAACGTTCCAGGTCGCTCTGGAGGAGGCCCTGGCAACAGAAGCTGCCGAGAGGTCGACCCAAGAGGCACGGCCGAGCCTGCCATCCCAACCGAGGGTCCACCATGAAGACCTCACCGACGACTCAGGATCCGACAGGGAGGAGGTGCACCGAGTACAGCAGCGCACTCAAGCAGCGCACAGACCACAGCTGCCTCGACGAGAAGGAGGGAACTGCGCAAGCTGCGGGGAGAGTCACGAGAGGAGGACCTGCCGTTTCCGCAACGCAGAGTGCAGGCAGTGCAGAAAATCGGGACACATCGCCCGGGTGTGTCGGGCTCGGCCCACCCGACACCAGGCATCAGATGACCAATCCAAGAGCCCCAGGTCCCGGGGCCCAACGCACCAAGGCAACTCGACGGAGCTCACGGACTTCCAGGTATACCAGTTGCCCCACCCCAACGTAGAGAAAATTTATGTAGAGGTACAGATAGAGGGGGCCCCATGCCGCATGGAGCTTGACACGGGTTCAACTCTATCCATAATCTCGGCAAGGACCTTAAGGAAACTGTGTCCCACTGGGGGTCCCAAACTCAGGCCGGCCCCATTCACCCTCCGGGACTTCCAGAAACGTAAGGTCCCCACAATGGGGGTGGGGACCTTCAGGGTGCAATACCGAGGGCGGACGCGGCAACTGGACTTGCTTGTGGTCAAGGGCCCCTACATTAGCTTACTGGGATTGGCATGGTTTGGACCACTGGGGCTAGCTGTCACCGGGGTGAACCACACTAGCTTACAAGTGGACGTGGACGCCATATGCAAGGAATTTCCAGGGGTTTTCGATGGGAAATTGGGACAGTATACGGGCCCCCCCATTGCGCTACAGCTTGACCCCGCAGTACGACCGGTCAGGCTCAAGGCCCGCCGGGTCCCGTTCGCCTTGAAACCCCGTATAGACGAGGAATTGGACCGACTCGTAGAGCAAGGAGTGCTGGAGCCGGTGCCTAATGCTCCCTGGGAAACCCCAATCGTCACACCCGTCAAGCCTAATGGTTCGGTCCGCATCTGCGCAGACTACAAATGTACCATAAACAAGGCCCTCACGGCCCACGCATACCCAGTGCCAGTGGTCAGCCATGTCCTTGCCACCCTGGCTGGGTCGAAAATTTTTGGCAAGCTGGACTTGGCCCAAGCATATCAACAGCTGCCAGTAGATGAGGCCACAGCAGAGGCACAGACAATTGTGACGCACAGAGGAGCGTTCAGGGTAAAGCGGCTGCAATTCGGTGTCAGCGTGGCACCAGGCATATTCCAGAATATAATGGACTCTCTCCTTAAAGGGATTCCTGGCGTCACCCCCTTCTTCGATGATGTGTTGATTGCCGGCCCCACACCAGAGGAGTTTGAGGACCGCCTCCGCACCGTTCTGCACCGTTTCCAGACGGCGGGTCTCAAGGTGAAGCGGGAAAAATGTCTACTAGGAGTGCCTCAGGTGGACTTTCTGGGATTTATGGTGGACGCAGAAGGGGTCCACCCGACTGGGGACAAGGTACGGGCCATTTGTGATGCCCCAGCGCCCAAGAGCAAGACTGAACTTCAGGCCTTCTTGGGACTATTGAACTTTTACCATTCCTTCCTTCCCCACAAGGCGGCGGTAGCGGAGCCCCTACACAGACTCCTGGACAAGCGGGCCCCTTGGGTGTGGGGCCAGCGCCAGGAGGCCGCATTCCAGGCAGTCAAGGACTTGCTTGTCTCAAACTCGGTCTTGGCACACTTCGACGAGAGGCTGCCGGTGGTGCTAGCATGCGACGCCTCACCCTATGGCATTGGAGCTGTCCTGGGGCACCAACTCCCGGATGGAAGAGAGGTACCGGTGGCGTACTTTTCCCAGACACTCAACACAACCGAGCGGAACTACTCGCAAATCGACAAGGAGGGTCTGGCAATCGTAAAGGGAGTAAAAAAATTCCATGATTTCTTGTACGGGCGGCCCTTCACCGTGGTGACTGACCACAAGCCGTTGCTTGGCTTGTTTGCCCCCGAAAAGCAGACCCCCCAAGTGCTGTCTCCTCGCGTCCTCAGGTGGTCAATTTTCCTTGCCAGCTACCAGTATGCACTGATTCACCGACCTGGGAAGGCGATGGGCCATGCGGACGCCCTCAGCAGGCTACCACTACCGGAAACAGGCCCTGACCCAGCACCTGCACAAGAGGTTATGAGCCTGGAGCTGCTTCCCGACCGCCCCATTCAGGCACAAGAAGTTGCACACCATTCCAAGAAAGATAGGGTCATCTCCCGGGTCCTGGACTGGGTGTGGAGGGGATGGCCCAGCAGCAGCCCCGGGCCAGAATTCGCCGGCTACACAACCCGCAAACATGAACTGTCGGCCCACAAGGGGTGCCTGTTATGGGGAAGCAGAGTCGTTGTTCCCCAGCCCCTCTGCAAAAGGGTCCTCACAGCCCTACACGAGACACATCCAGGGGTAGTAAGAATGAAGGCCCTTGCCAGGAGTTATGTGTGGTGGCCGGGGATCGATGGAGAGATAGAGGCCTGGGTCAAACACTGCCAGGCCTGCCAAGAATCCCGCCCAGATCCCCCAAGGGCCCCAGTCCAGTCCTGGGAGTCCGCCCGAGCACCATGGTCACGCCTGCATGTGGATTTCGCTGGCCCCTTTCAGGGGAAAACATTCTTCATAGTGGTGGACTCCTACACCAAATGGCTGGAAGTCGCACTGGTACCGTCCACTTCCACGTCCGCAGCCATCCGGGTACTACGCAGGCTGTTTGCAACCCACGGGCTCCCTGACACTCTCGTCTCAGACAACGGGACTGCATTTACGTCAGGAGAATTCCAAACCTTCACAGCGCAGAACGCCATCCGCCACATCCGTTCGGCGCCGTTCCACCCTGCCACCAATGGCCAAGCAGAACGCATGGTGCGGACCACCAAGGACACCCTTCGCCGCATGACGCAAGGGGACTGGGAGTACCGCCTTGCCACATTCCTTCTAGCACAGCACAGCACCCCCAGCTCAACGACTGGCCGGAGCCCCGCTGAACTACTAATGGGTCGGCGCCTTGCAATCAGATTGGACCGCCTTCACCCCGATAGAGCTCAGGATGAGGTAGTGGTGGGGGAAGGCAGGAACCCCCGGACCTTCGAGGCCCAGGACCCAGTGTACGCAAAGAATTTTGGGGCAGGCCCAGCATGGGTACCCGCCACAATCACCAGGGTCACTGGCCCCGTGTCGTACGAGGTGCTAACGGATGGGGGGCAATGCTGGCGCCGCCACTGCGACCAGATACGGCGACGATTCCCGGGAGAAAACCAGGAGGAGGACAGGTCAGAGGAGTCCCAAGGGAACAGCGGGGCAGTGAGGCCCATAGAGCAGGAGGGGCCAGCAGGAGAGGCAGAATCAGTAAATACAGAGAGGACCCGTGAGGCCGAAAGGACACCGGAACCAGAACCACGACTGAGCGAGCCGGTTGCACCAGACCAAACAGCCGCATCACAGCCAGCATCCTTGGAACACGAGCCAGAACCCGGAGCCCGGACCAGGGAACACCCCAGGCCACAACGCACACGTAGGCCGCCGGCATACCTTGAGGACTATGAATGCGACCTCCCGGGCAGGACTGGAACTTAGAGGGGAGGGGTGTTATGTACTGAGTTGAATAGGATCCAAACTGAAGCAGTCTGATTGGTCCTAGAACAATAGGATTCAGAATGCAGCAGTCTGATTGGTCCTAGAACAATGCAGCAGTATGATTGGTTGGCAGGAACCACCCAATCCTGCTCCAGATAGAAGTGAATCCACAACCTGATTGGCTTACAGTAGAATTCCAGAATTAGCCAATCATGTGCAGCCCATTGTGTAAATAATGTATATAAAGCAGATACTGTGAGGGGACATTCATTCATTCCTCCTCACCACTATGAGCTGAATAAAGAGCATGAAATCACTTTGCGACTCTGAGTATATTTCAAAATGGTACAAAGTGCATTTTAGAACTTAAATAGATAAAATACAATAGCCAACCATGAATGTGAACAAGGTGCACATCCTCTCTTAAAAAAAAAATACATTAAAAAGACCCTTTAAGCGACTTACACATTATATGTAATATTTGTAATAAAATGCCAATGAAAACAAACTTAAAAACAGGAAGACATGACATAATTTATCAAAATATAGATAAAATCAACTGTTTTAAAAACAACTATACCTAAGGAAATCTTTTACAAATTTCCTTGTAAGCTTGATCCTTAAATTCCCAATTACTGTACTTGTTGTTCATAATAACAGGCTATGCTCCTCTGATCACTGGGATAGCCTTCCCACAGTGATGCGTGCTCATGCCTTGGTTACTACAATGCCCTGTACAGGGGACTTCCCTTAGAGATGATCCATTTTCATGTACTATTTTGTTTTCACCATTTTATTGGAAACCATCTTGGAATTGCAGTAGGACAAAGGACAGCTTATAAATAAGGTAAATGAATAAGTAAGAAGAGGAACGTTTATCCTATGCACCAATACGCCTGCAATTCCAGGCTGCATTCCCAGGGATCCTGGACCCGTTATCAAGTACAGTGGTACCACGGGTTAAGAACTTAATTCGTTCCGGAGGTCCGTTCTTAACCTGAAGCACCACTTTAGCTAATGGGGCCTCCTGCTGCCACCGTGCCGCCGGAGCACGATTTCTGTTCTCATCCTGAAGCAAAGTTCTTAACCCGAGGTACTATTTCTGGGTTAGCGGAGTCTGTCACCTGAAGCGTATGTAACCTGAAGCGTATGTAACCCAAGGTACCACTGTACATCCTTTTTCATAAACCTTGAACACAACAGGCAACAGGAAATATGTAGTGAAGACAAACCATATGTTTGCTTGTTGTTGTTTTTTGCATTTGAAAACTAATTCAGAGATTTGAAAGTAAGGGTCAGAGTAGATGCTACAAATGCTACAAATGTATCAAAGCTCAAACAGGGTTGTTTATTAAGAAAATGGAGAGAAGCCTCGTGAAGCTGCACGAAGTAGGAAAGCAAAGGGTGCTTAAATATTTCTGGTGCTGGTCAGCTTCCAACTCAAAATACCCTCAAGCTGCTTTTCTCCTGCTGGTGTTCCAGAAGTGTAATGTACCCTGCAAAACAAGCATCTGGAACCCGGTGCAATGAAGATCAGCTTTCTGGGGGGGAGTGATTTTGAGCAGAAAAATGATCAGCAGGGAAAGAGTTAAGCGCCCCTCCTCCCACCACAGCTTAGAATTGTTGCTTAGTGCCAACCCAATTGTCTACCTGTCTGCCCAGAAGTAAGTCCTTGGCTTACTCTTAGGCAAGTGAGTATAGAATCGTAGCCTAAGGCTCCTTTCCATTTATTTATTTTTTCTAAAGAAACAACCTGAGCTTTGTTACATGCATTTCTGTGTAACATCTGGTTTGCCCCTAAGACAATAATAAGAGCAGGTTTAATTCTAACTTTTCAAGCCTTTTCTAAGTGCTTGATATTTTAACCTCAGAACTGCATTAATGCTGGAGGGGGAAAGAACTACATACAAAGGTTATCTCCATGGTGATTGTTTTTGTGTTTTCATACTATACTTTTAACATATGAAAATCTTGTAAATAAGGAAAATAGATCAATAGAAAAATAAATGCAGTCATTCTCCCCCCCTCCACCCCCAACAAATGAATTATGAAAAGAAATCAGATATATGGGGCAGGTTTAAGTGAAGACAGAAAGAAATTGCTGGCATTAAACATTGGCTATAGAGAGAAATATATAAGGAACATTTTATCTTTCTAAAAATATAGCTTTCCTGGTTCTAGTGTAATATGAAGTGGGAGAGGTTAGCAGCCCTTTAAAGTGGATTTAAAAACTCTGTGAATTAACAGTGCAATCCTATGTATGTTCCAGCTTTAATAGATTTGTTTGCTTGCCAAAATCTAACATACTCAAACATGGCGGGAAATAATCATTTCAGACTTAAAAGAAAAAAAATAGATTCATGGGTAAATTTTGATCTCTCCTTTCCTTGCTTAAAGCCGCAACCTTAAACACACTTGCTAAGAGAAAGCCCCATTGAATGCAATGGGACTTACAAGCGTAGGATTAGGTTGCATGAGTTATTTATTCTAAATAATACAATGTTTAAACCAAGAATTATTTAGTGGGGGAAAATGATCTCACACTGAAACTAGATTTTTATATGGCACTCTCATGTTTTTCAAGTCCCCCATACATCACACGCTAGATTGAAATAGAGCTGATAGACAATTTAAAAAGAAGAATTTCATTGGTGTTCTCAGCAACACTTAGGCATGAAGGACCACATGTGAGGTAAGCCCATCACCAGCAGAAGGTTTTCTCTTTCAGGCTCTGAGGAGTATATGTGACATTCCATTAGAATGTTTGCATTTTCGTTATTTATTATCTCAGAGATACAGTGTTATTTCTTGTAGGACTGCAAAGTCAATTCAATCTGGATGACAACTCAGGCTGTGTCTGCACTGTAGGGTATCCCTCTTATGTATTATATTGTTTTGGTTTACAGACCATAGCAGCATATCAGCCATTCATCAATTGCTTTGTCCTTGGCTTTGTATCTCATCGCTGTTTACTTTTCACCCCGCTCCAAATAGTTTGCGTGGTTGTGTCAGAATTTCACACCTCTTATGATAGGTGGGCAAAGTTTGTCTCTCATCCTCCTCAATCAACTTGCAAAAATAAACACTCTCACAGATCAGTTGTAGAATTTGCACATATTCCAGTGAACAACGTGTTGCGTTTGGATAGGAGTCAAAATCTCTGCTGTGCCACACAGCCTAGATTGCCTCCAAAGTTTGTTGTGAGGAAACATGAAATGAAGGCTCAGGTCCAAAGACAAGGGTGAGGGGTGCGTGTTGTCATTTTTATATACAACCCCCCCCATATACCTGCAGTCTTTTGTACCCACTGGAAAACTGATGTTCCAAATACCCCAATAGCTTCCCCTCCTCTCTTCTTGCTCCCGCTGCTTGAAATGTAAGCCACACCAGAGGCTTTTAAAAAGGGAATATAAATAAATAAGAGAAGCACTCTGTGGGTTCTAAGAGAAGAATAGATCATAGGTAGAGAAGACCAGATTACAGCAGTCATGAAATAAACTGCTATGATAGATTACAACAAATGTAGAAAGGAAAAAAATATGTGCTTGATAAAGCATAGAAGTAAAAAGAAAGTGATTGCTGTTCTTTATAAAAATTCAAATACAACCACACATTTTTCTTCCTATTTTTCCTTCTTTCTGAGAGATCAAATGCATTTTCAGCTGACTAACAGAGTTATTGCAACTCTGGAACACTGCATTCTAGAGCAGGTCTGCCTTTCTTCTATTTCAGAGGAGTAAATCTTCAGACAATAAAAGGTCTCTATTTCCTTGTCAACCTCACCAACAGGAAATGATGAAGACTATCTTGCGAAATCCCACATTTCGTGGCCTAGCCACTACTATGGCGTCAGTGCATAACTTTGTAGTGTTAAGTATCAGTCACATGGCCATCTCTTCCCACAATTTCAGTGGCTGCAGGCTCCTACCCATTTGAGCAGGAGAGAGTTGAAGCTAAGCAACTTTTCAGGCCCATTGGGTGGGGATGATGGATTATGTCCCTGCTGAGAAACAAATAAAAAGTAGGTTTGTCAAGTGAAAAAATTTCTATTTTATTTTTTTTGCTTCTCCAAGTCAATTAGCTACGATGCTTTAACTGATTCTTCAATCAATTGAACACTTTAAAAGCTCAATATTATAGACTTTCATTATAGCCCCTGCAATGTTCCTTCCATAAATCAAGAGGAGATTTTTTTCCCTTTTCCTTTTGGACACCTTTACATAGCATTTAAAAGTCCATTCCATTTCCCCCCAGTAGTTCTACCATACTGGAATCAGCAGTGGTTCCAATCCAAATGTCTTTCTCTTTGAAAGCTAAACCTCGTCAGGCAGCCATGAAAGATTCTGATAGTCCTCATTGTAACTAATTGTTAGTACTTAAGTTGGTTTAATAAAAACAACACTCTGCTTGGACCACTTCACTGTGGTCACTTCCAGACTACATGCTTATTGAGCATTCATCTTGATTTGTTTGTTTGGAGGTTATACAATGATGCATTAAGCAACTGTTAGCCCACAGAGCCTAGGGCTTGCCGATCAGAAGGTCGGCAGTTCGAATCCCCACAACGGGGTAAGCTCCTGTTGCTCCTGCCAACCTAGCAGTTCGAAAGCACGAAGTGCAAGCTCCAGCGGGAAGGTAAATGGCATTTCCGTGCGCTGCTCTGGTTCACCAGAAGCGGCTTAGTCATGCTGGCCACATGACCCGGAAGCTGTACGCCAGTTCCCTTGGCCAGTAAAGCAAGATGAGTGCCACAACCCCAGAGTCGTCCGCGATTGGACCTAACCTTTACCTTTACCCCACATTTTCCAGTGCATTTTCCTTACAGCAAATAGTCCGGGGGGGGGGCATACCAAATCAGCTTTCATTCTGCAACATGGGCCTGTATGCGATTGAATCTCACATGAAAACAGCAATTGTCTATAAATGCCCTATATTTTCTCCTGGATCCCTGGAGAATTGTATACCTTAATGCAGCATTTCTTGAACTGGCATACAGTGCTCTCTTCCCCAGTTGTCTGATGTGGTAGAAAGATGTTTCTTAGCAAAAGGCAGGTAAAGGCCGAGACTGAATGTGGCGCTCCTACAGTTGACAGGAGTTGGTGTCCAACAACTTCTGAAAAGACCGTTTTCCCATTCTTGCTCTAGCATGTATGTGTGTCTTCACCCTGTGTCTTAGTCATATTGTTTTCACAGAAGTACTTTATTACTTCAGAAAGATGCAGTGAGACAGCGGCAGAAAGAGGAACTTCTGCTTTTATTCCTTAAGAATGTCCAGAGCCACTCTGGGAAACATGCCATTGGAGATACCTGATGCTGTAGATATCATAGCCTAGAAGAGTCAAGCGGCCCAAGATTATTTTATTTCTTTTTTTTAATTATTTGAGGTATTTATATACCACCCTTTCATAATATTCTTGGTTTACAGTAAAACTCTATCAAAATAAAAAGTAAATAAAAAAAACTATGAACTACTATAAAACAACGACAAATAAGATGGCAAAACCCATTCATATATTTTCTGGGTATGTACCCCACCCTTCAGTAGAAAACATTATATTTAGCACCTTTTAGCATAGAAGAGAAACCCAGTGGGCAGGGCAATTATCTACCAGTGGTTTCTTTCCCTGCTGACCTTGTAGGATCTACGCTTGTGCTGGGGGGAACCTGTGGCCCTCCAGATGTTGTTGGACTTCATCTCCCATCAGTCCCAGCCAGCGAGGCCAATGGCCAGGGATAATGGGAGTTGTAGTGCAGCAACATCTGGTTTAAGGACTAAAACATACATGGAGACAAAACAAGTAGTATTTTTCTGCAAAGTTCTTACTAAGCATGAACAAATCTAAAGCCTGCAATGACAAAAGAGGCGTTAAAATCCATTTCTTAACAACAGCAAAAATAAGCCACATTTATTTGAGATGGAGTCTTAGGTTCTCAGATTCTTGGTTACCCTATAGGCAAAGGTTGCTTTCAACATTTCCTTGTGCATTCCAGCTTCTTGTCATTAGTAAGGAGCTAACCAAGATTAAAGACTAGATATTTGAGCTATGTTTTTCTCTGTGGAGAGAGGAAAATGGGGGGGGGGGCTGAATAAAATGAGAAATTCAGAGTAGCGGGGGTGGGGGTGTGACTTTGATTTAGCAAGTACAGAAGAGTGATAGGAAGGGTATTTGCTATGTGACTGTGCACTTTTTGCTTTGGCATGGGCAATAAATGAGCCAAGAAATAAACTTATATTTACAATCGCAGAAATGGGCAGGGGGGAGCTACAGGGAGGAACAATTATCATACCGGTGGAAACAGTTTGCTCTTGTATTTCCAGACAAGCTGCTGTGGCCCTCATCATGTATAAGTCTGCTTGGAAGCCAGGTTAATATATATATATTCCCATTATTGGAACTGTGCACAGCCCTAGCTGTCCCTAAATGGCAAGAAATAAGCAAGGAAGAGAGAGAGAGAGAGAAAGAAGCATCAGTGGCAAATTGGAATCCAAGGCCTTTTGTGCTTGTTAAATGGTGGAATGATTATAATTGGAAAAAGTGATGTGCATTAGTTCTGAGTGAATGTACAAGAAATGACAAGCGTGTAACTTAATGATTACTCCACAACACTCAGAACGGCCTCCGAGTCTTGCACAGAGCGGTTCAGCCCTACAGCAAAGAAAATGGCATACCTTCCACCGCTATTCATGGACATCCTCCACAGGTCACATGGAAATAACCCCGAAGTGATAAGTCTTAGTTTAGGAAGTCTGCTACTTAAGCTTGTATAAGTCATTGTGACAGAAGGTGGCGTGTGTGTGTGTGTGCGCACGCACGCCTGCAAACCATTGTGTCCGTTAGCAACAACTGGGCAGAGTCTTGTTTTAAATGAAACAATACACTGTGTGTTTAATCTCATGGGCAGCGAGGTATCAGAAATGCTGTAGATCATATTTCTATGATTTATTGGTGAGAGCCTTTCCCTGGTGGTGTTCTTCCTTTCCCCTCTCCACTGCACGATCACCGGTACAATTTTAGAAGAATAACACTGGCCAAAGCTGCTCCGATAAATTAACATAAGCCTTTCAAAGGGATGAAAAATAGAGCATCGTTGTGCAAAAGTGTCACAGGCATAACGCTTGTAGATTGCATACATATATATATTTCATTCATACCATTTTTTTCCTATATGGGAGAAACAGAATATAACGAGCCCTTTGCTCATTCTGCCCACCCCGCCTTTCTTTTATGTACTTGGAAACCCAGGCAAGGGAAGAATTGTAATGGTTTGTTTTTAAGGTGAAAGGAGTATTCTGTGCCCAGCCTCATTTAAAAACTCAGGGTTAAGTGCTCAATGAAAACACATATAGTTCATAAATCTGAGCTCAAAGTAGCAGGCAATGTGTCAAGGGGCCATAATCTCCAGAGACAGGGTTTGGATTTTTTTTATTATTATTATTTAATTCTCACAACAGGAACCTTGGCAGGGTCAGAGTTTCACAGGATCTGGGTAAAGTCAAAGCTTTATGCTGAGCAAACCATCTTATGGAATCTTGCACTGTGTGAGGTATCGCTAATCCGCCGATGAGGCCAAGCAGCGTGCAACCGCGAAGCGCCCACAGTGGGGAGCGAACTGTAAGGCACATGGAAACTTGTGTGCAGATATGGAAGAGTTCTGTATGCAGATTCTTTTAGAACTCTGTGTGAATACTGGAAATATTGTGTGGGGTGGCGGCCGGGTGGGTGGGAATCCTGCCTTCACTGATATAGCTGAAGTACAGAAATAACAGATCCTCAGTATGCCACTAGGTGGCACGCAATGAGCTGCAGAGCAAAAATCCACCCAGGTGCAGATGTCAAGTTTGATGGCGTTACCCTTGATTCCAAAATTCTCTTCATACTTGTAAAAGGCTTCAGAAGATGAATTGCTTACAGCTCACTGAGGCAAATGCACTAGATGCATGAGATGAGCAGGTGGTGGCCTAATTCAAGTGGTAAAAATCTGCCCATGGATCACTGCGCCAAATTCTCAGAGATTCAAGGTGGGAGAGGCGGGGGCCATCAAAGAGGGGAAAGGGCAGCAGGCGACCCAAATAGTTAAGCACGTGGAGCAGCTTCTGTATGAGGACATGTTACAACATTTGGGGCTTTTTAGTTTAGAGAAAATGCAATAGGAGTGTTGAATGCCCTGTTATAATTGCTCAGCCTCTGAGAGAGGCCTATACCTTCATTTCATTAAGGCATAACAGAGGAAATTAGAACTTGATAAAACAAAGGACGCTGCTTCAAACTTGTCAATAGCTCAGAAGAGCATGAGACTCTTAATCTCAGTGTCGGGGGGTTGGACTAGATGGTCCTTATGGTCCCTTCCAACTCTTTGATTTCTAGCCCACTGCTTGCCACAGCACAGCTACTGTATATAAGCAAAGGGGTTCATGAACACAGCGGTCTGCTCCACAATGCACTGCAGCCTCCATTTGTTTCAATGGGCCTGCCTAGGGATCCATTTCAGCAGCACACCTTCAGTTTGGTAGTCTGCCCTTCCATGAGCGCAAGCTCCACTTGCAGAAGGAATTGCTTTGCTTGGTTGAACCCTAGAGAGAAAGCTTTGGTCCTTTTCCTTTCTTTTCTATTACAGATGCATTTGAAGCTATGATTTAGTCTGGAAGAGATGCTAATAAGAAAAAGGCTTTTAATTTAAATTTTTTTTAGGAGAAAAGTCTTGACAGTTGGGAAGGAGATTATATTATGAGGTCTGTCATGCAGGTAATATCCTGTATATCGAGACTAATCACCCATTTATAGTTAAAACAAGAGGTGTTAAGGGTATAGTGAATCACAGTCTAATGATTAGTGATAAAAATCACCTAGGTAATGGAACTGGTATTGAGAAACAGATTTTTAGGCAAAAATGATTATCATGTGAGATTGATTAAAAGGATAATTGTGGAACAACGTAACCTTTCCCATCATTATGGGCCTGGAGTTGCTTAAGACCATTTCTCATAATGGTGCAATGGTCCTGTATTGTAAGAAGATTGACCAGTGATTAGAAAGATATTTATTGCTTCCCATAATGTGAGGCGCTATCACATCCATACAGTGTAGGTATCATATATCTTCATCAGAAGTTAAAGTTAGAAGTTAGAACTTGGATCCATAAAACCAATGCAGGTTTCTAATTTCAAAATAAAATAAAAGCCTAGAGCAGGGAAGGGGACTCAGTGGCCTCTCAGATGTTGTTGGTCCCCAGCCAGCATGGCCAATGGTCAAGAATGATGGGAACTGTAACAATATCTGGAAGTCTACAGGTCCCCTAACCCTGGCCTAGAACAATGTAATAAAATATCATAGGGAGTTTTCAGCATATTCATTGCAAGATCCTTTGGGATGCTTGTTAGATTTTTACTTGTTTGTATAGAAAAATGTATAGAACACTTAGGCAGGAAAAATTCTAAGCAGTGTACATTAGTAGTGAGTAAAACAGTAAAACAGTAAAATAATAAAGAGGTGAGTAAAACACAGGTATCTCCCCAAGAACATCTCAGGAGACTAAAAAGTAGAGTACATAGAGATTAAAATGGAAAATGTTTTTTGGTGACACATGTAGGAAAATCTGAGCACAAAAAACCAACCCAACATGCACACGCTCAAAGTGTTTCTTTTGTTCTGTACTTTTCCCCAGAGCATGCGCAGAGGGATCTTACTAGAAAAAAACATGACCCTCCCTTAAAAGATGCAGTCTTACAGTTCATGGGCATTATTATAAGCCATTTTCTAAGCTATGTATATATTGACATCAGTTCTTACCAATTCCATACTAAATCCAACCAGTTTCTGGAAGAATACCACCCTTCCACCACAGTGGAACAGCTAAACATGTTGAGAGTGCTACCTGATCAATTTATTTTGTGATTCATCTTCACCGCATCCTAGATCAGGGTTCATCATCATCCCAACGTATCATCTACATGCATAGATAGGCGATGTTCAAGCCTTAAGGTGAGAATTGTTCCATATTCAGTTAGGTGTTCATACAGACTCATGGCAACTTTTTTATTATTTCCCTTAATGGAGGAACTGGATAACAGAAAAGTTTTATTTAAATGGGTATCAAATTATTCTCTGAAGGACTTAAATTCTTCTGCTTATATATTCAAAAGGTAGTGGATTCTAAAATAGGTGTGCGTATTTGCAAAAAGCTGTGAAAAATGTCACTCAAAGGTAGACTCTTGAAGGAATAATCCTTTATGCCGATTCCCTAAGTGATAACTTTGTAGAACCTTGATAATTTTGGAATGCTTTTCAGTGTGAAAACTAACAGCTCATAATATTGATATTTCTTTTTAAAATACACATCTTAGACTAATCCTTCCTGGGGGACCTGGAAGAATGCTAGCCATTTTTGGAATATGAATGTAAAAATATATTTATGTTTTCCTTCCACACTTCCATCCAGACTAACCTGGTAGATCAAGAGTGAGGAAGCTTTTCAGACTGAGGGCCACTTTTCCTTTTCAGCAACCTTATGGGGGCCACATGCCAGTTATGAATTTTACCTTTTAACAGTAGGCTAAGTTTCTAAATATGCTCTTGCATTCCTCTCTTTCCTCCAGACAGACAAACTAGAAGCATTATTGGAGTTTAAAGGCATATTTCAGCCAGGCAAAAACACTCAAGGTGTGGAGCAGGGCTGGTGAGGGGAGTGTCCTCCAGGGAGAATCCCAAGGGCCTGAAAGAAAGGCATGAAGGGTGCCAATCAGCCCCCAGGCCTGAAATTCCTCACCCTCCTTTGGTAGGTCTTGGGGGACTTTATCATACTAGGTTCAAACAGCAGGCAAACACGGAGTAGTTGAGCAGTGAAGGAGGAAGAACAAGGGTTCCGAACCTGAATGCTTCTCAATTTCATATTTTTTTGCAAGCAGAATGCTTGAAAGTTTTTGGGAGCCTTGGTAGACAACTTTTTTCGTTTTCCTACGAATTAAAGCACATAGATAATGTATTTCAGTGAGCATAGTCTTGCCTTTCTAATGTGCTTGAGCGTGTTTGTGGATCAGCTATGAAGAAAAATACAACAGCATTCCCCACCCCAGTGCCGACATCATTGTTAAAACCAGTGCCATATATAATGAAAGATCATGGTCAGGCTGCTGAGAAGGGATCCTTTAATTGATGGATTTTCCAGGTGCAAAATTATAATCTCTCATTTTAGTTTATAATGTATATATTTATTGATTTTATTGATTTTGCTTTGTTAAAAACACATTTTTAACATTGATATTGACAAATTTATGTATATTTTGCGGTCTTTGTAAAGAGCTTGGAGATTTTTATTTACAGTTAAACAGTATACACATTTTGTTAGGTAAAACAAAATAAAATAAATGGATTGCACCAGAACTGTATTATGTAAATCACAGCCTTGATAGCCTGTTCAGTAATTCCAACATCACTTTGATCTCCATCACACACAAAAGCAGCTGAATGCAGGGCAAAATACAGATATTTCGGCAACCTTTCCACAGAGGAATTAAATGGAGCTCATGGACACAGAGATCCACAGACCAGTGTATGAAAACCTCTGGCCTAAGCCACTGGTTGATAACCTTGATGCCATTTGAGTCATATAAACCAGAATCACAAAGACCATTCTCACAATATGCATCTTAAGATCTGCTGCTTGAGATTTTGGAACAGAAATGCCATTTAGTTTTTCCATTGTCCAAAACACATATCTACTAAAATTGTTTTTGGGTGTCCCTTCATTTGGACTGGGTAAAGGACTTATGGTAAAAAGATTTTAGAAAAAGGATTTGACCTGAGCTTTTGCGCAGTCAATTCACCCCCTTGACCTTCTGGACTAGCTGAAAGATGACAAGGATCCCTTCCACCCAAGTCTGGAGAACTTCCATGAGTCGTAGCTTGTGGCTCAGGCACTACACTTCTCCTTAACAGTGCAGCTCCCTTGAGCAGTGCTTGGTCCTTTCACATCCAGGAGCTCAGATGAAAAAATACAGACATGCTTTTACTGTGTGACTTGCCTACCCCTTTGATGAAACATTCTCCCCAGTTGAAAACACCAATTTCAACATGAAAAATTGAAGCTCACAAAAACTCAACTCTACTTGAGATTTGTGCAAAGACCTTAGCACCGTAATATCGAAGCAGTACACTGTAGAACAAGGCTTTGTCAGTCTCTTTATGCTAAAGCCTTAGAAAGAAGAGAGAAATCTGGATGCTGCTTCCAATCATTATAATTCAGGGAAGTTTTTGAAATAATCTGTTGTTCACACAGAGGATTTCTCACTCGCCACCCTCCACCCTGAGTAGTAACTTAGAAAAAGAATGGAGTAAGTAAAGGTCACAGTGGTTCCTGACAGCAGGATGGGGCCCAGAGACATGCATTCATAGGAATATAAGAAATTGCCACGGAGAGAAACCAGTGGTCCACCTAAGCTCAATATTGCCTGCACTGATTAGCTGTGGCTCTCCAGGGTTTCGGACAGGGGACATTCCCAACCCTACCTGGGAAATCCTCTGTCTTTACGATATGGAAACAATGGAAGTTCAAGAATAGCTTGAGTATTATTTTCAGTCTGAAAAGAAGAAGAAAAAATATATATTCATAATGAAGTTGGGGGGCTTTTTAAAGCACCTTCGATTCTCAAAGGTTTTTCTAGGAGAGGAACTTTCCACTTCAAATGTACTTTATAAAGGAGACATTGTCTCTAAAGGCATTGTTGTGCAGTTTTTTGTTTCTTTTCAGAGAACATTAACCACAAGAATTCAAAAGAAATTTACATATGAATCGGGCCTGAACTATATTACTTAGTGGTTTTTCCGACCTGCTCTCAAGGTCACTATAGAGTTAAAAAAACAAACAAAACGTAGAGCAATCACAGAAGCACACTCAATCCTTCAAGAAGCTGAGTGCCCCTTAAGATCACTCTGTTTTCATGAAAATTGAAAGCGCTCCTTGTGCTATTTGAACACTGACACTAAAGGTACTGTTATTCTAGGACTCGCTAGATGCCATGGGTATCAGAAGAGCTTCTTCCTATAGTTGTTCGCAATAAGCATTGCCAGAACAGGATAGCTAAGCCATTATAGTGAAGAAAAAGTCTGAAGATCGATTAAAGCTTCATTCTTTCAATAGTGGGGAACTTACTGGATGTTGCTTCACCCAGGATTCTATGCAAGATGAAATCAGGAGTGGTTCCTCAACATGTCCTTTCCTTCACTCTATCCCTTCTTTGTTCCCATCAGTGTGAAGGTCTTCCAGCTCCCTTATTGAATTCCAACTACGATGAGGAGAGAAGCTGGAGAACTAGGACAGGTAGGGCAGGACACATAAAAGTTCAGGTTAGCATTTGATACAGCTGGGACATTTGTGACAGCCTTGCTGTCCTTTTCAATACCTTGACCAAATAGATTTGGGTAGCTTGATCCTCCACTGTTTCGTTCGGTTACCAATGTTGGTTTTTTAAAATAATAAAATAAAATAAAATACCAAGCCTTAGCCAAAATAAATACAGTGGTACCTTGGTTTACAACCATAATCCATTCTGGAGGTCCATTTGTAAACCAAAACAGGTTGTAACCCAAGGCGCACTTTCGCCAATGGGGCCTCCAAAAAAAATCTTTTTTCTCTCTCCAAAATATAGTCTGGCCCACCACATGGCCCATGGCTGGGAAAGGTTGCTGACCCCTACTCCAGTAGGAATTTTGCTCCCCAGTTCATATTAAGGCCTGTCTTTCCTGGTTGTATATCTTCCATGCAGGAGTGCTTGTACAGAACAAGTTTTAGAATTCAAAGAGAAGAGAAGCTTCCTCTTTTCTTTGCTCTGTCCCATACCTGTTTCATGAACGTTTTTAGGTGGGGAAAATCCTTGAGGACTGTGCTTTATCCCAGTTGTGTGTTGCTAAAAATGTGGGACTGGAACAATGGCTAAACCCCTTGCTTAAAGACACAATATGGGCCATTTTCTCCGGCTGCTTAAAACAAGAGATTTAAGCACATGCTTAATAGCTCCCCTATGGAAATAAATGAAACTTAAAAAGTGACTGGATTATGCTCTGAAACAGAAATCCACTGAGCATCACAATCAAATGCTTTTAAGTCAGATGCCTTAAACTTAGAAGTTAAAATCCTTGTTGTGTGATTTAAGTGTCCTATTTAAGAAAAAATATAGATCACTGACAATAAGAATGGTTACATAGTCATTGCTTCAATCTGGTTGAATAAATCACTGTGATTTAGCTCCTAGCAGTAATAAAAATAAATGATATTGTTTTGGTTCATTACTACTGAACTAATGAAATGTAATGAATTAAGAAATTTACTGAGTGAATTAGTCTCATTAAAAAAAACACAACATTTCAATCCTTTTGTCCAATAGTAAAAATGGAAGAACAAAATGCAGGAATATATTCCGTTGTCAAAATTGACTAATTACATCAGATTGAAAGAGAAAAGACAAAGATGTAATAACTGTGTTCAGATTTTACACTTTTTATATATCTTATAAAAAAACTTAATTAAACGTTTATACAGAAAACAATTTGCTAATGGTATTTTAATGCTCAGTGCAACTGTGCTTGTAATTTTTTTTTAATCTCACTGAAGATTTCCTTGCTGTTCCAGTTTTAACTCTTCTTTCACTCTAGTCTGTTATTTACTGTTTGTTTGCTTGCTTGCTTGCTTGCTTGCTTGCTTGCTTGCTTCAGAAATGCAATAGCCCACTCTTTGACCCTAAGGCTCCCTGTTTGCCTTACAACAATTTAAAATAAAACCAAAATGGATAAAAACACTAAAATTACAGCAGCAATATCAGCCTAAAAACTGAATCGAAGGCTCTACCAGTTCATGAAAGGCCTGACCAAATAAAAAGGTCTTCCCCTGACATGGTACGGTCGCAGACTTTGCTCCAGGTAGGACTGTCCGCAGAGGGCATCCCAAAACCAGCATCAGCCCACCACAAAGCGGGATGGGCCAAGCTGTCTATTTCAGATTCTCTGTTTCTCATTTTGCCAATGTTAAGTTCAGGTCTCCTCATTTCCACATTCACATTTTGCAAAATTCACCAGCATTTCAGGGTGAATTTCTCCTAACCTGTACATTTTTGTATGAAACAATAATCCTTACTGTAATGAACGTCCTGTGTTATTCTCACCAATGCATGTATTTTAATGCACATTTTACACAAATGTCTTCATTTTTGTACACATTTACTTGGCTGGAGAACTACAATGAAAGTTTTGAGATGTGTGAATTTCAATGGACGGCTCTGTTTTGGTTTGCAGATTGTTTGGGAAATTGCAGATTAGGTAGGTTTGCCTTTAAATGTGGACTGAATCAAATTGTTCACCCATCCCTGATCTCACATCACTTTCAACTTCTGGTGACTGTTCCTTACTTCAGGATGTATTTCTTTTCCCAATCTCAGTACTTCTTCAGATGCAAGAGTAAGCAGGCAGAAGAGAAAGTGCAACCGAATCCAGCTATTTGTTCCCCATACTTTTCTATCATTTCTGTTGTGACTTACACTCTCCATTGAGAATAGGATCTATAGCGGTGACTGAGGTGGCTCCCAATTTTGTTCTATGGGCATCAACTTGTTCAGCCTGAGGATCTGGATTTAAATAGCTTGGAGGATTGAAGCCAATCATGTTGCTGGACTCACATTATCTCCAGTCAGCATGGTGAATAGTCTCTCACAACACCTGTGTCCAAGACATAAAACAGAATGGAGAAGCGTCTGCTAGCAGAGAGTTCTGTGCACCCCAGAACTGCTGATCTGGGACGCTGAGCCATAGTTTTAGTAGAATAAATAAATAAGAATAACCGATACATTCTGATTTTCAGCCCAATTTTAGAGTGTGATAGCACAGTTTCACTTAACAGTCTTTGCGGGTCTGAAGGAAAGCAGGCTGCACCTCCACAGCATTTAAGATTATTGAGAGAGTTAGATTTTGTACAGAGCAAATGAATTGGTTCTCCTTGAATGGCATGATTTACAGAGTTTCTTGGATTAAGCTAAAGCAGCGGATCAGCCTGAGTCCTGTAAACATGGATTTCTAAATGCCTGGAACAAGTTATTTCCCGATCCCTCACCGACTTCTATCCAAGGATGTGGAGAAGATTGACAAACAGCAGGAGAAATAAAAGCCGGAGTTTAGGAGACTAGAAAGAAATCTCAGTGACGGCAATAGGCTAGCCAACCTGGAAATGCAGTAAAACCCGTGTCTTTCATAGGGCAGTAGAAAGACGTGAACAGAAAATTGCAGGTAGAGGCATCCATAAACGATAGAAAACATAACTCCATGTTAGAAAAGCAAGTGATATGCTATAAAACTGACTTTTAAACAAAAGTGCAACTATGGAGCTGACCCAAGGCTTTGCCTTTTTGAGGTACTAAGCTCTTTGATCTGACCCAGCATAACTTGTAAACACAGCATTATTTTTAAGTGTGCAGCACACCATGTTGCGCGTCGAGGTCCCCAAGACACCCCCCCAAGAAAAACACAATTGACACTTAATTTTTGTTTAAGGTTTTTGGCATAATTTTGGCCACAACTTTATTCAAATACAGCAATGTGAGTGGTTGCTTAGGCATTGGTAGCACTAACTGCCCCCGCACGGGGACAGCTCTGACATTTGCACCCCCCGCGAAGTCAGGAAGGGTAAGTCACCTGGGGAGAGAGACGGGACTGGGAACCATGCATCACCTCTCCCCAGCATGCTCCCAGGGGCTTGCGTGGCCCTAGCCCCTTGCCAGGGGGTTTCGGACAAAAGCATGGGGGAGCCCCTGGGTTCCTTTAACGGTAAAACCCTTCAGCAGCAGCAGCATTTTGGAGGGGCAGGCACAGCCGAATCCATACCCCTCCACCACCAGCAGCATTTTGGGGGGCAGGCACAGCCAAATCCATACCCCCCAGCAACCAATTCCAGACCAATGCCTAACCGCAAACCTTACAAGTTGTGACGATTTGCTACACGGTAGGCGAAAACCAAGTGGCACACACTAATCAGCCAAATGGAAAAATTCCTACCGGGCCCCTGCCCCAAAGCAGATGACCCCATGACAGGCAATAGCAAGGTCAAGCAAACAGCCTAACATTAGGGAAGGGAGGGCGGGTGATCCGAAGCATGCAGTGAAAGAGGACGTCCGTTGCTGCGTGCCTTGTATTTAACAAATAGGGCTGTCAATCACTAATTGGCAACATCTAAATTTCCCCAGTAAAAGCCCGCCCCTGCTTACAGGATGGCCAAACCATTTGCCTAGTAACAGTGAGGTGTCTTGTCAGCCCCGCCCGCAACCTGTGCTCTCCATGAGGGAGAACACACTTTCTTAGTGAAAATGAATATAGCCACAAAGATATGACAGAGTAAGTGCATTACAATTCTCTTTCAATGGACCAGAATGCCCAGTCACGACATCTAGGGATGAAAAAGAATGATTAGAAATGACCAATGACAATCCCACAGATGATCTTGGTGATGAAGTTGGAACATAAGGGCTGTGGCAGTCCTTAGGGACACAGTGTACCTTAAGTTGTGGAGGGCTTTGCAAATTGATACAATGATCTTCAGCCTGGTTCATTTGTACATGTGCAGTCTGTACAGACTGTCTACACGGAAGCAGCAGGTCCTCCAAATTGTCCATAATGATACTAAGATGGGGTGGTGGTGGGATATTAGTGACTTTTTTCTTTTCTTGTTTCATTAGTTTCTCCTTTCACAGTCCAGCTTCATTCCTGCACATTGCCCTTTTGGAATTATTTACCTATCTTACAGATACTGCTTTTAAAACCCTCTTCCTCCTTGTTTTCTAAGAGCTATGCACTTGGTGAAGTTTTTATTAAAGATGATTAGCTGCATAAAACCCCCTGATATGTATTGTGACAATGACAAACATCCATTATGAAGGCCTTCCTTAGCCTCTGGTTCTTGGATAGGATGCTGGACCTGATCTCTGTTTCATATCTTTAAGTTCTGTAAAGGACCACAGACCCCCCAAATAACCCCAAACACCAGCTTTTAACAGTTCTAGGACATTCATTCCAAACATATGTGGGATCACATGCTGTATCGAATGCTGTACGGGGCTCCTGCCACAATGGTGCCATTACAACCAAATAACTGAAATATCTCCTTATGTTCTGAATTACGCTCTTGTATCCCAGAAATATACTACAAGGCTTCCAAGCTGCAGTATGTTCTGCACATATGAATGCTTGCTTTGCAATTTAATAGCAATAACAGGCTCAGTAGAAGCAACAGAATCAAGGGAATTAGAGGAAATGCTCATTAAAACAAATTTAAAAGGTCTAATGATTAAAATATTGATTAATTAGCCAAACATTGATTAACAGTCACACATTATCAACTACAAAGGTTCTAATTACTGCGCCATTATTCCAAAGATTGACCTGTACTCTCTTGTCAGTTAGGATGAAGAACAATTTTTATTAAGTGGGTAATTTGGATTTTTGACCTGTAAAATTTTAATAGGGAGTGCAGAGAGGGTGTCATGTGTGGTTTGGCATTTTAGTCATCAAGGGACCGATAGTTACTGTCTCTACTTAACCAAAGGCACAGGAGTGCAAAAGGGATGTGAATACTTAGGGATTAAAGCCCTAACAACTCCATAATCAGGAAAATATGGAGGCATATTTGCAACTGGTTAAAATTCTCCTCCTGGAAACCAAGAGTGGTTTGGTTAGAAGTGCATGCTAGCAGAACGTGACAAGGGCTACCTGAATTCCTTTGGATGACAGAACATGCAACATTAAACTTGTACACCAGCTTGCAATGCCAATTGCAGAGGCAGAGAAGGAAGTCACCAGCTGTAGTGGTTTTGTCCCATAGACATCACTGCATCCTCCATTGTAAAGCTAAGGGGAAAGCCAGCAGGGCCTAAAATAACATTCCCCACAGCAACAGATTAATCTTACAGAAAGCAGGCACACAGTTTAAACCTTTTAAATGGGGGAGATTTATGGGTGCCCCGCATAATACTATCTTGCTGATTTCTATAACTGTCTATTTAAATCTGTTGATGTAGCATTTAAACCTTGCCTCACAAAGGAAGAGAGGCTAATACACACCCAGGGTTACGCTCTCCATATAACTGTCTGAAAAGTTGATGGTCTGGATTTACTCTTGATGAGATCAGCTCTCTGGCCAGCGCACAGATTTATAGGATGGACGCAAATGAGCACAGGGGAGGAACAGGACCTTTTTGATCGCACATATGCTTGTCAGGCAAAACATACTCAAGACCTTTTCTTTTTCCTTTCCCCTGCCAAGCAAGTAAGAGCTAGGAAGTTGCTCACACAGTTCAATGGAAACATGACATCAGGAGGGGCGGTTCAGGAAAGAAGCATTAGCCTGGCAAAGATCAACAGCTAAAGACTACGGAACAGGCTGAGGGGAAAAAAGGGTGCATGAAGACCGCCATTGCGGGGGAGCGAATCTTCTGGAGACTGAGCTATCTGGGGCTGTGAAGAAATGGCCAGATTATACCAACCGTAGCTTGAACAGGAAGAGAAAAAAGTGCTGGTGCAATGCCAGCCTCTGAAATTCCCTACACACTACCTACTTGTGAATAGCGATGAAGTTACAGCTAGGCACAGAGAGCAGCTGTGCTGAATGGGTCCAATGCCAACAGAAAAAGTCAGCACCACAACCTATTCTTGGCCTTTTCTCTCAGTGCTGCTCGTTACAAGCAAAAAGCTGCTACCTTTCCATGGGAGCAAAGTGTGTGCATGTGTCTTAAAACAGAAAACGGTTTTTCTTTGTTTTACACTGGTTCCCCCCCCCCCGCAAAAAAAATCCCTGGGGATTTAAATTGCCATTTTTCAAAAGCTTTAGCAAGAACGTCCGAAGTTCCAGATACAAACAAGTCCTCATTTACGGCAGAACTGCACTTCATCCAGTATCCTTCCGTTTGCTAAGGAACCGCACCTGAGTTTCTTCCCGTGAAAAGGATGGTTGCTTCAAATGTTACTATTCTCTCCAAAAATGGCTTGCGCATGGGAGCCCTCCAGATTCAATGTCTGCAAATAACTTCAGCTTGATTGCATAGCTGGTCTCAGGGCAGTTCACAGGATAAAACCAGAATGTAAAACCACAAAATACATAACCAAAATAAAAACAAAAACAACCCAACCCCCAAACAACCCAATAACACCCCCCTCAATACATTTTAAAAGGGCATAGACTGTCAATCAACCAAAGGCCTGGTTAAAGAGGAATGTTTTTGACTGGTGCCTAAAGGTGCATAATGAAGGTGCCAGGCATCCATAGGAGAGGTTCATCTAGTCCAGCATCTCGTTCTCACAATGGCCAACCAGATGGAGTGGGAGAGAGATCACAGAAATCTGGATCTCCTTTTGGGTGCCTTCCCATATTAGTGTTGTATGCATGGAGAGAAGGGGGCACACCTCTTCCCTCCATATACAAATGTATATCCTCATACACAGTAAGTATCTGAATCCTTACTTCTGTTCAGTGCCTGGAACAATACTGATAGTAAATTATGTTGCTGGCATGCTAGTAGTAATAATGGTGGTACTCATTGATGTACTGCATGGCACTCATGGTTGCAACAGGAGACCATAAGTCAGCCGCTTTGGAATACTAGAGTGTCTTAACTGAGAGCAGGGTGTGTGTGTGTGTGTGTGTGTGTGTGTGTGTGTGTGTGTGTGTTTAAGTTTTATTGATTTTCAGTATATAAATACAATTACAAAAAGTCATGAAAGTACCAGATGAGACTCATGTTGACCCACAATATGGCTTATTTCCATAAATGCGCTTTGCTAGAAGGGCTGTGCATGGTCACATGCCCACCACATGTAGAATGTTGTACCTATCCTGTTGCAGCCTCTCCAGCACAGGGGTGGAAGTGTTTTGTTGATATACCTACATTGTATGAGAATGAGGTTGTTGTAGTAGTTTGGTGTTTTTTTTAAGGTATAAATGACTGCAAGGTTAAAAAGAAAACAAATGTGCATTTCTCTCAGACTAGATAGCTTGATAAAAACAGAGAAGAAAGTACACAATGAATGGCAGCCTCATTTTGGAGCTGTAGTAACTGCCTTGCAGCGTGCTGAGCAGCCCATCACACCAACGCACAGCCTTTCCGGAAGCTAATAAGGGACGAGTGTGGGCATCCTTTTCCTCTTCCTCGTCCACTGCTGTTACAGGCAAAGTTGCTGTGCAGCTAGCGCAAGGAAACGCACACAGATACCGTGCAGTCCTCAACAAACCTCTTAACCTGGTGGAAAATTAGTGTATTTAAGGAACCTCTCATTGCTCCAGCACGCCTGAAACCTGAAGAATGGGCTACATGACAACATGTTATTCTTGCAATACAGGCAGAAGTCTGGAAAGACACAAAAAGGATAGCCACCATTCTTTCCACTAGTTTCTGTTTTAGTTCTCTTTATCTGGCTAGGCTAAAGTCATAATGTTATTTCAGTGTATGGAATACACACACACACACACACACACACGATAGATGGGTGATTACTCGACAACACTGGATAAGACAGATATTTATGGAAAGAGATCGTATTATTTTTGGCTGAATAGCAGGGATAGATAGCAACTGCTTTGCGTTACAAATGTGAATGTGAATTTTTTGGTAAACCTCCCTGCATTAAAAATGAATTAACTGTGTGATTATTAATTGTGCATATTCCAATCCCTTTGTGCTCTACCGCATGTTTCCTGAATCTCATTTGAATCCTTTGGCTAAGTAATGTGTCAAGGGGGGTACTAGCCTGAATGCCTGATTTATTTAAAAAGCAGGACAGCACTTCCAGATTAGAATACCAATGAGTGGGGTTAAAAAGGCTTTACTGTAGTTGGAGGGCAGCTCTCAGTCTGAGAAGTACCTGAAAAGGACCTCTATGGACTAATTTCCAGAATCACATTGTAATGTGGGCTCATGTCAATCATCAGAACAGACAGCTTCATCCCATGATATAAACTAGTTATACATTCAAGAGCTGCCAGAGGATCTTCATTAAAAAGGGACTTAGCATTAAAAGAAGAAGGTTGTTTTATTATAATACTTCAAACACAGTTTTTTTGTTTTATATGTTCTCTGAAACCCTTTTTTGTTCTTCTCCACAGTATCAAAAAAAAAGTGCCACAGAAGAAGCGACAACATTAAATATTCCAATTTTTAATAGGAATCAAGGTAGCTTTTCTGGTTTAAGGCGTAAAAATGATATACATTATTTTTCCCCTAAATATATTCATGCCTTTGACTAACAAAAAGAAATCTCTAGATGTAATAGGAGGATGTTTTTAATCTTTTTTTGTGAGGAGGGATTTGCAAAGCCGCTACTCAAGTACAATATCTAGTGGCAAAGTCTATATCAGCGAGAGGTGTATATATTTGTATAAAACCTTTGGGCTATCGTCAGCTTTGAGATACAAGTGAGATATCACAATCCATGTCATTAAACTATAATGAGGCAGTATTAAGAAAAAAACATTAACAATATCCATGGAAGTAAATCGTTGACAAAGTAATCCAGTATTTCAAGAAGCCATTACATGCACGCATGTATGTATCTATTTACTTACACACCTGCCATTTCATAGACCCTCATTTAGCTATAACTTTACAAGTCAAACAATGTTTTCAAATTGAATGGGGCATTTCAATCAAAAGCTACTGCTTTATTAGCACAAAAGGAAAAGATGTAGGGGTTCTTGATGGTTCAGCAATGTTTACCCTTTGGAGAAAGAACCATCAAAATGTAGCCTGGGCATTTTCCATATGCACTTCAATATTTTTATTTAAGCAGGATTTCTGGTTTTGGGTAGCCCACTGTAAAAGAAAAATGAATATTGGGTCACATTTATTCATATATTGCAATTCCATAATTATTGGCATAAAATGCCATCATGTTCCCTACCAGGAAGCACATATCTAAGCCTGCACATGCCTAGGTTTGTGCTGTAAATAACAGAACCACTGAAAGCCAATGAGATGTAGTGTTTAAAGCACTGGCTCAGGGAATGGTCACAGAGCATGTGACTTGCGTACAGCAGACCCTCAGATTCAATCCACAGCATATCCAGTGAAAACTTCAGCCTTTCCCAGTTAGGGTAGACAGCACAGGGCTACAAATGGACCCATAATCTGGTTTGTTATAAGGAAGTTGTGCTTCCTGTGTTTACATAGCCTGGCTTCACATCCCTGTTAAGCAATGGAGCCAAGTTGCCTGTCACTACTTCTCAATCTAACCTGCCTCACAGGGTTGTTAAGAGGATGGAATTGTGTGGGAAGGATAGCCATGTGTGCAGCTCCGATATCCCTTGAGGAAGTGTGAGACAGATATGCAATTAATCCTGTAAAGGTCTAATTCTAACCGTCACTCTTTTGGTATGTGCTGCGCATGCTGATTTCAGGTGGCAGTTGTTATGAAAGCCAACATCATGCACAGGATTCTGGCAGGAGTTTCTGTATGCCACTGTAAGTCCTTGGAACCAGTGCCAGATTTACGTATAAGCTAAACAAGCTATAGCTTGGGGCTCCATCCTCTTGCCCCCCCCATTAGTTTTTATATATATATATATATATATATATATATATATATATATATATTAACATACAAATTATAAAATGTACCACAAAAACTATCACTTATACATTTTTTTTAGACTTCCATCAGCACCTCTGATGATCTACCGTTTTACCCACTTCTTATGCATTTCTTAACTTTATATTGCCTTTGCATCTCTTAACAAATCATCCTTCCCCTTCTCCGTTTTTGCAATACTTCCAATAATACTCCTCACAAAACTTCTTGCAAACCTACAAGAAGGGCCCCCCAAAAAAATTTAAAGGGAAAAAAACTGGATGTACATTTCCAAAATATAAGATAAAAAACAAATAAAATAAAACCTACATACAGCAACAGTGTTTTGTGTTGTGTAGGCTCCTATGATGTAAGTAATGGGCCCCGCCTGCTAGCCTGCTCCCTAAAATATCACTGGTTTGCTCATTTCTATATATAGGGTGCCTACATTCTGCATGTGCAAATGGCTTTAGATACCTATTAGGTCCATTAATTACCATATAGCATATATTCAACACAAAAAACAGCGACTATTTGTTGTTGACAAAGGACAGCTGAACATATAAAGGGCCTCATTACCTTCAGTAGCTTACGGCCTCATCAAACCTAAATCCGGCCCTGAATGGAACATGTCTCATGCCACAGTGTATGAAAAGTGGACAGCACCTCTGTGTGTGAGGCATCTATCACCATGCAGCAGTGTGCATAGCAGAACCTGGGGTGGTTCCCCTAGGTTGCTGGGTTTACCAGGTTCCAGTCCTAAGAATAGGGTCAGAACATAAGAAGACCCTTACTAGGCCAGGCCAGTGGCCCATCTAGTCCAACATCCTCTTCTCACAGTGGCCAAGCAGATGGCTATGGGAAGCCCACAAACAGGCCCCAAAGACAACACCACTCTCCCTTGAGGATGTGGGAGCATAAGGATGCCTTATCTGAATTGGCTATTTGGTAAAGAGAAAAAGCTTTCCTGGAATTTTTAACACTTTAACCTCGAAATGTTTCAAGGGCAGGTGTAACAAATTTCCTGTAAATAACAGAAACTGCCCTTATGATCATGAGCAGATGGACTCGGTGTCACAAGTTCTTTTTAAATGCAGGGGTAGTATTTTTAATCAGGTGACAAGATAAATTCTGATCTACTTCATTACACAATCCTTCCTCTGCTGCTATTTTCATTGGAGAGCTCTAATTACTAAGCAAATTGCAACATTTCAAAACGTTGCTTGGACAATTGATGGTTTCTCTTTTTTAATGGTCTTATATATTTTACATTCTGCAGTTTTCTATCTGTGGTTAAAGGTAAAGGTAAAGGGACCCCTGACCATTAGGTCCAGTCGTGGCCGACTCTGGGGTTGCGGCGCTCATCTCACTTTATTGGCCGAGGTAGCTGGCGTACAGCTTCCGGGTCATGTGACCAGCATGACTAAGCCGCTTCTGGCGAACCAGAGCAGCGCACGGAAACGCCGTTTACCCTCCTGCCAGAGCGGTACCTATTTATCTACTTGCACTTTGACGTGCTTTCGAACTGCTAGGTTGGCAGGAGGTTAGTGGACCATAAATACCCTACATATTTGTAGTTGTCTTTATGTCAGGAGCGATCTTGCAAGTTGGGTCACTCTGCTGCAGCCATTTCCCCAAATCTGCAGAGAAAATTCAGAATAAATCATTATTTAGAAGCAAGGTGGCCAACACTCCTGGTATTGTTTTCATCTCAAACAGGTCATTTACCATACGTTCAAATGATGCAAACTATGTGCAGTGCAGGGTTATATTTTCAAGGGAGCCACTCAAGGCAACTCTCTGGGAATAGTATCATTACAAAATGAGTTTCGAGAGCTTAGAAAATCCACCTGGTGTGTAAGCTCTGTTGCACTTGCATGAACCCAGAGAGAGCTTAATTAAAGTCTTTCTGATGCTTAGAGATAAAACAGACACACCAATCCTTGCTCTTTGGGGCTCTTAAAAGGAGTCTTTTGAAGCTTCCCTCATTGCTGTCTCTGTCATGCTGAAGGCTTCGATTATACACAAACACACACACAGAGCTTCTTCATTAAAAAAAAAAAAGTGCACTTCCACAGTGCAGAATGAAACAGTGACAGGTACCGTGAAACCTCAGCACCCTTTTAGCCTCCATCTTAGGAGCAGTTAGCAGTACAATCTTTGATTTGCCCTTTACTGCTGCCTAATGGGTAAAAGGCAGTGACATCTCAAATCTAAAGCACACAAAGCGTTGAAGGACTTGTGCACGTACAGAGGAGTCTCCAAACCACTATCAAAAGCGGAAAATTATAAAGGAGGGAGACTGAGAGAGACTCTGCTGCCAACAAAGAATAGTGTCCTGTCAATAAACAGGACTGACAATGATGCCAGACTGTCCGGGTCCAAATCCTGACTTTACAGCCAAGGCCTACTGAGCGCCTAGTGCTCTCGGTGCTCATCTAGGTGAGCACCGGGCACTCAGGACCTCACCAGATTGATCCTTTTCCTATTAAAGTCAATGCTGAATATATTTATGCAGCACCTCCTGATATAATATGCTGGCTGACACATCCTCAGTATTTATACACTGTGCGAGTATTGCAGCAGGTATTGCAATATAGATTACTTTCCAAGAAGATGCAGAATTGTAGTGAGGAACAACCTACATGGTTGGTCCCAGGATTTTTTATGTGCGCTTCTATCTCAGTTTAAGCATATAGCTCAGCCCGCATTTCACTTTGCATTTCCTTCATGGGTTTTTCAGAATCTTTTATGCATGTGAGATTGGAAATAAATTAATGTTGCCAGTTTACAGTACATTTCTGTCATAGTGTTTGCAGAAAGAAGGGCAGAGGGACAGAAATGAATCTGTATAAAGAAGGCTCATTAAGAGAGAGATAGGATAGCTATGCAAGCTCCGTTTAAATATTATGTAAACAGTATTACTTTAGTGACAAAGTCAAAGTGTGGAGAGGCAACCCTCCAGCAACTTGCTATAATTCTATGTCCAGTGGATTCCTCACCCCAACACGAACTTGCTGCTTCTTCACATCCACTCTGCCTATTTTTCCATCATCTGTATCTATACTTTTATCAGTATTATTTCATTGTATCAGTGCATTAGAGATGGCAAACAGAACGAGTAGGATGCTCAAATCTATTAAATCCTACTCTGTGGAATACCAGCAATCAAGAATATATCCTAAGATACTGTAAAACAAAACCATTTCAAGCTGCTTCTTCAGTGTCACCAATGAGAGAGTTGTATTCCACAGAGGACAATGAGCTTGATAGTTGCTCCATTTGCTTACCAGTGAAAATTAAAGCCTAAACAATCAGGTTCTTGCCAAACAGTTTTCTCGTGGTCAGGAAATCCAAATTGCAACTTAATAATGGAAGGAAAGTGCTGTGATACAGCACACAAAGGCTGAAATCTGGATCAAGCTTACATGGTAAGCAGAGGAGACTAGCTTCATGTGGTTCCAAGAGGGGTGTCCATGCAATAGTTTCTTAAAGACAAGGGCGCTCTTTCTCTTATGGCCTGCAGCATAGCATAGTAAGAAGATATTAGCTACAGGGCCATGACACCTTCATCAGATTGCCAAATGAAGAATAGTCTATGATCTGTGAATTCCTTGCATGGTTAGGAAGTTGTGTGGAAACGCACCACCTCGGTTTTGGTGTCTGGGTGTCTGGATCCCTATTCAGACAATCTCAATACGCAGAAGCTACATAGAGAGAAGCGGTGGGGAAACAACATTGCTAGCCCTACCTTGATGCCATGCATGGCACTGGGGCAGGTGCCTACCCTGGGAAACCTTCACATCAGCAGCGGCTCACATGTAAGCCTTCAGCACAATTGGGGTCCCTGCATGATTATGGATCCCAACAGTGGCAGACTTTGGGCTTTCAAATTACAGTGGAGCCCTGTGCAATGCCAAAATTCAGTGCCCTCCTTGTGTTCTTACCTTCTGTTCTACGTCATTGTTGCAGTGTCCCCTGTTGCGCTCTCTGGGCTCAGTGCCCAGTGCAGAAGAACCAGTTGCGCTCCCCTAAATCTGCCTCTGATCCCAACCTTGTGGAATCCTGCACATGTGCTGCTCTCCAGGGAATGGTACCAGTGCCACCCATGATGTCTTTTGGGAACAGCAGCGCAGCCCAGCTGCCTCCTATTATACACTTAGGAGAACTACATTTAGGAGAAGCTGAACAGACTCAGGCTGTAGCCAGGATCTATTTGATCCACATGGCACAATGTGTTTTTGTGAGCAGTGGGCCCAGTTCAGATATTTATTATGGTATCCACAGGGAAAGGGGTGCAAGCTCTTCTTCAGTACACACATAAAAGGATACAGGTGCTCCACCGAGAACCCTATGCACAATTCTTTTACATAAAAATGATGGGAGCAGACATTGGAATCAGGTTTTACGCATATTGTTTTCTGTGCAGAGTATATTGCCTCAGCTGTTGCATGGAGGAGGGGAGATGCTTCATCACCGCATGAAGACAGTCACTATCAGACCCTGGCCCATATCCAAACAAGTGTTTCTTATTCAGCCTTGAATCTCAATGAGTGAGCTTGTGCCAGCCACAGGCTCTCTATCTTAACCTCCATGAAGACAGTGCCCTGAGTTTCCTGCTAGACCAGCAGGATAGAAATTTGCGAAAAGAAAAACTGGATAATTCCAAGGAAGACAGAAGTTGTCTCTCCATTTCAGTATTGTCTCGGTTAGTGAAAGGACTTTGATATGGGGAGGCAACTTGACAGAAATTGATCCTTGATAGGTGCAGCATACGGTGAGCATTGAACTATCAAAGAAGGAAGATCTATAGAAACAATAGTTTGGAAATATGCAAATTTCAGTTGACAGAAATAACTTTATAGGGGAAGGGTAGTAGTGGATAGATAGAGCTTCTCCAGGTAGGGCTTGGCAGGACTCTTGCCTGAAATCCTGGACAGCTGCTGCTGCTGCCAGTCATTGTAGTTAATACTGAGTTAAGGTATTAACTCAGTATTAACTAATTATTAACTAATTATTCATCGAGGACTGGGGAAAGTTTGCGGCATATCTGGAATCTATATGTGATCAACAAACAACGCTAGCGGGGTTTAAAGAGACTTTGTAATACTATAAGGTATATTGTATGACAGAATTAGAGAGGTGTAAGATAATGGTAAACCAGCAATACTATATAGGAAATGCGGGAAAATAAGAAAAATGGATGATTGTGGGAGGTGCTGGTGGAGGTTCAAAAACTGTAAATTTGTAATCATGGTTGTAGCCAATATAAGCAAAAGGAAAACTGAATAAAAATTTATTAAAAAAAAAAAAAAAAAATACTGAGTTAAGGTAAAGGGACCCCTGACCATTAGGTCCAGTCGTGACCGACTCTGGGGTTGCGGCACTCATCTCGCTTTATTGGCCAAGGGAGCCAGCGTACAGCTTCCGGGTCATGTGGCCAGCATGACTAAGCCGCTTCTGGCGAACCAGAGCAGCGCACAGAAACACCATTTACCTTCCCTCCGGAGCAGTACCTATTTATCTACTTGCACTTTGACGTGCTTTCGAACTGCTAGGTTGGCAGGAGCAGGGACCGAGCAACGGGAGCTCACCCCGTCACGGGGATTTGAACTGCCAACCTTCTGATCGGCAAGCCCTAGGCTCTGCGGTTTAACCCACAGCGCCACCTGCGTCCCTAATACTGAGTTAGATGGGCCAATATTCTGACTCCATATCATTATCAGTATAAGGCAGTTTCCTATGTTTCAGAGTGCCGAATTCCTCTAGATTTCCCAATGTTTATATGAGCAGAATGTGTAATTATAGAGATTTTTCACATAACAACAGTAAAGAAACTGATAATGATTATAATAATAAATCACTATTTGTGCCATTAAGGGTGTATTCACATGATTTAACAATTTAATGCATGTTATCCTTTTTATCAGAGGCTCCTAAATAAAGCTTGTCTTGACATTAAAGGACCTAATAACCAGAACTAAATTAAGTTATATCCAATAAAGCACACTGATTTGCTGTGTCATACAATTACAAAATCCCTCTTTTGTGTACAGAGTGTGTATGTATATATATATATATATATATATATATATATGGAACAAGCTAAAATGGTTTTGCGAAACTTTGCAGCAAATTAGTGATAGATGATAAAACTGCATGGGAAATAATTCTTGCATGTTTGCATAAAGGAGAGAAAGTTCTGTTTTTGACCCTTTCAAAAGGCTACAGAGAGCAGTGAGGTATATGTATTTTACTACACTGTGCCTATTGATACATTTCAACCCCAGCCTCTGCTGTGCTCTCCTTTGGGAAAAAATCTTTAGGGGGGGAAATTGTGACAGCTAGAAATAAATTCAGCCTTGCAGATGTTAGATTTGTGTTTTTTTTTTAAAGACCATCACCATCTCCACGCCACCTGAATACCTTAAAAAAAAGATGCTTTAAAACCAGAATAAGGATTTGATGTCTAGTCACTTCTTCATAGCCATGTCTCTTTAAAGAAGACTTTCAATCATTAATGCATAAGTCAGTCAGCCAGCCAGACCTTTTTAATAAGCAGTTGAAGAGCCACTGTCTTTAGCACATGAAGCTAACAAAAGGCTCATTAGTCAAATGAACAAAGAATAGTTTGAATATCAATGTCTTATTTTAGAGGGAAACCTGCTCCACAAAAATTTCCATGCAGTCACTTGACTGGAGTTTCTCTGTCCAACTTTTAATGCTCCGGACCCTACTTATGAAAAATTGATGTCGAAGAAAATGTTGAAAGAATATATTCGCTGCATGTCATTTTAAGTGATGGGTCTTTACATTCAATAATCATTTAGAAAGTAGAAAATCTGCCTTGAAAGAATAAAAAACTTTATTTCTTTTATTTTTTAAAGGAAGATCTTGCTCAACATATTCCCCTTTTGCTGTAGGATCATTTGTGAAAGTGCTGAGGAAGTAGAAAATACATTTAAGAAATAAAACACCAGACTCTTGCATGGGATGACAACAATATGAAAATGGTGCTCAGAAAGTGCTTTAGGTTTTGGGGCAGACTTACACCACAGTAATGCTTTGCCGTTGCCTTTGGAAGCCACTTCAACTAATGATGATGCTAACAGCATTTTAAAACATGGGTGGAATCGCTCACCATTAGAACAGATGGTCAAAGGAAAGAGGAAGAATATTTAAGCTGTGCACAGCATTCAAAACTGGCAGCCCCTTCTTGAAACCACCTCAACTAAAAGCTACTTTTTAATGCATCTAAGTCTGCTTGACAATTCTTCATTTGACTGAGAAAAACCCAAACCTACAATTCTAGTAAAAAAATAATGATCAAAACACAAAATTTTCCACCGTATCCCATTTAAAAGCATTAACAAGGCATACTTCCTTTAGAAAGGCAGCCATGTTGTGGCAGGGAACAACCAGTTTCCAACGTGTGCGCAATGAATTTTACATAACTCTAGAGCAGGGGTTGAGAACCTCAGGCCTGAGACTCAGATACAGCCCTCCAGACCTTCCTTTCTGATTGTTGGAACTCTCCCTAGGCTACACCCCTCGCTGGCCCTGATTTGCACCCCAGATATTTTTGCCTGGAAGTGTCCTCAGACTACGATGATGCTTCTTCCTTGGCTGGATAGAGAATGCAGAGCAGGTGTATGAGTGTGTGTGTAAATAAACTAGCCTGCTGTGCAAAGGTTAAGTTTATATTTGTTCCTCCACACTCTGTTGCCTCTGGCCCTACCTACCCCCTGGCATGTGGCTCCCAGAAGAGAATGTGGCCTGCTTTAGAAGGTTAGCAGACACTTGTGTTGATTGACAGTATGGGAAACCTGACTGATTTGTGATGATTTATGGAAAACAGGAGAGAGAGAGAGAACTATACTCCAACTCAAGTAAGAGCCCTATACAGTGGTACCTTGGGTTACATACGCCTCAGGTTACATACGCTTCAGGTTACAGACTCCGCTTACCCAGAAATAGTGCTTCAGGTTAAGAACTTTGCTTCAGGGTGAGAACAGAAATTGTGCTCCAGCGGCGCGGCAGCAGCAGGAGGCCCCATTAGCTAAAGTGGTGTTTCAGGTTAAGAACAGTTTCAGGTTAAGTATGGACCTCAGGAACAAATTAAGTACTTAACCCGAGGTACCACTGTATAGGATTATAGGAAATGTATTTAAGGGTTATCCCCACCAATATTTGGACCAATACGACACAATTTAATAACACTGATGTCAGCTAGCTATAGTTTATGGGAATCGTAGCGTGAGATGGTTGGCGATATCTGAATCTAGTTAAACTAAATAAAAGGTCCCACACAAAGAGGTTTTGGTGTCGAAAGTGCTTGGTAAGCCATGCTTGTTTTATTTATCTTGGATGGAACTACACTTAATAGTCAACTGATGGGTGTAGTTCAGAGACTGAACCAACTGCTGTGTGTCTGCCTTGCTAAGTCACACCGAGGACAATTGTCATTTTTCTATTTTCTGTCAGCTCTGTTTAAATTCATTTGCTGTTGCTAAAATCATCTAGACTTGGCACTGGAAGCTGACAACTGGATCCCTACAGTTTTTTAAAAAATGGCTGATTAAAGCACTTGAAATCACTGAGGTAGACAGAGAAGTTAAAAACAGCTGTTTCAACAATAGAAAAAATAGTTCTGTTTAATTCCTATTGGAACATGAATTGTAATTCTGTAGATGCAGAAAAGAAAGTTCTTGTTTTGACTCTTTTTAAAGGCGGGGGAGAGGAGCTGGAATCCAGCGATGCAGCCCTCCCATACAAAGATTGCTCTCTCATTATCTGAAGAAGTGTGCATGCACATGAAAGCTCATACCAATAACAAACTTAGTTGGTCTCTAAGGTGCTTCTGGAAGGATTTATTTATTTATTTTGTAATTACAAGGTTATCTTCAAACACCAACACCGCCATCCAAATGTTCTCAAAAGCTCCATCTGCATGGAAGGTTCTAGATTTGCATCTGTATTATCTTGTGCTTTATGAAAAGCAAAGCACACACACACACCCCATTCTGTTATGTATGGTATATTCAAAATTTTGATATTCAAAACCTTCAAAACACTGCTCAAAGGGACTCTGAGGCAGCAACAAGGCACATAGGAGACTCCTGCTAGGGATACAGAAATAAAGAGTGGAGGATGCACTCTTTAGCATGCAGAAAGTCACAGGTTCAATTCCTGGCATTTCTGATTAGAAGGATGGAGATGGGGAAATGAATGCCCCCCCCCCGATATTGTTGTACAGCTCCCATAATCCCCAGCCTGCATGACCAATGCCTGGGGTGATGGAGCTTAGCAACATGTAGGGGGCCATAGATATCCCACCACTGAGATAGGAGGTGATGGAGAGCGCTTGCCAGTCAGGCTAGACTGGGCTTGATGGGCCCATGTTTAAGACATGACAATATTCGTCATTATAGAAGTAGTAAACTGTGTGCTCCCAAAAAAACCCCACCTCTATCTATATCCCACTTTTCTTCTTTTGCTGAACCCAAGGCAACAAACATTTGGTCCCATCTAGGCAGTGACCCGATCCAGACCTCCTTAGCTGCAGCAGGGTGAAGGCCTCTGTGCCTTCAGATCCTACCCTTGTGAACAATGAGGGTGTGGAGACCAGGGGAAAGTTGACTGAAATCACGTACACAATTTAAATCGAGTCTTTCTAGTAGTTCTCATTTGATCAAATAAGTGTACAAGCAGTATGTGGTGGTTATAATGTCAAGGACCAGGAAAGAAATATATATATAATTTCTAAGTTGAGGCACCAGAATGATGATGCTGTATCAAGGGGGAAAGTTTGTGCAGTTCTTTCTCTTGCAGAAGTAATAAAAAGTTTCTGTGGGAGAAATTTCTAGACAAAATTCATTGCAACTTTGGCATGCTTTTGATACGGGGCTAAGTGGGTTGGGGGGGTGGGGAGAGAAACTTTTTCCCCCTTCTCTGTAATACCAGCAGAGCTACGGACTCTGATCAAACTCGGAAAGGTCAGGAAGAATGCCACTAAGGTGGCTAGAGAACTGGCTTGGATATTTTAGACAGAGGTCACTTGTGGGGGTGCATAACAGAAAGCAAAGGCAGGTAGAATGATGCCGTAAGCATCAGGGTTTAGGCTAGAGTGTCCCCCCCCCCTTGTGTTCTAATGGCCTGATTGAAGGAATGAACAGAATGGAAGATGCTCTTTTTTTTCCTTTCTCTGATGTGAAAATGGAATGGAGGGAGGAAGAAGTCAATAGAAAGGTGAAAAGTGCTAGAAGTCAAGTGTGGCTTAGGACAAACTGAGAGCCTGAGGGTGCAATTCTAACCCTACGGAAATAAATGAAAGTCGCCCTGAGCTTCCTAAACACATCTGCTCTGCTATTTTCCGGACCGGGACTTGATCACAGGGAAAGATATTAAGGAGACGCAGCCTCAGTGGGATTAGGGTTGCATGTTGACCAGGATGAAAGTCATTTTATGCAGATTGTTGTGTGGTGAAGGTGACACACTGCGACGTCCCCACCCCCGTCAGATTTGAAAATGCAGCTGTGCCTGTTCAAACTGCAACAGGACAGAGATCAAGAGGGAAAGGTCAGGTACTCGTCACATAATGAGATACAATTTGGGAGGTATCAAATTGGGTGTCCAGCAGGGGAGGGGGGGAAAAGCAACAAGTTCTGAGGCAGTAAGAGTAACATTAGCGACTGATTAAAACGGTGACAGTAGCAAACTGATTGTGTTTCCCCACTAGACAGGATAGCAAATAGCTGAGCTTTCTAGTAACCTTGTTAGACAAAGCGAGTCTGAAGAAGGGCTGCAACAGAGACGGACCAACTGGGATCCTCGTTGTAAGGGACAGTTTTGTGTTTTGTTGGAAGGAGCCGGTGATTAACAGGAAACTCTATTAAGGTGGACACAGCCCTGAGGGGGATGGAGTGCAACAGTGCTGGAGGCTATCTGAGTCTCTGTTAAGTAGAGGGAACGAAGGGCCATGAACTTCCGCTGATTTGGACAGTTTAAAAAAGTTAGCCAGGATTTTCTTACACGAAACTATGAAGAATAGGATACAGCAACACAGAGCTTAGGAAAGGGGAGGAGGAGGCCCAAAAGGGGCAAATAAATCTGTAGGGTGCAACTGTCAAAATAAAGACATGGTTCACAAAGTCGTTAATTCTGTAGTTTAAAATTTCTTTGTAAACTGCCCGTGGAATATCCATTTTTGAGAGGTGTGGTTTATAACTTTAAAATAAATAAAAAATAACACACTTTCTCTCTCTCTCTCTCTCTCTCTGTGTGTGTGTGTGTGTGTGTGTGTGTGTGAATTTGTATACTGCCCTTCATCCACAGATCTCAGAGCGGTTCACAACATAAAATTACAATATAAAAACCACAAAATGCATAGTGAAAATAAGTACAATAGCAAACCAATAATCTCCCCCTCCCAGACCACATTTAAAAGTGCATCAGGTGTCAATCAGCCAAAGGTCTGGTTGAAGAGGAACGTTTTCGCCTGGCGCCTAAAGGTGTATAATGAATGTGCCAGGCAAGCCTTCCTGGGGAGAACATCCCACAAATGAGGAGCCACTGCAGAGAAGGCCCATTCTCATGTTGCCACCCTCCAGACATCTTGTGGAGGAGCCACATGAAGAAGGGTCTCAGAATATGCGAAACTGCGTCGTGGTTTGCACCTCAAGGTTAATATGTGATTCTGAAATATATCAAGACAAATATATTGCTCCCAAGGACAAGGAAAATGCATTATATCATTCATATTAACAATACTTGTATCATACAGTAGAATCGTGTGTTGCGTACCGCCCTCCTTACGAATGCTTCGGATTACGAGCTCCGCTAACCCAGAAATAGATGTTCCCAGTTGTGAACTTTGCCCCGGGATGTGAGCAGAAGTCGCGTGCCAGCGGCAGGAGGCGCCATTAGCCTCATGTTAAGAATGGTTTCGGGTTACAAATGGACCTCCGGAATGAATTAAGTTTATAACCGGAGGTACCACTGTACTTCCCAACAAAAAGACCAAAGTTTTTCCCGCAAACTGATTATGTAGTGAGAGGTTGCCTGCTCTTGGTGTTACACTTCCTCTGAAGGAGTGGGTACATAGCTTGGGCGTACTTCTGGATTCTTTGCTGTCACTTGAGGCTCAGGTGGCCTTAGGGGCACGGGGATAACTTCACTTCTGTCACCAGGTGACTTAGAAAGCCAGCTTTGGGGCATCTCTTTGCGGGCAGAATTTCTTAAGCTATGCCAGTATCAGAAGATCTTTATCCCTGGTTTCAATTCAGCTTGATCATTCCCAGTCTCATACTTTATTTTCTTCACATGCTTCCAAGCTACCCTTATTTCCACCTTGTGGAATTTCAGGCTTTGGCAGTCTTGAATTTGTGCAATTGCATCCAGGCACCTAAATGTCCATCAAATTTTATCCCCCTACCCAAAACAACTTGCCTCAAATAAGGAGGAGAAACTTTGCATGCTTGGGTTCCAGAACCATAATGAATCTGGCTTTAGCTTCTGCCTGGAAAAAAACACACGAGTGAAATATATTACTATTATTTTATAATTGTTGATATTGTTAGAGTTCTTACCTGCCTTTCACCATAAGCTCATAAAGCAGATTACAACAATTAAAAACTAAAAATGCAATGATCACATTAGACCCATTGAAATTAATGAACATAGTCAAGTTAGGACCATTGAGTCTGCTCTGAGGAAAGCTTAGATATATTCCACCCATCCAGTGAAAGGAGTGGAAGGGCTGCAGAGGCACACATTTGCAAAATGCTTTAGAAAAACAGCTTTGATAATACATGAGACGATGGCAGGAGACAACAGGTGAGGCCAGTCACTAAAATTGCCTGTATAAAATTGCACCATTTTTCATTAGATGCAAGATTTTTTAGTTGGGAGGCAAGCAGAGGAGACAACCAGGAAATGGACAAAATGAGGCAGATCACAGGATGTAGTTAAAAAAAAGACAAAAGGACTTCTTGAGTAACTGTAGTAGAGCATGTAAACATGAGAATCTGGATGTATTGTACCATTACAGGACTTTTGAAAGTGCTGTAACTCAGTGGTAGAGCAGGTGTTTTGCATGCAGAAGGTCCCAGGTTCAATCCTGGTACCTCCAGGTAGGTCCGGACAAGGCTTCTGTGTCTGAAATCTCATCAATCAGAGTAGACAGCGCTGAGCTAGGTAGAACAATGGCCTTACTTGATCTAAGGTGCCTTACTTCCAGGTTCTTATCTGGACAATGAAGCAAACCAAGACATAATAGAAAGTGTGGGTGGTGGGAGAATCAGGAAACAGTCAGAAACAGGCAATAATCACTGCTTTCCTGTCTGGTCAATAGAAGGCTATGCCACTATGACAGAGTTAAGAGGGAGAAGGGAAAAGGGAGAAGAGGGAGAAGGGAGAAGAAGAAGAAAACCCAATTCAGCACAAAGAATATAAATGACTTAATGCATTGCTCACTCTGCTCATCTTGGAGGGGTCTGGCTGGGGTTGCTGTCACCATAGTAAGATTAATCAAGAAGGGATCTTTTAGACAAAGGAAAACAGACCACAATCATTGTATAATATTGATTCCTCACATCTCAAATGAGGAGGAAGGGATTCATTGGTTCCTTTCAAGCACCTGCCCAAACAGAAACTGCTTTAGCTTAGCTGTCACACCAGGTATTGCTGACTGTGGACATTACTGATTTTAATTTTTGCTTCATATACTTTGTTTTCAAGCCTCCATATGGCAGAAGGATTGTTTTGTTTGGCTGCCTTCACTGCCTCTCTGGCGTATACTGTCTGGCCCCTTGCACTGCGAGGGCAGTCAATTTCATTTTTTCTGTGTTCAATACAAAGAGCTTTGAGAAGGAATGTGCTTCTTTCATTGCTAGAGGTGGGGGGTGGCGAGCAGATCCTCTCCATCAGCCTACTTCTTTTCACCACACACATCTAAGTATAATTCCACACACACACATAAAGACAAAGGCTAGCCACAGCACAGCCAACATCAACTGTATTGATAAGAGAACGGTTGAATGAATATTAAAGGCCAGATAGGCAGAAGGTTTTCACTACTGTTCTCTGAAAGGGTGAGAAGATATGCTTCATTTTTCTGTGTGTTTACAATGAGGAGGGGGAGAACATGTGGACTCCAACTCTCATCAGAACCAACAACTCTCTCCCTGGTCTAATTCATGGATGATGTGTAGCTTCTACTTAGCTGTGACCTTTGGCCACCCAGCAAATGGCATAGTGGCAACAAACTTCGAAGGCATCGGTGTCTTTTAAGCTTTCCCTTTGCAGTCCCAGGTGCAGGGTGTACAAGGCCAGCACAAGGAAAGAGAAAGAGGAACACAGGACAAGATCTTGGGTTTGAATAGGCCACAACTTTATTGATAACAGATGTTAAATTGGTTTGGGCGTTGGCACTGGGCATGTATCTTGAATCAACCAACTCAGCAGCTGATTGTTGAGGGGGAGCAGCGATTGTGGCTCCCTTTATGAATGACGCAGCCATGCCCACTAGCCTGCTTGTCATTAGCCCATTCCAACAGGCAGGCTCCTGCCAACTCATGCAGCCACAGGAGGAGGGTTTTGTCCCCCAATGGCTGCGTGGGACAGGAAGAAGGCACTCAGTTTGACAATAGTCACACTGGGCCGCAAACAACTGCTCCCAGGACTTAGGATAAACAGCCATTGCTTCCTCTTATTTTTTTGGCATGAAGGGTCCTGCCACCCCACAAACCTTTGGATGGCTGCCACTGAGCAAGCCATACAGGTGCATCTTTCATTTAAGTTAATGCCTTGACATGACTTTACAAGCTTCCTTTTGGTTTAATTTATCACGTGTCCTGGCACCATTTATCACTAAATGCAGAATGATGAAGAAATGGCTCTATTAAAACTGAATAGCTACTGAATTAAAAAGCTGTTAAATGAGTTGGAGTGCAGACCACTGTTAACAATGTGTGGGAAGGGGGTTTGGGCTTGAATAAATTGCTTTCCCAGTAATAATCGAAAGAGCCCACCTTTGGAGGAGCATGTTCAAGCATTCACATCTTGATTTTTCCAACTACATTAAGACTTGTTCTTATAAAAAAAAAATTAGCCTCATGGAGGGGGGGCGAAGCCTGGATCTTCCCAAATGCTGTGATTTCCCCCTCTGTTTAAAAACTGAGGAATAGCAGAGGTGGTGTTGCTATTTTCAAAAGTACATCCAAGGCACAGTAACAGATTTCCAATTAAGATACATTTCTCTTGCTCACCCATAATCTATTTGTAATGCTTTTTACAATATTTTAATGCACTCTGCCACACTAACTTGTAAATAATAAATACACGCTTCGTATACTTCAGGAAAAAGTCTGCACACAGCCCTCCTTGCAAATAGCAAACAGCCGGCCTGCTAATGAGTTCAGATTCATTTTCATTTTATTGATTGCCATAAGCTTAGGTAGGTAATGGAAAAGATCCAATATGCAGCTGATATCGCCCCTGACATGGCATGACAATTGCAAACCTGAAAGTGCATTCTTAATAATAAGGGGAAATCTGACAACCTACCGAGCATGTCCTCAAAGCTTATGCGTTTCAAACGCCAGGTTGCCAGAAACAAGTGTGCAACCTTGCGGTGTTCTTGGAGGAAGCAGGGAGCTTTTTAATCCTTAAAAACAGGTGGCAATTATGATTACTCTTCTTCCTGACTGCTAAGATACTGTAGTTAGGAACAAAGGGCTGTTTAATGATATTCGATTCTTGTCTGGAAATAATACAGTTCAATAGGAGGAAGCCTTTACTTACACAGAGTGCACTCCTATTCCCAGTTAACTTTATTATTGGGAGCAGAGTTGTGCTCTTCATTAGCCTCTTTGAAATGACCTTCTGGTGGACATCTCAGATCCATAAAAAAGGGCAGCTTCGTGGTGTGACTGGCATATGCTTGCAGGCGCCATATTGGGGGAGTGGGGGGAGAATATAACTTGTCTAAAATGCTCTTCCTCAAAATATGCAGTGACAGAAAACTCAGGGGAACTTCCCCCGGAAGACAAGTTCCAGTAAAAGCATTGTCGCTTCTTATATAAGGGAATCCTTTTCTAAGGTGTCCCCGATGATTAGCTGAGCCTCAGTATTGCAAATGAGGAAGGGCTTGACCCTAAGATTCACCATTTCCCATTTCCGGTATGAGGACTGAACGTGGGCTTTTGAAGAGAAGCGATCCAAAGATTCAGGAGGTTTGAGGAAACTGCAAAACAAAAAAAGATTGGAGACTAATGAAATCAACAACTGGATATGCTGCCTCATGGTCTTGAACAACTTTTGGAAATTGTGGAGAAGAGGGTCGTTGCACAGTCCTTCCAAGCTGAGATTTCAAGACTATAAGGGAGGCATGCTTCCCAGTGGGAAACCGTGGTCTGAGCTTCAGGTTGGAACATGGGACCCCCAATAGAACTTAGATTGCTTCAGTAAGAGCTTGTCCATGAAGAATATGATATGATCAAAAACTGGATTGGGGAACTTTTGGCTCTCCAGATATTGCTACCAAGCCTGGCCAGTGGCAAGGGATGAAGGGAGTTGTAGTTTTGTAACATCTGAAGAGCATCTGCTTCAGAGGTTATCTATGCAACTTCTCTCTCTCTCATCATGTGAAAGATTAGAATGGGACTATGGAGCCCCCGGCCCACCCAGGGCCTAATGTGGCCATCCGGGTCTCTCTATCTGACCCTTGGATTCTCCCCAGGGCACACCCCACAGTGTCCTTACAATGCAGTTTGCCTTGGTGGCTGCCCAGTGACCAGCATTGTCCGTACTTTAGTTTCCAAATGTCTGACTGAACAAGAAGGTCTTAGCCCACTGTAGGAAACATAACAAAGAGGGAGCCAATCCAATCTCTTCAGTGAGGGAATTCCGCAATGTCGGAGCAGCAACAGAAAATACTCTCTTGTGTCACTACCAACTGTGCTCCTGATGTTGATGGACTGAGAGGAAGTGCTCACCTGAGGATCTGAGCACCCGGGCAGGTTGCATAGTTACCTTATTCCACACCTTTCATTTCAGTGCAAATGAACTGCAATGCAAATGTAATCAGTTATCAATTGTTTGCATACTGAAAGCATCATAAACAATAACAGTGAATACCAATTGTATTTTCTGGATTGGTTGCTGTTCTAGACATCAGATGAATAAGCAAACACCAGCAATTCCCATTCCCATTTTCAGCGGTATTCTCCAACATCCCTACCCATAACACACACCCCATTAATCCTCCATTAATATCTGGAGATGCGATTCTAGCAAATGTTTCCTCTGGATGACAAAGGCCATGTACTGAGTCGCAATAACAGTTTGTATCTAGCTTAAGTCATATTAATGAAATCCAAGGGCATGGCTAAGTGAAGTCTGTTAATTTCAGTGGGTTGGCTTTGAGTATAGCTTAGTCATACACAACCTAATGTGAACATCTTTTAAACATCTGTATAAAAAATGTTACTCATTTCTTGCCAGCAGCTATTAATCTCTTCCTCCCCTCCCCTTTTACTATGTTTGGTTTTCATTATTGTCCTGATTCTTTCAGTTTATTTGCTCTGAATTCTTTCTGTTTTATGCAGCCTTCTAGAGTGCTTTGGTAAATAGGTGTGCCATAAGCTATGAAGCAAATAAAGTATTTAAATATTATTTTGCTCTTAAATCAGTTGGCTGAATGCAAGATAACATGCCATTTATAAGTAAGTATTTAACTTCCAGAGTGTTTCTGCAGATGAGTAGGAGGGCTGATTAAACAGTAAACCTAAGGTGGATTTTCAATTTTTCATTCAATCATGCATGATTTAAGTAGCTTAATTTCCATGTTGAAGCATGTCTCTGGCTCCTGTCACTTTGAATTATAAATATGTCGGGGTGTCGACTATTAAAAAACACAGTAAATATTACTTTGTGAGTGACATGCTAAATGCTTTACTATGCATTTCCATCCATAAGTAAATATGACACTGAGTTTTCATAGGCCACTGATTATTGATGACACCATGCCATCAAAATACATCCAGCAATGTCTTTCACACTTGATACAGTTATGCTAGCATTACATTAGACATCATATTGAGGAACAAACTTGTCTAAATAAAGACGTCGAAAGATGAAGGTTCCAATCCTGAATACAAACCAGTCCAAGTAAAGACGTCAAAACAAAAGAATGAGATGCAAGAAAGAGATCCTTGCCTCTCTTCCTCTGAAGAGATAATCATTACTGTCTCTTTGGACACCAGCATCCCTCATCTCCACAAATGTGATCAATTAGGTACATAAAATGCACTGATATCTACCAGGGAGCCATGCAGGGGAAAGGGAAGGTCCAGATGTATAGGGCAAATACGTTTGTTGCCACCATTCTACCTTTTGTATACCCTGAGAGATTGTGTGCGGGAGGGGGGGCTCGTTTAATCTCACTGTAAACAAGTGGTACAGTGACAATAAAGTACCGGGTATTTCTATTTCTATGTTACTCTTAAAAGGCAATCCCCTGTTGCTCATGCAGCATTTAACAGTACTGACTGCATGCCCTCTTCCTTAGCATTTGTTATTCCACACATCCTGTTTATGCTGTATAAACACACACACAAAAACAAAACATTTTGAAAACAAAAGTTTGGATTGGCAAATTATGGAAATTAATTACAGCAAAACTCTATAAACATTTTTTTCCTCTTGGGGGGACTATTTAATGGACAGTTATGGTCAATGGCGAAAGTGCTTCTGGTTTTTGGAATTATTGGTAGATGGCTCGTCCACAAAGTAAGAATTGATCCCCTGATAAATGAAGTTCTTTCATGAGTACTTTGAAGGAGGGAGTCATCAGATTGTGGGGCAAGCAAGACCCCTTTGCATCTGCTTTGCATAAAGAAGCGCACAGGTTCAATCTGTCCAGGTGGGGTTGAGGGAGACCCCGCCTGGAGAGCCACTGCCAGCTGGTATAGACCAGAGATGGGTAATGTGTGTATCTCTCAATCTCTCACCATCCCTCACCTGGGTACATAGGAGCCAGCTCCTGGGGGTTGAGGTCCCTTTGTCCTGTGTGTGTGTGTGTGTGTGTGTGTATGTGTATGTGTGTTTCTGATATATGTCATTATCGGCAAAGCATAAACAGAAATAGTACAAAAATAAGGAAAAGGTCTCTGAAATAATATCAAATAAAATTTTGAAATAGCTTAAAAGAACAGAAAACAACAAAAAAAAAACATTCTGTGACTGACTTCCCGTCCTCTCTTTCAATGGTTCTTTTTAACTCCCCCCCCCCCCGGTTTCTTGGATCCACCCTTCCTATTGTAACTCCTTATATGAATTCTACCGTATTTTTCACCCCATAGGACGAACTTTTTCCCCTCCAAAAATGAAGGGGAAATCTATGTGCATCTTATGGGGTGAATGCAGGCTTTCAGGCTTTCACTGAAGCGTGGAGAGTGAGAGGGATAGCAGCCTGCTGCCCGGAGCGCGGGGTGCGCTGAAGCAGAGCACCCCGCGCTTCGGGCAAATATCCGCAAGCCTGGGGAGCCCGCGGGAGTTCCCGCAGGGCTCCCTAGGCTGCAGATAGCAGCCTGCTGCCTGGAGCACGGAGTGCCCTCCGGAGGGTATCAAATTTTAAAAGTTAAAATATAGCCTTAGAAAGAAACTGTGGACACATAAATAATTCCTGAGATGATGACAAGCCTGATTATTAGCTTGTCTCTTTAGATGCATTTAGGTAAACATGGCTTTGTAACAGTTAACACTCTATACATTTAATATCACTAATTATATTTCCTCTGGTGTTTTGATGGGCTAGAATCTATCTGCTAGATATAGCTTGGATTTTTTTTTTATTAAAAAACCCCCACTGTGGTAAGGACAACTGCACAGCAAGGTTAAGTGCCTCCTTGTCTTCAGTACCAATAATTACCTTTAAACCAAAAAGAAGAAGCTGTTTTCAGATCTGACAGCTAATTTACTAATGAGTATGTGCACCCAATTCATAATAAAGTAATATTGACCAAAAAATAATCCAGCATTGGTACTCATTGAAATTATTTTATTGTTTGGGTCTTCTATTAAATAAATTGGAAAGGATTAATTTTGCAAGATGGGATTGTCAGAGATTGCTGCATAAACGAGATGCATGTCAGCACTAAATTTAATTATTGATCACAATACAATAGTGCTGAGTTTTCCAATCCCAAACAGCTTCCAGTAAGTATCAGCAGATTCCAAATATGTAGAGAGAGGGGAGAGAGACCAGAGGGAAAAAAAATACTTAATTGCAGATGACCACATTTTATTAAATAAATATTTTATGATGGCTAGATAAAAAATTCATTATAACTTTCACTTCTAATCACCTGCTCGCTCATACACTAAAAATAAGCATACTTTTGAATTTGTTCTCATCAATAAAAGTATGGTAGCCCCAGTTAGTCTATGCATAAAGATGGCTTGTCATAAAACGGCTTCTGCGGGTTAATTAACTGCTGTGTGGAAATTAACACTGGAGAATAGCAAGCCATATTGTTTGCAGAGTTTTCTCCTCGGTCTTTGGTAAGGATCTAATGGGCACAAGAGAAGGGATTCATGCAGCCTGGCTTTAAGTCACTTGACAGTGTTGTGGGCGAAACAAAGAGGTGATTCTGTGCTCTCTGGATAAATCCCAGTCTCAAATACAAATCCTGCTCAATGCACTATCTGGAAGCTAAAAACATGTGCAGTTAAAACTATTCAAAAATAGGTCCTGACCACACTAAAAATGCCTTTTAAAAATAATTATATTTAATTCTACCTCCAATATATAGTAGAAGGAAATATTACTTTTTTTAAAAAAAGAAAGGAGCAAAACAAAATTAAAAATAAGAACTCCAATTGTTGTAATTGTGGAGGCTCCCAATGCATTTCAGAATCCCGGTTTTCCTCTCCACATGTACAGAGGGCTCCCTGCTTCTGAAGATTGTTTACATGGGTTGGAGGGTGGTAGGGTTGCAGCTAGAGTATTCATCTCTTCTGCTCCCCTCCCCAAAATGTTTAGCTCCATCTGTACTATACAGTGGTACCTCGGGTTTACATACGCTTCAGGCTACATACGCTTCAGGTTACAGACTCCGCTAACCCAGAAATAGTACCTCAGGTTAAGAACTTTGCTTCAGGATGAGAACAGAAATTGTGCTTTGGCGGCGTGGCGGCAGCAGGAGGCCCCATTAGCTAAAGTGGTGCTTCAGGCTAAGAACAGTTTCAGGTTAAGAACGGACCTCCGGAACGAATTAAGTACTTAACCCGAGGTACCACTGTACATTTTAAGCACTATTTAAAGTACTTGAAACAGCCGTGCTTTCCTCAAAGAATCCTGGGAGCTTCAGTTTGTTAAGGGTGCTGAGAGTGGTTAGGAGATCTTCTCAAGGAGGTACTATTCCCAGAGTGGTTTAACAACCAATCCACCTTCCCTGGGAACTCTGGAAATGGCCAGGGATTGAACCTGAGCCCTTCTGCATGCAAAGCAGATGCTCTATCACTACAGAGGAGGGCAGAACCCAAGAACATATAGGGTCCTTGGGCCTCCTAATTATGGTTAGGAAATGGGGTATGTAGGAAGCACCTGTACACGCTTTTTTAAAAAAGATTTTGCCTGAGGTGAATAAATGTCTGTGGCCACTGCTACAACCGCCATTGATGGTTCATTTCTTCTTCTGATGTTTACAATCAGCGGGTAATCTGTCAGCCATTTTGCATTGTTCAGTCTCTCCATTCTCTAGTATTCTGTACAGTGCCGGATTTACATATGAGCTAAAGAAGCTAAAGCTTAGGGCCCCACTCTCTTGGGGCCCCCCAAAAAAATTTAAGGGGAAAAAAAAAACCCTTTATATTTCAAAATATAAGATAAAAAATAAATAAAATAAAACCTACATGGAGCAACAGTGTTTTGTGTTGTGTATGGACCTATTAGGTCCATAAATTACCATATAGGATATATTCAACACAAAAAAATTGTTGTTGACAAAGGACAGCTGGACATATAAAGTGCCCCATTACCTTCAGTAGCTTAGGGCCTCATCAAACCTAAATCCGGCCCTGATTCTGTAGCATTCTACTTTCTATCTCTCACTGCCTCCTGTCCCTTAAAAAGAAAAGAAAAAGAAAAGAAAAGAAAAGCCACCTTTGTATTTTCATTCTAAGTGGAGAGACATAATAAAAAAGGGGAAAGAGGCACACTTTTAAGCAATTGTTTCTTTTCCCCTTTTTTAAAAAAAAAAACAACACACCACAATGTTCTGAAAAGTTCCACATGACAATGCTATGATGTTGATGCATACAGTTGTTCAGCGGAGACATCTGATTGACAGGTACACCATTATTTCCACAATCTGGACTGATTGCTACACAGAGTAAATGCTAATCTTTACCTATTCCACTCTGGGTATGTGCTTTCCCCCACCAGCTCCACCACTACCATCCCATTATTCATTCTTTTTCCCACCAGTGTAGAAATGACCTGTTTGGAGCATCCCCCACTCCATGCTCCTTTGTCAGTGGAAACCGGGCTGGAATTAAAACACCTGGACAGCTACTCTCTGATGGGGCTCATGGCATGATAGCTGTATTTGTAAATACCCACTAGTACACACTACGGTACATGACTCATTAGATGCCAATAAATGAGTCATCTAATTTAGACTAATTGAGCTGTACCAAGAGATTCCGTATGCATATGCAGATAGCTCTGCCTTTTTTCCTACCAGAAGTGCTTTGCATGCACAAAAGCTACCCCACAGTATAAACCTACTCTATATTCAGTTTTAATTTAATCACAACTTGGTCTATATGCTCAAGAGACGGAAGATTCTCCCTCCCCACTCCACCCCATCAAATAATTGGATGCTAGGTCCTGAAAAATTCCAAGGAGTGAATAGTAAAAATAACACACACACCCCTTTGATGCCATAACATATTGTATTGGATTAGCAATATAGCATATTGTATCTAAAAATATTAACATGGGACTGACAAAAAGGAAATCTGGCAAGAATCCCCCCCCCCTCGCGCAACTTAGATTCTGGCCTGGACATGTTGGCATTTTGAGTTTTACAGAGCAAACTTTAACAAGTTGCACTTACCAACTGCAGTAAAAGAAGAAGAAGAAGAAGAAGAAGAAGAAGAAGAAGAAGAAGAAGAAGAAGAAGAAGAAGAAGTAGTGGTGGTGGTGAAGGTTGACCCACATATTTAATGTGGCAACACAAGGAAACTTGGGAGAAGGGCTCAGGCTTAGAACATCTGTTTTGCATGCAGTACACCCCCATGTTCAGTCCCTGGCATCTCCTAGTTGGGGAGGCACCCCTGTTTGAAACCCTGGAAGACAGCTGCCAAAACAGAGCTAGAGTCAGTGCCGGGCAGTTTTCTGTGTTCCTGTGATAATAATTCCATCTCAGTCACCTAATACTGAAAGTAGGATTCTGGATTTCTTTCTACACTGGTGCACATAAATGACTAGTTTGGGGTACCCTTCTTAGACCTGCCCTCTTCTTTCTCCTCCTCTGTTTTCATGGAGAACAATGAATGGCCATTACAAGTACAGTGGTACCTCGAGTTACATATGCTTCAGGTTACATATGCTTCAGGTTACAGACTCCGCTAACCCAGAAATAGTGCTTCAGGTTAAGAACTTTGCTTCAGGATGAGAGCATAAATCGTACTCCGGCGGCACGCCAGCAGCAGGAGGCCCCATTAGCTAAAGTGGTGCTTCAGGTTAAGAACAATTTCAGGTTTAGTGCGGACCTCCGGAACGAATTAAGTACTTAACCTAAGGTACCACTGTATAGTTCTATCTGGGTCCCAAGAGCATGCATGCAAGATAGGAAGCTTCAGGGAGCAAAGTATTCAGAGTCTGGCTAATAAGTTGCACACAGCATATCAAATGCAAGAAGACACATAGAATAGCAAGCGGGAGGAAGGAGAAGCTCACAGACGTAACTACTTTTCTTTGGCATCTCTGGGATTCTACCAGGGCCAGCACTACTGTTGGGCGAAGTGAGTCTGCTGTCTCAGGCAACAGATAATGAGAGGCACAGACTGATTGTGAGGTGTTGGAGAATAGAGCTAGCTGTATCATCCAGCCCACCCTACACCCTACAGCCATCTTGGTGCCTGCTGGTGTTAGAGGAGACACGGTACTTCCTCGCAAGATTCAGCAGTCAACCTGGTCAGCTTCTGCATGTGGAATGGAAGGGTGTCATCTTGTCCTTCACCTCAACACCAAAATGTCTTGGGTTGGCCCTGACTCCTACAGCTCAGGAATCAGCAGCACTCCAGCATCTGTGCCTTTCCTAAGCTCACAGCAACGGCCTGTGCTTTTCAGTCGCCTAACATAATGCTGCAGCTTCCCAGCTGAGGAAGGGATGTGTGTCATCTGAGAGCAGCCTGACTGACATGGTTGGGCCTAGAGAAAATAGTGTCCTGGGTGAGGAGCTCCTTCAGTGTCTCTTGTGGTCAGTTTTGTGACCAAGTGACGTGGCTTGTGCAGGACTGGAAAACCAATCAGTGTGATAGATGCTAGGCTTTCCTAGCTGTGTCCATGAATAGGGTTCAGGGAGACCGCCCAATAATTTGCTGTCCTGCTCCGGTCCTGGGAAAGAGGTTGCATTCAAAGTAGTACTAAATAGCTCTTGCCTCCCTCCTCCCACCCCACATTGCCCCCCAAATAAACTCTGGTGTTTTCCCCAACCCTCCAGAGCAGAATTGGGGGTGGTGCAGGGCATGTGCACCAGAAGGAGAGAGAGAGAAAAGTCCCACTGAGCAAGGAAAAGCCATTCCACTTATGCAATTGTTTAGTTGAATACAGCTCAAGATGTTTGCATTTCTGCTTTTGAGAACCACAAGTAATAAAAATATAAAGTTACATATTTTTAAAATTGACCTCAATTTCAGTTGTACCTTTCTTTTTAAAATTCTTGATAGCGGCTAATAACCAACTAAGTCAGGGTTAGACCTATTGAAATCAATTACTTAAGACCATGTATTTTAATGTTGTTGTTTTTTAATTTTTGTTGGAAGCCGCCCAGAGTGGCTGGGGAAACCCAACCAGATGGGCGGGGTAAAAATAATAAATTATCATTAAATTATTATCCATGGGCTTCAGTGGGTGTGCTCCAAGTATAACTGGCATTGGATGTCATGCTACAAACACTGAGCAGCGTTGATAGCTGTCTTCGGCAACCCGGTGTCCTCCAGATGTTCTGGAATGGAACTCCCATCATCCTTGACCTTTGGCCGTGCTGGCAGGAGTTGGAGATGAAAACAGCTGGAAGGCACTAGATTGGCAATATCTGGTTAGTAGCATCTGAAGAGCTTGCTAATGTTCAAGTGGCGTCCCACTGAGTTTTATCTGGAACCAATGACATCAAGATAGAAAAGGAAAAAGTAACTACTTTAAAGCTAATTAGTGGACATTCATTCTCTGGTTAGTACAGTAGTGGAGGGGAGATGACTCCTTTTTCTCCCACTCTGGCTTATTGAAGAAAGACTCAAGAAACCTCAAATCATGAATTGCAGCTCAATGCTTCCTTCTACTCAGTGTCCATTGCCTGCAAACCTATTTCTAACATGTGAGTGAGCGTTTGTGAGGAACTGATATAAATAGTAGATAAGAACATGTGAACAAAAAAGCAAGCAAGTAATAATAATTTATAATAATAATTTATTATTTATATCCCAACCAATCTAGCTGGGTTTCCCCAGCCAGTCTGGGCAGCTTCCAACAAAATATTAAAATACAATTGTCTGTCAAACATTAAAAGCTTCCCTAAACAGGGCTGCCTTCAGATGTCTTTTAAAAGTCTGGTAGTTGTTGTTCCACAGAGCAGGTGCCACTACCAAGAAGGCCCTCTGCCTGGTTCCCTGTAACTTGGCTTCTCGAAGCGAGGGAACCGCCAGAAGGCCCTCGGCGCTGGATCTCAGTGTCCGGGTAGAAAGGTGGGGGTGAAGACGCTCCTTCAGGTATACTTTAAAGGTCAGTACCAACACTTTGAATTGTGCTTGGAAATGTACTGGAAACGTAGACAGGACAAAATGTAGAAAACTAAGACCATGCAATGCTATCTAGGTCTACTCAGTGGGAGGTAAGTCCCATTGAATTTACTTGCATGTAAGTCTGTACAAGATTGTAGCCTAAGAGTTAGGTCACATCCACACCATTTAAAAGCACTGTTATATCACTTTGACAGCCATGGAGACTCCTGGGAACTGTAGTTCGTTAAGAGTGCTGAGAATTGTAGTTCCTTGAAGTCATTACCCTTAGCAAACTACAGTTCCCAGTATTCCTTTGGGGATAGCTGTGGCTGTTAAAGTGGTATATTAAGGCTTTAAAGGTATGGTGCAGGTGTGACCTTTGCTAGCAAATAAATAGCAGCCAAATTTCAGTTAAGGTCATTTGGCATGCGTTGCAGTTACACTGATGAGTGCCTACCTTAAAATGTATCTGTCCTCCCAGTTTAGATGGTTATGGGGGGTACATCTACATCTGTAAAATGCTCTGAGACTTCCATGTAAAGAAGAGGTGCTGGGATTGCCTAAATTCACATACTATCACATTTGAAGGAAGTGAGAATTTCATTCTGTTGAAATCTGTGCCAGAATGAGTTTCTATAACAGTATGCCTCTTTTTATAAATATGCTCAGCTGCCCAAAGTTTCGTGTCCTTGTGTGCTGTACATCTCTTCATTCCCCCACCCCGTCCTTATTTATATGGCTTTTGCACAGTGGCAAACGGTTCAACTGTACTGCACTGTTATACTGAAGAAGTTCAGATTTAGCCTGACCTGCTCAGAATGTGTATATCTAGGCACCAGTATGCTATGAGACCCTTTGTAAGACTTCTTTGATAATTCCTTGCAAGTCTCCATTAGGAACATGGAAAAGCCACTTCAAGAGTGCACACTTACAGCTTACTGTTTACCTATACACTCGTAAGATCAAAACCCCTGGTCTTACTGTTTTTGTTAACAAGGAGCACTAAAAGTCTTCCCACATACTGAGTTTTGGTTTCCATTTTACAATCCGAGATGACAGACGGCACAAAAAAATGATGAGAAAACTGTGGGGAGGCTTCCAGAAGATTGATTCTCTCATCAGCTGATTCTTTTCTAGTTAGTCTTTTATTGACTACAAAGGTAGAGCCAATGCAGAAAAGGAAAGCCCAGACTGCCCTGTTTAATCCTGAGGGCATTGGCAAAAGGTGATCACTTTTTGAGAAAACAGAGGCCTACAAGGAAATCAGCACACTGTATGAGCCGTTAAGCTGATTTAAACACACAAGGGATGCCTGGGGTTGAACTCAAGATCTCTGAGGTGCGAGATGAGAATGAAACCATTCCACAGACTAATATTACTGAGCTTTAGTAGCAGGTGGTATAGTTGATCAGCCAGGAACCTGTCATTTGGAGAATAGGCCAATATATCTGAGAGACATGAAAAGTCCTTCATTTCTCCACATTCCCCCCCCCCCCTTCTTCCCAACCAAGAATAAAAAATATCACAATTGTGAACTTTGACAACCATGTACCATACATTTTCACAAGTTAGGCTCTTGTAAGGAAGAAGCAGAGCCAGGACAGTATTTGTTGTACCCAAATTGAAAGGTTGTAAAACTATAAAGATAACGAACAGTGAAATAAAGACAGTATTGTATATTCCAGGCACCCACTATGATTTGCAACAATTTCCTCTGCCGAAGCAGATCACTTGTATTCCTTTTTTCTCTACTCCCAACATTATATGTGGAAACAAAGAAATATACCATTGATTTACAAATCCCTAGCTAATATTTGGATATAGGTGGGTGAGGGGAAAGCGATCCTTGTCTAAGTCTGTAATCGTGTGCTTGCTTACCAGGGAGTAAGTCTCATTTAACTCAAAGGGACCTCCTTCTGAGTAGACATGCAGAGTAGGATTGTGCTGTACTGTTTTAGAATTTTTACCATGGGTTTTCTCTGCAGGATAGCTCTGGATGTGGATATAAATAGCTCGCCTTCTTATTTAACGGCAACATATTATTGAAGTAATACCAATATTATTTCACACTTTTAAGGAGTAGAGCACTGAAACTATGATTAATCACACACTTTGATAGCTATACTTGGTATACTTAGTTTCCTCCCCCCCCCCCCCCGGTTTGGGTGTTTCAGACAGGTTGCTTCCAAATCAACCTAATTACGATCAGCCTAATTATGATTACCCTTGATGTTCATTAGCGTCTGCCACATTTGTCCCTCTTATGTGCATGATGAAGCAAGTTTCAAAGCACACTTTCTGGACTGGATGCCTGGCTGTGGACAAAAGGGTCCTATGCATGCCACCCTGAATAAATAGTCAGCATTAACAATTTTTTAACAGTGATGAATAAGGCATGAATGAAACCCCACTCCCATCCATTCCTTCATATATATTTTTGAACATGGTACCAGTGCTATAAAAGCTAACCACATGGCTTGGCTCAGTCAGATATGCAAATACAGTTGACGTGCAACCCACACCAGTTTGACGTAAATGCCGTGCACATGCACCTATGAATCGGAGCCCATGTGTTGACTTGAGTAGTTCTCACAATACACAGCATTTGTAGCCCTGTTCAGGTGTTTGGTAGCTTTTGGTACCCAAGATGTGCTGAAGCCAAGAATAACACATGGGCTGGCCCCACATCCTAGATGCTGATGTGCATGCTAGGCGTATGTCCCAGCTACCCCATGTTTGACACTAGTCTGAAGAGGGATTTATGCAAAGATGGGTGAATCTGACAATTTTGGTGTCTCTCATTTTCTCATTTTTCCGTAAGTTCTGCTCTCCGCATTTCCACATCAGTTTGTTGAGGGGGTGGTGTGGGGAATTAAAGTCCTCACAAAAATTCATCAGCAGTTGTCCCCCCCCCCCACATATACCCATTTTGGTAGGCAATTTTACCTAATACATTGGTACCTCGGGTTACATACGCTTCAGGTTACATACGCTTCAGGTTACAGACTCCGCTAACCCAGAAATATTACCTCGCGTTAAGAACTTTGCTTCAGGATGAGACCAGAAATCATGTTCCCGTGGCGCGGCGACAGCAGGAGGCCCCATTAGCTAAAGTGGTGCTTCCGGTTAAGAACAGTTTCAGGTTAAGAACGGACCTCCAGAACAAATTAAGTACTTAACCCAAGGTACCACTGTATACACATTTTTGCAAGGCAATTTCCCTTCCTATAAAGCATTCTCTGTGCTGTCTTCATTACTTTTACCCTAGTACTTGCATTTCGGCACACATTACTTGGCTGGAGAACTGGGTTGCAAAATTTGGAGAAGTGTGAATTCCAAAGGATGCCTGCGCTTTGATTCGTGTATTGTTTCAGGAAGTGTGGATTAGATAATTTGCCTTTAAATGTGAACTGAATCAACTCCCACCCCCAGTCTCTAGATGTATGCATAAGCATGGGCCTCCCTCCATGGGGACAGGAACTCCAATAAATGAGGGTTCCAGTCTCTCACAGAGGGTGCCCTACACATATAAAATGTCCTTCAGTCTGTCAGTGAACACCCAGGTTGGATCTGACATATCAAAAAAGTCTTTTAGGAAAATGTGTTCTAAACCTCATAATGGGAAAGCACGTTGGCGAAAGACTGAACTCCATAGCGCCATCTGGTGTCACAGTATATAACACATATAAAAGGTTTTGTTTTTTTACTGATGTAGCTGAGTCCCCGCTAGTTGGTGGAAAGTAGTTGGTGCCATACTTCTACTTGTTTGCATCTCAGGATGGAGCTAGCCTGTTCATTCTTGCTAGTCCCCTCACAAGGGCAGGATCCATGGGTACCGAAGGCCAAACTAGGGCTCATGTTCTTCACGAAGCTCATTTGAAATAGTTTAACCTGTGCATGCATCTCAGAAATCACTGGTTTCTGCACATGCTCACAGAACACCCACACAAATCTGTCTCTAATTTCCATTGGAAAATTGAAGGAACCAAATGGGCCCCGCTTTTTCGCACCTGCCCCCCACCCCCAATCCAATTCAGGAAAGCTGAATCTGCCCCAAATCCTGCTTCTTAATTTAACATTTTAAATTAAATCCATTTCAGATGAGGGAAAATTAGGTTTCTGTGCCATAGCAAGTTCTTGCCTATTATTATTAGCAAAGATATGCTTTAGTTTCAGAATAATGGTCGACAGTGGAGAGAAGACACACTCCATAAAATGAGCAAACAAAGTCTCCATTTTTTCTTTCCCACAAAAGTTGTACATTTAATGCTTGCATTCGACACCTGTCCTTTAACCTATCTTAAGGTGCAGGCATGTTGCAACTTAGCTCTCACAAAGGGTCTTTCAGATAGCCGCGTGCAGCAAGGCATAATACAGCAAGTAGATATGAAGATGGTGAGATAAAAAGAGAATAGTGTGGGGGCACTGCTCCATTTTGCTTTCATTATACTTATCACCTATACCAAGAGATGATAAGGAGAAGCTTCATTTTAATTATCAATTACTATGTTTGTCCATCAGCCACAAAGAACGGTGTCCCTGGGTAGGAGAGGTCCACCGGGTCAAATTTGGGTGCTGCTTACGCCATGGCTACTTCTTATTAGTAGACACTAACAAGTTATTTGGACACACCATCTTTAATTCCCCGGAGTTCATTTTTGAGGAATCTTATTGATTTTTGCCACCAGCTGCTAACCCCCATAGGAAACCTAACCCACGCTGCCTTCTTATTCCCCATAGGTACGTCCGCGTTTGTTTTAAATAAAGTTATCCTGCTTGGCTTTGCTAGGTTGGTACGCAGTCAGTACTGTGTGTGTGTGTGTGTGTGTGTGTGTGTAAGTGTGTAATAAGCAAATCAAAATAGTGTTTCCCATTTGCTAATAACTGTGAGTCTAACCTACACTTGATCTGCAGCTCTCTCTTTCTCTCTTGTTTATATTTAGGGATCAGGCCTCTTTGAAAAAATTGAATTGGAATTAAGCAGCTTCCTTTGTTCTTGTTAAGCTATCACGGCTATACAGGGTGGTTGGTTTCTTTTCACGGCCACTCAGATTCCTGTTCTTTTTAAAAAAAAACAAAAAACAAAACTGTTATGCTCACAGAAGGCTAAGTAGATAGCATATTGACAAATACATTAACGTTTATTGCTGCCGTATGCCTTTGCTTAATTTGCCCCACACAGAGTGCATTGCAGTATCCCAACCTGGAGGTTACCAGTGAATCAGTGGTCAGAAACAGCACCAGCTGTCTTACCAGCTGAAGCCAGTAAAAGGCAGTCCTAGCCACTGAGGTCCCTTGGCTTCTAGTAGCAAAAATGGATACAGGAGACCCTCCAGACTATGAACCATCTGTTTCAGGGGGGTGTATGACCCCAACCAAAGCAGGCAATTGACCAATGATCCAGACTCAGAAACCACCTGTCAGGGGTTCAGGAGCAGAGGCAAGGGCAAGGGAGGAAACAGAGAGCGAGGGAGAGGAGGCAGAAGAAAAGATGAGTGATGACGACGACCCGAGATCTCCGAGTCTTTCCAGTGAATCAGAAGATTCACAGAAAGGAGCACCAGTGGCCAGGGCAAGGGGGGAGCCTAGGGGGACACCCCAGGAAGATAGAGCCAGAGGGGACTCAGAGGGGAGCAGTTGGAAATCGGGACCAGCGTCACCGCCAGAGAGCAGGGAAGAGGAAGGGCGCCAGGGATCAAGCGCTGGCAGCTCACAACAGGGGGGAGGGCACGAGTCAGGAGTGGCCACACCTCCATCGGGGAGCGAAGAAACGGTCAGACGGAAGGTGGAAGGTTGGGCGCGCGTGCCAAGTTCAAATGCACAGGAAGGTGGCGCAGTAGGCAGCCCGGAAAGGGAGCCAGGTCCTAAAGCCCGCCGAAAGGAGGGAGAAGAGTCAGGGGGGTCAGCGTCAGCGTCAGAGGAATCCCGGAAGGAAGAGACCCCGGGGGGCAGAGGGACCCAGAGAAGAACAGTCAGGCGGAAAAGGTGGAGCAAGGCTAGGATATTAAGTTGGTGTACAAGGGGCGGAGACTCAGATGGAGCTTCGCCGATCTAACCATGAGACGTAGAGTTGCACGCAGCAGCTTGAGAATGGAAACTGTAACTCAATAAAGACTTTTATTTAATGATCGCTGGCTAGCGTGATCCTCTGTGAGCTAGGATCTGGAAGCAGCTCTGACAGTAAGCTCCATCCCTAGATTGTGGGCATCTACGTCCTCGCGGAGAGGAGAGAAAGCGGGTGCCTACTAGCGAGCTCACGAACGGCAGACAACATGACGGCCGAACAGCAGATAGTGGAACTCAGAGAAGCAGTGACACGACTGAATGCCGAGGCTCTTGCATCCAGGAAGAGAGAGGAGGACGCAGCTGCCGCCTACAGGGATCTCCAGGTCAGGTTGGAAGTGCTTACGAAGCAAGGGCAACTGACACCCAAACCGGAGGGGATTGGGTTGGGGAGACGAACAGGCGGTCTGGTCTCTCACTTCGATGGGAATTTGCAACAGTACCCCAACTTTAGAGCAGATGTAATGTGTGCACTGCAACTGCTGAACAAAGACTTTAGAGATGAGCAAGAGAAGGTGGGATTCATCATGTCCCATTTGCATGGAGATGCTAAAGCATGGCTGCGCAATTTGTGGAGAGATAAGGATCCGGCGCTCCAAAATGCGGATGCCTTTATTAAAGCGATGGATGGGTGCTTTTTATCAAGCATTGACGTGGATCTTGCTCGGCAGGAGATACATGGACTGAAGCAAGGGAGGGCCAGCGTAAGGCAGTACCATGCCCGCTTTTTCGCTTTGGTCAGTGCCCTGGAATGGGACAGAGATTCGGCTCCTGTAAGAGACCTGTTTTGGGAGGGATTGCACGGCTCGGTTAAAGATGAAATTGCGAGGGGGGAGAGACCCCGGACCACGCAGGAGATCGTTCAGAGGGCGCTGGCGGTGGGGGTGCGGCTGGAAGGACGTCCGTGGAGCAGGGACGAAGGGCGTGGAGGGCGCGAACCAGCCAGGGGCTCCTCCTTCCTTCCCAGAGAAGCAGCGCGTGCGCAATCCACGCCTCCGCCAGGAGGAGGAGCGGAACCTATGGAGGTTGGAGGTGCAAGGGCTCAGTCAGCAGCCAGAGCCCTAGCACCGGCAGCAGTGAAAGCGAAGCCTCCTAGAGGGAACAGGAAGTGTTACATCTGCGATGATCCACAGCATATGGCGAAAGAGTGTCCCCAGAGGCTCCACAAGCACACTGCAGCCTCAGCAATGGTAACTGCAGCAACGCAGCAAGGACAACCACAGCAGGGAAACGAAGGAGTCTGGTTGGAGGAAGAGGCACTGGGGCCCAGCCAGACGTGTCAGTGAAGCAGTCCCCAGAGATTTTACAGCCCATGGACCCCCTCCCGCCCAAACCGGTAGTGAAGCTCACCACGTCGCTCCAGCTGCCCAATGGAATCACCATGGACGTGCCAATCACCATTGACTCCGGAAGCAATGCGGACTTTATAGGGCAGGACTTTGTCGACCGGCACGCTATACAGTTGCTGCCTGCCACGCTGCCCCTGCAGGTTGTCACGGTGGATGGCAGGGAGCTGCTAGGGGGGCAAGTGGTGAAGCAGACGCCACCAATGGTGATGCGACTTGGGAATCACAGGGAAATCATCAGCTTCAATGTCACTCAACTATCGGACACGCCCATTGTATTGGGCATGAGTTGGCTGGACAAGCACAGCCCGACGCTGGCTTGGTACCAGAGGCAGCTGACCTTCGGCTCTTCCTTTTGCGCTGAACACTGCATCGTGCCCAGGCAGGAAGGAGGGGAAGAGGAGTCACAGCTGCAGCTAGGCACGCTGCAAGCGGTTCCCCACAAGTACGCAGAATTTTTGGAGGTTTTCTGCGAGAAAGAGGCAGACAGGCTACCCCCCCACAGACCATATGACTGCAAAATTGACCTGCTGCCAGGGGCGGCGCTGCCCAAAGGGAAGCTGTATTCCATGTCTGAGGACGAACTGCAGGAACTCAAAGAGTTCATAGATCATAATTTGGAGCGCGGTTTCATCCGAGAGTCCAAGGCAGCGGGGGGCAGTCCGGTATTCTTTGTTAAGAAGCGGGACACGCCCCAAAAAAGACTTGTAGTGGACTTTCGCATCTTGAACAGTGTGACCAAGCCATCGGACTTCCCCATGCCCCGAATCGACGACCTCCTCGCAAAGGTACGGAAGGGCAGAGTGTTCACCAAGTTGGACTTGCGAGGGGCATACAACCTCATTCGCATGCGGGAGGGAGATGAGTGGAAGACAGCCATGTTCACGCCCCTGGGCACCTACGAATATAGAGTTATGCCTTTTGGATTGCAAAATGGCTCCCACGTTTTTCAAGCTTTCATGCATCACGTGTTGGCGGGGCTCCTCTACAAGACGTGCGTCTGTTTCTTGGATGACATCCTGATCTTTTCGGAATCGCAGCAGGAGCATGACAGACACGTCAAGGAAGTGCTGAGCAGGCTACAGCAACATAGGCTTTACGCCAAGCTGGAGAAGTGCCAATTCGACGTGACCGAGGTGGATTTCCTGGGCTACAAGTTGTCTGATAAAGGGCTCGCCATGGACAGCGCCAAGGTCCGAGCAGTGTTGGATTGGAAAAGCCCACGCAACCGGAAGGAGGTCCAACGGTTTGTCGGCTTCGCGAACTTCTATCGCAAGTTTATCAAAGGCTTTGCGATGCAGACAGCGGCCATCACGGACACGCTCAGCTCCAAGAAAAAGAAGTTCATCTGGACAGAGCAGGCGGAGCAGTCCTTTCAGGCACTCAAGCGTCTCTTCGCGTCGGAAGAGCAGCTGCTTCATGTCAACCCCAGCAGGCCGATGAGGGTGGAGACAGACGCTTCGGACAGAGCCGTGGGAGCAGTCCTGCTGCAGAAAGACCCGCAGGGGGTTTGGAGGCCGGGAGCGTTTTACTCAAGGAAGCTCAGCAAGTCCGAACAGAACTACACCATCTGGGACAGGGAGTTGCTGGCCATTCATGCAGCGTTCAAAGCGTGGAGGCACTTCCTGATCGGCGCCAAGCACACGGTGCAGGTCTGCACGGACCACAAGAATCTAGAGCACTGGCGCACGGCACAGTTCCTGAACCAGAGGCAGATACGTTGGGCTGAGTTCTTTGCGAATTTCGACTTCCGAATAGAGTATGTCCCGGGGGACACCAACATCATGGCGGATGCTCTCTCCCGTAAGCCACAGTATCTGGAGGAGGCAACGCCAGCGGCCGCCATGCACATCTTCGCACCGACAGTGTGGGCGTGCGCGGCGGCAACAGTTGACCTGGATGCGGTGCGACGAGCGTTGCAGGATGACTCCTTCGCGCAAGCAAAGATGGCAGAGGTGCACAGGGGCACGGCAGCGACCGACGAGTTCCAGCTGCGAGATGGTTTGCTCATCCGTAAAGGGGCCATCTACGTGCCGGGAGACGAACTTCGCGCCAAGGTACTGCAGCAGCTGCACGACGCGCCCACTGCCGGGCACTTTGGCAAGGAGAAGACGGTGGAATTAGTAGCCAGAGACTTCTGGTGGCCCGGAATGAGAGGGGAAGTCGCGGACTACGTGGCGAGGTGTGACACCTGCCAGAGGGCCAAACCAGTGCACAGACCGCCGGCCGGACTGCTGGAACCGCTGCAAACTCCGTTCGAGCCATGGGAGAGAGTGGCCCTGGACTTTGTCACGGATCTGCCCAGCTCGAGGGGCAAGACGGCTGTGCTGGTGGTGGTGGATTTGTTCTCCAAGATGGCACATTTCATTCCGTGTGCGAAGGTGGCCACGGCGGAACAAACCGCCAAACTGTTCATAGACCACGTGTTCAAGGTTCACGGTCTGCCGCGGTCTATTCTGTCCGACCGAGGGCGACAGTTCATCTCAAACTTCTGGCAGAGGCTGATGGGCTTCCTGAACGTCAAGATCAACCTGGCGTCGGCTAGACACCCGCAGACCAACGGGCAAGCGGAGCGGGTCAATGCCATCATGCAGCAGTACCTGAGATGTTATGCGAATCAACAGCCTGCGACGTGGGTGGATTACCTGCCTCTCGCCGAGTTCGCCTACAACAACACGAAGCACGTGTCCACGGGGGTCACGCCGTTCTTCGCCAACAACGGGAGGCACCCTAGAACCTTCCCGGGACTGGAAAGAATGGGGGAGGGGGAGCCGCAGACAGCAGATGCGTTCGCGTCGGAGTTGCAGGAGGTCCACGATCAGCTGCGGCGGCACCTGGAGCTGGCTAAACACGCATACAAGGTACAAGCGGACAAACACAGAAGGGTTGGTGAAGAGATCCATGTGGGAGACTGGGTCTGGTTAGCAGCCCACGCAGTGCCGGCCAGGTCGTTGGCGAAGAAGAAACTAGGGCATAAACAACTGGGGCCCTACCAAGTCGACGAACAGGTCAACCCGGTGGCTTTCAGGCTGGCTCTTCCGGAGGGTTCCAGAATGCATCCGGTGTTCCACAGATCGGTGCTCACTCCCTACAAGGCACCTCACAGGTTTCAGGAACCAGGAACGGCACCGGGTCCGCTCCGAGAGAGAACCGGGCAAGGGGGAGTGGCACAGGAGGAGCGCATCAACGAAGTCACGGAGATTTTGGACTCCAGATGGGGGGAAGAGGGGGTAGAATACCTTCTCGCCAAGGAGGGCACCCCGGCCAGTGCCAACAGCTGGGTGCCGGGCTACGCTTTAGACGAACCTCTGCTCAAAGAAGAGTTTCATGCCCTCTTCCCACATAGGCCAATGCCAGCAGACTTTTTCGACGACTGGCTTTTCACGCCCACGCTTTCAGCCAGCACGTTCCGGGGGTTCGACTCGGACGAGGAACCGACACGAGACGCCCGTTCCCCAGAGGGGTCACCCTCGGGATCTGCTTCAGAACCCTCGTATTGGTGGGATGATCGACCAGAGGAGCAGTTTCGCAGAAGGTGGCTGGAGGGTCCAGGACGAGCAACGTCTCCAGAAGGCAACGAGGGAGAGACGGACATGGACGTTTTCGGGGACGACCCGGGTTTCGAGCACGGCGGCACAGAGATGGAAGCGGAGGTGACCGTCGTCAACGAGAGCAGGGAGGAAGAACCGGAAGACTTCGGATGGCGGCCCGCCACGGGAAGCGAACTGTATCCGACATTCGTCCCCCTGACACGGCAGCACCCAGATCCCGCACCGGAAGGAGGGGAGGGGGGAAGAGGGGGCTTCGAGGGGGGGATGGATGTCAGGGGTTCAGGAGCAGAGGCAAGGGCAAGGGAGGAAACAGAGAGCGAGGGAGAGGAGGCAGAAGAAAAGATGAGTGATGACGACGACCCGAGATCTCCGAGTCTTTCCAGTGAATCAGAAGATTCACAGAAAGGAGCACCAGTGGCCAGGGCAAGGGGGGAGCCTAGGGGGACACCCCAGGAAGATAGAGCCAGAGGGGACTCAGAGGGGAGCAGTTGGAAATCGGGACCAGCGTCACCGCCAGAGAGCAGGGAAGAGGAAGGGCGCCAGGGATCAAGCGCTGGCAGCTCACAACAGGGGGGAGGGCACGAGTCAGGAGTGGCCACACCTCCATCGGGGAGCGAAGAAACGGTCAGACGGAAGGTGGAAGGTTGGGCGCGCGTGCCAAGTTCAAATGCACAGGAAGGTGGCGCAGTAGGCAGCCCGGAAAGGGAGCCAGGTCCTAAAGCCCGCCGAAAGGAGGGAGAAGAGTCAGGGGGGTCAGCGTCAGAGGAATCCCGGAAGGAAGAGACCCCGGGGGGCAGAGGGACCCAGAGAAGAACAGTCAGGCGGAAAAGGTGGAGCAAGGCTAGGATATTAAGTTGGTGTACAAGGGGCGGAGACTCAGATGGAGCTTCGCCGATCTAACCATGAGACGTAGAGTTGCACGCAGCAGCTTGAGAATGGAAACTGTAACTCAATAAAGACTTTTATTTAATGATCGCTGGCTAGCGTGATCCTCTGTGAGCTAGGATCTGGAAGCAGCTCTGACACCACCCATCCGTAGTACCTCATTTTGTCAGGATTCAGAGCCATTTTTCTTGGCCTTCATTCAGCCCACAACAGAGTCAAGGCACTGGTCCAGGGTTGCTCAGACACTCCTAATTCAGATGCTACAGAGAAATAGAGTTGGGTCATTAGCATACTGATGACACCTCCTTCCCAAATCCCCTAATGACTGCCCCCAACAGCTTCATATGAATTGTAGAGTTGGAATGGACCCCAAGGGTCACCTAGGCCAACCACCTGCAATGAAGGAATTTCAACTGGATCATACATGACAGATGGCCATCCGATCTCTGTTTTAAAACCCCCAATGAAGGAGAGTCCACCTCCTTCCAAAGGAGTCTGTTCCACAGTCAAACTGCTCTTACCGTCAGAAAGTTATTCCTGATGTTTAATCAGAATCTCCTTCCTTGTTACTTGAACCCATTGGTTCGGGTCCTAGCCTCTGGTGCAGGAGAAAACAAGCTTGAGTCATCCTCCATGTGATAGCTCTTTAGCAGTGCTTTTTCCCCCCAAGGAAAGAAAGGTGCCAGTACTCACAGCAGCTCTTGCGCCTGCCCTGCCACACCATCACAAGCACTGCCAGCAAGGTGACCAGGGTACATACAGCCAGCAGTGCGTGGCAGAGAGGTGTGTCACCTGCTGCACCACCCACTCTCTCATTCCTTGGGGAGCTGGAGTCTTGCACTCCAGCCAGCCCCATGGGGCAGCGGCAGCAGCCGAGCCCCCGGGGGCTCTGCTCATGCCACAGTTCCCCATGTGGCTGAGCATCTCTTGAGGGAAAAGGAAATAAAACCACTGTCCTTTAAATATTTGAAGATGGCTGCGCTATCTCTTCTCAGTCTCCTCTTTATCAAGTTAAACATACCCTTGATCACCCTCCTCTGCACACTTTCCAGCTTGTCAATAGCCTTCTTAAATTGTGCTTCACAGTACTGGATACAGTACAGATGTGGTCTGACCAAGGCAGAATAGAGCAGGACTACTCAATGACACCTTGCAGCCCAGCTGCCAGGCAGCCAAAAGGCAGTTAGCCAATCCCACGTAAAACAAGGCCTCCACTAACCATCTCACTAAGTCAGCTCAGAAGGATACCATAGTCAAGGTTTTCAAAAGTTGGTGAGAGATCAAGTGAGAACAATAGGGCCATATTCCCCCTGTCTTTCTCTTGATAAAAGTTATCCATCAAAGCAACCAAAGCCATTTTAGCCAGTCCTGGACCCAGACTGAAATGGGTCAAGAGAAAATTTGTGACTGGGTGGCAGTTGTCACAAACTAATGGTTCTAGGCTGGGCTTTTTCAGGATAGAGTGGATCACCAGCTCTTCAGGGTGGCTGGGACCAGTTGCTCCCACAAGAAAGCATTTACCACACCTTGAATCCATTCAGTCATACCCCCTTGACCAGCCTTGAGAAGTCAAGAGGGGCAAGGATCCAAGAAATAATGTCACTGGCCACATTGTCACAAAACATCTATTCCATGTCATCAGGCCACATCAACAGAAACCAATCCCAAGATGTTGCAGCAGACATTGCACTAGACACCTCATTGGAAACTGCTGTGGATGTGAATGTGATGCTATGGAGGTGAGCAACTTCACCCTCAAAATGCCTTGCAAACAATTTCAGTGAACTTCCATACTCCACTGGGTGACCAATAGAGGTCACTCACTGAGATCACCATTCCCTAGGTGGGTGGTTCCAGTGGGTGACCTCTATTGCCACACCATTGCTTCCATTTGTTCCTACTACAAGCAGTTTTGTGCCAGGCCTGTAATAAGAAAAAAAAAATGTTTGGGGATTAGTGCTCTGAACCGAGGGGGGCGGGGGCAGGTATGCATGTGACAATATTTGGATTTATCCACACTTGCTCTAGTCCCATTGCTTTCCCCTGGGAAAAACTGCTCTTTAGCAATCTGTTGGTTTTCCCCCAGATTGCCATTTGTTCTGCTCTATTGCTAAAGAGTGCGGAAAACCACTTGGACCCATTCTTTGTAAGCACCACACAAGCAGAAGTGTGGATGAGCCTGTTCTGTAAACTAATTCTTTTCTCAATCTTCTCCAGCTGACTTTCATCTTCAACTTACAGCTTTCCTAAGAGGAGTAGTTTGGGACATCTCTCTCTCTCTTTTCTCTTCCAAACTACTCCAAGAGTCTACCACAACAACAGGAAGTCCCTGGGCATGAAACTATTGAATAGAATTGGTTTTTTTAAAGCAGGAAGAGGCAAACACTTGCTGCCTCTTGCTTCTCCACCCCCACAAACCTCTGAGATGCTGGAGGAGACTATTGGAGAGGTTTGAAAAAACAGCAAGAAGAGGTTCAGAGTCAATTGATTCCCTTCCCTCTCAGCAACACAATTGGATGCCAAAATGCTTTGAGCCAAAGTTGGATATCAGTTGGAGAAGGCTGGGAGAGATTGTCTTAATTTACTGGAAGCTCAGCACGCACCCAACTCACTTATAAGCAGCCCCAAACTGTTTTTTGTTTTTTTATGATTACAGACCTTGTGCAATTCAATTAAATCAAAACCGTACAGAATTGAATTATCTTTAAAAGTAAGAAGCAAACTACAGTTTAGGCCAGTAAACCAAGGCAGGTAGGGAGTGATTATGGGAAGGGTAAAAAAACCACCAACAACATACCCAAGTTATTTTCTGCCAAGCTCTGCCCAGTATTGTGGACGGCAAGCAGCAGAACATAGTCTGCTGATGGCCTTGTCCTCTGCAAAACAAGAGATTGGTGTCTTCATTTTTTTTAACGTTAAAATATTTTACACCTAGGACTCGAAACCTGCGTGCCCACAGAAATAATTTCAAAAATGGATCCTTAAGACAATGTTAATGAACTGAATTTAAATTTATGATTTTGACCTAGCATAGTTGGCAAGACTTCAAACATTTTTAAAGACAGTGATTATAATTATTTCAATAATAAAAGCTAATGTGGTAGTATAAGAATATTTGAAACTAAAACGTAACTGTGTTGAGATAAGAGAGGCTTCCAAGGTCTTGAAAAGTATTAAAAACGTTGACCACAATCCAGCCCCAAGTCTCAGGGTCAGGTTATTATTGCTTTTATTGGTTTCATTATTGCTTAATCGTTTCCTTGGGAAATGGCCATGATCTAACCCAGGCTTTATCAAATTCGGCCCTCCAGATGTTTTGAGACTACAATTCCCACCATCCCTGACCACTGGTCCGGCTAGCTAGGGTTCATGGGAGTTGTAGGCCAAAACATCTGGAGTGGCCCGAGTTTGAGGAAGCCTGATCTAACCGTTCCACACATGGACAGCAATGCATGCCAGTTCTAAATATAGAGGGCCAGAGGGAAGCCACTGAGCAGGCCTGCTCCAAGACATTTTGCTGCCTGGAGTTTAGGACAATATGCCACCCTCTCCATCCTACAGAAACCAACTGGACTGGAGGGTGGCTTACTTCAACCCCCAGCTATGGGACAGAGTTCTCCACCACACCTTGAGGACAGCAGGCTAGTTTAATGCGCACAAAGCAGGTGCACAGCTCCATTTTCTAGCAGAAGGGGACTCAGGAGGTATGGCGGGTGGAGCGGGGGTGAAGGAAGGAGAACTAGGACCTGGTGTGGAGTGTCGGGGGTGGAGCAAACCATATGTACGGTGCAGGCGCAGCACTGCTACGTAGGGCACATGCGTGCATGCCACTATGTACGGTGCACACACACTGTATGTAGGGCGCATGCATGCCATCGTCTGTAGTGTCACCGCGCATGTATCACGCGGCACCGCTGCTGGAGCACCGTACGGGCAGCGGCAGAGGGTGCAGCCGTGAGTGGAGGATCCTCGATGGCAGTGGCTCACGATGCCACGCCCGGGGCAGCAAGGCAAGCCCGCCGCAGGGTGCCTTCTTGTCACCCCCCCCCTCAGAGATGGCACCCGGGGCGCACTGCACCCCCACTCCCCTTCCTCTGCCACTGGGTGGAATATTGCTGCTGCCACTGCATGCACATCAGAACCTGCCACCTGATACACCAAACTCATTATTGTCCAATGGTAGGGCTGGCCCTTACGCTGAACAAAGGATGGCTAAAGAGCAAGGAGGATGAGAAGTGAGAAACAGCATGGGCTGGCCTTGGCTATTCTCCTTCCTACCAATTGCCTCTTGAGAGTCCCTTCCTTGAGCACATCTAGCTACGCAAGTGCACACCGGAAGTTACTCCGGCTACTGATCTGTCCAGCAACAGGAGTATGCCAGCATATAGCTTGTTGCCCGCCCCCCCCCCCCGCCCCCAGATTGAGCAAATTCTTCTACCTGTGAAGAGACAGAATTCTTTCCATTTCCACTGCAATAATTGGCTACTCTTGAAGCCAGCAAGATGGTGGCTTTTATAACCTGAGCTCAAGTCCTCTTGTGCCATCATTAGAGATGGGGGATAAATTCAATTCAGTTTGCATTTAAAGGCATACTTATCCAGTTCACACTCTCCTGCCCTGCCCTGCCATCAAAGAAAAAGGCTAACTGAAACACAGTCATCCTTCAACATTTGCATTTTTCTGAATTTTGTCATGCTGTTCTCCCTCCAGGTTATGTATACAAAATATCATATACTGGGTTAAAGTGTGCATATAAATGCACATGGTAGTGTTCTGTATTTTGTTGAATTCTCTGAAATTCAAGAGAAAATGCACAGTAAGACACCACTCCCATCATGGAATATCCATGGGGAAACAATGGGAAAGGTCTGGGGATCGGATATCCCCAGCCGATGTGGACAGACTCCTCCGAGCTGGAAAGCCCACCACCTGTCCTCTCGACCCGTGCCCGTCTTGGCTGATCAGAGCGTGTCCAGACGAGGTGCGGGCCCCCCTGGGTGATATCATCAATTTGTCCCTTGGCACCGGGATATTCCCAGGGGAACTGAAGGAGGCAGTGGTGCGTCCGCTCTTAAAGAAAACATCATTAGATCCCTTAGATCTATCCAATTACCGCCCGGTTTCAAATCTTCCATTCCTGGGTAAGGTGATTGCTGAACAGCTTGGTAGGTTTCTGGATGAAACATCGGCTCTCGATCCATTCCAGTCCGGCTTCCGCGCAGGTCATGGGACCGAGACGGCTCTGGTCGCCCTAACAGATGATCTCCGCAGGCAGCTGGATCGAGGCGGGTCAGGGCTGCTGATTCTTCTAGACCTGTCAGCAGCCTTCGACATGGTCGATCACGAACTCCTGGACCACCGCCTTGCCGACGTGGGGATCCGGGGCACAGTCCTTCAATGGCTGCGCTCGTTTCTCTCTGGTCGGGGACAGAGGGTGGCGCTTGGGGGGGGGAATTGTCATCGCGCCACTCCTTGGTGTGTGGAGTGCCTCAGGGTGCAATTCTCTCCCCGATGCTTTTTAACATCTTTATGCGCCCCCTCGCCCAGCTTGTCCGGAGTTTTGGGCTGGGTTGCCATCAGTATGCCGATGACACCCAACTCTATCTGTTGATGGATGGCCATCCTGACTCGACCCCAGACACATTGACCAGATGTCTGGAAGCTGTGGCTGGATGGTTACGTGGGAGCCGGTTGAAGTTAAATCCTTTGAAGACAGAGGTCCTCTGGCTGGGACGGGGCGATATGGGATTGAGGGGGCAACTCCCATCTCTTGCGGGGGTGCAATTAGTGCCAGCATCGTCCGTTAAGAGTTTGGGTGTAATCTTCGATACCTCCCTCTCTATGAAGGCGCAGATTACAGCTATAACAAAGGCGGCATTTTTTCATCTCCGCCAAGCTAAGCAGTTGGCTCCTTATCTCTCTCGCCCTGACCTAGCCACTGTGATCCACGCGACGGTCACCTCCAGATTGGATTATTGTAACTTGCTCTACGTGGGGCTGCCCTTGAGACTGACCCAGAAACTCCAGCGGGTGCAGAATGCCGCGGCAAGACTCCTTATGGGGTCTTCGCTGCGAGCTCATATTCATCCGGTACTATACCAGCTGCACTGGCTCCCGGTGGAGTACAGGATCAGGTTTAAGGTGCTGGTTTTAACCTTTAAAGCCCTATACGGCCTAGGACCCTCATACCTGCGGGACCGCCTCTCCTGGTATGTCCCACAGAGAAATTTACGGTCTGCAAATAAAAACATCCTGAAGATCCCAGGCCACAGAGAGGTTAGGCTGGCCTCAACTAGAGCCAGGGCTTTCTCGGCCGCGGCTCCAATCTGGTGGAACGCTCTGTCACAAGAGACTAGGGCCCTGCGGGACCTGACATCTTTCCGCAGGGCCTGCAAGACAGAGCTGTTCCACCAGGCCTTTGGTCAGGGTGCAGCCTGACCCCCTCCTCTGGCAATCTGCACAGAATTTTACTTAATGGTTGCCATCAATTTGATTTTAATTAATTTTATAATGAATGTTTTTAGAATGCTGGATTATTTTGATTGTTGTTAGCCGCCCTGAGCCCAGCTTTGGCTGGGGAGGGCGGGATATAAATAAAATTTATTATTATTATTATTATTATTATTATTATTATTATTACACATAGAAGGTCCTGGTTTAAATTTCTTGCATCTCCACTTAGGGAGAGGAAGACCCCTATCCTGCATGGAAACCCTTAAGGGCTGCTGCCAGTTAGTATTGACAATATGGAGCTAGATGGGCTAGTTGTTTGAATCTGCATAAGGCAATTTCTTGTGGCCATATGCTTAGCTGCAATTACTGTGAGTTGATTTCAAGATGCCCATTCTTGTCTCTCAGTGAGAGTCCCAGCAACCTACATAATCTCACCTAACAAAGCGGTGCTTTCAAAATCACCTGCAACAGATTTCCAATTAATAGTAAATAGATAGGAGCTTCAGTAGGTTTCTTCGAAACGAAACAAAACAGAACAGAACAGAACAGAACAAAACAAAACACACAAGCTCCCTGCTTCCAGATCTCAGCACAGCACCCCAAGCAAAGCACAGCAAACTGGCAAAGTCTTGCTGAAGTGTCTCACTCTTGTGCTGAAATGCAATTATTGGCCGATGGTGGAAGACTCAGGCCCTTGTTTCTCCATGCCCACATTCACTCCAAGCTGATAATAAAACTAATCACGGCTTGGAAATAATGTGCTTGTGCAAACCGGTCAATTTCCTAGTGGTTTCACACACTTAGGTTATCAAAGGCAATTGCCTTCAGGTGTACCGTCACTCTTTATTATCACCACTCTGTGTTTCGGTTCCTGCAAGCATGTACGGAAGAGACCAAGTTGTCCACTTGCGTAAGCATGGGAAATTGCCTGTGCACAAACCAAAGCAGCACAACCCAGCTTTCTGTGTGCACAACTAGATTCTAAATGTGCTCCCATCTCAAATCCCTTTCCCCCTACTCAGTTCCTTCTTATGCTTCCCCACCCTCCTGTTCCTCAAGGTATAACACACTTTATAAAAATAATGATTAAGAAAAGCTCTTCCTGCTCATTGCCTGGTCCTCAGAACAGAGGCATCAGAACAATACCCTGCTCCCCCTACCTTGATCTTCATATATGCTTCATCCTACCCCCTTCACGACAATGACACCAAACATGAAAAGCGAGCAGAAAGAGAATGAGAAAGAAGCAGTAGCAGCAAGCACACTGAGGACTCTAACAATGGTGCAGAGATTGTTAAAACTGACAAACTGGAGAGTGCTTTCTACAGGCAATACAACAAGTATCTCAGTTGGTTACCGATGTTAAGCTTCAGCTGATCAGTAGAGGGAGGGGGAGAGAGAGAAGTGCAGGTTCTAAAAAAGAAAAGAAAAACCTGGTGGTTTTTTGTTAAAAAAAAGAAGAAGAATAAAAGAAAAAGGGAAGAGAAAGAGAAAGCCATTGCTGAACTGCTAGATCTTCTCTTTAATTTCGCCCAAGTGTCCTCTCATTCTTAAGTGGAGGGCTATCAACACTTGCCTTGTTTTATCAAGGAACAACTCATTGTTTCAAGATATATGGAGGGTTTTCCTTCTTTTTCTAGCTCTGTGCAAAATCTCCTGCGTTGGGCTTGGTCATTGTCTAAGCGCCTCTCCCTCCTTCGCACTGCAAGATGCTGAGACTGGGAAAAGAGCACAAACAGCATCCAGCCAATCAAATTATAGAACAATGAGAAGGTCAAGTAGCATCCCATATTGCTATCCTTCATGGAATACATTGAAGGAGGTTTCTTCTTCTTTTTTTTTAAGGTAGAAATTTAACCCCTAGCTCTAGCTGCTTTACTCATGGTCCTTGTTAGTCGGATAAAATAGAGCAGGATGTCCCGCTAAGCTAAAGCAAGCAGGAGAGTAGAAAACTCTAAGATAGCAGGTTACAATTAAATATACTGCTTTGCCTCCCTTATTCTGCCTTCCAATGGCAAAGGGAGAGAGAAAAAGTTGCCAGTAAGAAGGGCACTGATGTGTCTTTTTTATTATTATTGGAAGAAATGAACTACAGTTTCGATCTCACTAGGGGTTTCTGTGGTAAATGGAGCTTTTCTTCCTTTAGGTTTATTTTAGTTCTCCAACTGGCAAGGTGTTAGAACATGAAGGCACCTTCTATTATACCCAGAGCAAGGCAGGGATTCCTTTATGATGGCTTCTCCTTGCAGTTAAAGGAGGGGGGGGGGGAATTAAAGTACATGCAAGGAAGTAGAGGACATATCTTAATAATATTCATACTTCCATTCAAAATCTAGGTGTGTGTGGACACATGCCTTGCAATTATATCAATGCGGTGCCCAATAAACAGCACATACTGTAGATGTGTGTTTAATATACTGTATTTGCAAAGTTTTGATCACAGACTAGGCAGTGAAAATGAAATTAAGCCGTATAACTTTTTAATTACTGTACATTGGCACAACATACCACAGCAGGCGCTGTAACTCTCCAACAGTTTGACTACATCCCCCAAAGGTGCCCTCTTCCATTGTCTCCTAAGGCAGACTGACGCCAGCAACGTACCTTACCGGTTTTCATAATTTTCAAATGCGATGAGACATATTAATTTATTTAAAGGAGAACCAGTCTGGTTTGGGTTACACGCAGTAATTGTAATAATTCTTGTCCCTAACATGGCTAAGGGGCTTTAGAATGTTCGTTGTTTAGTTATGCCTTACATTTATATACCGCTTCATACCAAGGTTTCTTGTGTTCATATGTACCATCTCAAAATCCTCGTCGCAACCATTTAAAGCTGGCAGTTGTCATTCTTGTCATACTGCAGTTGGTGGGGATAAAACTGAGCAACAGGGCGTGCCAAGGAGTAGAACTACACAGTGGATTGGATTGTGAGTTGCCCTTCCACAAAGAGCAAGGGTCCTTTGTGCATGGAAGGGGCTCCAATCAGCATTTGAAATTTGCATGGTGCATTTTGCAACAGGCTATCGGCCACTTGCGACCAAGTGTACATGCCTGGGTGCCAGGATAGCGCCTAATGTCTCCACCATTTGGAGGTGCACGCCTAGAGATCTTGACTGTATTCACCCACTAGCACCACATCCTGTAGAATTCTATACATTATATTTTATCTGCACAACCAGATTGAATTTCAGGAACCAGAAAGCCATATTAAAAAATACAACTTTAGAGCTATCTGGCCTAAGGCATTCCGTTTTGGCAACTGTAACCCTGGTTTAAGGAGCCATTTGGTGCATAGCTTATACAGTCGTACCTCGGAAGTCTCATGGAATCCATTCCGAAAGTCAGTCTGACTTCTGAAATGTTTGGAAACCAAAGGGCGGCTTCCGATTGGCTGCAGGAAGCTCCTGCAGCCAATCGGAAGCCGTGGAAGCCCCGTCAGATGTTTGGCTTCCAAAAGAATGTTTGAAAACCAGAACACTCGCTTCCGTTTTTCAATCGTTCGGGAGCCAGAATGTTCGACGCCTAAGGCGTTTGGGAGCCGAGAGTTTCTAACACTGGCTTCAGCGTAAGGGAGCGTCCTGCTGCCAGAAGCTTTTATATTGGCTCTGTTCGATTGTAAGCCCAATGAGCACAGCCTATGCTGTTTGCTAACCTTTGGCTGTGTAAACACCCTATGTGGAACTGCAGTTTGTTAAGGGTGCTGGGAAATGTGGCTCTGTAAAGGATAACTATAGTTCCCAGGTTTTTTGGGGGGGTGGGGGATAAAGTGTTTTAAATGTATGGTGTGTATGCAGTCTTTGTACAGAACCTACAACACTAGTAAGAGCTTTATAAAGTGGTACCTTGGGTTAAGAACTTAATTCGTTCTGCAGGTCCATTTTTAACCTGAAACTGTTCTTAACCTGAAGTACCACTTTAGCTAATGGGGCCTCCCGCTGCCGCCACGCCACCGCCACGCAATTTTTGTTCTCATCCTTTAGCAAAGTTCTTAACCCGAGGTACTATTTCTGGGTTAGCGGAGTCTGTAACCTGAAGCCTCTGTAACCTGAAGTCTCTGTAACCTGAAGCGTCTGTAACCCAAGGTAAAGGGACCCCAGACCATTAGGTCCAGTCGTGGCCGACTCTGGGGTTGCGGCGCTCATCTCACTTTATTGGCCAAGGGAGACAGCGTACAGCTTCCGGGTCATGTGGCCGGCATGACTAAGCCGCTTCTGGCGAACCAGAGCAGCGCACGGAAATGCCGTTTACCTTCCCGCCGGAGCAGTATCTATTTATCTACTTGCACTTCGTGCTTTCGAACTGCTAGGTTGGCAGGAGCTGGGACCGAGCAACGGGAGCTCACCCTGTCACGGAGATTAGAACCACCGACCTTCTGATCGGCAATCCCTAGGCTCTGTGGTTTAACCTGCAGCGCTACCTACGTCCCATGTAACCCAAGGTACCACTGTATAAATCCCATTGAACTGGCCAGGAATGTTTTAACTTGGAAGCATTCACAAGAGTACAGCAGCTTGGTTTTCTGTGCCCTCGTGTCACAATTTGGTAGCAAATGTCCATGAGAATGCAAGTGGGGAGCAGCAGGGGTGCAGCTAGTGTATGTGTCTGTGTTTGTGTGATGGGGGGAAACTGGGTTGCTATGTGATTCTGTTTAGAGAAGTGATGGGCAGAAGGCGGCAATGCCTTATACATAGCCACGCCCAACCAAAAATTGCTTTCGTGCTCTTAAGCTTTGTCCTTCCCTTTATTCCCCCATCACAATGAACAGGGGGTGGAATAGGTTTTCAATGACAAAAGAGCCCGGCAGAGAGCTCAAGGGAAGAAAGGAAAAGGCAAAAATGTTTTCATAGCGACAGCGAGACACCCTTCTCATTAACATTAATGGGACATACGCATACGCATAAAAGGAGAGCAGACTCACACCGCTCCTGGCCCTTGACCAAAATGGAACCGGTCAGCAGGATTTTCAATTCATTAGGTCGATGAATGAAGGCTTCCACTTCACTTCAAGAAAGATTCCAGCAATGAGACACTGAATTCGTTTTTCATTCCAACTTCTCCAAATTTTTGTTGCCCGGGGTGAGCAAAAAGTAGATCTGGCGTTTCATTTTTTCATATTTTTTAAAGAGGACACGGTGAGTGGAGTGGCTTTTCAGTATGTGGGAGGGCATTTCTCTAGCTTATAGATTAAAAACTATGAGTCACGTTTAGGGAAGAATAACTGAGGAAGAATAACCCATCCGCTCCACCATTAGATGACTATATGGATGTACTACAGCATATAGGGCAGTCACATTTTGTGTTAGGTTTATATCCAGAGCATGAGTTATAAGGGATCCCAGTCCCTTTATGTTCTGAGAAAGCCCTCCTAGATACTATCCTTAAAGCAACCTTCCAAGTGCCCCAGAAAAAACAGGACATTGTGGTTTCCCCCCCCCACAAGATTTCTGTGGCCATTTTGAGTGCTGCAATCTCTCATGCTCATGTTCCTCACTTTTGCCCCACGAAAAGCACATGGGGGGGGGGAGAGTGAGGCATGGATTACAAGACTCACCCAGGAGTGCGTCCCAGAATATGCACATCTTTTTCACATCAGAAAAGTTGGAAGCTATGCTTAAAGGCTACAGGGTGGGGAGCATATTTTGGTTAAAATGGGACCAAACTTGAGCTTGTGGGTCCTCCTGCACTTTGAGCACATGTCCAATACTTTTCCAAAACTTAGAAATAAAAGTGTGTGTGTGTGGAGTATCAAGCAAAAAGATATTACACAGCTTTCAGGAGATTTTCAGGTGCAGGTCCTACGGAGGTAAATGGGGTATGAGTGGTATTTGTGTTTACTAGTCACATTAATTGAAATACTGCATTGAAGGTTATATTACTGCAATACGTTATATGTGAGGCTGCTTCTGAAGACAGTTTAGAAATTGCAGCTGGTGCAGAATTCAGTGGTCAGTTCACTTGCCAGGACAAGATGGTTTGAGCATGAAACACCAATCCTGTCCCAACTGCACTGGCTACCAATTAGTTTCTGGGTCCAATTCTAAGTGCTGCTTTTGACCTATAAAGCCTTAAATGGCTCAGGACTGCGATAGCTCAGAGGCTGCCGCTCTCCATATGAACCAACCTGGACCCTGAGATCATCTTCTGAGGCCCTTCTTCATGTACTTCCTCTGTGTGAGGTCCAGAGGGTGGCAATATGAGAACGGGCCTTTTCTGCAGTGGCTCCTCATTTATGGAATGCTCTCTCCAGGGAGGTTCAGCTAGTGCCTTCATTACATATCTTTAAGTGCCAGGCAAAAACATCCTCTTTTCCCAGGCCTTTGGCTTCTTGAATAATCTAAACTGGGGTGGGGGAGTAATTGCTTTTGTTCATTACTATGGTATGTATTTTTGTGTTATTATATAGTAAACCACCCCGTGACCCTTGAATGGTGTCACAGAGATGAACTGGTGCTTGATAACCTTCAGCCTAAGGCTCCCACTTATATGCCAGTGTTGGAGAATAGAAGGCAAACTTTCATAAAATGAATCAATCAGACCTGTATATTTCTGATATCATGTATTCATCTATCCTGTCTGGTAAGAGCCCTCCAGGTAGGGGCGGACTTTGCTACTACTGGTGCCCTGAGCTGGGCCTAAAGTTGGTGCCTCCAACCCTTGTGCCGTGCTGGTCTTTGGGAAGGATGTACGAGGCTCTGGCAGGGTCCTAGAGCCCTCCCTTCTCATTCCCAGTGCTCCCCCCCCCCCGAAAAAGAGATGCTGGAACTCACCATGAACACCACCCTTGTTCTCTTATAATGGCAATGGTGCCCACCTGAGAGGTCCCAGAATGGAGTTCTGATAAGTTCCAGGTGAAAAAAAACCCTGCTTCTTCCCAAAGCTGAGCAAGCACTAACTAGTTTTTGGAGAGAAGGAGGGAGAACTCGACCCTCTCAGTGCCCTCACACCTCCTTCCTGTACCCAGGCAAGTGCTTACCAGGTGCTCTCTCCACTCAGCACCCAGTGTGGGAAAACTGGTCACGCTGCCCTAAAACTGCTTCTGCTCCAGGGTTTCAAGAGACTTGGGGGTGTGTCTTGGTCCTATCTGCTTCTTGTGCCATACAATGTTTTATGATGGTTTGAGACATGTTGGATTGGCCTGACAGGCAAACATGAGACCCTGGGAAATGCAAACTCTCTCTTAAGAATGATGACTCTTCTCCCTGATGTAACATCAGTACTTTAATAGAAAATGGGGGTGGGGGGACTGCCCCTTTATTATGCCATACAATTTTGCTTTAATGCTTTAGAATTAGTTTGCAGCTATTGCTATGATGAATGTGCTACCGAGATAGGCTTGATATAGTCCAAGTGGGAATAAGAACCTCAGGCACACTATATTAAACACACACACTGGGAATTTTAAGCAACTTTGAGGGCATCCTTACACAAAGTCCACTGACATATTCAAACTGGAGATGCTTTATAAATAATTAACTTTTAAAAAATAAAAATATGAAATTATGTGCCCTTAGCTGGGACTATCTTTTAATGTGCTGAAGGTCTGATAATGTGTGGGTGTTATTTGGTTTTATGGATCACCGTTGGTTTTATTGTGATTTAATTGTCTATCTGTACTTTGTAACACGCGTTGGGTCCGTTAAGTCTGGGGGAAAATAGGCCATAAATTAATCTAGGTGAACAACTAAAACAAAACAGAATTCCTCATTTTGCCCCCAAACTTCAGCTTCCCCCCGTCACCTGCTGCCACCACCCCGATCATATCCCTGAAAGTCAGAAAAGCTTCAGAAATGCTAGTCTCAAGTTCCTCAATCTTCAGAGGAGGCCATTCATATAAATTTAGTAAAGACAGTAATGTGTGAATCTGATACCACCCTGACCCCACTCCACCTTCAAAAGCAACTCAGCAATCTTAAACAGTAAAATTCAAACAAAAAAAGACACCTCTGCGGCTGCCAAACAGATAGATAGCCTATGCCTGAACTCAATTTACAAAACAGGGACATCACTGTATGTTAGCCACTTTAATAGATTCAAGTTTATTTTCAGAATATACATCTACCATCAGCGGTCTGCAGAGTGGAAGCAGGACTGAATAATGCTGACTGAGAAAAGTCACCAGAGAGAGGAATATAAAGGAAGCCAATTAACCCTTTCTAGATTTTTTTTAAGCCCCGCAAATTCCCTTAACATTCCTCTAAAAGGGGGGGGGGGAGTCTAGCTGTAACACACCACCATTTTGACCATTAAAATTATTTTGGACCCGAATATGCACTATGTATTGTGTGGCAATCGGACTATGTGTGTGTGTATATATATATATATGCACACACAAACACACACTTAAATTCAATCCCATTACACAAGATGAAACAATGCAGGTTGCATGTGGCCATTCGAACTACCTAACTATTGTCAGGAAAAACGGAAAGTACCTGAGATGTCTGGCCCACGGTGGGGGTGGGGGGGTGGGAAAGTGTTACTAGAACAGTAACAAGCTGCAAGCAATCTATGAATCTAGAAATGGCAGTAAATAGGATTGCTTTCAGTTTATGAGCTGGTAAGCCTCTTTCCGAGAGTAGCTCATGGTGACTGACAGTTAAAGCAGCGCTTGTGCTACATGCCAAGCGGCACAAGGCCATGAAGACGGATGGCACTGGAAGGAGCTGAGGGGGAGCAGCAAACGCTCGCCTGATGAAGCCACCTAGAGGGAAGATGAGCAAACAAGAGATTGGGGGGGGGGGGCAATTAGCTTTAGCTGAGTTTCCTACGTTGCAGGGGGTTGCATTAGAAAGATGACCATTCCAGCTCTAGGATTCTATGTTTTTCTGCTTCAACAATATTTCACGATGATCCTATCCTTTTATGTGATTGTATTTTGTATAAACTATAAAAATGATAAATAAGACATGTTCTGTTTACAAACAAAACATTTTAATAGCTACCTTTCTATCGGCAGGACGGGGTGGGGCCACAAGAAGGAAACGAGGTTGGATGGGGGCCACTGTCAGAAAAAGGTTGGGAAACACTGGTGTAGACAATATGGCGCTAGGTAGATCAATTGTCTGACTCAGTATAAGGGAGTTTCCTAGGTTCAAGGTGTTAGCTGAAGGAGTGTCTCCACCCCCATCGTTCTGCCCCGACACGGAGATCCAGCGCTGAGGGCCTTCTGGCGGTTCCCTCATTGCGAGAAGCCAAGTTACAGGGAACCAGGCAGAGGGCCTTCTCGGTAGTGGCGCCCGCCCTGTGGAACGCCCTCCCACCAGATGTCAAAGAGTAAAACAACTACCAGACTTTTAAAAGACATCTGAAGGCAGCCCTGTTTAGGAAAGTTTTTAATATTTGATGGATTATTGCATTTTAATATTTTGTTGGAAGCTGCCCAGAGGAGTGGCTGGGGAAACCCAACCAGATGGGTGGGGTATAAATAATAAATTATTATTATTATTATTATTATTAGCTTTAAAGCTCTTTGGATCCAATTTTATTTTATGTTGTTTATTTTCCCCACCATTAAACATAAGGGCCCAGGGTGGGTTACAACGGTATAAAAATACAATTTTAAAATAATTTAAAACCAATTTTCAATCAGAAGAAAAGGGTAGGTATGTGTGTGCATCTTCAGCATGTGACAAAAGCTTCGCAGGGAAGTGGCATGGGATTTCTGTTAAACTCCTTATCAGTAAGACCAGTGTCTCATATGCAACAGCATGGCCCAACCACAAACCTGGTAAGAACCTGTTAAGCGGCTTGAATGTTAAAGTGAAAAACAACTCCACATAAGGTACAAGGAAGCTTCTGATGCATGCAGTAAAAATGGGTTGTCTTTCAGGGACTGTGGTTGGTTGAGAGATGCTGATGTGCCAGGGTGGCAGAAGACATATTTTGCCTATATAGTGTGTGTCCTAATGCAAATGTTCTTGCAGACTCTTTGAACTCTGACCTGCAATGCATTACTGAATAAAGTCTGACTGGTTGGGAAATTGGTTTGAGCCTTGTATTTAAACCCCCAGGGGGAATTTCTCCCACAGAAGGTGCCAGACCCTCCTCTGTGAGGACAGCTTCTTCTCAGGCAGTAAAATATATTGGGTCAGCCCTGCCTACAGGCTTATGTCCACCCTAAGCAACCTTTGTAACTATCAGCCCAATACACTTTGCTGCCTCTTCTATTCCATGTCCAAGACTGGCTGGGTTGAAAGCTGAGCCTTTCTTCAACACTGAGGAGAGGAAGCCTGCTGCCCTGCTGCCAGGTGCAACGCAGGACAACTCAGGGGGTGAAAAGCAGGGCATGTGGTCACAAAGCTCCATCCTGCAACAACTCACAGCAGTTCCCTGCCCTGATGTGGTCACTTCACTCTGCCCAATGGTAGAATCGGCCCTGGTAATAAACTTTCTTGGTTATTAGCAAATAGTGATTCTACCCCCAGTATAATGAAACATGTATGTATTAAAGGATACATGGGCCCACACAAGCCATCCCTGGCACCCACAGGGTGTCCTCTACTCAATGAAAATAGGCTTGAAATAATCATTATGCTATAGGTAATAGATCTGTGCTCATTTGCAGGATGTGCAAGTGGTGGCCATAGCAGCTTTTCAAACGGTCCCCAAAAGGTTGGCAATCCCTGGATTACACTGAGAGAAATCCATCTGATTTCAAGTGTGCTCAGCGGCAATAGCTTCTCACCTACCTTCTGGTTCCTGTTGGCCCAACGTGAGAGGCCGCTCTGATAATAGAAGCTGAAAGGATTTTTTCCTGTTCCCAGGCATCACTTGAAGGAAGATCCTGAAGAGAGCCACAGCTTGAATAGTTAGCAGAGCTTTTCATGTACTAACTGAAAATGTACTGTCTCAGTCTCGTGGCATTTGGCCAGAAAGCAGCAGGGTTCTAAATCAGCAACAATGAGAGTAAACTTCTCTTTTCAGTTTGGGCAGGGATGTCAAAATGTAAGCAGTTCTCCAGGATAAGGCAGATAATTTCAGTGGCATATGTCTCGGCTAATTCCGATCTCTCAAAATACCACTTGCATTTATGAGGCATTATCTGTAGAAATCTAACCTCTCAAGGACGTCAACCCAGGGAAACAGATGGCTTGCAACTGCATGTTTAATCCTCAAATCAAATAACAGAATCAGCACTTCAGAACGACTGCTTATATAGACACTTTTGTCAGGCAACGTGGCTTATAGCTGTCCATCTTGCGAAACGTGGCCCAAGCGAGTGTGTTGATGTGCAGCCAAAGAGCAAATTTGTAAAGCAATTGGCTTCAAAGTATGACTCATGCATTTCCTGTCAGAGCCCAGGCGAAATCATTTTGCCAAACCTCTTCAGCGTGAGCGCAGCACGCAGCTACCAGCTCATTGACTATTCCCCTTAATTGATTCTGAAACAATATGGAATATGCAAACACACAAAAGACTCCAGTGGAAAAGAAGGTGGTAAGTCCCCAGTTGATACCAGCGGGCTTTGCATTGTCATTTTTTGATAAGGGTGAGGAAACTGTGTTGCTAATGGGCATTCTGGAAATCACCAGAATTTAGTTATTATTTCTACATTTCATTTACTAAATTTATATCCCACAGTTCTTCCCAAAGGAGCCCAGGGCAGCACCATACAAGCAATATTGTAGAATAACCGAGATACACACACATCACAAAAAAAATCAGATAGAATTACTCATGTGGAATAAAATAAACTGGACACTGAGGGCCTTCTGGCGGTTCCCTCCTTGCGAGAAGGGAGGGTACAGGGAACAAGGCAGAGGGCCTTCTCGGCAGTGGCGCCCACACTGTGGAATGCCCTCCCATCAGATGTCAAGGAATTAAACAACTATATGACTTTTAGAAGACATTGGATGGCAACCCTGTATGGGGAAGTTTTTAATGTTTGATGTTTTATTGTGTTTTTAATATTCTGTTGGGAGCCACCCAGAGTGGCTGGGGAACCCAGCCAGATGGGCGAGGTATAAATAATAAAATCATTATTATTATTTGGTGTTCAAAGTTCCATAAATGGATGTGGGGGCTTTTTCCTGTTTCTCATTCACATGCAAGTAAATGTGTATCGCTAAGTAACCATGTTGCAGATAGCCTGTTAATCCATATCCTCTGACTGTTGAGGTTCATTGCAAATGGTTGATAAGATTACAAAGGTGGAGGGCAAGGTGCATGACACACAGCTCTATTCTCCAGCAGAAGGGTATGCTCAGGGAACTCAGGAGGAAGAGCTGAAGGGCACCACCGCCTTGTAGCTTCCTCACTCTGCCTAATAGTAGGACTGGCCCTTATGCTATGGTTGGGACAAGCCTCAGGGCAGGTATGAACAGACCAGATGACCCTATGCACCAAAACTAAGACTTGACTTACCTAACCCTCAAGAACTACTGTGGCTGCCTTGCCATACCTTCCAATTTATGCATGGTTTTCCTGTTGTCATTTCCTGAAAAGGGGCAAGTAAAGCAGAAAGAAAAGTTTCAACGTAGCTAAGAAAGAGAATCATCTTTGCAAGTGCCAGGAAAATTAAGCCGTGAAAGGAAATGCACTTAACTAGTGTGCTTATGAAACAAAGATGACACACCAAATAAAAAGTCTGAATTTGTTTGAAGAGCTTATGGGTTGTGTGCGTGTGGTGGTGTTATTTAATCCCCACTACTATTGAAATGAGCCCCTAGTCTCAAGTACTTTTCACATACCAGAGTGGTGAATTTCCACAAAGCCTGCACTGATGTTATGCATTTTCCTCCCAAGTGAAATGCTCTTTAGTAAGTAAACATGAGTATTAGATTGTGCTGTAGCTGGAGACAATGAGAAAACCCTCCATTTCAAAATACATCAGAAAGTAAATCATTTTTAAAAGCTTTGGATTGAAGGGTTGAATCTCTCAAACCTGAGAACAGGCCCGGCGTGGTTTCCTTCTTTGCTTCTCATTTGCCTATTGTGCTTGATGGTACAAAACAAGTTATATATTGTATTACAATTGCGTTGCATATAATGTAGCAGGTACTTGAGTGCAACCTTCAAGAATTGCCCATAATTGTAAAGGCTATGTTCAGCATTTTAGTACAAAATTCCATTTGGAACACTTCAGAATGGATTTTATTTCTAGATCATTCAAACCACTCAGTGGTCCCTGCAATTGTTAATGGTCAGTGGCCAGGGGTGATGGGAGTTGTATTCCGGCAATATCTCAAGGACCACAAGCTCCTCAGCCCTGCTTTATAGCACAGTAACTGCAACAGCTTGGTTGTTTTCACATTGTCCACTTTCGATTGCAAGGACCTCTCTGTGCTCCCTATGTAGCTCTGTAAGATAACACACACACTAATGGTGTGGCAATAATAATAACAGCAACATCAATCCAGTATTTGCCAACATAGGGCATATACTCAGTATGAAATTAATAAATGAAACGTGTGACAAAGAGGCCATATATACAATGCAAACTGACTTAGCTGATGTGACCTTGTCTCCATTGCCCTGTTGGGTATCTGGCTTATGGCAAGCATAACTAGACTCCACTGGACAAAACAAAAGCAAAAAAACCACCCAGCTTGAAAAATTTAAAATTAAAGGTTTTAGCACAAAAGAGAAAACTCATCCCATTTCCACCAAAATATTAACAAACCTGTGCACAGGCAAACACAGAAGTCTAAAAGGCAGTATCTTCTGACTTCCCTAAATAAATAAATAAAACAGGTGTGTGATTTATTACCTATGCCAAGAAGTCATACATTGAATGGTTTAAAAAAGCAAACCAATTTTGCCATGTGGGGATTTATGAGTGCAAGAACATTTTATGGCATATCCAGATCAGTTTCTCATAGGGCAAATGTTTTCTTGTGGGGAAAACAAGGAGATGGATGTCTGTTTAATTCTAAGGATACCTCCACAACACACACACACACACACACACACACACACACACCCAAAGGAGAAAATTCAGGGTGAGGTTATTTTTAAAGTCCGTGAGTTGCAGGATCCAAGCCAGGAGCAGGGTCTCTTATTAAAACTGTTAACATTCTAAATACCTCCTCACATTAAAAAAAGAAAGAAAGACTATTCACTTTAACCATGATGAGCTCTAGTTCCCAGATCATGCTCTGTCCCAAACTAGATGTAACACATCAGTCTTCCCTATATATATTTTTGGACAATAAGTCCCATTAGCTACGGCCCTTCAACATCCGGAGGGCACTGGGTTACAGAAGGCTGTAATACATCATGGTTGTATGTACCATTAAAATAAAATGAAAAGCAGAATCAGACACTTCCACTTTCAGGAGAGGAATGACAGGGGTGGGGATGCTTACCTATTCCCCCAGCTGCTTTTCTACTTATAGGAAGGGATGATGGGAGTTGTAGTTCAGCAATGTCTGGGGGATCAAATGTTCTCAGTCCCTGCTCTAATTTATTAAATGTTGCAGTTGCATTGAATTGGTAATATACTAGGGGTGGTGGTTGTAACAGCATTTATTATTCAAGCCGCACGGTGTTTTATTTTATTGCATTGCTAGAAATATTGATATAATCCTTTCCCCCACTATCTTAATATTGCTTTTGCCAATAACTCACAGATTTTGGCTGCAACCTATTAACACTTACCTGGAAGAACGTCTCACTGAACCGCAAGGGGCTTTACTCCAAGTAGACATTAATAGGACCACACTGTTCAGGTGCTGGATACTGTCCCCCGGAAGTAGCCCCTCAGCTGTAAGTAAACAACAACAACAAACAAATCCAAAAGAGTTAAATGCACTTTGGCAGAAAATTGTTGAGTGGGTTTAACTTACAACGATAAACAATAAATAATATAGTCTCTCTCTCTGAACACTACAGAGGCACGTGCATTCTCTTCCATTGATTTTATCACTTCATCACACACAGCAAATCTGAGTCAACATGAGTGGCAAGTCTCTGAGGTAAAAAACGAACAAGTCAAGGCCATGGAAGCAGATCACATGCTTAGGAATTTGTCTATTGTAACCATAATGAGGTGGCCTATTGACTCCAAGGAGACAATTCAGATATACAATGTGCCCAGTAAGGAGGTAGTGGATGTCTCTTTTTCTCCCCATCCCCCCCCCCCCGCCCCTGCCACATCCTCCTAGAGTAAAACATAAGTTGAAGAGGTGAGGAACATTTTAGAGAGGCAGGTAGAATGATACATGCAGATACCACAGGCATCAGTGCACCCACCAGCACTTCCCATGGCCCCCACAGAAAGTCCATCTCTTTTTTAAAAAGCATTTTTACAATTTATATACTCATCATTCATCATTTATCTCTTGTCCTTGGGCTTCCCAATCCATCTCTCCATGGCAATTTAGATAGTCTTTTGTTGGCTGCATATTCTATTATTCCACCCATTTTCGTCTCAAATCTTCCTTTATTTAGTGTTCTCTGCTGCTCATATGTTCATTCCTACTTGTAGGTTAAATGGACTATTATACCCTCTAAGACACTTTTGTAGAGTACCCATGGAAAGTCTCATTAAATATCCCCTCAAAAATCCACAATGCAAGAGAGACAGCTTTTTCTCCCTCGTCAGTTCCTGTTTGCAGTGGTCTGGCCTATCAAACAGTGACCACGCCCGCTTAAAAATACTCAAATTTCACTGGATGCCAGGAGTAGACAGCCACCCACCCTCCTTTGTGTTCAGAACAGAGGAGACTATTTCTCTCCGTGAGAGAACACAGTGGTGGTTGATGTTATTGTCTTTTTTTCACTGGGGAGTGCTGATGGGGAACATGTTATGCCATAACATGCATGACAGCCATTTTGAGCTATGCCATGATGTCATTGTCCATTATGCCACATCCCCATGACAACCATTTTGTGATTGGCATTATTATTATTATTATTATTATTATTATTACAGTCGTACCTTGGAAGTCGAATGGAATCCATTCCGGAAGTCCATTCGACTTCAAAAACATTTGAAAACCAAATTGCAGCTTCTGAATCAGAAGCCGCAGAAGCCCCATCGGCTGCACTGGCAGAGGAAGAGGAGTGCAGGGGGAGTGCGATCCCGGTAGGGTGCCATCGCGGCTGCCCCCCCGCCCACACTGGGCACCACGCCCCTGCAGGCAGTGTGCCCTGCCACCAGGACACGTGCCACGCCTCTGCAGGCGGCGCGTCACACCCCCAGGATGCACGCCAGCCCCGCCTACTCTCCACCCCCCAGTTGCATGAAGCTCCGCAACTAATCGGACATTTGGGTTCCAAAAGAACATTCGCAAACCGGAACAATCATTGCCGGGTTTGTGGCATTTGGGAGCAAAATGTCCGAGTTCCAGGGCATTTGGGATCCAAGGTACGACTGTGGTATTGGTGCTGTTGCTGCTGCTGCTGCTGTTCTACCACCCTTCATCTTTAGATCCCAGGGTGGATCACAACATAAAAATGTATAAATGTATAAAAAATAACAAAATACATAATAATAAACATAAGAACAAAAACAAACCAATACTCCCCCCCCCCCACAACACACTTAAAAGCATATCGGCTGTTAATCTGCCAAAGCAATTTATCAAAATGTAAAATGTGCCCACTTTGATACAACACCATTTCAGAGATTGTCTAGTTTGGTAGAAAAGAAATACTCATTGATGAAACTATTTGTTAAAACATTATGACAGCAATCGCTAATGTGGCGCCCTGAGATGTCATTGCACTACAGTTCCCACCAGTCCCAGCCAGCATGACCCACGGGCAAGGATGTTGGAAGTAGCAGTCCAACATTTGTCTAGCCCCGCATCACAAATACGCTTGAGGACATTTATTTACATTCCAATACATAGATTGCGTAAAATACATTATCCTTCAAGCAGCCAAACGTCTGTGCATTTTCGGATATCCAGTTTCACTGCTGACTTTATGCTCTGCTCAAGCACCACCACTAGTCCCAGTAAAATGAAACATCAGGCCAAATTTTCCTCTCAATTACACTTCTGCAACAGCATTTTAGTAGTCAAGGTTTTATTCCCACATAAATTTGATTTCATCGGCATTTGAAGAGAGCAACAGAGACAATGGCTGACTAGTTGATTTCAGATTTACATTCTCTAAATACAAGGGCATATGGTCTGACTTGGAGGGGGATATCAAGTGCTCACCAAAGCCAGACACAGTTCATGAAGAGGAGTGTAAAATAGCACATCAGTGGCTTGGTCACAGTCATTTAACATCTGCTACACTCATGTTAATTCAAGTTGGTCATCGCACGAAAGGAAAAAGGGGGGGGGTCACAAATGCAAGCTAAGGCAACTGCTCAGGAAATGATGTTGCATATGAGGCCTGAGTTTGACTGACGCTGGAAACCCCACCCCCACTTTTTTAAAGGGGGAGTGTAACCTCTGTTGCATCTTCATTGGGTTGCACTGAACTTTCAACCAGGATCCCCCCCCCCCCCAGTTTCAAAGGAGATGGTAAAGTGTCCCAAACATACACAAAAAGCTTGCATACCTTTTCGTGAAAGGTTTATATATATACAGCTGTCGTCTTCCTGGCCTCGTCTGCTGTTTGGGCACCGTGTGTGTGTGTGTGTGTGTGTGTGTGTTAAAAAGGCAGCTTTCTTTCTGAACCCATCCCAGCCAATCATGGATCACAGAACAATGCAATGGCATTGTATCAACATTCAGCAATTCAGATTCATCCGTGTAATGAGATCACAAAGGCAAATCAGAGTGAGGATATTGTCCTAATTCCAAATGGCATTATGTTGTAGGGCAGGCATCCCCAACCTGTGGCCCTCCAGATGTTTTGGCCTACAGCTCCCATGATCCCTAGCTAACAGGACTAGTGGTCAGGGATGATGGGAACTGTAGTCCAAAACATCTGTAGGGCCGAAGGTTGGGGATGCCTGTTGTAGGACATTGGGAAGAGGGAAGCCTGCCCTAAAAGAGACTGAAAGCATCTCGTTGCTTAGCGTAAATTGTGGCAGCAGAGTCACCTGGTGGATTGGGGAGAGGACTCTGAATGACATCTCACTCCAGCATCCTCCCTCTTTTGCTGCCAGCCTCACCTTTTATAGTAATAAGTCCATTGTTTGATATTATTCATGAGCTTCTGGATTCATCACTGATCGTATTAGTGTGAACTGCTTTGAGAACCATTATACAAATGCTAGTCAAGACTCGCTTTATATCCAGTTCTAATTTAATTTCCATCAAGAAAAATCGTAACAGTTGGATGTGCAAATTCTTGCATATGCTGCCAAGGGGGGAGGGAGATAGATGGTGCTGGATGTGCAATGCTGTAGAGTTTTGTGCCCAAAGCCTGCAAAGAGCACCAGGGGAAACTGACAAGGGAACACAGCAGCAACCACCCCTAACCCTCTCTCTCTATAGCTAGTGCTGAAAAATCTCTCTTCACCGTAAAAGTGAAAATGAAAAGGGATTTAAAACACCATGGCAGTTTCACCTCTAGACTGAAGGCATTTCTCCCAATGCAAACTTATCAGTTTCATCTTTCCTCCGAGTGAGGAGACCTCGCAAGGGCACAGTGCTTACCTAGGTTCCGTTCCCTTTGGAAGGAGGTCGCCAGAGGCTGACTGTCATTTTGTCATATTCAGCTGGTTTACAAATATGCAGGTTGAGCATGAGCTGGAGGCTCAGCTTCAGCATTCTAACAAACAGCCGCTGCTCCCCTATCAGATCTCCAAGGAAAACAGCTGGCAACCTAAGGATCTAACAGTTGGGCGGGGACCCTCTGGACAAATGTGGCTCTGCAGGCTTCTCCGTCTGGCTCTTCAGACTCTGCCCACATGGTTCCCCTGGGCTGCAGCCTTCACTGGCCCTGATCTGTGCACTGAGTGCTTTAAAGAACCATAACATTGTAGAGTTGGAAAGGACCCAAGGGTCATCTAGCCCAACTCCTTGCAATGCAGGAATCTTTTGCCCAATGCGGGGCTCGAACCCATGACCCTGAGGTTAAGAGTCTCCTGCTTTACCAGCTGAGCTATCCCTGTAGTGGAATGTGTTCCTGAAGTTCAGTAATGCTTTCCTGGATGGAGCATTGGGGTGGGGTGCAGAAACTAGCCTACTGTACAAACGTCACATTTACATTTGTTGCTCCACCCACATTTCCTTCTGGCCCCACCCACCACTAGCATGGGGCCTTCCGAATGTTGCCCAGAAGAGAACGTGGTCCTTTGGCTGGAAACGTTTTCCCAAACCTTTGCTAAGAGAACACAACCTCAGCTCTCTATCTCTTTCCCTTTCTTCAACCCAGTCTGACTCAAACTGTTTACGCAGACACAATGCTTCCTTCTCCTGGCCAGAGGGCTGGCAAATCTCCTCTGACTCTCACCAACGCTCCTTGGACCATTTTATTCATGGAAAACACCTGCTGAATATTTCAGGCTATTGGACGCTCTTTTGTCAAGTCCCAGACTCTCACCCACTATTGCCCCCAGGCCAACCTACGCTCACAGAAAACCCGCTCACAGAAACCTGATAGAAAACACAAAACAACATAATTTTCTGAGTTCAAGCAAAACATTGGGCTTTATTTAGTTCTCAGCGCAAAGATGAAACTGAGTAACTTGAGGTGGAGAAGCCCCTTCACTGTCGAGGCAATATTTGACAAGGGGGTTCAATTTTTTGTCAGTTTCTCATCTATGGAAGGAAAAGGGCAAGCTGGCATGGGAGAGCTTAATAACTGTGTCAGCAATGCAATGCAGGATTCATAGGAGGAAAACACAGGGACCAACAGCAACAGTACCCCAGTTTGTTAACTTTTACTGATCGTAATATTCAGGGATTCCGGATAACACAACACATTTCACATTTCGTCCTATTTTCTTCTGTCAACGATTTAGGCAGAGCCAGCATCCATTCAAATATTCACCCATTCATTCAGTTTGTTATCAATAATAATACGCTGGGAGACTTAAAACAGAAACAATAGATGCAATAAGGGTTGTTGGAAGCAGGGCTACAAGGCACTTGAAGCAGGTGAATACTTGAATACTTGAAGCTAATACCCTTTAAAGATATATGAATGCATGAGTACGTTATATACACAACCTTCATGAAGACTTGCATGACAAAGGTGTATAAAATTATGGTGTGAAGAAAGCAGAATATTTTCTCCTCTCATAATATTAAAATAGGAGTCATCAGATGAAGCTAAATGGTGGGAGATCAGAGCAGATAAAAGGCAGCACTTCTTCACATGGTGCGTAGTTAAACTGTGGAATTTTTTACCATATCATGAAAACAACATACAAAAATGCATTATGAGAAACTGCTTGAAAAGAAATGTGTACTAGGATAAATTCTCTAATTTGCTGAAGGATTTCCATGATGAATATGGTAATCACAAATTGCTGCAGAAATTTGAAGAACTGAATTTAAGATTGTAAAAAATGCAAAAGTGGGGGAATGGAAATGGGCAGATTTTTTTTCCATCCCTCGCTATGGCTAAAGCCATTTTGCCATGCCCAATTACCCGTAGGGGTGAGTCAGCTCAGCACGGAGCTAGAAGGAGCAGAGAATGCAATAACTGAGTTGTACTGGGCAGATCCATATAGAAGGGTCAATGCAGAGACAGAATCAACTTCAAACAGAGCTGTTTACACACTGTACATTGAAAATACATCCCCCCAGGTCTGTGTGCACACCATACATTTGTGTGCGCAAAGCACATTTATAGTGCAATTTCCCCTCAAAAAAAAAAAAAAAATTCCTGGAAACAGTAGTTTAAGGAGACTGGGAACTGTCATTCTTTGAGGGGTAAACTGCAGTTCCCAAGATTCTTTGGAGGTGGGAATGTGCTTTAAGTGTGTGGTGCATGTACAACCAAGGAAAGTCTGCCCAAATGGGAACTGGAATGAAGATACAGATAGGCAGGATGATGGGCAGGGGAATAGAGGTGCTGGGAAGCTGGGAAGGGAACAGGTAGGCAGAGCAACAGAAGACAGGCAGGCATGCAGCTGGCAGGTGGGGACAAGAAACAACCAGAGTTATAAGACACTTCCTTATCTGATAACAACGGTCAGGTTGGGAACTTGAAAAGTATCCAGCATAGGGTCATATTTGAGCAACTTAATGCTTTTATGTAAAAAAATTTTTTTAAAAAAAAATCTGATTCAGTAATCTTGTTAGTATTGGTCAAATCCAGGCCAATCAAAAGGAGTAAAATCATCTTTCCCTTAAGTAGCAACAAGTATTACTATAAGTTGGTCAACTCAATATACACATACACAACTTTAAAAATAATCAGATCTCATGAAAAGAAATGCATGCTCCTGGTGGACAGGGGAGCATTCAGTAGACTTTTAACTTTATTTGAGTAGACTATACAGCCTAAGCAGTTTAATAAATCTGCACACTTTCCACACACAGAGAAGTGGGATCATTTGATTTTAATATGTATTGCTAATTTGCTTCACCCTTAGCAGTAACAGCGCAATAAACAAATGAGCCCTTGGGTCTGCAAAGATGTGCTTGCAATAGTCTCCTAGATGGATGACATCGTTATTATATGGCACTGCTATGCCCCAAAAAGGTTCTTGCCCCTTTTTATATCTGTTTTATTACTGATGTGCTTTATGATCTCTGTGGCTGCTATTTTTCCTTTCCAGCCTCTCTGTTGTAGGCTTAACTGTATACAGTCTGCTTTATATCTAATTGTTGGCCTTACTAATTCTTAAGATGTTGTGATTGCTGTAACTCATGTTTTACCTTGTATGAGTTGCTCATTTTTGCCTGTACCCAAGATCAGCAGGTGAAACGCTGGCTCTGGGCATGGAAGGCAGCAATCTGAAAACTTAGTTACTACTTAGTTACTAGTCATTTACTTAGGGCACATCACCTGTCTTCCATGATGGAACTCAAGGCAGCATCCACAGAGTTCTCATGGGGCCTCGCATCTAAGCACTGGTCAAACGCAGACCTGCTTAGCTTCAGTAAGGTGGCTGTATCATTGTCTCCAGACCATGTTTTCAGACTATGCCCTGGAAGTGATTTTTCAGTTTGTGAAAGCAAAGAAGGTATAGAAGGGTGTGGGGGTGGAGGACAATAGCCTGCTATTGGCCACAGCCTAGATCGGAGTGGAAGGCAACTCCTATCATCAGCAGGGACTGATGGGATTTGGAGTCCAGCAGTATCTGGAGGGCACCAACTTATAATGGAAGCATGGACTAGAGGGATCACATGTATCAATATGCCAGGCAACGCAGGGCTAGAAGGCTGGATATGGAAGACAGACAACCAGCTTGAATGGTGATAAGACAGAGAAGGATGAGAGATGGCCTCTGGGACAGGAAAATTGGGATCCGTTTCATGTTTCCAGCAGCTCGTAGAAACAGAGAGGAACACTCACAAATGCAATGGAACAAATTGCATGGTGAGAATCTGGATTTGTCCACTGGTATGTGGATATCTGGATCACCATTCAAGGTTATGTTTTTTGATTGCAGGCAAAGCAGCCTCTCAGTCGTTCTGCAGTAATGGAGGTGTGAAGAGGACCCAGGAAGGGATGGCTCAAAGTCTGTCAGCAAAATTCCCCCGGTGGCTCCTGCCTATATCTTTAGGCCCCAACAGGCTTACCTGGTGGTCTTACCTGGCAGAAGCAGTAGCAGCAGCGCTTAGTGGTTTGGAGCCACCTTTTATATTTCCCACAATGCCCCAGGGTGACACTAAGGCAGGGCACTGTGGGAAATTAAAATGGTGGCTCTAAGCTACACCATGTGGAGTGACCAGAGCAGGTATAGGAGTGGGCCTTCCCAGGATGCAGGGCCTTGGAAATTGTCCACGGGTGTCGCAGGCTGACGCCAGTCCCAGAAAACAATATGGTAGAAGTGGACTGTTTAGTCTACCCAAGGGACAGCAATAGATCGTAAAAATCCCTTGCAAGTTGCAAGTCAAAGTAGCAAGCTTAGTGTTTTTCCAATGATCATATTATCTGTCTCCTTTGAGCATTTCAGCAGCTTCCACACAGCATCCCTCATATTTTATCCCACATTTTGTGAGTCCCAAAGCTGCTATGAACAGAAGCATGCGTGATCTTTTTATATCGTTACTGAGTAGTTTATCATTTCACTGTTCCTCAATTTCAGGTTGCAATTCTCCTGTTCAATCATCCAATTACAGAACAAAAGCTCTATGAATCTGCTTACATTAACAGTTCCTCACTATGAATAATCAATATGCAATAGCTGCTACAGAATAGTTACAAACCCCACTGGTGGGGATAGGGGGGTGGGCACACAGAATAAAATTAAACAAAAATTACACACCCAAGCGATGCCATTAAATTGATCACCTATATCCTGTCTTAATAAATACTCTTTTCCCGTTAAGTGTTTTTATACTTTTTAGAGCTTTTTAATTGCGCTGTTGTTCACATCCTTCTGATTATCACAGTGCACAGGTGTTTTATAAATACAAATCATCATTAAACCTCTTATATTTTACAGCCCAATCCTTAAAAGCAGTCTGCCAATGTAAGCCCCGTTCCATTCAACCACATATGTGTGAACAGAATGCTTTGCCATTCAAGCTGTAAGTTATTTCCCCCCAAGGGCCCTCTGTGTGTTAGAAGCACAGTCTTGGTATAACTGATTTTCCAATTTTCACATTACAAAGTAATGGGAAGCAGAATGAGAGCTTTCATTTTGCTTCCCCATAAACGTGGACCTACACAGTTTCAAAATTGACTGTAAGCAGGAACTCCTGTAATTAAGCTTCCATTGCAGTTGCTCTGTTTCTTTTTCTTGCTGGTATCCTTGCCGGATTTCGGTGGGGGAAAGCCTGTAGTCAAATGATGAAGCTGAAGCTAAGCTGGCCTTGGTCTGGGTCAGTGCCTGGATGGAAACTGGACATTATTATTATTATTGTTATTGTTATGGTTGTTGTTGTTGTTGTTGTTGTTAGACTCCTCTGACTGGCTTGTCCTAGCTCGGGTTGCCCTAGCTTCCGACAAAATTAAAAACAAAACAAAAAACGCTCAAACATTCAAACCCGGAAAACTGGTCCACATTATGCATTTAAAGCACATGGCTTCCCCCCTAAAGTATCCTGGAAATTGTAGCTTGTGGCTCACAGAGCTACAATTCCCAGCACCCTTAACAAATCACAGTTCACATGATTCTGCAGGGGGAAATCAAGGACTTTAAACACATGGCATGGATGTGAACCCCTTGGAGTTTTGTGAAGCAACAAAGTTGGAATAAAGTGTTGGTGCTGACCTTTAAAGCCCTAAACGGCCTCGGTCCAGCATACCTGAAGGAGCGTCTCCACCCCCATCGTTCTACCCGGGCATTGAGGTCCAGTGCCGAGGGCCTTCTGGTGGTTCCCTCACTGTGAGAAGCCAAGTTACAGGGAACCAGGCAGAGGGCCTTCTCGGTAATGGCACCCGCCCTGTGGAATGCCCTCCCACCAGATGTCAAAGAGAAAAATAACTACCAAACTTTTAGAAGACATCTGAAGGCAGCCCTGTTTAGGGAAGCTTTTAATGTTTAATACGTTATTGTATTTAAGTGTTTTGTTGGAAGCTGCCCAGAGTGGCTGGGGAAACCTAGCCAGACGGGTGGGGTATAAATAAATTGTTATTATTATTATTATTTACAATTGCATTTTAGAAATTTTTATTCTTCCTCCCTACAGGCTACACACCTGACTGATCCTGCTCAGAGCCTCCCTTGCATGCTTTTGCTTTTTTTAAGATGAGCAAAATTCCTTATGTGGTGTTTACAAAGCAAAATGTTAACCATAGCCGTTGGGCTGTAAGTCAGAGCTGGAACTAAAACAACCTTTGCAAAGCTGATGGCCTCCAAATGTTTCGGACTACAACTCACATCAGTTCCAGGCAGCCAGATTATAAACCCACCAGCGACCAATCCAGTGAGGAGGATAAGGCTGAACCGCCCTGTGTTTTGTAGGAAGAAAAGCTATGAAATTTCACAAAAGAAATTTCATTTCTTCAAGGCTTCAATTAAATTTTCTGTGCTGGGCTGATATTATTTGTTACTATTCCCTTTTGTCTGGAGAGGGGAAAAAATATTCAACCAGTGTTTCCTACCTGTCAAAACATATAGCTCTGAAACATGCTTTTCTGACAACAAACATGGCTGAGAATCTCCAAACAGCCCAGTGTGCTTGGAGAAGATGCATGCTGAGCATCACAAATAAAAGTTGGAAAAGTGAGTGGGGAGGGAGGGGAGAGAGGGAGAGGGAGAATGAAAGGTTAGATGGAAAGACAAAAGCAGATGACATGCTGGAATTTTTTTGGAACAAATAAGAAGAATATAGTGCAAATCACATAACCGTCTGATCAGAGATGGGCAAAAACAATATCTGAGTAGATGTCCACAATCTAGATACGGAAGAAAAATACTCCTAATTTAGTTCAAATTTCAATATTTATCATGGACACACATTAGTGCTTACTAAGCTGCAATAAAAGGATCTTCGTCACCCAAAAGTGATCTCCAATCAAGATTAGAGGAGGGAATAGCTTGATGGTGGTGGAGATACAATTGGGCTTCCTACAGCCTAGCATAGAAACCAGAAGAGTGTCAGTCATGAGTAGGGGTGGGAAAGAAATTCAGTTCAGTTCACATTCAAATGAAGATTTACTTAATTTACACTTTCCGAACCAATATGCTGACTAGAACAGAGGCCTCCTTTCAAAATTTGCACTTCTCTGAATTTTGCAAAGCACTTCTCCAGATACATAAAGTGTACAAAAATACACATACTAGGGGAAAGCGTTCATCAAAAATGTCTATAATAGGAAAAACTGCATACATTGGAAGAAATTTGCAGGAAAATATTGGTGCATTTTCATGAGGGCATTTTTTTAAACAGATGTGGAAATGTGGAGAATTGGACTTGAGACTGGGGGGAAATGAGAAACTGATAGAAACCAAAATGGACAGATTCATTCACCCCTAGTTGCGAGTCCCTTCTGAAAAAAGCTGACCAGCTCCAGCTCTTATATACCAGGAATTTCTGCAAACCTCCACTTAACCTTCAGCCATTGCTCCTACTCCCTAAATTGCATGAGTTTGATGTCCCTGAGGAACTTGTAATCTATATTTAGCAGGGTGGTGGGAACCCTTTGGCTTAAAAAACCTAAAGGAGAACAAAAGCACTTCCCCCCCCAGCCCAATTTTAAAATCCATAGAATCGTAGAGTTGGAAGGGACCCTGAGGGTCATCTAGTCCAGCCCCCCAATGCAGGAATCTAAGCTAAAGCATCCATGACTGATGGCCACCCAACGTCTGCTTAAAAACCTCCAAGAGACCACAACCTCCCGAGGGAGTCCATTCCACTGTCAAACAGCTCTTGCTGTCAGAAAGTTCTTCCTGAGCCTTGAGCGGGGAAGGCTCCGGTCTCATCCTTGGCTTCTGCTCCCCATCCCAATTCTATCTTGCTTCCTAACTGGAGACGTGGGGAGGGAGATCTCATAAGGCAGGTTTTTGTTTTTAAATGGAATGGGTATGAGTAGTCTGTTGCTGTAGCAAGAAGAGTGGCTTTGAATCCCCCTCCTGATGCGGAGAACCTCAAGGCCTTGGAAAGAGAGGAGGAGGATCGCCTGTTTATATAAATCACAGGCGAAAATCAGTAGCTTAGCTGTATGTGACGGTCATTCTATATAGGAGCGGAAGGAAATCGCCTTTCCAGAACTGCGCTCAGAATTGTTGTGAATAGAGGTTCAAATATGGCAATAAACTCTTCTTCCCATAAATTGCTTACATATCGCAGTGTCCCAGCACCAGCTGTTTGCAACACCATCAATCATAATAAAAGAATAAAATTTCAAAAAAAACAACAAAAAACAGAAAGTTCTTCCTGAAGTTTAGCCAGAATCTCCTTTCTTGTAAATTAAATCCATTGGTTCGAGTCCTACTCTCCGGAGCAGGAGAAAACAAGATTGCTCCATCCTCCATGTGACCACCCTTATGATATTTGAAAATGGCCCTCATATCTCCTCTCAGTCTCCTCTTATCCAGGCTAAACATACCTCAGTACCTGTACACTGAGTTGGAATTACATAACTAAGAGCACACTAGGCACATCTAAACACACACACAGTCTTCCAGCACTTATCCCCGTGAGCCTTTGCAGCCTGCTCTGCCACTTTGCAATGCAACTGATTACTGTGAGTCGAGGACCCTCAGCTCGCTTAGGGATAAATAAGACACAAGGATGCATGTATTTTAGGTTAATGGGCTAAAGAAGGCCACAACTTTATTGGTTACAGCATGTGAGTGGTATTGGCTTAGGCACTGGATCAAACAATCTATACATGACTCCACCCCGCTCAGTGGGGAGTCATCCGAAGGTTAACAACCAGTGGAAGGAGCTTGTTGATGCAAATACAACTGGAAGCTTCCCCTGATGTCACCAGGCATTGTGTCATGGCCCTAGCCACCAGCAGGGCATTGGAAAGGATCTACAACCACCAGATTCCTTTAACAGAATACTATCCAACATCCTGTTCTCACAGTGCCTAACCAAGATGCCAATACCAAGCCCACAAGCCAAACCTGACCACAACAGTACTCTTCCCTGCATGTGATTCCCCCAGCTGCTGGTATTCAGAAGCAAAGCTCCTCTGACAGTGGAGACATAGTATTTAAGTTCACTGGGTCTACTCTGAGTAAATGTTGGTTGAATACAACCCATTGTGTGCACACATACAAAAACACATACTGCACACATTGGGATACCAATGTCTCTTGTACCTTGAAATGAGGCTATACCAAGTTTTGGCCAGCCCTGTCTGTCTGGGAAGATGATATACTCTGGGTCTTGACATACCCATTGTCCTCCTCCTTCCTGTGCTCACCTCCTGATGAAGCAGCCAATATACAGGCTGTCTTCTCCTTGGCCATTTCCTCATTGTCTCTAAATAGAGCACAGCAACCTGGACGTGGTTCCTGAGGTCAGGAATGCCCATCACAGGACAATTGGGTCTCATCAGTGAACTTACAGCAGCCCAGCAGCCTCAGTGACCCACCAAGAACGATTGGTAGCAGCTATGTCTTCATGGTCATGGCTGCCCCATGGGTGAATGTCAGATTGCTGCTTTGCCCAGATGGTTGCTGCAGGCTCAATGGGGCTTTCCTCGTGGGCAGGGACACTCCCTGAGAGAGGAAGTCTAGGAAGCTCCTCTGTTATCTATCAGTATGATATGGAAGCAGCTCTCTGGAGTCTCAAGTAAATGAGATCCCTTTGCCTGAAGATGCCAGGATTGGACCTGGGATGCATTACATGGCCCCATCTAGAAGAAGCCAAATGCAACTCCTTCCTTTTACAGCCTCTACACTATTTTAACTGGGAAAGCAATGAAGCAATTACGTTATTTATGGATAGCAAATCATAGAAAACAAATTATCTGCAAGTTGGATGCTCACAGGGAATTTTCCTTGGCACACAAACACAAACAGATATATATGTATCTATACAGAAACATTTTGAAAATGGATAATAAAATGCTTCAGTTTTTTGTTGTTGCATGCTGTCAAAAAGGTCTTAATGTGTGCTTGTTTCAAGAATTATTTTTCTCCCCTGCTCTTTGTTTGCTAAAGTAGCTTAGCAGCAGTAATAAAGAGTGGAAATATCAGCTTCAGTGCACCAACAAAATGAGCATTCACAGAAACTATTTTCCTTCACAATATATAGAGAGCTCCTTTTTCTTCTTCTTCTTCTTCTTCTTTCCCTTCTCTCTGTCTCTCTCATGGTTTCTGGGCTATCTTTTTTTAGGGTATCTCTCTAATTTCATTGAGACTGCTCTGCTGAGGTATGATACTATAGTTCAGTAGCAATAGGAAAGTTAGCCCGAAAGAGCCAGCTTGAAACTACCGCAAACTGTTTTCACTTCTTATGTTTAACATTTCATCTCAAAGGGCTCTTTGCTCTTTCTGTGAGTTACAAGGCATTACTTTGTCTCTATTGTGCTTTACTGTTCTAAGGTGCCTCATTGACGGCAGTGAAGTAGACTACAGTGTGCCAACTGGAGGCTGGCAAAAGTTTTTTAAAAATTTGGTTGAACTTAGCCTACACCCCTCAGGAGCGCTCACTGATACAGGCAGACAGTCTTTCCCTTATGCTGCCCTATTATGATTGATGTGGGGTGATAATATACATATGTCTATTTAACCAGACACAGTGTCATTAATCATGGCACCCCAGGTTGTACCTCTATATAGTTTCACCTTTGGCAATAAAAGGAATCCCAGAATGCTACATTGTTGTAGCTGGCAGGTTAAAAAATCTCACCTAACCTTTACCAGGAGGTCCCAGGGCAGGTTACAACAATTTTAAAATACGATATTAAAACAGTTAAAGACAATTACAGTCTAGAGCAGGGTTTCCCAAACTTGGGTCCCCAGCTGTTTTGGGGACTACAGTTCCCATTGTCCCTGACCACTGGTCCTGCTAGCTAGGGATGATGGGAGTTGTAGTCCAAAAACAACTGGAGACCCAAGTTTGGGAAACCCTGGTCTAGAGAATAGAGTGGGTGCTAAGATATAGGTCTCAGGTACCAAAGGGTAAAGAGGTGCAGCCTCAGCATCTGATGGAAACTACTTGATGAAGGTATAATAATAATGATAATTTAATTACTTGTACCCCGCCCATCTAACTGAGTTGCCCCAGCCACTCTGGGCGGCTTCCAGCAAAATATGAAAACGCCATAAAGTCAAACTTAAAAACTTCCGTATACAGGGCTGCCTTCAGATGTCTTCTAAAAGTCATTTAGTTGTTTATCTCCTTGACATCTCAGTAGAGGGTGCTCCACAGGCCAGGCACCACTACCAAGAAGGGCCTCTCTCTGCCTGGCTCCTTGTAATCTCACTTCTCACAGTGAGGGAACCGCCAGAAGGCCCTCAGAGCTAGATCTCAGTGGAAGCACTCCTTTGGGAATATTATACACACCTCTGTGTTGGTAGGAACTCCAGAGTTTAAGGAATGCCACAGAGAATGTAACATCTACCCAGCACACATTGGAGCACTAAAAAAGTTTGTATAAAAAGGAGCCCAGGCCAGACAACATCAACAGTGGTCCTGCCACAGCGCTAGACCTCAACACCTGCCGAACCATATTGGCTACAGTGCCAGGACATCCACCTTTGAGATGTAACCATATTTATCTCCAGTTTTTATTTTTTAAATATTTTTCTACTGTCTTTCAACTCCCCATTGTGTTTCCATGGAAGTAAAATACTCATTCTGCCCAGTCATGAGATGTCACCAAGTTGTCAAGTGACCTTTGCAGGGCAAAATAGGTCTTTTCAATTCTGTGCAGCACTTTTGAGGGCTCCTCTGAAGGTCTGACAATCAACTGACTGTCAGGTCTTCAGAAGCCACTTTCAAAGCACTGCCTGGCCTAGTGCTTTGCACAGGTTGGGTGCCTGCAAACCCCCTTTTTACCAGCCTCGCATGTGATATCATATATGATATCAGTTGGGTATGGGATGCCCAAAATTAGGGAGGCATGGTGGGCCAAATCAGGCCTGGGAGCCAGAGACCCACCACCCCAGCATAGAGTTTCTGACATAGGGGACCTGGTGTTCAAAGGAGCCCAAGCTGTGCCCATGTTGGAAGGAGACACCTGCAGTTAGAGGTGTAAAGGAGATCGCAAAGAGCTTTTCTCCAGTTATGCACCACTTGAGCGGTCGGCATGTGAAAAGGTCTTTCTGCCTTAAGCATTTCTTCCATATTGTTTTTATACCTATCTTGTCCTTTTGCACTGGTTTCAAAGCTATTTTGGGTTATTTTTAGGTGAATCGCCTTCAGACGCACGTGGAAGGCGATTCTTAAATAAAATAAAATAATAATAAAAAAAGATGTTATTATTTCTATCTCTGCATACAGGACAGCTATAGCCAGCAAAGAAAGAAAGAAAGAAAGAAAGAAAGAAAGAAAGAAAGAAATCAATCAATCATTTAAAAACCAATGAAAAATGCATACACTGGGTGATGGACAGTTATAGAAGCTATGTCAAACTAACACCAGCAAGCACAGATTTCTGAACATAATGGTATCCCAAAAAAGAACAAAGCAGAAACATGAAGTCTTGTGGAGGGATGGAGCAGGGGGAGATCTGCAGGAGACTGGCTACAGGAGGCTACAAGGTTAAATTGGAAGCCTAGAGAAGTCTGAAGAACACAGATGTAGATAGAACTGAACGGTGTGTCTTTGGGGAAGGGAAATGTCAAGGAGTCTTGGTTTTCTAAAATGATTGAGGACTCAGTGAGCTGGGAGGTAGGAACTAGACTTTTAGGGTGGTGGCACTCAAACTGCCATTGGCCATTTAATATTCAGAGTACTCAAAAGTTCCAGCTTCAGAAACATGTGAGCCTTTTCACTATAAAAAAGGCAAGGCCAGAACCAAAAGCTTCAGGGTCAGGGGGAGGTAGATTTCTGTCAACACAAAGGTATCATTCTGGTCCCCCAAAATAAGGACGTTTATATGCAGTTGTACATGAGCAACATACAAGTAATGGATTTAAGCCTGCCGGAGCACAGTCATATGCAAGAAAGTGCAGACTGATAGTATGGACATTTGGGAAATGGAATATTCAGCTGGACAGCTTAAAAAACACACAACTATGGATGAGATTCAACTAAGCTGTTGCATGCACCGAATGAGGTCCACTCATGCAATGGGACTTTCTTCCTCACCCTGCCCCCCCCCCATGCCCCCTAAATTTGTTCTGGCAGATTGGGAGGAGGGGAGGGGGAAGTCCCATTACACAGTGGACCTCGTATCATGCACACACACCACACTTTGTGCCACGTTAAATCCCACCCTTTGGATATACTTCCACCTTTGATTCCCCTCATCTAAGCAGGGAGGTGCCTACAGTGGTTTGTTCTACTTTCAGGGATTCTAGGTATAGAATATGAAAAACTCAAGACCGTATAAATGTTCATGATGCTAAATTGGGTCCTGTCGAGGTTTAGACTTGCAGCGGCTGGTCCCTGCTGCAAGGGGGAGGAACTCATTGGGGTGGCCAATCTCTGAAGGCTTATGGGATCCATTTGGATTGCAGAAGGTCCTTAGGAAGTTCCAGTCAGCTGGGCAGGTGGTTCTTGTTAATGCCCTGGTCACTTTGTGGAATGTAGGGATGACCCAGATGGTTGATATGGTTGCTCTCAAGCATCCTCTTCTACTGAGCCCAGTCAGCTCCTTGATATACTGGAGAGCTAAGCACCTAAGTCTGTGGAAATTTTTGCCCCAACGTTGACTGGAATCTAGTGTCTAATGCAACCAGAATAAGCTGTATTAAGCGCAGCACACATGAATAGAGAAAGAAGCAGTGGTGCCACTTGGCTCACTGGAAGAGACGATCTCTTTCAGATATAGCATGGTTCATGCAGCTGTGGCTTTCCATATGTTGCTGAACTCCATCACCCATCTGCCCCAGCTAGCACAGCCATTGGTCAAGGATGACAGGAGTTATAATCCAACAACACCTGGAGGGCCACAGGCCTCTCTGGATGGGCATTCCAGCTGTGCAGTTAGCTTATACAGTGGTACCTTGGTTTTCAAACACCTTAGTACTCAACCAACTTGGAACCCAAACACTGCAAACCCGGATGTAAGTGTTCCAGTTTGCGAACTTTTTTTGAAAGCCGAACATGCTCCGTTTTGAGTGCCACGCTTCCGTTTTGAGATGAGGTCTGTCTGTTTTTGCTATTTATTTTGTGTTTTTGTGGCTTTTTTGTTTGTTTTTGTGACTATGTGGAACCCAGTTCATCTACTGATTGATTGATTGATTGATTGTGTGACTGCAGTACATTGTTTATTGCTTTCATTTTATGGCTCAATGGTCTCGTTAGATAGTAAAATTCATGTTAAATTGCTGTTTTAGGGGTTGTTCTGAAAAGTCTGGAACAGATTAATCCATTTTACATTACTTTCTATGGGAAAGCGTGCCTTGGTTTTGGAACACTTTGGTTTTGGAACGGATTTCCGGAACGGATTAAGTTTGAGAACCAAGGTACCACTGTATCTTGTGACTTGAGTGTTGTTTATTTCAGCAAGCAGAGCATGTGTCCTTAAGCTGCTTTGCCCATAAGAAACTTCCCCCTCTTCCCTCTTGTGCTTTTGCTTTGTTTTCTTTCAGACATCACATCGCCCTGGAGGAAGTGTTTTAAAAACATCCTAAGTCTCAGATCTGTCATTGGCAAACAGTAGCAGAACTACAACTGGTCAGTTTCAACAAGACATCTCTGGTAATAATAATAATAATAATAATAATAGCGTGGAGATGAAGAAACCATGACATGAATCTTCTGCCAAGCCTTGTGAGTCTTTATGTGTGTTTTGTAAACAGCAGCAGTTCACCACATACCCATTCAAAGTCAAGCCACCTGCCCCCCCATGCATCTTCTCTGATGTAAAAGAGAAGTCAAAACACATCCTCTTAGGAAGTAAAATAAATGAACCCAGGAGGAAGAATATTAAGTGGGTTGGTTTGTTTTGCATTATGGTGCTCATTCTTCTGATTCACTGTGATGTAACTTGGTTGGGAAATAATGCCAAAACCACAACATTCTTTATCTGTCTTTTTCCCCTTAGAGTGTTTGCCAAAATAGTCACACCAGTTCAACCCCAAAATGAATTTCTGGGGTACCTTTAACATTTCAGCTTCCTTTAGCAAAAAAAAAAAAAGAACATCACCATTTTAAGTAGGGTTGAAACAAACAAACAAACAAAAATCCTTCCAGTAGCACCTTAGCGACCAACTAAGTTTGTTATTGGTATGAGCTTTCGTGTGCATGCACACTTCTTCAGATAAGTAGGGTTGTAAGATTTCTGACCTGCATTCATCGCAAACAGCATTGCTTCCATTCCACTGCAGTTCGCTTACCACCAAATGCTACATTATTCATCTCTCTCATAATGTATGTTATGCATAACGATTTGTGTAACTTACATAACTTCCATTCATTCCAATCTAAAGGAAATGTCAATGTAAAACAAAAGTCATTATTTGTGTATCATTTGAGGACTTTAAAAAAATGTTGATGAATACTCATCCCATTCCTAACTCAAGACAAACATGGAATTGCCACACTCCTCAACCGACAACAGCTGTCCAAAGAAGTGGGGGGGGACATATTGACAAGACTAGACTGGAACTGAGGAATAATCTACTGTAGGATAGACAGACAATAGAAAATGCCCACCACTTCTTGTTACATACAGATCTCAGTTAAAAGTGATGAAGGGACCGACCACAGCAGCGGACCCAGCATCTAGTGAAGGGGGCTGAAATCTGATGCCACAATCAATCTGGTAGTTTTTAAGGTGCCACAAGACTTTCTGTTCTCTTCCTCATTGCAATTCTTGAATGGAGAATAATGGCACAGACCTTTGATCATCTTTACACGAACCTATCCTACCCCCAAGAGGTAGGCCAGGTCCTCTCAGGCAAGCACGCGCGCGATTGTGCAGGAGTTCATAAGGTTTCGAGGAAAAAAGAGCAGAAAGCCCATAAAACTTCTGCTGCAATTCACAGAAACTTTCAATGAGATTGGAAGCGTATTCATGTTGAAAATATTGAGTCGCTAAGCCTTCAGACTGCATTCCAAAAGTCTCCCAGAAACATTTCAATCAAGAGTGCGAGTGTGAGACAGCCAAGCCATTTGGGCAAAAAAGCACTGTGCAGAATTATGTTGGTGAATCTAGTGCCCTCCAAACGACCTCATATTAGAGCCACAGCATTAAGTCATGGAGAAACCTGTAAGTAAGATGAATATTTTTTTTTCTTAAAAAAAAGAGAGAGAGGAGAAAAGGAAAAACCTCCCGAGTTCCCAGTAAGAATGCTAAATTACCCCTTCTCCCAATGGAATGGTTCACTTTCATTTCCAAGTAGCAGTAAAGCCTATTGACCCCCTCAGTGTTATCCTTTTCACTGCTCATGCAGTACTTTCTTTAATCTCTCGGATCAAAGATTGGTCAATAAAAATCATCCCTGCTTTTGTGAGGAGCAAACAAACTACAGTCGGTCTTATGATAATTGTAAATCTACACTAAATTCTTTGAGAAAGAGAAAAACCTTCCAAGTTAACCAGGCTGTTGGAAATTTGTCATTCTCTTCTGCTAAAAAAGCAAACTTTTCAAAGCTTGCTTGTTTAGAATGGTAGCAAATCTTTATTGCACACCCTAAACTCTTTTTCCTTTTTGTTTTGTTTTGTTATTGTTTTACAAATGTTTGCTGAACTTTCACTAGCCTTAGAATATTCAGTTACTGCATTATGCTGGTTTTGTAGCATATTGGCTATGATCTTGAGGAGTGGATGTGGGGGAATGAAATTAAGGAACAAATTCCTACCAGCAAAGGCTTCACACCAAGGTGGAAATGTTATCCATGCTGATTTCTGGGTTTGCACTGCAACTGATTATTGGTGGAGAGATCTGTTTCTTTCCTTCTCCCTGTAACCCACCATCGGTTTCAACGGCACACATGCTAGAATTGTATATATTCTTCAGAGATAGAATATATTCCATGATTTTGTTCAGTAAAGTAGAAGTAGTAATTACACAAACATGGGTCAGTAAGAAAGGTCAAGGGGCTGGGCAATCTATTAATAATGGCACCTGCGTTCATCAAAAAGATACTATTTTAGGAAGCTGGTGACATCCTCGAGAGAGATATTGAGGTTAATAGGCCAATATAGTGAAGTGCCTGGTTGCACGTGTAACAAAAATAAATCTGAAATTACTGGATTGAATATAAAAGATGAAGAAAGAAAAAAGTTTTTGGAGTAAACTTTTTAAAAGATGAGAGAACTTGGAGTTATGACTGCTTGCCTGCCTGCCTGGATAATGTTTTTAAATGCAATTGTATGCAATGAGATGGGCAGGGTGGGGGAGGGGAGAAGCATCTCAAGATGCCTGCAGCCAAAGAACTGGACAATAAAAAAAAATCAGTGGGTTGGATCTAGAGATTCCCCTTTCCGTTTGCATTGGGGACCAGGATCTGATAAGGCCTCCCTGTTGAAACAAGGGGGTCATTTTCACTTGTTTGTCATTCCCCATCAGCTCCCAACACTATCTTCCATGCTATCTTGGGGGGGGGGGGCTAATCTCCTGAAGCAGGTTTTCATGGGACAGTGGTAAGTGGAGATTGGGGACAAACGTGATTCAGTTTGCATTTACAGGTGAACTTTCATAATTCACATTTTTCAAAACAGCACATGAACCAAAACCTTCAAAATTCACACTTCTCCAATTGTTTGCAATGCAGTTCTCCAGCCAAGAAATGTACAGTGGTACCTCGGGTTACAGATGCTTCAGGTTACAGACTCCGCTAACCCAGAAATAGTACCTCAGGTTAAGAACTTTGCTTCAGGATGAGAACAGAAATTGCACAGTGGCGGCAGGAGGCCCCATTAGCTAAAGTGGTACCTCAGGTTAAGATCAATTTCAGGTTAAGAACGGACCTCCGGAATGAATTAAGTACTTAACCTGAGGTACCACTGTATACAGAAATGCATACAGTAGGATAAAGTGTGCATATGCAAGTAAAAATAACATACAAAATGCATTATATCAGAGGAAATCCCTTCGCAAAAACTTATTTTCAATAGGTAACATTGCATACAAAACTGTGTATGCCAAGAGAAATTTGCACCAAAATGCAGATGAATTTTTATGAGAACTTGAAAAAGAATCACAAAAGATGAACCTCCAGCCTCAGCTAAAACTGGTTGATCATGCCAGTCTTCCTTGGACTGGAGTTCGTCTCTTTATAGCCAAATAACTTTCTATGAAACTGTAATGGACGAAGTCCATTCCTGCTACTTATCTCCCTGTAACATGTGTGAACACACACACACACACACACACACAAAATTTGCTTTCCTTTGAACACTACCAAAAATCGGTGAGATAAAGTGAAGCCTACTTTTGAATCGTGGCATATAGCATCATTTAAGTGTTGACAATCATCCATTCACCTGGGCTATTTCCACCTGACATTTCTTTGGCGACAAACAAGCTACACAACAGTAAAGCTTGTCTGAAAGTTGTCACTATCTAATTGTCAGGTTGCGTTCCCATCAAACCATGCCTGGGCTATGGGATGTCATTCCCAACTCAAGAGCTGGAAATTATGCTCTCAGTTTTATTGTTCTGAAATCAGTGGCTGGAACTGGGATCTTGAGATTGAAACAGAGAGCCTGAAATATGATATAGCATGAAGGAGGTGTGACTCTGGACAGGGGCTGAAGCACTGGAGGCTTAAGGGAGATTGGGACACTGCCCTACCAGATTCATTCTGTCCCTAGTCAGTTCCCCTGCCCCACCTGCTTTCATACTTGCAATCAGCCCAGGGAGTGGTGCTGGCTTAGGGTTGCCATATTTCATGAAGTGAAAATCCAGACACAAAAGTTGTTGAGCTGTTTTTAAGGAAAATCGGCAAAAACGACACTGCTGACATGGATTGCCATATGGCCAGATTTTCCCGATTTCCGACCAGAAACTGCTTCCAACTGCAGTGTTCCGGGTATGTCCAGAAAATTCCGGACATATGGCAACCCTATCTAGCTGCTGGCTTCCTCCTCAGCCTCAGTGCCTTCAGCAGAGAGGAGGATAAGAACAAAACTAGAATCAGCTGGCTCAACTGGCATATCACTATTCCCTTCCTTATCTGAGGATGGCTCTTGGGACTAAGCACACACCAGTCTATGGAGCTGACATGGGTAGGTATCCAATGGCACCTGTTTTTGGTCCTCCCACTTGATCTATTCTGGGCTTGGACTTACCAAGCAGGAGCAGTGGACAGTTGAGAAATTGCAGTTGGGGGCAGAATTAATGTCATAGGGGGCACAAAGAGAGCACATTGGATGGAACCCCCTAAAACTGGAGCCAACTTTACATGATGTTTCAAGTTCCTACTCCAGATTCCCTAATATCTTATTATCCCCCATCCAGGCAAGGGATCATGCCAAGTCCAACTTGAGTGCAAAGTAGCATGTCATAGAGGTCAACATTCATGCAAGAAACAACACCACAACCAATTGTTGCACCTTATGCCTTTCAGGACCAGCTGGAAACCATTGCTAAAGAAAGGTTGCAAGAGCAAACCAATAACTTGCAAGAACCTTTTGCTTATTTTTGTTCGTCAGTCCCTCCTTCCCATCTTGTTCAATAAGTAATATGAGCCTTAATGGCCTTTTCAACCTGTGCTCATGCATTGATCTCTCCTTTCCACTCAACTCACTCTGCATAAGACCTTCCCGGCTGAACAAGACGGCCAAACTTCCTTTTGTATTCAAACCTTCTCCAAAAGAGATTTCTTCTGTGGGGGAATAAAAAAAATAAATCTGCTTCTCACACAGTGACATGCCTTCTTATTGTGGCAAGAACCACGAATTCCAGTGAGCTAAAATTTTGTTACTTTCAGGATCAGGGCGGTCTTAAGCATATGCGGCGCCAGGGTGCAAAGATCCGCCCAGCACCCCCCCCCCCAGATTGCCCAGTCCCAGGCGCGCAGGAAGGTGGAGCCGGCCGGCTGGCTGCCTCAGTGTCTCACTGGCTTGGTCACCCCCAAACTCCCAACACAGAGCCACCCACAGCAGAAGAGCCCGTCATGGCGCTCTGACCGATGGGCGGGCTCTTCCCTGGACTCTCGGCCTGGTGCCCCTGAGAGCCTGGCACTTGGGTGCCCTGCACCCCTAGCGCCTATGGGTAAGACGGCCCCGCAGGTGATAGTAGGACACATTTTGACAAGAGATCTCTTCATCTCACATTTTTATGCAATCCTCAAAAATATGTCATCCACAATCTTACTGAAGAACATTTCACCTCTATCGTCGGAATCATCAGGAAAAACCCAAACCCTTGCATAAACACATAATAGCTATAAAGTTATTTAAGAGCAGGCGTTAGAAAGGATGGGAAACAGACATCTGGTTGGCCACTGTGAGCACAGGATGTTGGACAAGATGGGCCATTGGCCTGATCCAGCACAGCTTGTCTTGTACTTTTAACTAAAGAGACATGCTACAAAAGGAAAAAAGGAACGAGGAGAGAGGAAGCAAATGAACTTGTGTTCCAATTATTTCATACCATTACATAATGTAGTGACATCATCACCAGGTAGAATGGGAAGGAAAGAGCCCAATGGCAGGCCGTTCCCAGGCAAGCCAATGGATGGGACCCCTCAGAGACAGCCATGAGAATATCATATGGGAGGATTTCATGGCCTGGACACTCCCAAACAGCCTCCTTCTCTCCTTTTCACGTGCCATGGGCAAAATTAAATTGCGGGCACCTCGAGGCCAGAGGCCATGCTTCCCCATTTCTGCTAAGATGTGTCCAGCACACTTGTTGGATATAAAAATAATAACTAAGAGAAGGATGCAGCATCTGCTCCCTCCTCATAAATAAGGAACTGTGATTATTTTCTATACACATTTATACTGCAAGGTTAATAGGCATTTTGCTGGCATACTTATTTTTAAAAACAGACTTTGGCTTCCAATGCCAGGTCAAGCACATCAAGACTCAAAGGTTGTGAGAATCTCTATATTATATGCACAACAGCCCAGTATTAATTTGCTGGTTGCTCAGGCTGCATATTTAAGTTTGGCTACTGAGCATCAAAGAAAGTGGAGATGCAGCAATCAGCTGTGCGTAGCCACTTGGTGAACGTTATTCAACTGCTTTAGCAGCACCACCATGCATTAATTACAGAAAAGAAAGATTAGCCCTGACATACTTCTCTGTCAGCCGGTGGTCAATAAAATGTTATCTGCCATCTTGACATAATCAAGCCATTCAGCTTTCCAGTGTGCATCAAACGTACACATCCTTGTTTTGCACACCCACCCACTCGCAACAACAGCAAAATCACTGCCCACAAGGGGTTTCTCTGGCACAAACCCCACTGAAATGAATGAAAGCTGTGCAGTGTGGTAACGGTCCTTTACAAGAGTCTGCTCCCCATCCCTCAGCATCTGCCGTGTGAGGTGGCTGCCTCGCTCTGCCTCAAGGGCAGGGTTGGCGCTGGCTGCAGTTGCTGAAATTCCCCCTTCTATACCCAGCATTTCGGAGCATTGCAGACCCTCCAAGTGTCCCTGTTTTCCGGGGACATTGCAGATTTACAGAAGCTGTCCCGGTTTCTGATTTGATCCCAGAATGTCCCGCTTTTCCTTAGGATGTCCCTATTTTCTTTGGAGAAGTGTTGGAAGGTATGGTGAGATATCCCTATTTTCATCAGAGAAATGTTGGAGGGTGTGGAGTTATCTGACCCCTGAGCAGCCCTGTATATGGAAGTTATTTTAACGTTTAATGCTTTATTATGTTTGTATATATTTTGGAAGCTACCCAGAGTTGGGTATGATTAGCAAAATAATAATAATAATAGAATAAGATGTCCTTATTTTCATAAGAAAGAGACGCGGGTAGCACTGTGGGTTAAACCACAGAGCCTAGGACTTGCCGATCAGAAGGTCGGCAGTTTGAATTTCCGCAACGGGGTGAGCTCCCATTGCTCGGTCCCTGCTCCTGCCAACCTAGCAGTTCGAAAGCACTTCAAAGTGCAAGTAGATAAATAGGTACCGCTTCGGCAGGAAGGTAAACAGCGTTTCCGTGTACTGCTCTGGTTCGCCAGAAGCGGCTTAGTCATGCTGGCCACATGACCCAGAAGCTGTACGCCGGCACCCTTGGCCAATAAAACGAGATGAGCACCGCAACCCCAGAATCAGTCACGACTGGACCTAATAGTCAGGGGGCCCTTTACCTTTATTTTCATAAGAGAAATGGAGAAATGTTGGACGGTAGGCCTCTGGGCACCCTATGCCTCATTGCTTTGCATATTTCTCTTGCGCATATAAACCTCTATTCTACACAAATGTCACATTCTCCAATATGCCCATGTGTGTGAGAGAGTAATATAGGACCCTGGCATATATTAGGCTTTTTTTTCTGATTACACCAAAGTTAAACAAGCAGTGGCTGAGAGCCAAGAAAGAACCCTCTTGTCCGACAGATGCTTTTTCTATATAGCCGAGCACTCTTCCAACTGATAGGAATGATGGTGTCGTTGCAGAAAGAGGAGAGTTAACAAAAGGAAGGGATGCTGTCTGCTTCAACATGGGAAATAGGGCAAAATGTAATGGCACGGGGAAAATCTAAAAGACAGTGAACTGAGTCCATTTCAAAACAGATAAAACATTAACAGAACAGCCGAACCTTTTGTGACAGATCACACACAAATGGTAAAACAGTAGGCATTTATTTTCATAGCCATCATATGTCCATGATAAAAGTCAAAATAAATCATAAATACTGGCATAAATATAGAGTATGGTATACATATAGCCATGGCTGCAATCTTGTGCCCAATTAAGTAGCTAAAATCCCACTGGGTCAATGAGATGCCAGTCTTTTTTAATTTGTAATGTATCCATCTATCAATTGATTACACTCACATACACATACACATAAAGGTTGTGTATAACTGCGTACAACTGTTATTCTCCAATGGCTTAAGATTTTTCACTACAGAGTTTTACAAACAGCAGCAAAACCACTTACAGCATTGTGGAGTGCTGCCTCTCCATTTTAAACAAAGCATTCATACTGGAAAATAATGTGAATACTTCAGACATGAAACAATATGCACCTTCTCTAAATTGTTTCTAATGATAGAGGGATATTAATAAAATCCATAAACCATTAGTACTGTTATGGCTGCTTTGTTCTGAATTACACATAGACCTTTTTATGTTTATTCCTCACAGAAAATGCATGAAAAAAATTGAAATCCTCTCTAATTGCACTCTCTGAAGATAGCTGGTAAAATCATTTCTAGCAGCTATAAATCAATTGCAGTATTTAAATGACCTGCCAGGTGCATCTTCTGGGTATCAGACTAATTAAGGGAATGTATTAATTGCAACTATTCATCAACACCACCAATGTTGTTAGGTAACGCTTTCAATGAATCTTTTCACCATATTATCCAGCAATAAAACTGCAGTTTGGCCAAGTGGTAGGGGGAGAGAAGGATGAATTTTAAAGAGGTAAACACATACCATACCTTGTTTCAAAAATTGTATTGGCGCTTGTCTCATATAATGCAACAGAATATGACTAAATACATCAATCCTGCATATAAAGAAGCAACAGCATAAGGTATGTAAAATATTTCGCTTGCAGCAGGGGGAAAAATCAGAATAAGCTGGAAAAAAATAGTTTAAAAACTAAAAGAAAACAAGACTCTGGGTAATGGCTTTATTAATGTCCTTTATATTTATATTTTCCCCTGATGATGAAGTTACGGATCAGTAATAGGATTTGGCAAGTGATTTGAGTACTTATATGTAGACTTAATACACCTCAGTTCTAATCACTGGAATCAACCACCTTTGGTTGTAATTCCCTGTAGATCTTAATTTTTTTTAAGTGCCTGAACCAGCTTGTTCTGGTCCAGAAAATGCTTGCCAGACAGGATATTTCATCCAGGTGTCTCCCAAAACTTTTAACCCCCTTTTATGGAATCTAGTCTCTCCAGTTCCTTCAGCAAAAGTGCTGGGCCGTGGCATGTTCGAAGGCGGACTCTGGTGCCTTTAGAGACTGCAGAACCAAACAACACAAACACAATAGGGTATGTTGAGTCCTTAGTCCATTTTTAAGGCATGATTGTCCCACAGTCGAAAATCCACATTCAACACTCAAATTTCACCTGTAATTAAGTAACCCACTGAAATATCATTAACCAAAACTGGGGTGCTCCTGTGGGAACAATCACAGGCCTGGCTCATACCATTACTGTGGCCTAATTGGCAGCTTCCATATTAATGAGAGCTGGGATATATACCTATAGCCAACAAGGAGCTATTTTCACACCCCACTCCCCCCCCCCACATACCATCACAATGAGTGATGTCATCAAATTTCATAATTCCTTCATGCCAAATAGAACTCTTATTGATTCAGGTCCTAGCTTTATGTACTGTTAATGGCATGATTAACCATCATATAAAGGCTTTTAAATAAATAAATAAATACCAGGTATGGGTAGGGAGTTGTCATCAGTGCTACATGGGGAAGCAAGGTTTAAGATTTTCTCTCCAGCTACGATCTCAGTAAAAAATACTCCTCACCAATATAGCTTTTCCTAATGCTGTACGTTGTGTGGGGTTTGATTGTTTGTTCGTTATAAAGGTCACAACCATGTTGGGAAGCAGAAACTTGATGACAATCTCCCACCCCAACGCAACTGGTTTAAAAACTCAACAACGTGATTGCAAATCATGTCACTCGTTTGGCATGTAGTCAGACCCTCGTAATGCTTAGTTTCAACATAATATGCACACATTACAGCCCCTCAGATATGACGGAAACTATGTGGTGCAATGGGGTAAAAGCAGTAAAGCAACAATGGGACCATCTATCTTGGACCTGGTCCTCACCAGCAGGGAGCAACTGATCAATGAAGAGGAAGTACTGGGAACCTTGGGAGGAAGTGATCGGGTCCTCTTGGGTTTCATGACACTGAGGTAAGAGGAAGCTGAGTGCAGTCGGACATGCACTATGGACTGTGGGGCTCTGAATACAGGTCAATGAAAATGGTGTGGCGGGGAGGATTTTTTTATATTACAGAGTTTTAAATATATCCAATAGATGCATAAACTTTGGCTATGGTTGTAAAGTTTGACTATGGGTTTCCTAGGAGTAAGTTCAACTGAAATCAGTGGATTTACTTACCAAGTAAAAATGCAGGCGATTAGGATCTATATCCACTGGATACTAATCAAGGCTCATTAAAGTTTTACCTCTGTTTGTATTCCAGGCTTCCAGCTACTGCGACATTTACAAGGCTTGCTGCGCTATATCCACTTTTTAATATTAAATTATTTTTATATTTATAGGAAAGACCCTCTTTTCTTCAAGTATATGATTGTACACGCCTTGCACCGTGGTTTGAAAATGGCTGTTAAGTGCTCACGGAATGGAACATTTAACTGTCATTTATATATTTAGTCATTGTTATTGCTATTTATTATTCCTACTGTGGGCACAGTGTTCCCAATCAAGGGTCAGGGCTCAATTGTCTAGTGGCTAGCACTAACAAATAACTGAAAAGACAGCTAGGCAAGTCCCCTGTCCCAGAGAGGTTACAGCCATAGACTCAGCAGCGTACTTATGTATTTCTAAAATGCAGACTTCAGCAAAAAAAGAAACATCTGGGAAATCTTTAAAGGGGGAAAAAACTCTGAAGGGATTTAAACTGTAACAGGACTTTATCACAAAGAAGTTTCCTCCTCTCGGGTTTTTTTGGGGGGGGCACTTTAAAAATTACAAATCTACAACATAGGGCATACTTTTACCTGTGGAAGAGGAAAAGCAGACACTCACAGACCACAAGACATGGCTGACACACTTGCATCAATTTTGTGTTGTAGGCGCTCAGAAGCCAAGGCCAATCACAGCTTCCCAGCAAAACAGAAGTGTGTGCGGTTGCTACAAGTGGCAATCGATGTGTGAATTACATATGCTCTTTCCTAAACAGAAGTGCAATCCATGTGGGAAACAAGATGCGCTTAAGGCAGCCCTTAAACATTCGTGTTCCTTAAGAAAAAAAGGCATATCCATCACTGGTCCTGCATAACCAAACAGGGTTGGTTGGTTGGTTGGTTGGTTTGTTGTTTTAAATAAGACTAGTTTTGAGAATTGTACCTGCAACAATCTGGGCATTCTAGTTTGGATCATTTTTATGTTCAACAGAAGCGATGCAACATTCCGCAAGCATTTTAAAATACCCAACTTCATGTTACAATGGTTAAAAACGAGTCTCCCGACCCACCTTTTTTTCTGTCTTAGGTGGATTGGGTTTATCTACCTCTTTGTAGTATACTGAATTGGGTATTTCTCACCTTTTTTTTTTTTTTTTTTTTTTTTTTTGTCTAAACTGCAGAAATAAAAGTTCACAATAAAAGTAAGATATTGCTCTCGGCTTCCCTTCTCTTTCCCTACTGCTGTATGATCTTCCTTTTGTCCTCGATCCCTCCTTTATCCTTTTCACCTTCTCTTTCTTACTCTCGCACTGTCCCCTTGATCCATCAGACGCAGCCAAGCCATCTGATACGTATGCCTGAAAGTAATTTTGGACAGAATCAAAATGCCCTAGAATCCTTAGTAATCCTCCTCAGATCCCTATACTGAGCTCTGGTTAGGCCCTTATATATTCAGCGAACAGCCTTTCAGTCAGCCGGTGAGGAAATTGAAAACCTTTTTACAGTAACACTGGAGAGAGATGGCAAGTCGTGAAACAAACCAGTCTGCTAGAAAGGGGGGGAGAGGGGGGAGGAGGAGGGAAGGGTCTGTGCAGAATTAAAGTTATGATGGCCATAGAGCAGCAACTGGAAAGAGGGAAGCCATACTCAAGAAAGCAAGTTGTCCTATGCATGCTTCCATATTTCATAGATAATTACTTCAACTGCCTCAGAACACCTTGCATTTAAAAATTGCACTATAGTAATGGGACCAACAGCTGGTGAAGGAAGAGTGAGAAGTAAAGTGATAGAAGCAACACAGCTGGTGAAATATATAAAAAAGGAAGGGAAGCGGCAATGCTAATATGAGGCTAAAGAGGGAGCAACGTGGCTGGGCCTGTAAAGGCGCATAGAGGTTGGAAGGGCAGATTTGGGAAGATGCAGACAAGTGGGGTCAGTCAGTGGTAATGCGTTGCCTACGGAGGGGCGTTACTTGCAGAAAGCTAAGGCTCCATGAGAACAGAGGCCTGAATTATCTCTGTGTGAAAAGGTCTCAGTGCAGCAGCCCATAGGGTGAGGCCATTTGCCTATCTGGGTGATGACCCTCGCTTCCAAATACAGTGGTACTTCAGGTTAAGTACTTAATTCGTTCCAGAGGTCCGTTCTTAACCTGAAACTGTTCTTAACCTGAAGCACCACTTTAGCTAATAGGGCCTCCTGCTGCTGCCGCGCCACCGGAGTACGATTTCTGTTCTTATCTTGAAGCAAAGTTCTTAACCTGAAGCACTATTTCTGGGTTAGTGGAGTCTGTAACCTGAAGCGTATGTAACCTGAAGTGTATGTAACCCGAAGTACCACTGTAAAAAGAAGTCTGAGGCTGCAGTCCTATAGCCATGCACCTGGGAGCGGGCCCTATGGAATCCAATGGATCTTCCTTCCAAGTAGCCAGATACAGAAGAGTATGTGTAGGTCCCTGCATTTGACATTTCCCTCTAACTCTTACCTCAGACTTTCCTCCCTCTCCTCAGTCCTCTTGGGATTATATATATTACATACCATCCAACATTTCCACATCAAAAACCTGGATGCAGGTCTTCCGGAATGTACTCCCGGGGTGAGTCACATGACCTGTGCCATGATCTCGCCCCAAGCGTTTCTTATTTCTTTTTCAAGGCAAGATTACAACAAAATGGCCGCCTTGATCTCACGCAATAAAATGGGGCGTCGCTTTTTTTCTGGGACACTTGGTGGGTATTATATTAGCTTCCCCGACTCTGTCTCATTTCCCCTCTGTTTCCATTTTAATTTTTGAAGGGCTTTTAAGAGATGGCTCAACTTTTCTCCTCTTTCAGTTTTGTTTCTTCTTTTGCATATACTGCTTCAAATACATGTATCTGGTGCATATGATCAGCTCCTGGCTTAATAAGCCAGGGCATACATAAACTCAAGTCCTTTGCTCTTACTTTACTTTTTCTTTTCTGTGAGTGGGAAAGAAAGTCAGGAAGCAGCAGCTAACCATAGCTTCCTTACGTCTGAACTGGGAAATGATGGTTAATGACTTTCAAAAAAGCAAAAATAGAAACCAATGGGTCCCATAGCTTGGCTTGTTTGGAAGCCATTAACCACGGTTTCTTTGACGTAATGAGAAGCTATGGTCAGCTGTGCATTCCTAACATTCTGATCACCCTGAAGCTCAATTATAACCACTATGTATCTTTGTTCTTGGACATCTTTTTCTTAAAATACATGTACTGCTGTAAAGGTATTTATGCTTTTAATAACACTTAGTATTTATGCCAAGGGTGGCTAACAGTCCATGGACTGGATCCAACCCAACAAGCCACGGTAAGTGTCCCCACCAGCCAGACATCATCCCTCTGATTAGGGGATAAAAGATCCTTCTAGCAACCCTGTAGAGAAAATCTCTAAAGAGCGGTCAGAGGGATCTTTCATCTCCAATCTGAGGGCTAAACACCACAGCACTGAGGTCAGAGATAAAAGGCAGCATTTGTTCCCACACCTTCACACCAGTAACAGAGGGATTATATCCTTGGGAAATGCATGGCGGAAGCACTTAGAACACCAAACCAGCAAACCACCAAGTTGGGAGACAGTAACAGGCTTTGGCTTGGTTATGAAGTCAAGCCAAAATTTGTGGTGCCCCATGACTAAGATAAACAGGATCAATATTGTTCATTCCACATGGAGAAGCTGAGAAATAGTGCCTTATTCAAGGCTACCTGGTGAGTTCATTGCCAAGGTGAGATTTTACCTGGATGCTTCGCAGCTCATCACTCACACTCACTACCCCTTAAGTGCAGCAGCTGCCGTGTTGCCCTGGTTTGCTCCACAGCAGGGATGGTGAACTTGCAACCGTCCAAACTCCCACCATTCCTGAATGTTTGGCATGCTGGCTGTTGCTCTTAGGCCAGCAACATTTGGAGGGCCACAGGCTCCCCACCCCTGCCTGCAAATAAGAACGGAGGCATAAGATAAAATAAGTGAAAATGAGAATTTTGATGCTTCACACATTAAGAATTGGTTACTTTTATACCCCTGAATATCAGATATATTTCTCTAACATCTCTCTGTTTGCCTGGGTTAATATTTCACAGCTTAGGCACTCTCATTCGCTGCATTGTAGAATAGGTGAAGTGCCCAAGAACAACACATTTCCCCTGTTGCTGGAAACTCAATAAATATGATGGAAATGGGAAGGGAATTATATTCTCTCTCATTGTCTTCTTCTGCATGATTAAATCATTAATCATTCTAAACATTCTCCTCTCATGATTCATGAGACCATTCCTATAGTCTTATATATTCCTTTATGACTATATAGTCAGTCTGGTATCTTTGACCATTTCTTTGCTTTCTCCACCATCTGCCTTCCTCATGTTTCTTCTAATTAGGCCACTTTCTGCATCCTTCCTCCAGGTATCGTCCTACAGCTGTGAAAGTCTTTCTTTCTTTCATCCTTCATCAGATCCTACCCCATACATAAGCTTTTCCTTTCTCTCCTCTTTTAAAGAGTTTGGTCTCAGCTATATCTCAGATTCCTAAAGTTGGGTTGTTGGAGGCCATGGAGAATAGAAAGGAGGAGGAGGACGAAAAAGAGAAATATGGAATGATTAAATAAAACATCAGAGTTGTCCGAAACCAGTGTTGCTCATTTTGGACCCTGTGACCCTTCTGTGCTGATGAAGATGTAGTCATTCCAACTGCATATAAATAATATTGTTTTATTTTAAGGATTCATTTATTCTAGTGATTTTGTATTTTGCCTTTCAATAAAATTCCAATGATGGCTTTATTTGTTTATTTATTAAACCACTAGGGTTAAATCAGGCAGAACAAATCTTGGCTTAACCATGAGTCCCAGCTCAGATGCTAAGACAACCTTTGGATTAGGTAAACTTGGCATGGAAGTGAAGATGACCAAGCTGGTAATCCGTAACATTACACTGAAATGCCAGAGCAAATAAAACAACTTAAAGCATCTAAAAGAGGTGCTAGCATTCAAGAGGGTGGGAGGCCATCACAGAAAAGACTCCTTCTCCATCTGCTGCAAATAAAATCGTCACTATCTGTCTGACTAGATGGCTCCATGGCTGGATGACTAGAAGGTGTTGATGTGCTGTTTTATAGCTATAGCTATTTATATGTTATTATTTCTGCATGATAAGCATGAAAACTAATGCATACTAGGCTAAACCTCCTCCTCCCAGAAATTATCACTGGTGCTTAACTGATGGTGACATCTCTATGAGCCTCAATTCAGGTGACAAATCTCTTTCTCCACACCTATCTATTTCACTTCCTCTGGAGCCTGCAGAACGAATGGTACGTGTATTATGACCACAAAGCAAGAGCCCTGTAGATAGTGACAGAGCTCAGTAAGGTTGCCAGAGACCTGAAGCCAAAAGGCGTCTTACTGAGTATGTCAGAGGAAGCAAGACAAAAGTCACCAACTGTGAGTCAAGCTAGAGGCATTGTGACAGTTCAAGACATTTAAGCACAGAACTGTCCAAACCACAGGAGTGGGAGGCCCTGATGTAAAAAACCAAACCTCCCCTTCTGCAGCTTGAAGGTGGAAGAATTGCCAAGGCAACACGGTCAACAGATGAATCTTGAATCCTCAGGAGGCGGAAGGATTTAGACCTGGGGTGAAAACCAGTTGTCCAGGTTGGCTGGGGCTCAGGGGAGGAGTGTGGGGGGCTGCCGGGGCAATGGCCCCGCACACATTTGGGGGGGGGTTGCTGGCAGGGTGGTGTGAGGAGGATGAAACAGGCATTCATCTTTCCGATCAGTCCAATCAGACTGATGGGAAGGGCACACGCCTGCCCTGTTGCATCCTCCTCAAGTCGCCCTTCACACACCAGGTACCATAAAGACACACTTTGCCAATAACCTTTGGAACAAAATGTTCTAAGCCATAGATCACCCAGCCCCAATTTGGATCCTCTCACTCATATACACACTGTTGCTTTTAGACTTCTCCTTTTCTTCCTCTCCTCCTTAAAACAACTTTGTGTATCGGACATTGGAACTGCTGTGGTGTGGTGTGGTCCTAAGACTTTCCACAGAACTTCTGCTTCCTGCCTAGTTTTGACTGTATTTGCTGCTAAGTTTGACACTTCCCCTCCCGCAAGACTCCTGTACCTTTAAAAGTTGCATGATGACAGGCAGAAAATTCACAAGTACCCCATTTTCGGTTGCGGCCTATCTGGGCTCAGAATAGTTGAAGCTGTTACCTTCACGCCTAAAGATATGAGGGGAGGGATATGCGGAAAGTATACTTGCTGTAGCCCTCAAGTTTAAATAAATGGTTGCTGAAGTTGTAGATAAACCACTGAAAGGGTTTGCTCTTGTAAGTTACAGCAGAGCAGCACGGGAGAAGGGGTTGTGGGGAGGATGAAAAATGGAAATTCTGTCTTAATAGGGAAAGGAGGGAAAGAGTTTGACAGCCCTGTGCTATTAGAAACTGAACCAATTCTTGTTCAGCGACATGAATTTCAACCATAACAGCCTTGTGTTATAATTAATATGACAAAGGGCTTCCATTTTGTAAGTCCCGCAAGTTACCTCTCTAGATAAAAAATTATATTCTATTCTCTCTTTATGTTATGCAATCTCTTTACTGTAAATATTGCTGTGATAAGGAGAGGAACAAACATCAGCACCAGCATTTTGTTCCAAAAACATCTTGCAGAAATCACACTATGCTAGTGATATTTAATTGTAACATAAAAATTAAACACCATTTACTCGAAATAAAATCAGGGTAGTATGTAAATTAAGTAAGTTTCAATTCATGTCTTCTTACTCACATCTGTTGGCAGTTTAAATAGTTTTAGTGTCATTAATTGTTATAAAAGTGCAAGATTTGCTGTATGCTTGCCACTTAGGACCAAAGGCACAAAAGTCTAATTGAACTAAGTAATTAGTAATTTGTCATTTCCTATTGTCAGCAATTACTTTCTATTGGAAATCCGCACTGAAAATTCTAATTTGAAGTGAGGTTTGCATTTTATTGCTGTCCATCCAAATTAGTTTTAAACTGACAGCTACATTTTCATTAAAAATGTAAAGATACTAAATATACCTGCAGAGACTGAAAAGGAAAGTCTGCTACACATGAGTTCAAACTATATTTTTGACACTTAATGAGTAAAGGTTGAAATCCAAAATACTTCTTGTTAGTCCAATGCAAAAAAAAAAATCAGGGGGGGAAATCACATACATGAAGCAAGGCATTTTTTCTCCTTTTCAGTAGTTCCATTAAAATCTCATTGGTGGAATAATTCATGTGAGCAGCATTTTTTTTTTTTTAAATCTCATCATAAATCATAAGATTTCACTTCTAGTTTTCATTTTGCTTAAGGAAACCATACTCCATAGATGCTTTTCCTGTTCCTCTGTAAGATTCAGAGTGCCAAAGAAGGATAGAACTAAGGATAAGGGGGGGGGGGGGAATGGGTCAGTTCAGATTTTAATCCAAACCTACCTAATTCACAATTCCTGAAAGAATATGCAAACTGAAAAGTAGTTGTCGTACGCACAATTTGCACTTGTCTGAATTTTGCATTCAACCAAATGATGTGAACAAAAAATGCTTATTAGGAGAAAGTGTGCACAAGAATGCATACGCTGCTGAAAAACAACATACAAAACGTGCACTGTTATATTAGGCAAAGTTGCATGCATAAATGCGTACAAAGCCAATTTTCACATAAAAACTGTATGTAGATTATTATGTTTTGATTGTGTTTTTATCATTGATGTTCTGTAATGTGTTTTCAATGTTGTATACCACCCTGGGATCTTCTGATAAAAGGTGGCATATAAATTGAAATAATAATGATGATGACGATGATAAATAATAATAATACTGACAAATTTTCATGAAGTGAAAATTTTCATGAAGAGGCAAGTATGAAACTGAAACTGACAGATTTGTCTGAACCTAGATATAAATAGACAGTTTTGTGTGACTTGTCCCGTTAGCTTTTCCCCATGTGACGTTTGATACAAAAGTGCAAGAGTGATTTTTCTGGAGTGTATTTTTTAGTCTCCATTTGAAAACCACCAGTGATGGCTATTATGTTTTTTTTTAATAAGATATTTATTAAGATTTTCAGAAAATTGCAATATAAAAATGAAAAAGAAAAAGAAGATACAAAGTTACAATATAAAAATGAAAAAGAAAATACAAAATAAAAATGATTAAAAACCACTCAATTTTTCCATTACTTATTTTTCCTTAGCTTGTTTCCCAGACCTCCTCATACCTCCCTTTTTTGTATTCCACCAGTGATGGCTATTATGATACATAACTGGACTCACATGGTGGGCAACAGAATATTGTGCTGATTAGCAGGTGAGATAAATGAATTCTGCCAAATGGACACACATACCCCTTCCAGAGAGCAGGCTCCTGTGTGGGGAGATATTTTCCTTGCCTTAAGCCAAATATCCAGGGCCTAGATGTTCAAAGCTAAATGGTACTATTGATTCTGGTTTATTTATAAAAGGGAAGGCATTAGTCCAAAATCTTCTTTCTTTTTTTTACCGCGGAGCTGTTATGAAATTATCTCCTTCACTCCCATTGAGCTCAAACCCTCAAACCATAAACTCCTTAAAGAAGAATATACTCTTTAAAGGGTAAATGCTTTTGAATAGTTAGGTTTCTAACCACTATATCTGCTTACTTATGTGAAACTGCTATTTCCATGTGCACTTTATAACACCTACTTCAACAGGTTTTTAGTATGTGTACATGTTTGACAGACTATAGAAGCACACAATCTCAAAAAAGAAAATCAACAAGGAAGTGAAGATCTCTCAGGGTGAGAGAGAAGAAAAATCCCAGGTGAGAGCTTGTAGGGTCCGCCATTTTCTGTGGTTGACAAGAGTTAAGAGCTACCTTTGAAAGAGGACTCTGTGTTTTCTTTTCTGCTTCTTTGTCTGTATTTGTTTTTATTTGGATTGGTTTCTTTTTATCTTATTGTATTATGAAAAAGCGTCAATAAAATCCTGTGGGGTGGGGAGCAAGGCCAAAGCAAGACGCTGAGTGCCTTCTTAACATAGAGCCTAATCCTGTCCACATTTACTTGGAAATAAGTCCCATAAATGGGAGTTACTTACAAGAAACCACACGTAGGATTGCAGCTTTGCTCTATGTTTTGAACTGTTCACATAAATATTTCTCACTTCATGAGAAACCTGAAACAATCCTGTTAATGGATCCTTCATCCAAAAGAATGATTTGATTACGCTACAAGGTATCATTAAAAGCAAACAGTAAATGAGAACCAAAGTTAAATTGGTACCAGGAGGAGGGTCATTGATTGTTCTTCTGTTTTGTTTTTGCTAAATTCAAACGTAAGGCAGCAAGCCCAGTTTTGGAAATCTGTTAATAGAAATGTAACAATCGATTTTTTTTCTTTTAAAAAAAGAATACGCATAGGGAAAAGACAATATCTGGGAGAACTTTCACTCTTACACAACGTTAAAGGAACATAACTTTGATCTGGGAAGGGCTGGCAAAACTGGTAGGGATAGTGCTCAATTATTAACTCACAAATCTAGAAATCTATTGGAGTTACTAAGAAACTATGTAAATGCATAATTTGTGTTCTTGATGTCTCAATAATTACTCAGGATGGCACTGGGTCCAAATTTCACTCTGTGTGTGTGTGTGTGTGTGTGTGTGAGAGAGAGAGAGAGAGAGAGAGAGAGAGAGAAATTCAGGTGAAACTAGAATTAACTTCATCAATAAAGGCCATTTCTTTTTGTTTGAAACAGATTGTCTTAAACTATGTACACTGAAAGCATGTACATTTTCCACAGAAACCCATTCTGAGTGCTAACCATGATGTATATCTCAGCTCACTCTATTAAGTGGATATTAATTAACACTACTTTACAGCAGAATTCCTACGAAGTAGCACATATTATATAGACATTAAACCCCAAAGAGCTCACCAAAGAGCTCCCTCTGATTAATGTTGTGACAAAGAAAAGTGAAGAATCGCAATGATTTATCACTAATTAGTGACAGATGTTGTCCACAGATCTTTAAACAGATGAAATGGCCTTAATATTACATCTCTAACACACACACACACACACACACACACACACACACACACACCATGTGGTACAAGCGTGGGAATCAATTATGTATCTATAAGGCGGTTTTTG